>NC_056732.1:1106710613-1107356863 GCF_019279795.1 Protopterus annectens
GTTAGAAATGCTACATCTAAAGAAATCCCAATCTCTCCACACCACATGCTTCAGAGACCTCAACCTCATTACCACAATCAACAGCACATGCTGGAGGGACAGGCTCATAACCCAGAGAGACTGCCCATGCTATGGAATAGACTTCCCATACATGTCAAGCAGAGCACCTCACTGACCCTCTTTAAGAGAAATCTTGATGAGTGGATGGGAAATAGAAAATTCACCCCGGGCATCACTCCAGTGGCTCTACTCAACAAAGGCACTGGGAACTAAGGTCAGGTGGCATGATGCTAGGGTAATCCTATGAGCTAGGCTTGTAAAGGCTCCAGGGCCATTAGCTTAGTACACACCTATGAAGGAGTTGGGGTTGGTAAAATGGGCAGGGTGGAAATGAGAAGCAAACATTTGTTTTTTTTTAATGAAAATTGCAAATACGACCTTGACTGTAATACTGCTGAAATAATCAGGAATATGGACAAAGCTGTACAATATTAATATTTTTAAACAAGTGAGTCTTAAATCTCCCATAGGCAAGTATTTTGAATGTTGTCTTCTAGACACTATGGAAAGCGAAACATCACAGATGAAATTGATGGTTTTATTTAGAAATTGATGGTTTTATTAGACAACATTCAATACTGATAAATATGGTAGAATATTATGAACAGATGGCTATGACTACGGATATGGGCTTAAAATGTGGCATGACATTTTTGGACTTGGTAAAGGTATTTGACAGTTTGCAGCATGACCTAATTCATAATGATTTTAAAAAGTTTGGTTATAATACCTACTTAACATGCTGGATTATGAATTAGTTAAGTAACCAAAGTCAGAATGTGAAAACAGAGGGGCATTCCTCTGAACCACTACCCATTATTTTTGGGGTGCCCCAGAGGTCAGCCCTTGGAGCAATGCTGTTTAACCTATTTTTTTGCCACCAGGTCTGCCGCAGTGGTACGGCGGTAGCGTTGTTACCTCACAGCAAGAGGTTCTCCCGTTCGATTCTCGGCTTGGCTTGGGAGTGCCTTCTGTGTGGGGTCTGCATGTCCTCCCCGTGGTTGGGTAGCATTCGAAAGACATGCGTGCGTAAATGGGCGTGCCTTCATTGAAGGTTTGGCGTTGAGCTGGCACCTCGGCGTTTCGTACAAATCTGCCAATCATTAGCGGACCAGAGTTCCGCTGGGGCGACCCCTTACCGGGAAAAAGCCGAAAGACAACAACAACAACCTACTAATAAGGAACACTGGCTGACCAAACACATGGATGACTGGACTACAATTTAATTGATGAATTAATTGATGAATACCTTAGTAAAATCTACAGATGGACAAGAGACCACAATTAACTTCAGCAAAGACAAATAAAACTTAATTATTTTTGTAAATATGTAACAGCAACATTTTTTTCTGAATAAAAAGGTCTTAGACACTGCCTCTGAATATAGAGATTTGGGTATAATAATTACAACAACGTCTCTTTCTCTAACCATCTCAACATCATAGTTAATAGAGCTATGAAAAAGACTATGTGTTGCTTAAAAACTCTACAAGGAATACAGTCTGTATTGGCCAGTCTTTTAAGATCTATATGAGCCCAGTCTTATTTAATACTTCGTTTTGCATTTATAACATAAGCCAACTTAGAAGGTCAGAGTGTCCAGCACAGATTTACCAAAAATGTTACAGAAGCAGGGATTTTACCCTATATGGAAATATGTGAAACATTAGACCTTTCAACCTCTTTTCCGTCTTCTATGTGTATTCCAGAGACACCCTAAATCTAGCATATAGGGCGATGCATAATAAAATCCCGAGGATCCAATCTAAATCTGTTACATATGGTAATAAAATTTTAATATGAAAAGCTTCAGGACAAATACAAGGAATAACTTTTTTACACAACAAATGCCCATACCTTGGAATAAACTACCTTTGGTAATTTCAGAATCACCAAACTTAAAAGCATATAAGAACAAATTAGATTCTAAGTTACATCATAATCCTGCACACTTGGAGTCAGTGTTCCTAAATGGCTTTCAGGCCTGAACACTGTTTATGACTTATGAAACTTATAATGATGGCATGATGGTAAAAGTGATGGAAACTGAAGAAAGAAATACACTATTAAAAAATGCAAGGCCTAACAGACAAACATTTTTGGTGGGACATCTGGTCAAGACTGCCAATGTGCCTTTTGAAAAATCAAAACTTTCAGACATTTAGCTAAATTTGACCAAGGTTTGCAACACAAATTTAATCATTGGTCAAAATAAAACTTTTGTGATTATAGCTACAATAAAGTTATAATTTGCCACACTACAGTATTTCTGCACTAAAAACTGAAAAAAAAAAATAAAAGTGCTGCTGCATACACTCTATTTGATACATTCACTTGAAATTTTCAGAGAATGAAGAGTTCATGTTTAGAAAGACGCCTGGCATGTTTTGCAACTGCATACTGCTTATGATGATATTAGTGAAGCATCAACGAAATGAGAATATTCTCACTGATATCCATTTAAGTTTATAAGTACTGTGTCCCTCCATCTCCAGTCTCCAATATCAGCCATCACACAAGTTCTTGTAAACAATGCTACATGCTTGTGCCTTTTACAAAATATTCAGCTTCCTTCAGATCTTTTATGAGACAATGGACATTTGTTTACAAATTCCTCACAGTTTATTACTAGAAAGGAATGCGAACAAATATATCAGAAATAATTTTTCTTTTATTTACTGGGAAGTCCAAAATAGCATGAGCTCATTTTCAGTGAAGGTCAAGGAAAGTACAGATGTGTAAGCAAACTTACCATAACAGTACCTCTTCAAATGACTCCTGCAGTAGTCTTAGCTATATGGGTTATATCTTGAATAGAATATAGCACCTGGCCAGCTTACAAAGGTTCCTAAAAAGAACAAGCCATTCAGAGCTTTCATGCCAACAGAAATAGGGAGGCTGGGCCCTGAAGGCACAATGCTAATAATAAAAATAAATAAATAAATAAATAAATGTCCACACCCTGGCATAAACACCAGACCAAAAAGCAAGGAGAATGGAGGAAGGGAGTAGCTACTGCAGCAGTGACCATTCAAACAACCACTGTTAAGCCAAATTTACTTACACAACAGTACTATGTTCATCATATTGATCACTGCTGCAGTAACCTTAGCCATAAGGGTAATTGCCCTAGCTCACTACACTTCAGAGGAAGGAGGAGGAGGGTCCTGGAGCCCAAGGAGAATGGTTCTAGCAAAGCCTGATCTAGACCTAGAGAAGGAATCATGCTTATAGTGCTTTGTAAAAGTATGCACAGAGGACCAAGTAGCAGCTTCTACAATACTTCTAGATTCTAATCCTTTCCAAAACACCACAGATGAAGCCAAGGACCTGGTATTGTGGGCCTTGATCCTGCATGGAACAGTTTTGCTGTGGTGAGCATAGCAAAAGGTAATAGTCTTCAGAATCATTTGGACATAGTCTTTTCGGCACAGGTTGTCCCTCCTTGCCTTTATAAGTAATGAACAATTGATCTGAAGATGTGAAAGACTGAGTTCTGTTAATATAGTACCCGAGTTGTCTGTGGACAGCCAAGGTATGGAGTATCATTTCTCCCTCATTTTAGGTTCGGGAAAGAAAATAGGGAGATGGATAGTTTGTCTTAAAGTAAACTTGGGACACCACTTTAGGTATAAAAGAAGGATTAGTTTTCAAAGAAACCCTGTCTCTGGAGAATGAGTTACGGTTGGCTCAACATAAGAACTTACAACTCAGACATGCTTCTTGCAGATAAGACCAGTCAGTAAAATTGTTTTCCATGTTGAGAATCTCAAGTCAGGGAGGTCTGCTGGTTCAAATGGAGCAATTGTTAGCTTCCCTAACATAAAATTAAGACCTCAATGAGGGGTCACAGGTTTTCTTGGAAGCCTCTTATGCAAAACATAATTTAAAAACATTCTGACATGAGAGTACACTGAAAGAGGAGGATCGATGGACGGGCATGCTGAAATGTCCGATAAATTAACATTGATAAGAGGAGTTTACAAAAGCCATAGGATAGTAAGTCGCACAAATAGTGCAAAACCAGAGAATAACTAGGCCTGAATGGGTGTTGGTCATGTTATTGGCACCAACTAAAAACCTTTTCTATTAACTAATGTAAGGTTTTCTAGTGGCAGGCTGTCTTGTCTTCCATTAGTACCTGCTGCACATCATCAGTAAACTAGTGCCTACAGGGAATCAAACACCCCTGTTGTTGTGCGAGTAGCTCCAGTCTGTGAGGAATCATAGGGTAATTGCCCCTGGCCAATTCCAAAAATGGGAGGACATGTGCCAGAAGGGAGTCACCTCAATGATCTTTGGCGATTGCTTCTGAATCTTCAGAAATACCCTGGATATCAGTGGACAGGGTGGAAAAGCATATAGGAACATTCTTGTCCAAGGAAAAGAAAAGGCATCTGTCTTCTAGGACTAATTGCATGGAGTCCTGGATCAGAATCTCGCCAGCTGACTGTTCTGAGAGGAAACAAACAGTTCTACTTGAACTCCCCATAAACGGATCAAATTTTGGAAGACTCCATGATTTAGTTTCCATTCATGATGGTCTGCCCTTGCCCTGCTCAGCTGGTCTGCCACACAATTTTACTCTGACAATGTAGGAAGTCTGTAGAGTGAAATTGTGCTAATATGGTTAGTCTGCAAGTGATCCCAACAACTTGAGGAGGTCCTGGGGACCAAAGTAGGTAAGATAGTGATGGGATCTATGAGAGGCCTCAGTTGCGAACTTGGCAATCTTGTAGTAACAAGATTCCATTTTGTTAAGTTCGGTGTGGCGAAGATTTGTTATTATAGGGGAGGCATGCAGTAGGATGGGTAAGAGATGAGTTCTTGCAATTGTGGATTTTGCATTCTTGGTCATGAAATGTTTGCTTCTATAAAGGAGACCCAGCTTTTTGTTTACTTTCTTGAATGACTGGGCTATGTGAATGTCAAATCTGAGATTATTGATTACTACCCCTAGCAGTTTTGTGTGGGTTGTTGGAGGGATTTTGATGCTTTCTTTGGAGATTATGATGAAATCATTGCTTAGATGAGGAGGTCTACCAGGGCCAAATAGAATTAGGCTGTTTTTTTTTTTTTGGGGGGGATTAAGAAGAAGTTTGATGTTGGCGAACCATGCTTCTGCTACAGCAAATTTCTTTTGAGCTATGGCTGTAGTTCCTTTATGTTAGGGGCGGCACATATAAAGGTGGTGTCATCTGCATATTGTACTACTGTGGCAGAGATTGAGGATGCAGCTATCTGGTTTGTAAATAGGGAGAACAGTAAAGGACCAAGAATGGATCATTGAGGGACACCTATGGAATAGGGAGGACAATTGGTCTTGCCATAGCACTGCTTGCGTTCGACCTGATAGGTAGTTACTAAACCATGACATAGTGGAAGAGTTTATGTTAAGGGTAGCTAATGTCTCAAGAAGCCTGCTATGGTTTACCATGTCGAAGGCTTTAGATAAGTCTAGGAATATGGCGGATACGAATAGTCCCTTGTTTCTATGGTGATTGACTATGTTGGTAAATGAAAGCAGTGCTGTGGTGGTGCTATGGGAAGGTCTAAAGCCGTGCTGGGAATGAGATAGTAGATTATTTTTCAGGAGGTACTGCATTAGTTGAGAGTGAATTATTCACTCTAATATTTTTGATAAAGGTGATAGTTGGTAAGCTCTAGAGATTTACCTCCTTTGTGGAATGGAATAATATGTGATATTTCGGACAAGGTGGGTACTGTGCATTCAGCTATGGACCTATTTATGAAAATGGATATGGGAGAGACTATGGCCTCAGCTGTTATCTGAAGGAAGTCAGCTGGAGGTTTGTCTGCTGCTAGTGTGGTTGGTTTAAGTTTTTTCAGGAGTTTAGTAATAGTTTTAGTAGATACTGTGTGCAGGGAAAAGCTATAGGGATTGTTTTGCTCTATGAGGTGGGTATGGCTGAGATTTGTTATGGGGTTGGGTAGTACAATTTTGGATGTTGGCTAGGGTTTGGATTGTTTCACTAAAGTATTTGTTGAAATGTGTGGGGATGTTATCATGGTTATCTGGTAATACAGGGGTAGGGGTGGGTAGATTTTCAAGGGTGCAGTAAACTATTTATTGTGGCCTGGAAATTTTGAGGGTTGTGAGCAGATTTGTCTTGCATGGTTTTATAGTAATTAGCTTTGTCTAGTTTAATGTGTATTTTGGCCTTGTTGTGAAGTTCTAAGTAGTTTTGTTTCAAGGAAATGGTTTTGTGTTTACAAAATTGTAACCAGGCTTTGTCCCTATTTTTCATTATAGTTTTTGTCTCTTTTGTTAGCCAAGGGGCGTGGTTAGTTTTGACTCTAATGGTTCTGGGTGATGCATGCTCATTTAGGATTTTAAGGAAGGTTGAGTTAAAGTATTGCACGGCTTCATCTAGAGACAGGTGAGTTAGGGGAGTCCAGTTACTGAATTTTAGTGCATTGATTAGGTCATTAGCTTTGAAGTTATTTTTGTTCCGTATTACCCTTAGAGTGGGGTGAGTGCTGTGGTGGGATCTGTTCCTAATAAGGTAGGTTGCTTGATGGTGACTTAGACCGTCTGGGAGGCAGCCTGACTGTTGTATGAGATTGAGGTTTGATAGCAATATCCAGTCTAAGATGGACTGTCATTTGGATGTCTTGTCAATTCTAGTGGGGTTAGATATAATTTGGGTAAGCGCATGTAGGTTGATATGGGTGGATGGGTTGTGACTGGAGCATTCAGCCCAGTCAATATTAAAGTCTCCTAGTAGTATGGTTTCCTGTGGAAGGGATTTAGACATCCAGTATAGCAGGTTTTCCAGTGTAGTAATGTTACTGCCTGGTGGGATATAGCCACCTGCAATAATTATATCTTTTCTGGATTTTATTTTTAGTTTAGCAGATATTAGTTCTATATCTTTGACTTCTTGGGAATTGCAGTGAAATTGTTCTATAGTGAGATGATTTTGGAAAACTATGGCTACGCCTCCAACTTTTTTCCCTGCTCTATCATTACGTACAATATATTACTATATTATATTATATATATTATACCCAGGTGGAGCGATCTCATTGTTGTGATGTTCTGGCTTAAGCCAAGTTTCAGTTAACACCGCTATCTCTGGTTTGTATAAGGCTAGCTACTTCTCACATTTCTGTTTAAGAGGAACAGAGAAGAGGTAGGTCTTAGGTATAGAGCATTTGTCTGACTTAAGTTAGTTGTGCTTGATGAGTTGGGACCTGGATTAGGGTATATGTCTCCACAGCAGAAGAGATTTGGAGTAGGTGCAGGCAGAGTTTATTAAGTTTGTGTAGTATTCTGGTTTGTTTTGGGGAAGAGTCAGGGTTAGTTTTTTTTTGTTGGTTTATTATAAGAGTATGAAAGAGGTTGGGAGGAGATGAGGTCGGATGGTGATATAGGGAAATTTCTTAGTTTAATGGAATTGGCTGTGGATTCTGTTTGTCATTGTGGTGTGGTGCTCATATAAAGTTCAGTGTGGTATGAGGTCAGGATGGAGAGCAGGAGTAGAGATATGGTGGTTAGTAGGTATATTACTAGTTTTAGAGGTTAGGTATGCTGTGGGGGGTACATCTTATAAGTTTAGGTAGAGTGGGGTATGTGTAGGAAAAAAAAGTACAGCTGTGTAGGAGTAGTATCTATACCTGTTGCGGTTGGGTGTAGTTAAAGGTGTAGTGTTCAGGGTGTGGTGAAGTGCTTTGTATGGGGGATGATTAGGTGGTTGGAAGTGTTAATTAGTGGAGGGTATGGTTTGTAACTAAGTTTAGGTGATATGGGGGAAAGGTAGAGGAGCGGAGTGAGCATAGCGAACCGAGTGGGGCAACACAGTCTAAAGAAGCAGCAGTTATCAAAGAAACCTATCAGTGGGAATAGTTGGAAGATGCAATATAAGAGAGAGTTCAGCCTTAGGGTTTACTGGATTACTGTTGTAATAATGGACTACTTTGATTCTTTAGCACAAATCTATGGTGAGGGATGGGTAGTAACTAAGCTAGGAGCTAGGCTAGAGAGGTGAGTACGGAAAGTCTGGTAGGGAAAGGGGAGGCACTGGATCTAAAGTTGGTAGTTAAGAACTGTGTGAGTGAAAGAAGTCAGGTACAGGCCAGATAGAAATAGGTAGAGGTTTGAGGGAGATAGGCGAGAAAGGGAAAGAGGTAGCAGAGAGAGGCTAGGTATGAGGATAGGTGGGGAGGAGACCAGCTTAATGGCTTGAGAAAGCCAAGGTAACGGGTTGAGGGGGACACAGTGATGTTTTTGTAGCTGACCAGAAGCAATAGTTTGAAGAGGCCCACAGAAGGCCAATAAGGACAAGGTTACATATGTCTGCAATATCACATACGTTATTCAGTAACGGCACTGTTGCTGGAGATGAATTCCTCTAATGAAGCACCACTCCTAAATGGTGTGGGTGGTCTTCTGTTTTTGCTGGGGTTTAGACAAAGCTTAAGTTAGGTGTCAGGGACCTGTAAAACAAAGATAGAAAAGAGGATAAGGATGAGATAACAGCAGTGTTGGTTAAAGTAAGTCAGTAGAGAGGTGGAGGGAAGATAAGGACCAAGAGGACAGAGTTATCTATGATAAGACCACAGTAGAGTTAGTTGAAGGCTGAGGGAGTGGAGGGAAAATTCAAAGAAAAGGGTGCAATAACATGAGAATGAGAGAATGCGGTGAGAATGAGGAGAGTAGGAGGGAAATGTTGTCTAAGAAAAGAACAGTGTGGAGAGAGAGACAGCAGGTAGAGAGAGACTCAGAGTAGTTGAGACAGACAATTGTTAAAGGATGTGAGCAGCTGGAGTAATGCTATAAATGCAGTCAGCAACACATTTAGCTTCTTACTAATACAGGTTCAGTTTAGGCTGTCTGTTTCCAAAATGATAATTGTATGCATAACTGGGAGCAATTGGCTCTGTCAGTTTATCAAATGCTAGGCTTATTGTAACAAAGTGAAATCCATAACCTGGCAATGCAACAGAGAACAGTCTAGTCACAGCTGGGTAGTAGGGTGTAGCGACCAGCAAATTAAGTTAAATAAAATAGAAGCAGGTAGGAATACAATTAATGTTCAACAGCAGCTACATAACAGCCCCACCACTACCGTACAATCACCAGCTATATATTAACGCTACAAGTACAGTCAGACTACCTAGGGGTACTGGGCCTGCTAGTGCTGAGTAAAAGCCATGTGAGTTTTATCAAATAACAATGTACACAATTATATTCCTTGCATGCAAAGTAACAAGATATCCTGTTATTTGAGTGTCTAATTCTTAGCCTGGCAATGCTGAAAATAGTGAAATAGCCGACTGTGTGATTAAACATACAACTAATAGCAATAGTCAGTGGCAATCCATTGCAGAGCAGTTTGAAAACACTTTACAAGATATGTGGCAATGAACATGCTGCCAAATTAGTAAAACACCATTGCATACATCCTATCGGTGCTTTATAGTAGACATATGTTGCAGAGCAGTTTAAAAACACTTTACAAGATGTTTGGCATTGAAAATGCTGCCAATTTGGTAAAACGCTATCGCATATGTCTTATCAGTGTGTTTATTTATTTATTTATTTTTATTTATTTGCAGTTGGTTTACCAGGATGGTCCATTGGGCCAAAAGAACCCGTTTTCAATGGAGTCCTGGGGAGAAAAGCTCCAGGAAACAAACAAACTAGGTACAAACAATAGAATGATAATAAAAAAATAAAATTGTAAAAAAAAAAGGATGGAGCAGAGATGGCCCAGAAGCCTAAGTGTGGCTTTTACTTACTACAATGCATTGTGGGGGTGGGGGGGGGGGTGGAATGATGCAGAATCGAGGGTAACTACCTGAAATACTTGTATTGCTGCTACTCTTAACAAAATGCTAAGTAAATAACCTTAGAACCTGTAGTGAGAGCCAATGCAGACATAAATAAAACACTATACAAGCAACAGGAACACAACAACTGAAGAGATAAACGTGACTTTTGTTGGGTTGTCAATTTAAATCAACATGTACATTTTATATTGCATTTTCACCATGTAGAGTACATACCTGGTCAGCTTATTACACCAACATGTTGGGGTTGGGAGGATGGAGCAGAGATGGCCCAGAAGCCTAAGTGTGGCTTTTACTTACTGCAATGCATTGTGGTGGAGGTGGAGTTGGAATGATGCAGAATCAAGGGTAACTACCTTTCCTAGTCCAAGCAGGTGGCATAGCACAGTCTAAAGAAGCAGCAGTTATCAAGGAAACCTATCAGTTTAATAGCTGGAAGATGCAATATAACAGAGAGTTGAGCCTTAGGGTATACTGAGTTACTGTTGTAATAATGGACTACTTTGACTCTTTAGCACAAATCTATGGGGAGGGATGGGTAGTAACTAAGCTAGGCTAGAGAGGTGAGTATGGAGAGTCTGGTAGGGAAAGGGGAGTTGTTAGTTGAGAACTGTGCAAGTGAAAGAAGTCAGGTACAGGCCAGATGACAGAAAGTACAGTTTTGTACCTACCATAAATGTAGATGTCCGAACTGGATAGCATCTGCAGTCATAACAACTGGGTTGTCCTGTCGTCAGGCAGCCCTTCGGTCGGCCGGATTCCAAAGTCCGGGTCCTGCTTCGGCTGATGTCGCACTTCACCCGACGTCATCTCTGCTGGTCTTCGGGTATAAAGGCATCAGCCGACGCCATTTTCTTCAGTGTTTCTTGCCCCAGATGCCAGTTGCCCTCTTGGAAGGCTAAATTTTGGGTAAAAATGCCAATGTTTCCCAAGGATAGAAGGCAAACACAAAAAATAAGCATGTATGTACATATATACAAACAAATACACCATAAGAGACTCCCCCCCACCAGCTAGCTATTAGGAGGGTAAATACCCTAGGAGTACCACAGAGGGGAAGGAGGGAGGGTAATCCTGACTGCAGATGCTATCCAGTTCGGACATCTACATTTATGGTAGGTACAAAACTGTACTATGTCCTTCATGGATGCATCTGCAGTCATAACAACTGGGTAGAATACCATAGCCAACTAGGGAGGAGGAAGAATAGATTATGGTGTGGTTAGGATCCCTTGCAGTACAGCAGTGGCAAACCCTGCTCGGGATCTGGAATACAGAGGTAAATTATAATGCTTGGCAAATGTATGCACGGAGGTCCAAGTAGCCGCCTCAATAATGTCCTTGGTTGCCACTCCTCATAAGAAGGCTGTGGTAGTGGCTGTTGCTCTTGTAGAATGAGGTCTTATGTTCTGTGGAATTGGTTTTCCATGGAAGGAGTAACAGAATCGTATGCAATTTCCTATCCATTTGGAGATTGTCTGTTTGGAAATTGCTTTTCCTTCCCTTCCTGTTGCATAGGCTACAAAAAGCTGGTCAGTTTTTCTGTTACTTTTTGTTCTGTCCAGGTAGTAGCGTAGCTGTCTGTGTACATCCAAGGTATGCAGCATTCTTTCCCCTCTGTTTTGTGGGTTGGGGAAGAAGGTAGGTAGGTGGATTGCCTGGTTTAGGGACACTCTGGATACCACCTTAGGCATAAATGTAGGATTAGTCCTCATGGACACTCTGTCTTGATGGAAGATTAGGAAGGGTTGTACTGCCATTAGGGCCTGAAGTTCAGAAACCCTCCTTGCTGAGGTTATTGCCAGTAGGAAAGCAGTTTTCCATGAAAGATGCTGTAGGTCTGCTGTTGCTGCTGGTTCAAAAGGTGCGAGTGTCAACTTTTCTAGCACAAAGTTCAAATCCCAAGCTGGCAGAGGTGGTTTCCTAGGAGGTTTTACATTCTTGATCCCTCTGAGGAACTGCCTGAGTAGAGGATGTGAGAAGACAGGTGGATCAAAGCTGTATTCTGCTGAAATAGCTGATGCATGTATCTTGATGGAGGAATAGGACAGGCCTGTATGTAGAAGCTCTGCCAAGTACTCCAGAATGTTAGCCATATCTATATTCGACACAGCCTTCCCTCTTTCAGCACTCCAAATGACAAACCTTTTCCATTTCCTGCATAGTTCCTTCTTGTTGAAGGTCTGCGGCTTCAAGTATAATGTCTTTAACCCTTTGGGAGAGATCTGGAATAGTTGCTGCTATGTGATGTGCCATGCAGTCAGCTGCAACGTTTTAGGTTTGGATGCATGATGCTGTAGTTGTTCTGAGTTAACATCAAAGGCATCAGGGGTATTGACCACATTTTGTCCCGAGACATGCTCCTCAGCAATGGGTACCAGTGTTGTCTTGGCCAGTTTGGAGCTATCAGGATTATCCTTGGACGTTCCTCCTTGATTTTTAGTAATACCTTGTGTATCAAGGGAAGAGGTGGGAATGCATATGCTGTCAGGCCTTTCCAGCTGAAGGAGAGCGAATCCACTTTCGATGCAAGTGGATGGAATGTCCTTGTGCAGAATTTTTTGAGCTGGTGGTTGAGAGGGGAAGCGAATAGATCTATTTGTGGCATTCCCCATTTCTTTGCGATGGTCTTGAAGATGTCCGGGTGTAGCATCCGAGGTGGTTCTGCTTAACATGTCTGCTAGAGTGTTCTCCTTTCCCGGTACAAACATTGCCTGTAACTGGATGTTGTAGCTGAGTGCCAGGTTCCAAAGGTCCAAAGTCATTCTGCATAGGGGGTATGAATGAGTGCCTCCCTGTTTGTTGATGTACCACATGACTGTGGTGTTGTCTGTCCTTATCATGAAATGGCCTTCTTTGAGAAATGGTCTGAATTTTTGGATTGCCAGTTTTACTGCCAGCATTTCTTTTAGGTTGATGTGCAGGTGAAGTTGGTCCTGCGTCCACAATCCTTGCACGCATTTGTCCAGCATGTGAGCCCCCCCATCCTAGGTCTGAGGCGTCTGTTGTGATGGTTTGGCTTGCTTGATATTTGTGAAAGGGTAAGCCTGGGTTTGACTGGCATGCTTGAGCCCACCATAGGAACTCCTGTTTTAGGCATGGAATTAGTGGAATTTCTGTTTCTAGGCTGTGCCTGTGTTGGGACCATAAATTCTTTAGGTACCACTGTAGTTTTCTCATATGCAGTCTGGCATGTGGAACCAAGATTATGCATGATGCCATGAAGCCCAAGGCCTGCAGAACTTTTCTTGCTGTTAGCTTGCTGTGGTTTGTTAGTGCCAAGAAGTAAAGAGGGAGATCTTTTGTTTTTCTGCAGTTAGGAATGCCATTTGTTTTACTGTGTCCAATTCAGCCCAAGAATGTCCTTGTTTGGGATGGAATCAGCCTTGATTTTTGCAAATTGACTGTGTATCCCAGTGCTTGTAGCAAGTAAATGACCCTTTGTAAAATCTGTTGTCAGCTTGCTTTTGTTGTCCCCTTGTAGCAGGCAGTCGTCCAGGTATGGATAAATTTGGATTCCCTGTAGTCTGCAGTGGGCGATTACTGATGCCAGGCATTTTGTGAATACTCTGGGCGCAGTAGATAAGCCAAAGGGCAATGCTGAGAATTGATAGTGCTCTGATCCTGCAAGAAATCTGAGGTATCTTCTGCAAATTGGTCTAATGGGGACGTGCAGGTATGCCTCCTTGAGATCTAGAGTTACCAGCCAACACTCCTTGCCCAGCATGGGAAGAAGTTGCTGAAGGGTCAGCATCTTGAATTTTGGGACAATGATGTATGTGTTTAAGGTGGACAGATCGAGAATAGGTCTCCAGCTTTTTCCTTTCTTGGAACTAGGAATAGTCTGGAGTAGAATCCTTTGCCTTGTTCTGTTATTGGTACTCTTTCCACAGCTCTCATCTTTGTTAATTTTATTATCTGCTGCAGAGCTTCTGTTTTTTGATTTGGAGGTAGGTTTGGCATTCCTCTTTTGACTGGTATAGTGTGGAAGTGGAACCGGTAACCTTGGTCTATGGTTTGCAAAATCCACTTGTCTTTTGTGATATAGTGCCAGTTCTTTGAAAATAAGGTTAATTTTCCGCCTAAGGGTGCTGCTATTTGTTCCCTGGTAGGCGGAGTTAGAATCAAGTCACTGTGATTGCCCTGTTGTAGTGGTAGTGGCTGTGCCTGTGGCTCTGTTATTACCTTGCCACTGTCGTCCTCTGTAGGCACCCCTCTGGTTTGATTTCTGCCTCTGGAACGTCTATTCCTGCCCCTTTGGGATCTTGTGGAGTCAGGAAAGGACCAATTTTGGCAGGCCAGTTCCTGCTAAACCTTGGGGCTGAACCTGCAAGAAATCTTTAACCGTTTGTACAGATTTTGCCTTTTCTTCCATTTTCTTCATTACCTGCTGGGCAGGTGTACCAAACAAACTGGTCTTATCCATAGGAGCATCTAATAACTTATCTTTAACATGATCCGGTAAAACTTGTTCCTTCAGCCATGCATGTCTTCTTATCACTGTGCCAGTCATGGCTGATCTAAATGAAGCCTCCAGTGCATCATAGCCACATTTTAAGGAATGGTTACTAACCTGTTGTATGTTATTTACCATTTCTAATAAATTTTCTTATCTATAGCGTCATCTGAGGATAGCTTTTAGTTAACTGATCAAGCATAAACTCTTGGTATTGTATCATGTGAAACTGACAGTTTAAAGCTCTAGCTGAGAGAGTAGCAGAGGTGTAAACCTTTTGCCCCATCTGTCTAAAGACCAGAATGTTAGCCATATCTATATTCGACACAGCCTTCCTCTTTCAGCACTCCAAATGACAAACCTTTTCCATTTCCCTGCATAGTTCCTTCTTGTTGAAGGTCTGCGGGCTTCAAGTATAATGTCTTTAACCCTTTGGGAGAGATCTGGAATAGTTGCTGCTATGTGATGTGCCATGCAGTCAGCTGCAACGTTTTTAGGTTTGGATGCATGATGCTGTAGTTGTTCTGAGTTAACATCAAAGGCATCAGGGGTATTGACCACATTTTGTCCCGAGACATGCTCCTCAGCAATGGGTACCAGTGTTGTCTTGGCCAGTTTGGAGCTATCAGGATTATCCTTGGGCGTTCCTCCTTGATTTTTAGTAATACCTTGTGTATCAAGGGAAGAGGTGGGAATGCATATGCTGTCAGGCCTTTCCAGCTGAAGGAGAGCGAATCCACTTTCGATGCAAGTGGATGGAATGTCCTTGTGCAGAATTTTTGAGCTGGTGGTTGAGAGGGAAGCGAATAGATCTATTTGTGGCATTCCCATTTCTTTGCGATGGTCTTGAAGATGTCCGGTGTAGCATCCGTGAGCATCCGAGGTGGTTCTGCTTAACATGTCTGCTAGAGTGTTCTCCTTTCCGGTACAAACATTGCCTGTAACTGGATGTTGTAGCTGAGTGCCAGGTTCCAAAGGTCCAAAGTCATTCTGCATAGGGGTATGAATGAGTGCCTCCCTGTTTGTTGATGTACCACATGACTGTGGTGTTGTCTGTCCTTATCATGAAATGGCCTTCTTTGAGAAATGGTCTGAATTTTTGGATTGCCAGTTTTACTGCCAGCATTTCTTTTAGGTTGATGTGCAGGTGAAGTTGGTCCTGCGTCCACAATCCTTGCACGCATTTGTCCAGCATGTGAGCCCCCCCATCCTAGGTCTGAGGCGTCTGTTGTGATGGTTTGGCTTGCTTGATATTTGTGAAAGGGTAAGCCTGGGTTTGACTGGCATGCTTGAGCCCACCATAGGAACTCCTGTTTTAGGCATGGAATTAGTGGAATTTCTGTTTCTAGGCTGTGCCTGTGTTGGGACCATAAATTCTTTAGGTACCACTGTAGTTTTCTCATATGCAGTCTGGCATGTGGAACCAAGATTATGCATGATGCCATGAAGCCCAAGGCCTGCAGAACTTTTCTTGCTGTTAGCTTGCTGTGGTTTGTTAGTGCCAAGAAGTAAAGAGGGAGATCTTTTGTTTTTCTGCAGTTAGGAATGCCATTTGTTTTACTGTGTCCAATTCAGCCCAAGAATGTCCTTGTTTGGGATGGAATCAGCCTTGATTTTTGCAAATTGACTGTGTATCCCAGTGCTTGTAGCAAGTAAATGACCCTTTGTAAAATCTGTTGTCAGCTTGCTTTTGTTGTCCCCTTGTAGCAGGCAGTCGTCCAGGTATGGATAAATTTGGATTCCCTGTAGTCTGCAGTGGGCGATTACTGATGCCAGGCATTTTGTGAATACTCTGGGCAGTAGATAAGCCAAAGGGCAATGCTGAGAATTGATAGTGCTCTGATCCTGCAAGAAATCTGAGGTATCTTCTGCAAATTGGTCGAATGGGGACGTGCAGGTATGCCTCCTTGAGATCTAGAGTTACCAGCCAACACTCCTTGCCCAGCATGGGAAGAAGTTGCTGAAGGGTCAGCATCTTGAATTTTGGGACAATGATGTATGTGTTTAAGGTGGACAGATCGAGAATAGGTCTCCAGCTTTTTCCTTTCTTGGAACTAGGAATAGTCTGGAGTAGAATCCTTTGCCTTGTTCTGTTATTGGTACTCTTTCCACAGCTCTCATCTTTGTTAATTTTATTATCTGCTGCAGAGCTTCTGTTTTTTGATTTGGAGGTAGGTTTGGCATTCCTCTTTTGACTGGTATAGTGTGGAAGTGGAACCGGTAACCTTGGTCTATGGTTTGCAAAATCCACTTGTCTTTTGTGATATAGTGCCAGTTCTTTGAAAATAAGGTTAATTTTCCGCCTAAGGGTGCTGCTATTTGTTCCCTGGTAGGCGGAGTTAGAATCAAGTCACTGTGATTGCCCTGTTGTAGTGGTAGTGGCTGTGCCTGTGGCTCTGTTATTACCTTGCCACTGTCGTCCTCTGTAGGCACCCCTCTGGTTTGATTTCTGCCTCTGGAGCGTCTATTCCTGCCCCTTTGGGATCTTGTGGAGTCAGGAAAGGACCAATTTTTGGCAGGCCAGTTCCTGCTAAACCTTGGGGCTGAACCTGCAAGAAATCTTTAACCGTTTGTACAGATTTTGCCTTTTCTTCCATTTTCTTCATTACCTGCTGGGCAGGTGTACCAAACAAACTGGTCTTATCCATAGGAGCATCTAATAACTTATCTTTAACATGATCCGGTAAAACTTGTTCCTTCAGCCATGCATGTCTTCTTATCACTGTGCCAGTCATGGCTGATCTAAATGAAGCCTCCAGTGCATCATAGCCACATTTTAAGGAATGGTTACTAACCTGTTGTATGTTATTTACCATTTCTAATAAATTTTTCTTATCTATAGCGTCATCTGAGGATAGCTTTTTAGTTAACTGATCAAGCATAAACTCTTGGTATTGTATCATGTGAAACTGACAGTTTAAAGCTCTAGCTGAGAGAGTAGCAGAGGTGTAAACCTTTTTGCCCCATCTGTCTAAAGACCTGGCTTCCCTTTCAGAAGGAATAGGGTTTTTTGCTGTGGTTGAGGCTACTGCCTTAGGGCCCTGGGATATAGTTTCGGGGTCTGCAAGAGGGGCCTTGTATAGGTGATGATGAGTGTCTGGCACCCTGTAAAATCTATCTGGTTTGGCAGGTGCTGGAGGTAAGGAATCTGGTGCAGTGCAAACATCATTAAATGCATCGTCCACAACAGAGAGGACAGGAGGTATAGCTAAGGGCCTGTGTTGTGGTAGGTGCAGAAAAGTCCTAAGTCTTTTTCTGGAGTCTGAAAAATCCTGTTCCTGCCATTGGAAATGTTCTCTCATGGCATGTAAGGTTTCCCCAAAGGAGAATTCTTCTGGTGGGGAAGCAGCTGGAATGGATTCTTCAGCATCTGAGTCCTCAAAATTGGAGAAAGGAGCCTCTGGCTGGTCTGTAATATCTGAGTCTTCCGCAGAATCATCAGAGGACACAGGCTCGAGGGGCTCTGCTCTAGGTCTCTTTCTGGGGGCTGAGAGGCCCTGTCTGGGTGAGATTGAGATCCCTAATTAAGGATATTAAATCTTCTGCCAGAGTAAGCATTTGTGAACTAGAAGTGGGCCTGGTTGAGGGGCGTTTAACAGGCACTGACTTAGTAGATTTGGCTGCTTTAGCCCTGGCGAAGGCCTTAATAGACATGGCTGCAGGAGGCCTAGCTGCACCACGTGCTGGGGTAGAGACATCCAAAGGGATGGTGTCTGATAAGTCACTAGTAACCACTGTAGTAGGTAAAATTTCTGAGGCCGATTCAAGTAAGGTAACGGAACCTCAGTAGTAGTCATTGATTCGGCTGTACTCTGATCAGTTTTCGGTTTCGGCGAAACCGAGACACTCATGATTTGCTTAACCATGGTTTCGGCGAAACCGCGGACCGCGAGTGTCGGTCTTTTCTTTGCGTTTTTAATAATTTGGGTAGTCGGAGGATCCGGCGGCATAATGTACGCAAATTCAGAGCCGAAAAACTGTTCAGCAAACTCCGACCGGCGTCTAAGCGTTCGTCGGTTGAAAGAAGCACAGGCCGAACAGGCTGCTACGTCGTGGTCTGGGCCTAAACAAGGCAAACAGTAAGAGTGGAAATCTTTATGAGGTATTTGTTTCCCACAAGTTAAACAGTTATTGACTTTTTCTGACATCGGCTGAGGCAAGAAAGAGTCCCCAGCGGAGTACTTAGCTTTTAGAAGTCTTCGAAGGAGTATTCGGTAGTAGTAATCTCTGGATCTGACCGACCGGCACTTGCGAACAGCTTCTGCTTCGGGCGCCACGCGGCAAGAAAGACTGAAGAAAATGGCGTCGGCTGATGCCTTTATACCCGAAGACCAGCAGAGATGACGTCGGGTGAAGTGCAACATCAGCCGAAGCCGGACCCGGACTTTGGAATCCGGCCGACCGAAGGGCTGCCTGACGACAGGACAACCCAGTTGTTATGACTGCAGATGCATCCATGAAGGACATACAGGTAGAGGTTTGAGGGGCAGTTAGAAAAGGAGATAGGCGAGAAAGGGAAAGAGGTAGCAGAGAGAGAGGCTAGGTATGAGGATAGGTGGAGAGGAGAACCAGCTTAATGGGCTGAGAGAACCAAGGTAGCGGGGTGAGGGGGACACAGTGATGTTTTTGTAGCTGACCAGGAGCAATAGTTTAAAGAGGCCCACAGAAGGCCACTAAGGACAGGGTTACATATGTTTGCAATACCACATACGTTATTCAGTAACTGCACTGTTGCTGGAGATGAATTCTTCTGATGAAGCAGCACTCCTAAAGGGTGTGGGTGGTCTTCAGTTTTTGCTGGGGTTTAGACAAAGCTTAAATTAGGTGTCAGGGACGTTATTCAGTGATTGCACTGTTGCTGGAGATGAATTCCTCTGATGAAGCAGCACTCCTAAAGGGTGTGGGTTGTCTTCTGTTTTTGCTGGGGTTTAGACAAAGCTTAAATTACGTGTCAGGGACGTTATTCAGTAACTGCACTGTTGATGGAGATGAATTCCTCTGATGAAGCAGCACTCCTAAAGGGTGTGGGTGGTCTTCTGTTTTTGCTGGGGTTTAGACAAAGCTTAAATTAGGTGTCAGGCACCTGGTCAGCTTATTACACCACCGTGTTGGGGTTCCTTTCATGGAGTACCCTGTTACTGAAGGCATGGCAGATAGTTCAGGGGTCCTGTAAATTTTCCTCACCTAGGCAGTAGACACAGCTAGTATGGCTATCGGTGATGGACATTTTCTGGGTACATCTACTGCATTTTTTAAAGCCAGAAGGTTGATGCTCTCTTTTTTTTTTTTTTTTTTTTTTTTAGACATTATGCAAAGAAACGTTACTGACAAGTAACGGAAACAACAACTACAGTAGAAGAAAAACTAATTTATAGAAAGATTTTTTTTTTTTTAAAAGAGGAGGAGGAAAGGGAGCAGCCCTCTAAGTCAAACAGGCCGCGAGAGCCCTCTAACTTAAACGGTGCTCTCTAGGGTTATGACAGGAAGAAAGGGAGACGTCTAGAAGAATTTTTTTTTTTTTACTAAGTAACCGACAGTAAAGAAAGGGATAGGGAGAGTGGTCCTCTAACTCAAACAGGCCGCGAGAGCCCTCTAACTTAAATGGTGCTCTCTAAACTAGTAGAGAACAGGGAGAAGACCTAACATACACTCACAACAACTATTAAGTAAAAAGAGAGAGAAAATAAGGAAACAGTGAAAAAATATAAAATTAGTCTACTTAGCCAACAAGCCAGCCAGACGAAAACCTCGATGCTTGAGCGGCAAACAAGATCTGGGGATTTGGCCCAGAGCATCATGGGATAGGGGCTTAGCCTTGAGCCTGTGGAAGCTGTTGAGCTTTAGTATTTGGCCGAGTCAGAGCAGAGAATGGCTCAGAACCCAAACAGAAAGAATTACGGCAAGATAGGACAACATAACATCATAATTTTGAATTTGGGCACCATCACAAACAGGTTTAGGCACAAACTTGTTTCCAAACACTTTATTTGGCACTAAAAAAATCCTTGAATAAAAACTTTTCCCCACCTGGGAAGGAGGAAAGTACAGTTGTGTACACCTACCATAAATGTAGATGTTCGAGTGTCTTCACTGTTGCAGTCATAACCGTAGGGTGCTCCTGCCAGCAGGCAGCCCGAGGTCGGCCAGAATCCCAAAGTCTGGGTCCGGCGTCGGCTGTACAAGCCAGTACCCTGACGTCAGTATGCTCTGGTACATAGCCCTCAGCCGACGCCATCTTCTCCAGCCTTTCTTGCCCTAGATGTCAGAAGCCCCTAATAAATCATAAATGAATCCCACTAGGAAACACAAATACACCACAAAAAAGAGAAAAAGAGGGGATAGGAGGGAGGGAAACACCGACTGCAACAGTGAAGACACTCGAACATCTACATTTATGGTAGGTGTACACAACTGTACTATGTTCATCATGTTTCACTGTTGCAGTCATAACTGTAGGGTGGAATCCCAAAGCAGTGAAAAAAGGGGGGAGGTTTAGACAGAAGAAGGGGCAGCAAGAAGACCCTGCAAAACAGCAGAGGCAAAGCCTGCCCTGGTCTTAGAATACAAAGGGAGATTGTAGTGCTTGGAAAAAGTATGCACAGAACTCCAAGTGGCAGCTTCCAAGATATCCTTGGTAGGAACTCCCTGAGAAAAGCTGTAGAAGTAGCAGCTGCTCTAGTAGAATGACTTCTCACAGTACCTGGAAATTGTTTCCCATGATGAGTGTAACAAAATCTTATTCCATAAGAAATCCATTTGGAAATAGTTTGTTTGGAAATAGCCTTTCCAAGAGAACTGGAGGCAAAAGAAACAAACAATTGGTTAGATTTTCTGAACTCTTTAGTCTTGTCCAAATAAAATCGTAACTGTCTGTGCACGTCCAAGGAATGCAAAATCCTTTCCCCTTTATTCTGAGAATTAGGAAAGAAGGTAGGAAGGTGAATTGTTTGATTCAAAGCCACTTTGAAATCACCTTAGGCATGAAAGTAGGATTGGTCCTCAAGGATACTCTGTCCTGGTGGAAAATAAGGTATGGTTCCACAGCCATGAGAGCTTGCAACTCTGAGACCCTTCTGGCAGAAGTCAAAGCTAACAAAGAACTGTCTTCCAAGATAAAAACTTAATATCTGAAGATGCAGCAGGCTCAAAAGGAGGCAAAGTAAGTTTTTCTAAAACATAATTAAGATCCCAAGCAGGAACAGGAGGGGTTCTGGGAGGCCTTAAATTCTTAGCCCCTCTCAAGAATTGTCTCACCAAAGGATGAGAAAAAACAGGGGGATCAGTATTGAAATGAGCAGAAATAGCAGAAGCATGAATCTTAATGGAAGAAAAGGAAAGTCCATTAGACAAGAGATCCGAAAGGTAAAGCAAAATAGAAGAGAGATCAGGTACCAGAGGGTCCAAGCCTCGGTCCTGCATCCAAATGCAAAATCTCTTCCATTTAGAGGCATAGACTTTCCTAGTGCTAGGTCGTCTAGCTTCCAAAAGGACATCCAAAACTTGTTTGGGAAGACTAAAAGAGATCAAATTCCTTTGAAGAGCCAAGCTGCCAGACAAAGGGTCTTGAGATTGGAATGTAGCAACTGACCCTGATGCTGGGACAGAAGAGAAGGGTTCAGAGGGAGAATCCAAGGAGGTTCCAAGAACAGGTGCTTTAAAGTTGGATACCAAAACTGTCGAGGCCAATTTGGAGCAATCAAGATGAGGAACTTGGGCTTGTCCTGTTTTATCTTTAGTAAAATCCGAGGAAGAAGAGGAAGAGGAGGGAAGGCATATCCCGAAAGGTTTCTCCAGCTTAAGGACAGGGCATCCACTTTCCAAGCTGTTTTGTGGAATGACCTGGTGCAAAAGAGAGGCAGCTGATGATTGAGATGGGATGCAAACAGATCTATCTGGGGCATCCCCAAACTGCAGTAATCTTGTCGAATAAGTTGGTGTCTAGCATCCATTCGTGAGGATCTAAAATGTTCCTGCTCAGGCTGTCTGCTAAGAGATTCTGTTCTCCTGGTATGAATTGGGCCTGGAGATGTAGATTCAGATTTAGAGCTGTGTCCCATAAAGCCATAGCTAGTCTGCAAAGGGGGTACGGATGAGAACCCCCCCCTGCTTGTTTATGTACCACATGACTGTGGTATTGTCTGTGCAAATCAAAAGAGGTCCTGGATGCAAAAGGTTCTTGAAGGCTAGAAGAGCATTTTGAACTGCCAATATTTCCTTCAGATTGATGTGCCAGTGAAGATGATCCTTTGTCCAGGTTCCCTGCTGGTAATTGCCTAGAAAATGTGCTCCCCAAGCATAATCCGAGGCGTCCGTGTTTATGATTTGAGAAGGTTGAGGAGGACGAAAAGGCTTTCCTTCGTTTAACGCACACACCCTGGACCACCAAAGGAACTCCTTCTGGAGGCAGGGGATCAGAGGAATCAGAGTGTCCAGATCGTGGTAATGCTGCGACCATACACTTTTCAGATACCATTGAAGCTTTCTCATATGAAGCCTTGCATTTGGAATCAACAGAATGCAGGAAGCCATGTAGCCCAGTGCCTGCAGGAATTTCCTTGCAGTGAGCTGAGGTAGAGTTGCCAAAGTCTTGAAAATTGAAGCCAGCTGTATTTGTTTTTCTGTAGTGAGGAAGGCCCTTTGTAAGGTTGTATTTAAGAGGGCTCCCAGAAATACCATTTGTTGAGAAGGGATCAAATGTGACTTTTTTGTGTTCACTGAAAATCCCAGTAGGAGGAGAAGACGTTGAACAAAATCCAGATGTTGAAGTAAAAGATCCTTGCTGTCCGCCTGAATAAGGCAATCGTCCAAATAGGGGTAAATCTGAATCCCCTGGAGTCTGCAATAAGCCACTACTGGTGCCAGGCACTTGGTAAAGACTCTGAGCGCAGTAGATAAACCAAAGGGCAGTACAGAGAATTGAAAGTGTCTCGAACCTGCCTTGAACCTGAGGAATTTCCTGCGTTCCTGCCTGATGGGAATGTGTAAATAAGCTTCCTTTAGATCCAATGTCACCATCCAGGCATCCTGAGAGAGCATTGGAATTAGCTGCTGCAGAGTAAGCATCCTGAATTTTGGAATTTCCAAAAAGGTATTTAACACAGAAAGGTCCAGAATAGGTCTCCATGAGCTTTGCTTTCTTGGAACCAGAAACAGTCTTGAATAAAAACCTTTTCCCATCTCTGAGAGTGGAACAGGCTCTATGGCTCTCATGGCCAGAAGAGCATCCACTTGATTTAAGGCCTCTGACCACTGATGTTTTGGCAGATCTGGCCAACCGAAAGCCCTTGGGAAGGTATGAAAGTGGAATTTGTAGCCTTTTAAAATCACGTCCAATACCCATTTGTCCTGGGTAATATGAGTCCAATTTCTGTAAAAAAGAGAAAGTTTTCCTCCGAGAGGGGCATCCAGGTAAAGAGGTCCTGTAGCCCAACCGAGAGAGTCATTGAGTTTGCTTCCTTTGAGATTGGGATCTGTCTTCTCCCCTTCTAGGTGAAGAAGCAGTCCATTGTCTCGATCTGTAGGAGGTCTGAGCTTGGCCACGACCTCTGGAGCGTCTATATCTTCCCCTTTGAGGCCTGTCAGACGTGGGAAAGGACCAATTTTTGGAGG
Organism: Protopterus annectens; assembly: GCF_019279795.1. Classification (NCBI taxonomy): domain Eukaryota; kingdom Metazoa; phylum Chordata; order Ceratodontiformes; family Protopteridae; genus Protopterus; species Protopterus annectens. Next base: position 1,106,734,555 of record NC_056732.1, read on the forward strand.
GCCAATTCCTGGAAAATCTAGGAGGCTGAACTTGCAAGAGATCTTTCACAGTTTGCATAGATTTTGCCTTTTCTTCCATCTTTTTAATAACCTCCTCAGCCTTAGATCCAAAAGAACATCATGCTGAACAGGGGCATCTAATAATTTAGCCTTAACCTGTTCAGGTAAACTTTGCTCACGAAGCCAAGCATGTCTCCTGATAACAGTACCAGAGGCTGCGGCCCTGCAAGAAGCATCCAAAGCATCAAAACCACAATGCAAGCTATGTTTGTTCAGTTGTTCAGTTGCATGCAATACATCCTGTAGTTCCTTATCTTCTGCACATGCAGGAAGGGAGGCAAGCTTTTGCTTTAAAACAGACAAAAGAAATTACTGATACTTAAACATATGAAACTGGCAATTTAAAGCCCTAACAGAGAGGGTAGCAGAAGTATATACCTTTTTACCCCACCTGTCTAAGGCACGAGAATCCTTCTCAGAGGGAATAGGATTCTTAGAAGTAGCAACTTTGGCAGCCTTAGAGCCCTGAGATATAGTTTCAGGATCTGCAGAAGGATTCTTAAACAAGAACAAATGAGACTCAGGAACCCTATAAAACCTATCAGGCTTAGAGGGAGCAGGAGGCATGGAGTCAGGATTCAAATTAGCCTCAGAAAAAGCATCATCCACAATGTCAAGAACAGGAGGGATAGCCAAAGGCCTATGTTGAGGAAGAAGAAGGAATTCTCTAAGCCTCTTCTTGGAAGCAGAATAATCCTGACCTTCCCAATGAAAATGTTCCCTCATCTCATGTAAGGTTTCCCCAAAAGAAAAATCTTCAGGCGGAGAGGCAGAGGGTAAGGAGTCCTCAGCATCCGAATCCTCATAAGGAGGAAAAGAATATTCCTGATCAGAGGAAGAGACAGAAGATATAGAAGCCTGGTCAGAGGAATCCATAGGAACATCCTGTCGAGGCCTTTTCTTGGGGGGGGGGGTGAGAACCCCTAATCATAGTAAGCAAATCTTCAGCCATCCTTAACAATTGCTTCTGTGTCCGGGGAGTAGATTCAGAAGTAGCATGAGCAGGAGCTTTGGACTTAACAGGAGTCTTTGTCTTTGCCTTTGCCTTTGAAATAGTGATGTGAGTAGGCCTGAATACCCCCTCAGAAGCCGGTACCTGCACAGCGGTTCCGGACCCATCCGAGGGAGCGACGTCCGAAGGTCCTGCAGCAGATAAAATAGAAGGCCTTGATGGCTCCCCATGGAAGTCCGTATCGGCCATCGGTTCAGAAGTGGCGGACGACAGGGGCTGCAAAAGCGCCTCACTGATGACAGCCGAACCGGATGCTGGCTCCAGCTGCAACGAGTCCTGTTTGGACCTCGGAGGCCTGTCCTTGTCTTTGCGCTTCTTTTGAATTCCGGTAGCATCCGACGACATTCTATAATTGAAGCGTCTGCCAAATTAATTCAGAGCCCAGTCGTACCTGCGTTTGATAGTACGAGAATTAAACCTGGCACAGAACAGACAACAAGAAACGTCGTGGTCAGGGCCTAAGCAAGGTAGACAGTAAGAGTGGAAATCTTTATGAGGTATTTGTTTCCCACACGTAATACAATTATTAACTTTTTCTGACATCGGAGGAACAAGAAAAGATTCCCCAATGGGGTACTTAGCTTTGAGAAGAGAAGTAAGAACTTCGGACCGACAACAACCAAAAACGCTGTTCGAAAATCGCCAACCAACGACTTGCGAGCTGCTTTCCACCGCATGGCAAGAAAGACTGGAGAAGATGGCGTCGGTTGAGGGCTATGTACCAGAGCGTACTGACGTCAGGATACTGGCTTGTACAGCCGACGCCAGACCCAGACTTTGGGATTCTGGCCGACCTCGGGCTGCCTGCCGGCAGGAGCACCCTACAGTTATGACTGCAACAGTGAAACACGATGAACATCTGGTTCTAGCTCTCACTGGGACAGCATGATATAAAAGACAGGTGGACAAAGAGTCTGGTCTTGTGGATGAGGAATTACTCCCTAGAAAGGAAAGGAATTTCCTCCCACTGCCATCTGTAACTGACAAATGATCTTCAGAACCCATTTCTCTGAAACTTTCTGTTGCCAAAGAGAAAAGTGGAAATTCACACTTTCTTTAAGAAGGGAATTGGGTCTGTCTGTGTGTTTTTGGGGGGGGGGGTAACAAGGTCCCTTAAATAGACATTCTGACTTGTTGGATTGTCCTTGGTTGAGCCTTGACAGAACCAAGACAGGCCTCCAGGTGCCTTCTTTTCTTGGGATTATAAAAATCATTGAATAAAAACCTTTTGCTTCCTTACCTGAAGGAACAGGATGAATGGATCCTTGTAGCAAATGTAAAATGGTGGAAGAGACTCTCCTGCTTTTTTGGTATGCCTAGGAAGAGGGGAATGTCTCTGAACAGAATGGAGAATTCCCTTTCTCTGATTTGAAGGACCAACTGCTCCATGGTACTAGTTTTCCATTCTTGTAGGAAGGTAGAGTCTCTTCCTGCCAGGGGGTCAGTATGAAAAGAGGAGTCAATGGCTCAGGATAGTCACAGATGGTCTCTGTGCTGTGTGGGCTCTTTGGAGCTCCCTGATCTCTGTGCCAGTTGCCACCTTCTGGATTGTCTGGCTTTCTTAGCATGAAGTAGTCTTCCCTTGTCCTGTCTGGAGGGAAAGGCCATGGCTTGGAGGGGTAGTTCCCATTATACCTATGTGTAAGTGACAGGCAAAACTCTTCCACTGTTTTGTTTTCCTTTTTAGTCCAGGATTTCAAACGCCTTTTCAGCTGGCAGCCTGAAAAAGAATTCATTGTCTAGAGAGGCATCTAGTAGCTCTGCTTTGACCTGGTCTGAGAGCGGCTGAATCCTGAGTCATGCATGTCTGTGAATGACTGAGCCAGTGGCAACTATTCTGCATGATGCATTTCATGCATCATGACCAACATTTTAAGGAGTGTCTGGAAATCTGTAAGATTGCTCTAGCTATCTCCTGAATTTCCTTAGACAAGGCTTTGTAAGAAATTGTCTCTGCCTTAGTAATAATTTGGTCTTGAAGGGATTCCAAGTACTTCACCATGTGGGACTGGCAATAAAGTGTGCTCATGGAAAGGGCAGCAGAGGTATATGCCTTCTTGCCAAACCTGTCAAAGTCTGCTTTCCCTGTTATTAGGGAGGGAATGTCTAGTTGCACCCTTTGGCATTCTTTTATTGTATTCAGTAGAAAGTACTGGGAGTCTGCTTTAGGGTTTTGTAAAGGAGCTTATGTAAATCAAGCACTCTGTAAAACCAGTCAGGCTTTCTGGGAGCAGGTAGCAGGGAATCTGAGGGTAAACCTTTGTCTACAAAATCATCATCAAGCACAACATCCACTGGGGGGATAGCAAGTTATCTAGGTGAAGGTAAACTCAGTAATTCCCTATAGTGATCCTGAGCTTGACAGAATTGTTTGCTTTACCAATTAAAAGCCTCCTTCATTATATGAAGGGTATTCCCCAAAAGAGAGGTCCTCTGGGTGAGAGGTAGACGAGAGGTTATCCTCCGAGACTGCGCCCAGATATGGTTGGGTTTGAAGGTGATCGGAGTAGGATAATTCCTCTTCATCCTCAGAGTTTGATGATTATGAATTTTCTTGAAATGCCACCTCCCTAGGGTTCTTGGATGGGGAAGCTTTAGGGGTAGTGGTCTGTGTGTGACTGGTTTGCCTGGATTTCATGAAGGACATGAACTCCTGGGTGATTTTCAAGAGGCCTTAGGCTTTGGTTTGAGCTGAAGTGACGCAGGGCTGCTGAGCGGAAGCAGAAGGCTGATGGTTCATTTCAGTTTATGCATCCATTTTGTCAAAGTAACCAGAGGAAAATGTCAATCGACCATGATGTAGATCAGCGTTTCCAAGCCTAAGAAAGTTAAAACATCTCCCTCTTAACCCACGGCATAAACATTATAAGCTGTGGCCTTCACAGTGACCTCAGACTCAACCAATGTTAGAAGTCAGCAGAAGGCCTGGAACCATGGCAGCCTCCGGAGGGGTCGGGCCTAGAAGTTGCTGGACTAGAGGGCTGTGAAAGTCTCTCACCTAAGTCATTGGTAGACTTGGTAGCATGGGCCCAGACAAACAATATCTTCAGTGTCTTTTTCTTTGAATTTTTGATCTTTGTGTTTTTTTCAGGAAAATGCTGGTGGAAGCTGGGGGTTGCAAAGACATGGAGGGAATCTGAACTGACGACTCCATATGAGCAGCTAGGACTTTGGCCCTGAATTTAAGGATCTTCACTCATAATTTAGCACAATCAGAGATGTCATGCTGAGGCTCCAAACAGAACAGATACAGGGAGTGAAAATCTTTATGCGGGATTTGCGTCCCACACTTCAAGCAATTGTTAACCTTCTGAAATGTTAATTAAAAAAAAAGGAAAATCCCCAATGATGTACTTATCTGACTTGTGGAAAAAAGAAACTCTGGAAAAAGTAGATGACCAATGGACTGCAAGCATACTGTATATACAATAAAGCACACTGGACTGCATGGCTTGAAAAAAACTGAAGATGGTGCCGATTGATGACCTTCTTAATCCTTAATATTCAGACATTGATCCTTGGATGTCCGGCGGCTAAGGATGATGTAAAGACTCAAACAGGCTGGTCACAGGATTTTGCATGGCAGGAAGATCCAAGAATTACCAAGAATCAGTACTGCAACACTGACTATGAACAACATTTTGATACATCCTATGTGCCTTTCTAGAGGCAGCTGGAGAACTATAAGGAAAATAGCAGGCATTAACACACACATCATCTAAAGCTGAAACTGGATGAATGGATGAAGGTTTCAGAAATTTCTTCTGTAACAGCTCATAGTATCTTCTGAGGGACTGAGCAACCTTAGTGTTCTCCCACTGAAAACACTGGCACATTCTGGAAATAGTCTCAGAAAAAGAGAAACCCCTACAAGGTGAATCAGAAACTGAGCTCTCCTCTGAGTCTGAATCAGAAATCTGAGAAGAAAACCCTGTACCTGTTCCTTCACCTTCCTGTCCAGATTCAGAATTGTGAATCTCTTCAGGAAAATAGGTATCCCCTCCTTATTTTACCAGAAACTACTGTAGAAAAAGAAGCAACAGCCTGAATTAAACCATAACCTAAACTCAGTAAACTAGTCCTATTTATTTATTTTTTTTATTTAACATTTGTTTACCGGGAAAGTCCGACTTGGAATGAAGACAATTTTTCAGCGGAGGCCTGCTGAAAATTTAGGGAAAACCTAAAGAGGAGTACATACATGTTTAGTTTTTTGTTTCTTTTTTGAAGGGAAAAATGTGGCCAATAGTATTACTAATAGCAGCAGCTTCTCCAGGGATAGGAACAACATTCATACAAAACAGGGAATCCATCCATGTTCCCTCTCCCAAGAGTGGTTCTCCCTTGTCCACTGAGGGAACCCCAACAGCCATAGAGGGCATGGCAAACCCTCAGTCCATAGTGGCTGTAGGTGCTACACCAGAGGGATCCAGGGTAAAAGATGAATGGTCTGAGGTAAACAAATGGCCACAGCATAGGTTCATAGATTAGTACTAGGCTAACTACCCTTGCAAGCCATTTTAAGCCTAGCCAATTATCCCTTGTGAGACTCAAACCCTGCACCTTGTGTTTGTAAGGCAAACACCTTAACCATTAGGCCACCATCCTAACCCCAGATTCAACCATCTGCAGCTGAGGCAAATTGCTGGCCTGATGTGGTGGCAAAGGCTGCTTGCTCAACTTTTTTTTTTTGCGCCTGGAAGAAGGACCAACTGTAAGACGAGCAGTTTGTTCCATGGTCACGCTACAAATAGGGCCACTTTCCTTGGGAAAACAAGCAGCAAAAGCTGGTAAAATTTAAAAGTCTTTAACCATCACTTTTTCACATACAAATACAGTAAAAAGCACTTTAAACACTCTATCACCTCCCAAAAAATAAACTAAACACAATTTCTCAAAAGAAAAAAAAAATGGCTTTCAATTACTGAAAACAGTTTTTAAACTGACATGGAAAAAAAAAAAAAGAGTGTTCTCAATTAAAAGTACAACAGCCTTGTAAACAGTCTGTCAAAGCAAAAACTTCAAGCTTTGAAATAACTTTCCTGGCCAAGAAAGTATTAATAAACAAATGTATATATTTTAGGTTCATAGGTAGGTACTAGGCTATCGGCCCTGGGGCCTATATAAGCCAAGCCAAAAACGTTCCCTGGCTTTTGGCATACAAGAAAATTATTTTCCTGTGCCCCTGTCAAGCAGTACCACAGAAGTGATTCCCGGGGTGAATTTTCTATTTCCCATCCAGTTGTCAATATTTTTCTTAAAGAGGGCCAATGAGGAGCTTTGCTTGACATGAATGTGTAGTTTGTTCCACAGTATGGAAAGTCTCTGAGACAAGAATCTATCCCTCCAACATGTTCTGTTTATTGTGTTGACAAGGTTTAGGTCACTGGAGCGTGTGGTTCAGACAGACTGGAATTTCTTTAAGTGTAGCATGTCCAACAGCTCTGGGTTTGACATAGCTTAGTATGTTAGGCAGAGATCGCCTCTGAGTAAGCGATATGCAATGGAGTAGAGCTGGAGTTTTTTTGAGACGGTCTGTGTCTGGCATCTATTTGAGGCCGGTAATCCTCTTAGTGAGTTATTTCTGTGGCCTTTCCAATTGTTGTAGGTGTCTTGTGAGATACATGCCAAACAGGGCATTGTACTCTAGAATAGGTATGATGAGGGATGAGTAGAGATAATCATCGCTGCCAAGTCTTGTACCCAGGACTGTGTACACCATAGTCAAAGCAACGTACTAATATACCTCTGATGGAAGGTCTTCCCCAAAGGAAATTTGTGTGTCCAGCAAAAAAAAAAAAAACACCACAAGCCAACCATAGATCCTCAGAAGCCTTAGAGGAGAGCTCAGTTCAGTGGCAGGAAAGCTTTGAAGGACTTGTCACCTAAACCTGTCTTTTTAGGAAGCTCAGCTTGAACTGAGTGACTGTTTTGGTGTGTGGAAGATGCCCTGAAACTTTGGAAGCTGGCTGGCTGTTATCTATCCTAAGCAGCATATAACCTGTACAGCTAAAGTTTCTTCAGCAGTAATCAATATGATAAACAAGAAAAGTTCCAAGAAGCAAATTATTTACTTGCTTTTGCAACTAGTTCTAACTGGGCAGAGCCCAGGCAATACAGTAATGACATAGTAATCTGACTAACTCTGCATAATAAAAGGCATGGTTAAACAAAGACCATAAACAATTAGTGATGTATTTAAACTGAAATAGAATATGAAAAGAAGAAAGAAAGAATAAAGAGGGGCAGAGACAGGAGAAAAGGGATGAGGGGAGAATAGCAGAATATACAAAGAGGACATAAGGAAAATGATGGGTAGGGTAAAAGAGGAAGAAAGACTTGGAAGAGCAGAAGACAGGATGAGGAGAAAGATGGGGACAATAATACACAATGTGCACACATAGTACAAAAGTATTAACAGCATAGTGACATTATAAACTGTGAACAATGCACAAAGCATGCAAACTCATTACAACTACTTGAATAATACAAAAATACGGTTACTATTAGAATGTCAACATTTGCAACATTACACTATCAGTTCCATGATGTCAAATGTCGATGTCAAGCATATTAATTAGCTTAAAATGTCAAAAAACACTCTGGTGCGAGTGCAGTGTGAATTAGTCGACCTACTTGAATTAAATGCTTTTACCGATAGTGACACTATGACAACCAAATGTGAGAATATGTGAATCTGACATTTTACATGACATCAGATGTACAATGACAGATTATTTGAAATGCATTAATATTATACTGCTGGTGATGACCAACAAATGATTTTGCAGGGGAGCAAGCCTCCCTGCATCCCACACCCCCTGCTGCTTATATATACAAACTCCGAGATCATACTACAGTGAGGGAAAGGGTATATTTCCTGATCTCCACTACAGTGCAATCTGCATTCACTTACTTTCAACTTTTAAACCTTTATTGCCAAAATTCCATGAACTGTACTCTGCACTATCCAAATTAAGCATACTAAAGCACTTAGATGTGCTGAGCACAATTAATGCACCATCAAAGTCCAGCCAATTGCAGTAACAATGACGTACATATGTACGACTGTAAATCCCTGAATGAAGTCTATCAGTTGCAAAATGTTACTCGCGTAAGTGACTAATATGCTAAGGTCAGTCTAACTTTTTTAAATTGAACATTTGACTTCCAGGCAATATGTACTCGCACATGTAACAGTAAACCCAAAAATACATACAAAGCAATAATGATGGCATACAAACACTCAGCAGCAGAAATTACATTTAGTGTTTGCTTCAATTAATCTGGTAAATCAGATGACCTTTTTGTTGGGCTACACTTGAACTTAAACTTCCCAAAAGATAAGAGGTTCTTAACATCTTCTGGTAAAGTACTCCAGTGTCAAACTACTCTTGTATGTATACCATTTCATTACTCTGGTTGTTCTTCTGTATGTATATAGTATCAGGTCACCACCTCTTAATAATGGCTGGGTTCTCACAACTCTAGTCAATCCAATGCAGTCAAACAGGAGGAGATCTCCAAAAGAACTTAAGAGACCAAAATAAAAAACAGGTCTCCTCCAAATCTCCTGCAGACCATGGAATCTTGATTTTCACTGGTAAATTTAAGATTATTCTCACAAGACATATTTCTCGGCTCCATAATGCTTATAGTTATAACCTTATCTGGACTTTCTCAATATGATTTATCAAATTTTTATAATGGAGCTTTACAGGTTAACATAGTATTCCAGATACAGTATTAATAATATTGTTAAATAATTTTTGCGTGATAACCGATGAACTTGATTGATTGACAATAAAGTCTCAACAACACCCCATTTTTGTTAACAGCTAGAGTAGTTTAAATATCATATGTTTGAAATTCGTGTCTGCATCCATATAAATCTCAAAATTATTATACTCAAGTTGCTTTAGGATCGTAATTTCTATACATTCTAAAATGTGTCAAAATTCCTCCTTCCTATATCCATGGATAACAACTGACCTTGTGATACCAAACATTAGTCCATTATTAGCCTCTAGCCAGTACCTGTTACAATATCATGTGCTGCAACCAGTCCCTGCATTTCTCAGTTAAATTCCTATGTACAGGCTGAGCACAAGATAAACAAAACACAAAAATATATAAAAACATACTTGCCTGACTTGCAGAAAATCCATATTTTTGCCTCAAACTTTTTGGTCTGTCCCTCAAAAAAATTGTGTTTTTCTCGCGGGTCTATATTGGATCCTCGAACTTTCAAAAGTTTGAGTGTCATATGGTCGACACCATAAGATCGAACTTTTGAAAGTTCGAGCGTTTTAACGGAGATCTCCATACAGAGCGGAATGGGAGGATTTCCCTTTTCTGCATTGTAGTGCAATCCTGGAGTTGGTATATTTAAAGAGTGGGGGTGTGGGGGATGCAGGGGGCTTTCCCCCCAGCTTAAAACGTTCAGGTAGGTTATTTGTGTAGTTTTTTTTTTTTTTTTTGGAACTTTTAAAAGTTCGATCATATGGTGTCGACCATATGACACTCGAACTTTTAAAAGTTCAATCATCCAATATAGACACTTTAATTGCAAATCAGTGAGGAATAAAGTCACTAAATAATGACATACACTTTAGTCTCATACTTCATATCAGTCTTAAAGTGCATACTACTCTAGCAACTTTCTAAGAGCAATATTTAAAATCTGACCATTATTTTGGGGCTTTGACCCCCTGTTACTTTGGCTTTGTCCAGATTTCTTGCACTTGGAGGTTGAGCAGAATGGTTTACCATTAAAAACTCGATGCTTGGAAGGTCAAGTTCAACAGAACAAATCTCGCCATGTTGAGTTGGAATGTCGAATACCAGCTTTACCAACCGACTGAACTTGTCCCCCTTCTGGATCAATGTAAGAGCTTGTCCTGGGTCTGCAGTGGTAGGAAGTTTCAGCATTCGGTACTATTTTCATGCATCTCAATATCCTGCATGCCGACTTTTGAGGGAAGGTTGTGGCAAAGTGTAGAATCGACCTTCCAAGCTGTGTGATTTTGATAGTAAACCAAACAGCATGCATACTGGATGATGCAACTGTACAGTTCAATGAACCAATGTAAGGGAAATAATCTATTCAGAAAGACTCCTGAGAGATCAAGTCAGAGTGATCAAACTGATAGCGAGGTACATTTCTAACAATGTGTGATCAAAATTCTAAACCCAAAATACCAACATTCCAAACATGAAACCCTCTGCAGGCCAAAAGCAAACAAACAAACAAAAAAAAAATGTGACAGAACAGCTGCAAGCCCTACACATGCCACCTGCTTTGAACAGAGAAAAAGGACAAGAACTTAGCACATGACAACTTTTCAGGCTGATTTTTCACACCATCCTATCAAGCAAAACTGACATTTAAAGGATTACTATCATAACAACTTACATTAATAGGTTTTTCTAAAGTGCCCAACTAAAAGACATTTCCGACTCTGCCAGCTTACTTAATATTTCTGATAAAGACTACAAACCAGCAGTGGTAAGTGGTAAGTAAGACTTACTTACAGTAATAATAGCAAGAAGATAGTGCCAGTGCCAAGAAATTTACATTAAAAAGTTGCACTACTGGGCCTTTAAAGTATCACTGCTGCACTTGCCATGGAAAATGGTGGTGGGATTTAGCCTCACTGGATTAATAGCACCCCCTCACTTTTGAAGTCTAACTCCAAGACTGTTAAGTCCTTGAAAATGACTGCATAGGTTACTGACGGATTGATTTTTCATGAGAGCAGCTCTGCATTTTATTGTGCTAATGTAACCTTGGAGTCTGTATATACAAGTGAAGGATACAACACCTCATTATGAGGAGGTGTGTCGGGGACTAAACCCACTGTAAAAAAAACTAAAATCTGAATTACGTCAGTATATTATTTCTTTCGGTCTTCTGCAGGTTTCAGACATTTGGTTGGATGCCATAGAATCACAGAGTACATATCTACTCGGTTTAATATGAATTCCTTCTCAAATGGGTGACACCTGGCAAGAATTCCATTCAGTGAAAATTAAAACACCTTTAGACAGCAAACCAGAAAAACAAAAAAAAAAAACAGATGAAGTAGCTGGATTGGACCCACTCCAAATGTTTCACAGTTGCAAATACACGACTCAGTTGTAGAAGTACAAAATCCACTTTATTCAATCCAAAAAAGACAAATCCACATAAATGTTACCAAAGATAAGCGCTTTCGTCTAGGATATCTAGACTGCATCAGATAGTTTATCAGAAATAAATACTTCCTTTTATACAATCTCAACAGAAAGTGACACAAATATTAAAACAATTAAGTAAATTAATAGATAAAAGTCATTAAAGGCACAATGTTAGCAGTCTTCTATTGAATGCAAGCAAGTGGTAACTAACTATAACATAATACACAACCCCCTAAATAAATATTTTCAAGATAACAATGTATATTAAATGTGTGAAATAAATATATGTACGTATAAAATAGATGTCATTATAAAAATAGATATAATTTTAAAATAATTATTGCTAAAAAGAACTATGGAATAATCTTAAATTACTATTTTATGCAATAAATATTATTGTGTTAAAAGATATGTTAATAAATAATCCAAATTATTAAAATTATTATTATTGGGGAGAAAGATTAACCTCTCTAATGCCTTTAATTTCAAAATAGGGCTAATGGTAATGTGTTCATTAAGACCAGGCCAATTCTCAGCATTTAGCCGTTACTGCCAGTATAGTTCTTTTTTTCCAGCAATAATGACCATGCGTCTCCTTTTATGCCAATACTAATATTGTCTATAATAAAAAAATTGAAACTTATGATCAGTGTTCTCCAATTATGAGATTGCTAAGGGCGTTGGTCTCTTTTTTATTTTTTTATACCATATAGATGTTCGTATATGCAATTTTTAAACTTCCTATCAATCTTGCCAATGTAATAACAAGAACAGACAGTACACACAGCACAATAAATCACCTTCTCTGAACTACAATTATATTTCTGGTTAATCCTAATTTTCACTTTATTGATATCAAATGTATTACACCCTCTTTTATATATCTACAGTAGTTACATCTGCCACATTTGTTCATGGAACTTAGCCTGTAGTCAGAATACATGTTACCTTCAGGTTCTTGCCTTTTCTATAAACTGCAATAGGTTGTAATCCTATTAGTAATCTGATGTTCTCATGTCTAAGGATGGACCAATTTTTTTACTAAAATGTCTTTTAGCATATGACTATCCTGAATAAAAACAGTAATGAAAGAAGTTTTAAAATCTCTGCTTTCTTCAATGGTACTACTATCGTGACTATTAATAGATGGAACATTATTAATAACATCCCATGAAAGTAGGGGTAAACCACACTCTCTCTTATTGACAACCTCAATCATAATATCACTAATAAATTTAAAAGGATAACCTCTTTTTAAAAACACATGTTTTAGGTTGTCACATTCATCCAAAAATCCATCCATACCAGACACCATACGTGCTTATTGTACGGAATGGCCCTTTACAATTGCCTTCTTTTGTTTTACTGGATGTGTACTGGAGAAATGCAGTAACGAGTTTGAGTACATGCTTTTTCTAAAAATCTTTGAAACAAACTTCTCTTTTTGATAATCCTTTACCAATAAGATATCTAAAAAAGAAATCCTGTTAAGGTCGCTAGTATGGATAAACTTTAAAAATTCTGTGGTAGTTCCAATGTAAGCAATAAAATCATCAATAACATCAAAAGGTCCATCCCATAGAACAAACATATCATCCAAAAACCTGGTATAGAACTTAATGTGCCTGAAATAGCATGAAGGAAATAACATTTTTTTCTCCCATTGCCTAACCACAGTGTTGGCAATAGAGACCACCGCATGCAGAATCCGGGTCTATATGACTAGACTGAAAGATCAGAACAGCGAATGTATGTACATCGACACATTTACGTCGATGTACATACAGAGCGAAATACCTAAACGGCGAAAACCGGAACGCCGAACGTGTTTCATAGCTAGCAGCATGATGGTGGGGATAAGGAAATATATCCTTTTCCCCACTGTAGTGCGGTCTTGGATTTGGTATATTTAAGTAGGGGGGTGTGGGGGGCAAAGCCCCCCACATGGGGAGTGCAGGGGGGCTTGCCCCCCTGCAGAAGCTAATTAATGTAATATTTTAGTTTAGATTTTACCTACCTGTGTGGCACATTATGATGATGAAACACGTTCGGCATTCCGGTTTTCGACATTTAGGTGGTTCACTCAGTATATACATCGACGCAAATGTGTTTATGTACATACATTCGCTGTTCTGATCTTTCGATGTAGTCCTATAGACCCGCAGAACCCATGGCCACCCCTTCTTGTTGCAAATAAATTTATTTGTTGAACAATATAAAATTATTGTTAAGGACTATTTCCATCAAATTTGTAAAACCTAAAACATAGAAATGTGCAATATCTTTTTCATAAAGAAACTCTGTAAACCACTCTAGCCCCGTGGCATGGAGTATGACTGAATAAAGGTCCTTAATATCGATAGTTATAAAAACATAGGTGTCCTTAAAAGGTATTTTATCTATAGCTTCTAAAAAACTCCATGAGTCTTTGCAAATGTGTGTCTCACTAAAAACATATTCCTTTAACTTGTTATCTAAATATTTTGCCAAGGGATTGGTAATGTAACCCTTGGAGTCAACACTGGGTCGCATGGGTTGCTGAATTAGGTTTTTGTGCAATTTCGGCAAACCAAACATGATAGATAGTTTGGGGTAAGGAACAGATAAACAATAAAGAACATCTATAGTTATTGAACCCTCAATAATTCTTATGTGATTATATGAAACATTTAGTTCATTTACAGATGATTTTGTGTAAGCTTTTCCTTCTAGGATAAATAACATTTTCTTGTTGTAATCCTCATAATTCATCAAGACTAACCCTCCCCCTTTATCAGGTTTCATAATTCTAACAGTGTGTGAACATGTTTTATTTTTTTCAATCACCTTCTTCTCATTCATATCAAAATTCCTATTGGAAAACTTGGAATTACGTATGTCCAATTCACATATGTTCTCAAAAAGTTGGACAGTATGGTGAAGAGGGGGATTATAGGTTCTGGAGATAGCCAAAGGGTTTACAAAAGAATTAGAAGCAGAGCTTTTAAAGAGAATTTTCAGATTCAATTTGCATGTGTACATTCTCAAATCCATTAAAGTGTTAGAAATATCTAGAGATTGTGGGGGTACAAAAGTAAACATTTTAGCGAACAAGTCACAATGTTCAGAGTTAATCACAATACTAGAAAAACTGTACACATTAAAATCACCTAGAGTGTTGGTAACAGTGTGACGGGGTGGAAGTAAATGGTCTAAAACATCCCCTAAAGTATTAGGTGGCAAGTACAAGTTGTTAGTTGTAGACACAATTAAATCCTGTTGTTCCATGTCCGATACCTCTTCCCCCCTCTATTCACCATCCCTCCCCTGTTCCAATGGTTGTTGCTATTCACTGAAGCCATCTCTCAATTGCTTTTCCCTGGTGGACCCTTGTTCCTCAGGATCTCTGAGCGTCTTAAGGGTGGGAACTTCTGTGGGTCTAAAAAAACTTGCCCAGAGTTACTGGATGAGGGATTGCTTGTATTACTAGCATTACTAATAACAGCAGCAGAATTCACATTAGAATTAGTGAATTTTGTGCCTCATTCCTGGGAGGGTAGGCGCCTGGGGTATGCCAGTCCATTACTAGAGTCATTTCTAGCACTTGTTAGTTTTTAGTTTTTCTAAGTTTGATAGAACTTACTAAGTGGCTCCATACTTTTAAAAATTCTCAAGTGTTTGTATTTATACTTTTCATAGTGCAAGTGGTCACAAATGCTTTTATCTAATTCAGAAACAGAGGCTGACAATTCATTAATCAAAACATCATTATGCTGCACTATTAAACGCATATATTCAACAACATGTCTATCAAATAAGGCAGTTAACTCTTTAAATAAATCCGAATTGTACTGTAAGCCACTATGATAGCGCCACATTCTTAAACTTTTTGGCACTATATTTTCTTTTATGCACTCCATAAAGTTTGCATTATCAAGCTGAAGTCACTTGATTTTAGAAAGCTTATAGTCAAGTCAAAAAGAGATGGTAAATCATTGTTACCAGTGTCCATTGTAATTCTTTCAGTCTCGCCAAAGGAAATAGCCTCTGCAAGCCAGTCTTTTAGTGCTGGAACAGTAGCTGCCATTGAAATACTGCCCTCAGTTTGAAAAATGCGTTCTCCACAGGGTATGGATGAGTTAATACTGCCATCCCCATTAGAAATATTAGAAAAATAACTATTAGAAGGATGCGGAGTATTATTTAAAGAACAGCTTCATTTAACATAGACCATGAACTTGTGGAAGCCATTTCCACCCTACCACATGCTTGCAAGTGAGGTCTGACGTCAGGAGGGGGTGTGTTTAGTAATGCATTCACTTTGAGTGACAGCAACTGCACAAATGAGCTTAAAGTAAGCACAGTCTGCTGTAAAGTCTCCAATTCCATTTTCTGAGTGAGGAGTGGGGCCAATGAATCCCCGCTATCTTTACTGGCCATAACAAACTATGAAAAAAGTCACAAAGCACAAACCAAACCAGAAAAACGAAAAAAAAAAAAAAAAAAAAAAAACAGATGAAGCAGCTGGATTGGACCCACTCCAAATGTTTCACAGTTGCAAATACACGACTCAGTTGTAGAAGAACAAAATCCACTTTATTCACTCCAAAAAAGACAAATCCACATAAATGTTACCAAAGATGAGCACTTTCGTCTAGGATAGCTAAACTTCATCAGATAGTTTGTCACAAATAAATACTTCCTTTTATACAAACTTAACAGGAAGTGGCACAAATATTAAACAATAAAGTAACTTAATAGATAAAAGTCATTACAGGCACAACGTTAGCAGTCCTCTATTGAATGCAAGCAAGTGGTAACTAACTATAACATAATACACAACCCCCTAAATAAATATTTTTAAGATAACAATGCATACTAAATGTGGGAAATAAATGTATGTATGTATAAAACAGATGCCATTATGAAAATAGATATCATTTAAGAATAATCATTGTTAAAAAGAACTATGGAATAGTCTTAAATTACTATTTTATGCAATAAATATTACTGTGTTAAAAGATATGTTAATAAATAATCCAAATTATTAAAATTATTATTATTATTACTGGGGAGATGGATTTAATTCTCTAATGCCTTTAATTTCAAAATCAGGCTAATGGTAATGTGTTCATTAAGACCTGGCCAATTTCCAGCATTTAGCCGTTACTGCCAGTATAGTTATCTTTTTTTCCAGCAGTAATAACCATGCACCTCCTCTTATGCCAATACTAATATTGTCTATAATAAAAAAATTGAAACTTATGATCAGTGTTCCCCATTATGTGCTTGCTAAGGGCTTTGGTCTCTCTTTTTTTTTTTATATCATACAGATATTCGTATATGCGATTTTTTAACTTCCTATCAGTCTTGCCAATGTAATAGCAAGAACAGAAAGTACACATAGCACAATAAATCACCTTGTCTGAACTACAATTATATTTCTGGTTAATCCTAATTTCCACTTTGTTTGTTTGTTTCTTTCGGCTTTTCCCGGTTAGGGGTCGCCACAGCGGAACTCCGGTCTGCTAATGATTGGCAGTTGATTTTTACGTACCGGCTTGCCAGGCCTGACGCACAACCTTCAACGAAGGTACGCCCATTCACACGTCTCCACGCAGAAGATGCTCTAGGTGAGAATCAAACCTGACAGCGTCTTACTGTGAGGCGACAATGCCTTACTGATATCAAATGTATTACCGTCTTTTATATATCTACAGTTGTTGCATCTGCCACATTTGTTCATGGAACAACCTGGCCTGTAGTTAGAATACATATTTTTCAGGTTCTTGCCCTTTCTATAAACTATAATAGGTTGTAATCCTATTAGTGATCTGATGTTCTTCTCATGTCTAAGGATAGACCATTTTTTTTACTAAAATGTCTCTTAGCATATCACTATCTTGCGTAAAAACAGTAATGAAAGAAGTTTTAAAATCTCTGCTTTCTTCAATGGTACTACTATCGTGATTATTAATTGATGGACCATTATTAATAACATCACACGAAAGTAGGGGTAAATAAAAAAACATGTTCTCTCTTATTGACAACCTCAATCATAATATCACTAATAAATTTAAAAGGATAACCTCTTTTTAAAAACATATGTTTTAGGTTATCACATTCATCCATACCAGACACTATATGTGCTGCACGTACGAACTGGCCCTTTACAATTGCCTTCTTTTGTTTTACTGGATGTGTACTGGAGAAATGCAGTAACGAGTTCGAGTACATGCTTTTTCTAAAAATCGTTGAAACAAACTTCTCTGAGTTTATACAAAAGGCAAGAACCTGAAAATATATTTGAGACCAGTAACATGTATTCTAGCTACAGGCCAGGTTCCATGAACAAATGTGGCAGATGTAACTAATGTAGCTATATAAAAGAGGGTAATACATTTCATATCAGTAAAGTGGAAATTAGGATTAACCAGAAATATAATTGTAGTTCAGAGAAGGTGATTTACTGTGCTGTGTGTACTGTCTGTTCTTGCTATTACACTGGCAAGACTGATAGGAAGTTAAAAAAATCACATATACAAACATCTATATGATATAAAAAATAAGAGAGAGACCAAAGCCCTTAGCAAGCACATAATGGAGAACACTGATCATAAGTTTCAATTTTTTATTATAGACAATATTAGTATTGGCATAAGAGGAGGGGCATGGTCATTATTGCTGGAAAAAAGAGAACTATGCTGGCAGTTACGGCTAAATGCTGGGAATTGGCCAGGTCTTAATGAACACATTACCATTAGCCCGATTTTTAAATTAAAGGCATTAGAGAGGTTAATCTTTCTCCCCACTAATAATAATTTTAATAATTTGGATTATTTATTAACATATCTTTTAACGCAATAATATTTATTGCATAAAATAGTAATTTAAGACTATTCCATAGTTCTTTTCTAACAATGATTATTTTTAAATGTTATCTATTTTTATTGTGACATCTATTTTATACATGCATATATTTATTGCACACATACCTTGTTATCTTGAAAATATTTATTTTGGGGGTTGTGTATTATGTAATAGTTACCACTTGCTTGCATTCAATAGAGGACTGCTAACATTGTGCTTGTAATGACTTTTATCTATTTATTTACTTAATTGTTTTAATATTTGTGTCACTTCCTGTTGAGTCTGTATAAAAGGAAGTATTTATTTTTGACAAACTATCTGATGAAGTCTAGATATCCTAGACGAAAGCGCTCATCTTTGGTAACATTTATGTGGATTTGTCTTTTTTTGGAGTGAATAAAGTAGATTTTGTATTTCTACAACTGAGTCATGTATTTGCAACTGTGAAACATTTGGAGTGGGTTTAATCCAGCTACTTCATCTTTTTTTTCATTTTTCTGGTTTGGTTTGTGCTTTGTGACCTTTAGAGAGCAACACCACAGTAAGGCCAAAAGACATGAGCTGAGAAGGCCAAGTTCATGCTCGCTGAACATGTGAACCAAAATGGCACAGATGTCCACGATGAGACATTTTTAAGCAAGCACAAGAAGCAGATGCACCTCTGATGGGGTCTTCTAAAATGTCATGATGGCAATGATACTGAAAATATGCAAACTGTACATGGAACAAAGAACACACAAATCATGCAAGTCTGGCCTGAAACAGGTCAAAGCCAAATGCAACAGTACAAGACAGAAAAAAGTCTTTCACTTGAAATATGTGATGATTGGAAAGTGTCCTGTACCTTCAACTGCATTCAGAAATTCCAGCTTGGAAGCATGGTGGAAGCAAACAATTTAAGCAAGGAGTTAGGTTCTGAATGCGAATTGAATGTTACCCTGCAGACTTCTCTGGTTTATAACCATATAACATTACATAATTCCAGAGGCCTGAGACCACACCCTTCTTTCTCACCATGCGGCAGCAGGAGAAGCCACTGGTCTTTCCACTCTAAATGTTGCTAAGAATTTTGAAAGAAAGTGCTTCCAACACTAGCTTCCCCTTGCCTTTCTGGACCAAGCAAAACAAGGAATGGTAACCCATTCCTGGAAGACCCTAGGAAAGACTCCCATATCCGCAGCACCAGTTAAAGGGTGGAGCTGTGACTTAGGAAGCCCACCAACAAAATCACTTCCATATGGGAAGCACATGTGTATCAGAATGATGCTATGAAATTGGCCCTTTGCCAGACGCACAGTGTTTCTCTGGACAGGCTGCATAACTGTACATTGTTGTTTACCAACTTAAACTAAAACCTGGTTGTCTGATTTGAGCAGGAGGAACATTTATCTCAACTTCTCATGAACAGCTATGAAGGTGAGAAACACTGTCTTTATGTCCAGATAGTTTAACTGAAGTTCATGTAGTCTAAGAGGAGTGATACCTTCCCTGAATAAAGGATGACTTCAGGAGGTAAGACTCCTAATCCATTACTTAAATTCCTTCATCAGCACCTGAAATGGCTTCTAATGTAGGAAGCAAATGCCTACATAGAGACAGATGGGAATTTTCCACCAATCTAAAGCCTGGTATCAAGGGTCTAACACTACCACAAAAAAGGGCCATAACAATATGACATCTCACAAACCACTGCAGTGCATGCATGCTCAGGCATGCACATGGAACCATAAAGACCATGACTGCCCTAAGGGCTACAGACCACAGAATAGTCAAAGCCTAGACTCTCTGTGCAAACTCATTCAAATCACCAATAGCATAACTTACTGGGTATCTGTAGCCACAAATGACCAACACTGAAATCTGTCAAATTCTGCCTCTAAAAGGGCATTCCTTCATCAAATGCATAACTTACTGCGTATCTGCAGCCACAAATGACCAACACTGAAATGTGTTAAACTCTGCCTCTATAAAGACAATCCTTTGGGGTTGGGACCACAAAAGACTTCCCCTAATCAAAGGAGACTCTTGGGTTCTGCAGCCACTGAAGTGTAAAAGCTAAGGACATTACCACCTGGGACTCCCCTGATACAGCCACCAAGAGTCGATTATTCAGTTTAAAAAAAAAAAAACAAGAAGCTCATTCTGTAAGTTTTCTGCCATCACATCTAGCACCCTGGTAAACACACTGTGGTGCAAAGGACAAATTAAAAGGCAACACCTAGTACTGAAAATGAAGCCCACCCAAGATAAACCAAAGGAACCTTCCATGCAGACCTGAGTTTTCTACAGTGATTGTCAGACTCAAAAACTGAAGTATACAAGCAGAAGAAAAGAAATGGGAAGTACAGGAGTAAAATGTGCCATCCTAATCTGGTATGTGACATCATATTAGCCAAGTAAGAGATGCATATGCCTGCAAGAATGAGAGCTACAGAAAACTCTGAACATATCTATATGTGCTTTGCTCCCACTCAGCTCTTTTAACGTTACTTTTTAGAGTGGTTATCTCCAAAACTGCACAACACAGTCAAGATGTGGTTTTACAAGTATCTGATACAATGGAATTCATACATTCCTTTTTCTATTAGCTATTTCTGTATTGCCTGCAAAAAAATGTTTACTTCATTCTTTTTCTTGAAAAATATACTTCATACAGAAGTAGACCAAGACAGGCTCATGATAATGGGGCAGGGATTATACCTACACCACTGAAGATGATTTAAACATCAGCTTGGGTGCCAAACAGTCCAACAGAAACAGAAAGAGAAGAGTGGCAAAACCCCACATGCCTTTTTTAGGGAGTGGGATCTTCATCTCTGCAGAAGTAATTCCCTAGTGTCAACTAAGAGACCCATTAAAGGCTGTGAAAAATAAACAAATAAACATATAAATAATAAAAATGTCTGCAGATTCCTTTAAGTAAGAAAACTTGTACAAAGGTACACAATATGCTATTACTAGAGCTGCTACATGCTTGCCCTTGGAAAAGACTACAATTACTTTTTAAGGCAAACTACTACAAAAAGCCAACTTAATACAGTAATACACAAACAGGTCACCACTGCTCAGCTCCTGCACTGTTATCAGCCAACAGCTGAGTTCCTGTCAGCAGGGAAAAGTAAAGGGTCAAAAAACAACTCCCATGGAAACCCACTTGCAGCATCCACCTATCTACACCATAAAATATTTTTAAACTTTTCCAAAGATCAAGTTTTTTTTTTTTCCAAGTCATTCTCCTTAATAATAGGAATCACAAGAAATTTATGACTCTGCAAAATTACATTAGGGGATAAAACATAGTACTGCATCAAGTACTGCATCCAATGCATTTTAAATGGGTTTTGGTTTTAGTGCATTTCAGTGGGTGTTACAGCTTTGTGTCATAAACAGATTCAGTCTTACTGCAACATTTGACTTATAAATGGGGGCCACATCTTTACACATTCTATGGCTACGGTCATTCTTTCAAGTGATTAAACTTTCCTGGAAGCTTCCATGTCAATGGAGCACACACTTGGAAAAGACATATGTCATCGCATCATTGCTCCAACTACATAAAGCACACCTTGCCCCTGACTTTATCACATTATACGAGCTACTAGCCAGGAAGTCCCCCAAATCAAAACAGCAAATGACAATATGACAAGTATAGTTCTAACTAATATGCAACAAACAAGTTATAATTACTAAATTTACAGGTAACTCCAGCAATCACGGCTACAGGGATGAACCATCAATACTTAAGGAGACACCATTATGTATTTCAGGTCCATCAAGGATGGTTACCCCGTAAATTAACTCAAAATGCAAGAGCATATCTTTTAGCTCTAACATCAGGCATCCTCACTTACAGGCCTTATTGCTGGACTGAATCCAAATCCATCAATGTGAAAGGAGCTAGATGACAGCCCAAGGACCAAGGCTCAGAAAGCTAAACTGAAGTACAAAGAAACTAAAAGAAGCTTGAAGCCTAACACCCTCAGTCATTACCCAAGGCAATAATGCCCAATTGTGTGCACCAAGACCAAGTAGTGATGGTGTAAATCTCTGCAATGAACACATTTTGAAGCAAGCACTGAAAGTAGCCACTCCTATAGTGGACAGACCTTTTACTACAGCACTTTCCAATATACAGTTAGTTGCATAAGGCAAAGAAATGTATTTGGAAATTAACCTGGAAAGAGTCTGTCTGTCAACTTTAAGTCCTTCCTTCTCAAGAATTAAAGAAAAAGATGAACAGCAGTTCAGTCTTCCTAAATCTGAGCACCCACCTCAGCTAAAACCTAAGCTATCAGTGCACATCCAGGGCATGAAGGGCTTTCTTTGGTCCATTTCTTTTCAAAAATGGACAGGGCGAGCCTGCAGTCAAAGTTTAAAACCCACAGAGGGGAGCCATTTTCAAAGGCTGGAGAAGATGCAGAATTCCTTCAAGAGGCTGCTTCACCAGATGGCCATAATCCTGTCCTCCATATGGTCAAGAAGGGCAGAAATACTTGTTAAATGATCATACTATATATAGCAGCTAAGACCCAGACCACGTGAGAAAATAACTTGCAAGCTAGCCAACTAAGCAGTATAGGAAGCTGTTCTTCCCATTCAGAGAACTGCTTTGAAATGGAGGCATGCACCTGCTAACTGGAAAACTACCTGACAGCCTTTCACTTCCTCATTTATGAAATCTCAGCCAGGAGATACTGTGGGATCAGGAGGTCTTTCTTAGCAGACAGCCTTAAAAGCTGGAGCCAGATGTTACCCAACTATGGGGAAGCACACGTGAGAAGGTATAGAAGAATTATTTTCTTCTGGGCTCTTCAGAGCTTAAAACATTACCATTTTTGACCATCAAAGGACAAGAATAACTAGCTTAGTCTTCCTCTGCAGTCTACAACAAATCAAGTGAAGCAGCAGGAAAGGCCCTTTGCCTCTGGTTAAAGACTACAGCAAAACTCACCATCCATTATCTTGCTGCATTGAACAGAGGATGGTGAGAACCATCCTGATGGCTCTGATGAACCTTTTGCACATTTGCAAAATAAACAGAATCAGAACAACTAGATCTAAAGACCTTTGCTTGAAACATAAATAGGACACGTTACAGAGACATATATTCATCGCAGAGAATTTCCTTTCTCTGGAACAGGCTCCCCTTCCATGTAAAACAAAGTCCCTCCCTAACACTATTTATGTGCAACTTGGACCACTGGATGGGAAATAGAAAATTCACCCCAGTCTGGTACCCACGTCTCTGATGGACAGATGCAGTCAGTAAATCATGCCGTAGCCAACAATTACCTCTATATAAAGGTCTAAAAACATACAACTTATGGGACACATTTGAGTTGCACAGCTAGAATTATAAAGGCCCTAGTGGTTGTTAGCCTAGTATACACCTATGAACCCTGAGTTGTGACTAGGCTGATCTAAAGTGCTTAACGTCTGTAAGATCCAAGTCAGACATGGCTCCTCCAGGAAATGGTAGCAGAATTAGCTCAGAAAATCTGCCAACATTTTCACTTCCCATGGGACGGGAAATGTGAAAAAATGACTATGCCATGTATGGCCTGCTGCTTGACAAGCATCACCTCTCTCCAGAGAAGTTTGACTGCACACCCTTTGCTGTGTTAAGATACCATACAATGAATGAACAAGAACACCAAATGAGTACTGACCAAGGAAGCAAGCAGCTCTAAGGTTTTCTAAATGAAAAAGACTGTTCCACAGTTCCAATTGGGTTAATATGAAGCCAGTTGGGGGGGGGGGGGTAACGTAAATGTAGTTCCCATAAAGGAAGGCTCCTGACTCTACTTCTTGAGATTACTTCTCTCTTGTTTTATCTACAAATGTCCATCCACTTATTTAAGACGTTCCTCATAAACTGATGCAACATCTTTATTCAGTTCTTCTCAGAAAGATGGACTGCAGACACTGTACATGCTACTTTAGGCAGCAGCTGAAAAAAAAACTCTTCTAAAAATGTACTTCATATATTATTAGTTTTTCTTTGTATTGCATCACAAGGCAAGCTCATATGTAGGTTTCAGTGAAGAACTTTTGTGAAAACATTAGAAGGCAATATTTATGCCATTGAATCTCTTCCTGTGATATGAACTTCCAAGTTTCAAAAATGTTAACTTAGTTTCTTGATTGCGGCCTTGCTAAATTACTAAAGCTCTTTATTCTGCAATAAGAGGAATAAACTGTTTTCTTTTACTAATGCTAAAAGCTTATTTTTTACTGTGTTCAACTTTCACATTATTTTGTTTGCATGATAACATAGCTAATGTATGTCTCTTCAGTTGTTATGCTGAAAAATGAATGTTTTAGAATTTGGCAGTTTTTGCTTGAGCTTACTCATTCACAGAAAACACTTACTCTTGTCTGCTTTCGAAATGGAAGCACCAATGAGTAGGAAAAGGAAAATGTATTACTCATAGCTCAAAAATCCAAAATGCTGAACTGTGTGCTCCGACTTAATCAATGATAAAAATCATGTAAAAAAGGTCTTTTCCTCAGACTCTGTAGACAGCAAGGCTAATTTGCATTTTTGTTCAGCCATATTTTAAGATTAATCCAGCAAAGTAATATAAATAATTCTCAAGCAAGTATGCCCAGCACTGAAAAAGCGTGGGAAAACTTCAGCAGTTCACATACGCACGTTTTCTTGAACTGAACTGTTTACAAAGAACTTTAAAAAAAATCTATTCTCCCTGTATCAGATGGTTGTACTCACAGGTCTGCCAAATTATACAATGTATTAGAGCTGCGTCATTTCAGGCATCAGTCACAAAAATTACCCAAATGACTGCTAAGAACCATGGAACAATACAGTCAAACAAGTATGCATGCAATTTTTTTTTTTTGGGGGGGGGGGCTATCTCCAACGTTATGCTATACTCAGTAACAAAATGCAATGCAATGCCAAATTTGTCTGCCTCATACTAAAATGCCTCATGTACTTACACTAATGCCATTATGCTTCACAAAAGTGGATCTTAGGATGAAAACTGAGGGTCACTGCAGTTTTTTTTTTAATCACATAACTGACATAGCTAAAAGACATATGATCTTCTAGCTTTATTAACTTTCTGAGGTGCAAGGAAAGGAAATACCAGAAGGAAATACCAGAAGGAAAACAAAGGTACACCCATTTCTAGTCATCTCTGTTTAAAGGCAACTCCTACAGGGCTGGGACTTCCTTGACAGCAATGAACTCTTACTGAAGAGAAAATAATAAAAAATAATATCATAAAGATGGAACGTAGAAAAGAAGATTAGTAAAGTAGAAGTTAAAAAAATAGAAGGTGAAGTTATGGAGTACCCACAAAGTGAAGGATTTGATGTAGAAGGTCTGACACAGGTTACATCACAGCAAGTTGGAGTGAGTCCCCAAAGCAGGGAGAAACAGGAAGATCAGGAAACATCTGAAGAATAAATATGGACACGGGGAAGAAAAAGAGATTTAACATGGTGTAATATTTATGCAAAGGAGAAAGCAGAACTAACCAATACAAAAAGAGCAGCACCAAAGATATTTGAAGAGAAATACAAACAAAGGAATCCGGAAATGGAAAACTTTACAATACAAAAAATAAGAAGACAAAGAGGAAAAGTAGAAAAGGAGATTAGTAATGGAGAAGTTAAAGAAATAGAAACTGATGTTATGGAGTACCTGCAAAGTGAAGGATTTACTGTAGAAAATCTAATTCAGAAAGCACCACAACAGGGCAGAGTAATGGATATCCAAATTAAGGGGAAACCAGTGGAACAGGAAGCAATTGGTCAGGTGCCATATGAAGATAATTTGGAGCCTTCCACAAGAAGCCCGTATAAATGTTCACTTGAAGCTAGACAGCAAGGAAAGGAACAGGAAACTGTGGAAACATTGATGCAATCAATGTTGAGGAGTGATAGGCCAGTGAGTTCCCATACGATAGAGCAATAGATGGCACAGGATGAAACTGATGAGACTGTGTCACAATAGTAGCCTAAACAATGATGGAGTAGATACGGGAAAGGAAGTCCAAGGCATACATAGCTTGTTCACCCTTCTTATGGGGAGGATGTGCAAGCATTTCGAGGTTATAGCTACAGTCAAACTTCCTGGTGGAGGGGGATCAATAACAAGATGATAGCCAGCCTGAGCAATGAAGTAGGCATCAGAGGGATCTGTCATCAGAGAGGTGGGAAATACCTCCCAAAGATAAACCCACAGCATGTCCATCACTCTGCATGCTGTGGAGAAAAAGGTTAGGATTCCATTTCCTGCAACCTCAAGCAAGTAACCAGCTGGTCAAAATATGATGGCCCAGTTCAAGTCCATGGCTCAAGAAGCAGAAAGGTTTCCTTGCCTGAAAAGATGGGAAGCAATTGGTTAAAGAACATGACTAGGGGTGCACCCCAAGATGTGGTGGTCCTGGGTAAGGACAGAATAGCTCTTATGTGTAAGGAGGCCCAATGTCAGTGAGCGTTGACTCTGTAAATGACGGCAGCAGGCAACAAATATCCCCTATTCTATGCCAAAAAAAGAATGATGGTTATTAGGTCCTATCACCCTTTTCTGAACCATATTGGTGTTGGGCAATATGTGATTGGCAACAGCGGCAGTGGTTGAGCATTTCATTACTATAACAGCTTATTTGGATTAATTTTCCCATACTGGCATGTTAGTGCAGCAGCTGCGGGGGAAGGCTTTACACGAAATGTCAAAATGAGTTAGGACAGGCTCAGCTGACTACATAAGAAACTATGGCATTTGTTTTAATTACTTAGTAAAGTAGTAATTTTTTTTTTTTACTTTTGGATATATATATTCATAAAAACACCCACACTATTTACAAAAATAAGCTTATTTACATGTTTTTCAACTTTCATATATACACTTTTATACTCATCTTCCATCATTCCTTCACCTGCTCAACTCTCTTTTGTCACACACAAAACTTTATCTTTTAATACCATTCATCACCCACTGTTTATTATATAATACCTCATCACATTTCCATAAGTAGACAAAGGTGCCAAAAGATTATATCTGCTTTTCTACATCATTTTCATTTTTTCATGCAATCCATATACCACATACACTTTAGCTATTTTGCTCTTTACATGAAATTCACCCTTGCTGACTTTGATAACCCTTATTCCTCCTCTATCTGTTTCTTATGACACTTCCTACTACTTTTTAAATAGAATTGAAAGTCAAAATAATAAAAAAAAGATTTAGTTACATGCGGTACTGAAAGAGGCAAGGACTGCAATCTCAGTTTAAAGTTTCTTGTACTTTTCACAGAAGATTTCTGAGAAAACAACAAATGGTGAATGAGTAAGATCCACACTACAAACAAATTACTTCTGCTTTAATGGAGGGTAACAAAATATTTAGAGAAGTGAAAGGTCAGCTCCTAGCAGCAGCAATATGTGAGTGCCTCATGTATCACTCAAGGTTACATATATGCAAGAACAGAGTAGGCTTTCAGATGGATATGACAGCAGCTGATGAAAACTACAGTCATGAAAGACATGCACATAATGTGGTTAAGTCCAAATGTTATGCTTTACTATTAAAATAACCCTCCCAAGGATGACTGCTCACTTTCCAACACTCACTGTGTGGAATATTTGTCCACCTTCTTCTCTTTTAAACTTTCTAGACTCCGTGAACCCAACCACTTTCCGTACAAAGTTCTCAAATACAGATTATGAAGTTCATACAGTTACATGAAAAATAATACTAGTATAAAGCACCGCTGCAGGATATTCCACCTTTTCTTGATATAGGAAATATCACTTCCTTTTCTGAGACCAGTGGTGCAGAAGTGGTTAAGACCTGGAATCAAGGATGCTTTCGAACAGAAAAGATTCAAATGAAGCTAAGACTGGACAGTTTGTAATAGTACAACATAATTCACAAAGTAATAAGAAGGTAGTGTAAGCTTTAGTGACCTCAGTATGTTTGATGGTACACTTCATGGAAGCTGGGCCTATGAGGACTGTGATTGATTTGACAGTACCTTCTACTACGCATGCCCAGTTTACAGCCAAAATGATGAAAGAGTTTAGCTACAATACACTAATATATATATATATATATATATATATATATATATATATATATATATATATATATATATATATTTATTTGAGAAGGGGACAGACTACAAATGCATATATTCATTCATTCAATGACAGTTGGTTTATACCATTCATTTTCACAAGGGAGACATAGCATGTCTTGCAGTTAAACAGGCACAAAGCATGGAACTAGTCCTGGATGGGATATCAAGCCACTACAGGATACATGCACAGACATGCTTCACACACACACACACACACACACAAACACACGCACATATGCGCACAAACGTATACACACACACAGATCTGCACGTATGGACAATCTGAAAGATCATTTTAACCTACCACCATCATTTTAGAATGTGGGAAAAAATTAGAGCTCCCACAGAAAACTAATACAAACACAATGATGACATGCAGACCCCACAGAGATGGCAGTCGAGCTGGGTGTTTAACTGGAGAACAAAACTCTGTAATACAGCAACATGAACCACTGCACAAAACTGTAAGCCTGTCAGCAATCTCTGTACAATACTTAGATATTAAAAAATCATGCGTTTGTCCAAGAGCTTAGTGGATTCTCATTCAGCAGGGCACTCATCCAGTACAGCTACCTAGTCCTGTACTTGGAGAAAGCATGCAGACACAGCTTCAAAGCAGTGGTGCTGGGGTCAGCTCTTCTTTCATGGGAGGTCTGCACCTACTTGTTAACAATGTATATAGACTGCCTGTAAAAGAAGGAGATGAACCTTCCCCTTCCTTTGTGCTTTCTCATAAATTATGACAAAGCTCAAACTAGTAATATTAAACATTACAGTTTTGATTTATTAATGGCATTTTTTAATCCATTTCTTATGAAGAATTAATTTTTAAATTGTCTTTACTGTCTGGCTGTCCATTAAAAAAAATCATAGCTTGCAAGGCCCAGACCTCCGAGATGGCTAAGGCCTTATTTCATAAATATTCTTACAGGCAGAAAATGGTGCCCCACAATAGGCAAAATGGCAAGTTTTACCAAAGAATTGACATCTGGATAAACATTGTTCTTTTTGTACCAGGTTTTAATAATAACTATGCTGTTTGGGAGTGTTTTTCTTTTCTTTTTAACGTCAAAGACTTTTCATAAAGACAAGAAGTCATCAATAGTTAGGCTGTCCCTGGCATACCATCACTGACACAAAAAATGACAACCCACTACCTTCACTCCTGTCGGCCATCAATTAACCAGAAGTCTGCTGGAAATACTCAGACCAGCTGCAAACCAAATCTCATATGGAAGGCAGGAACCTTCACTGGTAGGTGATTCTTTCCTAGGTCAGTAGGCAATGACACCTTTCATAGTAACCACAACTGTTCAAGACTGGCAATGTATTAATGACCATCTTCAGTGTCGTGGGCTTGACTCGTCTCTGGTCACTCTTTCCATGAAGCTTTCATATTCTTCCCCATGTCTATGTCCATTTTCTCTGGGTGTCCTGGTTTTCTCCAACCCTCCCCCAGAAAGATGGTCTTACACACATGCACTACACTTACCACTGCTCTTGAGGCACAGGATTGTGGCTAAAATGATTGCTGGTCACTTCAATTAATCCAATTAAATTAAAACACAGAATAGTATGCTTTAATTACAAAATTAGTAGAACTTGTCACTATCTATCTTAACAATGAAATATCGTATGACACACCAAACTACTATGCAGAACCATTCCATACTAACACAGTGGCATTGTAAACACTGACTACTGTTAGGTTAACCTACAAATAGCTGGTAACAGTAACCTTTAATAATACTATATTTAATTGATCTTTTCTATGTATGCTACAGGATACTACCTTCAACCTGCAAAGACAGAATATGTAGGAACTTAGAAGTGATGCAAAATACACATTTAACTGGGATCTGGCACTTAAATTACTAAAATTATAAAACTGTTCACCTGCAGAAAAGATGAGTTAGCATATTTCTGATACAGACTAAAATTTATACAGGAATACACCAAGATCAAAACTTTTTCATACAGTCAAGATCACAGTAATAGCAAGAATTTCCTACCTGAGTTGTGTTTTGAGTTCGGTGAACCTTGGTCTTCTACTGGGGTCATAGGCCCAGCATTTGGTCATAAGGCTATAAAGAGTAGGAGGACAATTTTGGGGCATTGGTAACCTCTCACCATTTTCAATTCGTCCAATCACATCATTATTTTTTACTCCTTGAAAAGGCTTGACACCATACATTAAGATTTCCCACATACACACTCCTAGGGAAAATACGCAAAAATTATAATGCATATTATATTTTAATCCTACTTTAAGTATAGCTTTCAACATAGACTAATTTAACTGATAGATTAAGATATCTTAATTCTACCCATTCAAGTCAAGTGGCACATAACTTTTGTTTACACAAACTGGGAAACCTACATCAACAAGAAGAAACATAGACTACAAACAGCCAGTGCAACTGCTATAAAAGAAAAAGTACACAAAATGCAACAGGTAAATGCAAAATGAATTTTTTTGCTTAAATCATAACACTTTATTTTTATGTTAAAATAAACAAAGGCAGACAACCACAAGAATGCTCCTATAACTAGGTATATAAATCTCTCTGATAGCAAAAGCCAGAAAGAAAACTATGCACACATTTAAAAGCACAGTATTTGATCCATCTTAACTGATCACAGCTTAGTATTTTACAGCCCTCATATCACACAGTTGTAGTAATCTAAATGCTAGGGTTGTTTCCAATCTAACTAAGGATACAGTTTAGCAGTACTTGACTCATCAAATGACACTGTACATTTTTACACTTGTCTACAGTTATATATTTGTGCCGTTTTTTAATAAAAAGCTTCATAAACTTTTTACTAATCCACGGCCCAAATAAATTTAGTATTTACTACTATAACATTACCTTCGTGTAACGTCTGTTACGTCCATGGAGTTTAATGGGGCACATTCGCACATGCATGATGGTACACCCATTAATGTCAATGGACACAACACACTTTTTTCCTACACTGACACCACTAAGGTTAAGATTTACTGTTTTCCCTTAGTGATGTCAGTGTATAAAAATCATATTTTTAAAACTGTTTTTTTCTTATCGAAATACAACAAGACAATGCTGCCTAGTGGGTAAAGGTGCTATTCGGAGGTTGTTGCATCACATGCCATGATGCAAAGGTAAGCTTAGAAAACACTGTATAATCACTTTAAGTAGGCAGAAGTATGGTCCATTTTACTGATTTATTAGATAACCAAGTAGGGCTCAGATTGATCCGTTGTACCTTCTCTCTCGCCACTCTGGCACTGCAAATGAAACAATGACAAAATATATAAATGTAAAAACAAACAAATGCAGGAAATCCTACTTCAGTATTTTAGCACTACACAAGGGACTACAAGCCAAAGAGATAGAACTATGTTAACAACTTAAGCATTAACCAGGGATGTGTCATTTACATACTGGTAACGACACAGCACTTAGTATAGTTTTCTTTAAAAAGCTGCCAGGTCAGTGGTGTTCCTGAAGGAAAGAATAACCCTTTACAAGCATATAAAGGGTTGACTAATATATATAAGTTAATTCTGATGAAATCCCTATGGAAGGGAAGAAAGCGGTCAATCTAACTTTTTGTATTTGTTGAATAAATTGATCGTGAGTGAACGTATCCAAAGCGGTGCCTGCTTGTTATTATTGGTGGACATTGACACTGCTGGGCTCATTCTTGGTTTATAAGTTAATACAGTAATTAGAAAGCAGGCACAGAAAAATGCAATAGACTGCAACATATCTTATCAGAAGTACAAGTCATGCTTAAAGTAATTAACTCAAAAGAATAACAATTTGTATGCAGATTACTACTGGCCTTTTACTTTCAATATTGGGGGCCAGCAACAGCTATGTATTAGAGAATTATTTTCCTCAGTTGCTATCATCTGATGCCCATGCATAGATTCTGCATTCCTAAATAACCTTTAACAGCACTGCATCAGATTAATAACCACAATGTATGTACTATAGTAAATATATACAATGTGTATTACTGTTTCAATTCACAATGTTTTGATTCTTATTGTAAGTTGCCTCATAATGTCTTAAAAGTTGTTCTTGATATGTACTAGATTACTTTATTGTTTTGGGAACTTTGTGACCAGGACTTTAGAAAATGAGGGCTTTCTAAATTAATATCCCTAGTCAACAAATGCAAGTATGTACCCAAATAAATAAATGGAGTTAACAAGCTGACATCCAAAGTAAATGTATTTAAAGTTTCAAATGTTAACTATTCATACTATGCATAATGTGGAGTGCTCAGTAAACATATTATTAATCAACTCTGCCTACAGCAAAAGACCATTTCATTTAAACAGGGTTAAAGGGGGGATAACCCCCCCTTGATTCCCATGCAGAGGAAAATACAAATGTACAATCCCGAGAAAGGATAGATACATTTTACGAAAGGGTTTGTCACTAGAGACGGACCTGATCAAATGACAGATAATGGGAATCCTCAATAACAGCAGGAGTAAAGGCATACACAATTAAGAAACAACATTCAATGAAATACAAATTACTGATAATTGAGATTTAGAGCTAAAGTAAAAATTAAGCATTTTCATAAATAAGGCAAATTTGTTCAGGATAACCACTGATTTATGATCCAGAATTAACTCTCAGAGAACAGGCAGCTGAACAACTTTCCTCATGGAAGAATGAGAATATGTCTCTAAATGGATGCCAAGGGACAGAAAATTGCCTACAAATGTTCAAAAGTTTGGGTTTATGAAGTATTTGCAGAAGATATGCTACTACTGCAGTTATCAACCCTATCTTCCTGTACTATAGGTTGTGGCACTAATATCAATAAGAAAAGTGGCATTTGCAAGTCACAGAGTATAGAGACTGTAACTCAGCACAGTTTACTTTTTACTTCATTAATTTGTATTTTGCAGCTGTTGGTGTTGACTGTCAAACCTCTAATCTGTTTTAGTAGGTCCATGTGCTAAAAGATGGAAGCAAACATACATGGACAGCTTTCAGTGTTATGACCATTTAACCTCTTAACTGCAAATACTGAACACAGAAAAGCACCTGTACAGTTTCTGAGTATGCTCAGTTTCTGAATGCTTAGAAACTGCTGAGAGGATAGACAAATTAAAAATCCACACCACCAAAGAGATTAGTTTTGTTTATTACATACCATAGTAGTCTATACAATTGCTGTGCTAAGATATATAGCAAGGAAATTTAGCACCCTTAGCAGGACACTCTCTATATGTGATCAGAATGGCAAGTGTCAAACTTTTTAAACAGGATATGAGCTGTCATTAAAGATCACATTCAAAGCTTGTATATACCTTGT
The DNA here is from genome assembly GCF_019279795.1 of Protopterus annectens. Lineage (NCBI taxonomy): Eukaryota > Metazoa > Chordata > Ceratodontiformes > Protopteridae > Protopterus > Protopterus annectens. Next base: position 1,106,768,098 of record NC_056732.1, read on the forward strand.
AAACCTGTGAGAGAATGGACTGAAAAACAGCATCCTCTTTGGAGCTAATGAATATGTCACAAATAAGGTAAGCAGTAACATTCTACAATAAAAAAAAATGCATTTCAGTGGACATGCTGCATGCAACTCTCACACAGTCATGCTATCACATCGCCATGCTTAGCAGCATTTTGACATGATTTTCTGGGCAGTTGTACTCGTATTTCCTTATTTAGCACATCTGGAAATGAAAAAGTATGAAGCAGTGTCACATAAAAAGAAGTTATGTACCTACCATAACGTTCCATGTTAGTTGTCTTCCTCTCGCCGTCCTTCTTGCTGTTTGGGTTCGGAACCAATCCTTGGCTCCGACTCGGCCATCTTCTATAGCTCGAGAGCTGTTTACTGGCTCGAGGGTACCCCTTATCCCATCATCAGCTACCCAGGTCTCGTTTGTGATAGCGCAACTAGACATAAGTAGAGTAACCAGCTCCTAAAAACTGGTTGTCCAATACACCTAAACAAGGAAAGAGTTATAAATTACCTGGCATGTGAAGTAATAAAAGATGCTCAGCCAGTGAAAATAAAAGGGAACTCCTCACAATCCTCTAGGAAGGGGGAAGGAGGGAGGGACGCAAGGAAGGAAGGCGAGTTGAAGACAACTAACATAGAACATTATGGTAGGAACATAACTTCTTTATGTTAAGTTATCCATCTCGCCTTCTTTCTTGCTGTTTGGGACAGAGTCCCTAGCACCTAAAATACCGGGTGGCTCATTGGAACAAACTCTTCAGAACAGTAGAACCAAAGGAGCTCTGCTCTGGGAGACCATATCTACCTTGTAATGAGAGATAAAAGTGTGGGGGTTTGCCCAAGTGGCATCTGCACAGACTGAGGCTATGGGCAACCTAGACTGAAAAGCTACAGAGGTGGCTTATGCTCTAGTGGAATGACCTTTTGGTTTAGCTGGAAGCTCTTTATTTTGTAACTGATAAATAAAGGCAATAGTATCAGATAACCATCTGGATAAGGTCACTTTAGAAACTGGAAGGCCTTGTTTGTTGAAAGCATAAGAAAGAAATAACTGGTCTGACTTTCTTAGTTCTATGGAGGTAAAAACGCAATTGTCTGTGCGCATCCAATTGGTGGAGCTTGTATTCTGCCTTGTTGCTGTGATTAGGAAAGAAAACTGGGAGATCTGTGGACTGATTTAAATTGTTCTCTGAGCAGACTTTAGGAATAAAGGATGGATTGGTCCTCAGAGAAACTCTGTCCTTGTGAAACACCAGGTAAGGAGGATGAACACATAGTGCTTGAAGTTCTGAGACAAGTCTTGCTGAAGTGATGGCAATCAGAAAAAGTGTCTTCCAAGAAAGAAACTTTAAAGAGCATGATGCTGCTGGTTCAAAGGGAGGCAAAATTAAGGAGGCTAAAACTAAATTGAGATCCCAAGGAGGGGGAGGATTTCTAACTGGGGGTCTAAGAAGAGATGTTCCTTTCAAAAAAGCCTTGCAGAGCTTATGAGACATTATGCTAGAATTAAACATACCAATATGAAAATTTGAAATGGCAGCTAGTTGTACTCTAATGGTAGCGGAAGCCGCACCAGACTGAAAAAGCTGTGCTAGAAATTCAAGAATTTCATGGACTGGGGCTGAGAAAGGATCCAAATTTCTAGATTCTGCCCAGTAAGAAAACCGTTTCCATTTACTAGCATACATTTTCCTCGTAGTAGACTTATCTGAGAAAACAATAATGTCACGGACTGCTGGGGAGATGTTGGAAATCCTGGCTAAGGTTGGAAGTGGAGTAACCAAGCTGTGAGCTGGAGAGTTAGAAGGGATTGATGCAACCCGCCTGATTGGTGAATCAGAAGATCTGGCACTGGATCCAGAATCCACGGTTGATCCAGAAGGTGGAGGTGTAGGAACGGGAACCATATTTGTCGAGGCCAATATGGGGCAATGAGGATCATTTTGCAACCCAACGATTTTGCTTTCTGTATGAGTCTTGGAATTAGGGGAAAAGGGGGAAAAGCATAAAGGAGTCCCTGAGGCCAATCGTGGACTAGAGCATCTCTGGGTATATAACCTGGAAGAGGAAGTAGGGAGAAGTAGCTGCTGCATTTGTTGTTGAGAGGAGTGGCAAATAGGTCACAGCAAGGCTGTCACCATTTGCGGAAGATAAGATCTGCAACTTCCTGATTCACAGACCACTCGAGGCATGAGGATGGCTCTGCTGAGCCTGTCCGTTATAACGTTGGATTTCCCAGGGATGTGTGTTGCTATCAGAAAGCGTTGGGAGGAAATCGCCCATTGCCACAGTCTGAGTGCTTCTCGACACAAGGGGTAAGACCTGGTCCCGCCCTGTTTGTTGATGTACCATACCACTGACATGTTGTCCGTTTGGATTGCAATGGTCCCGGAAGGAAGAGAGTCTTGAAGGGCTTGCAACGCTAGGAGAACCGCCCTCATTTCTAGGACATTGATATGCAGATGGTACTCGTGAGGTTGCCAAGTGCCTTGGACTGTCCTGCCTAGATAATACCCCCCACCCTATCAGGGAGGCGTCCGTGGTCACTGTGGCTACCGGAGGGGGTTGTATGAAAGATCTGCCCTGAATTACCAGTGGGGAGAACATCCACCAAGAAAGGTGCCTTTTGCATGTTTCTGTGATCAGGATCATGTGAGACATGGGTAGTTCCTGGAAATACCACTGCATGAAAAGAAGCCACTGAAGGATTCTCATGTGGAAACGCGCTAATGGGACAAGAAGAATGGCAGCTGCCATGGAACCTAGAGCTTGGAGGACATGTCTGACTTGAACCCTTTTGCTCTGCATTAAAATTTACACGTTGATGAATAGTGGAAACTCTTTCCTGTGGTAATCTTGCAAACATTTCTTTTGTGTTTAATTCTGCTCCTATGTATGTGATAGGCTGACAGGGCAACAAAGAAGATTTTTCGAAATTTACTGTAATGCTTAGTTGAGTGCATGATGTGATTGCATAATCCCGTGCCTCTAAGAGTTGACGCCTGGTGGTAGCAGTCAGGAGCCAGTCATCTAGATAGGGAAACACCTGGAATCCTTGATGCCTCAGGTGAGCCGTGACTACTGCCAAACACTTGGTGAACACCCAGGCAGAGCTCTGAACTGGTAATGACTGGCCCCTACCCGGAAGCGAAGAAATCTCCTGGAGCGTCTGTCCATCTTGATATGGTAGTAAGCGTCCTGAAGATCTATCGAGTACATCCAATTGTCCTGACCTAGAAAAGGGAAAATGGACTGCAGTTTCACCATCCGGAACTTTTCATTTTTTACAGATTTGTTTAATCTGCTGAGATCCAGTATTGGTCTCCAGTCCCCTGTCTTTTTTGGTACTGAAAAGAATCTTGAGTAAGTTCCGGATCTTCGTTGGTCTGCGGGGACTTCTTGAATGGGTCTTTTTTCTAGCAGTCTTGAAACTTCTGTGACTGCTTGATCCCTTAGATTGGGTGGGACATCTGGGATAGGCTTTTTTGATTCTATGGGGGATTGATGGAAGGGAATTTTGTAACCTCTGGATATGATGGATAGTACCCATCTGTCTCTTGTTATATTTTGCCAGGCTTTTGGGTAAAGCGAAAGTCTTCCTCCGACTGCCTCCAGAGATGAGCAGTCCGGAAACCCTTCTGGGATGCTGGAAGGGTTTGGCAGAGAAGGTTTCGCTGTCACCCTGGTTTTGTGGTCCCCCTCTGCCACGAGGGCTGCATCTGTTATTGTTGTTTCCCCCTCTGCCCCTGGAGGAAAAATCACCACGTGTGTCAGGCAAGGGTCCCTGGGATTTTCGGAACCACATCTTTCCGCTCTTCTGACCCTTGGGATACGGTCTGGAAGGAGAGGAAAAATGGACTCCCATGGCAGAGGGAGTCTTGCCTTCCTATTCACACCTGATCAACGTGTCTTTCACCTGAGGCCCAAAGAGAAAGGAGCCATCAAAAGGAGTATTGGTGAAGGATGCTCAAAAGGGTTCCGTAAACTGACACAGCTGCATCCAAGCATGTCTCCTGAGAGCCACACCTGTCCCTGCAACTCTGCTCGCTCCATCAGCTGCATAGGAAATCAGCCTCATGGAGGAGTTGACTATGGAATTAAGAGCCGCAAGCTGAGAAGCTACTTTGGCTGGTGCTCCCTCGGCTGTAGGATCTTGAAGGGCATCTCCAAGCTCTTTCAGGAGATCCCTTTGAAGACGTGTAAAATTGCATAAATAATTCAGGGACCTCATTGAAAAGGTCGCTGAAGCAAACATTCGCTTTCCATATCTGTCCATCATCCGAGACTCTTTGTTTGGAGGATGAACAGATTAAGAGGTTTCTGCTAACTCTTTCTTGGTGGCTGCTGCTACCACCATGGCATCAACGGGCACACTTTTGGAGAGGAATTGCTTGTCCTGGGGGACTGTAATAAATTTGTTTGGTTTCCTCGGAGTAGGTTCCACTGAATCTGGAGCTGACCAAGCCTTTTGAGCCACTACAAACATGATCGGATCGAAAGGAGGAGATACCCAGGAGGTGGAAGGTCAGGAACCGAATGCATCCAGGTATACAGACTCGTCCTTGGTAGGGGCTAGGGAAGTCCAGTCTCTCCTCTGTCTATTTCAAGGATGTCCAAAAAGGAAACATCTTCAGAGGGAGACCTTGGGGACCCTTCCAATTCATCCATGCCTGTATCTGAAGTGACAGACACAGGGGAGTCTATGTGCTTCCTCTTGCACTTCTTCTTCCAAGGAGGCTCCACCGAGTGATCATGGGAGGCTTCGGAAGAAGAGGGATCACCCAATGGGGTGTCCTGGGGCATAAGTTCCCTACGCTTGGGGTTTGGAGGAGGAGTAGAGGTTGGAACAGACACTACGGGGGGAGGAGCCGATGGAGCTGGCAGTAGAGTTGTTTTGGGGGACAGCACACTCCGCATGACCATGAAGGCGTCCCAACCTCTAGGCAGAGAAAGCTCCGGCTCCGAAGAAACAGGAGTCTTTCTCCGTGTCGAGGGTGACGGCTGAGGCCGATGTTGGAGCCGAGCTCACCTGTGCCAAAGCTCCGAGGAGGAGAACGGGATCGGACAAGGGCCCGATGCCACTACCCCCCTCGGAGTCGACAAGTGAGCCTCGGCGCTCAGATCCCTCGATAGAAGGTACAATCGAGATAATCCGAGCAAACGTTGGAACCAAAGGAGAGATGATGACTGGAGCTGATGGTTCTACTACCTTCAGATCCATGGTCTCCAGATCCGAGCTAAATGTAGTCGGAAGAGGAACAGAAATAGAGGCGGTTGGAGCTGATACCTGTTGAGGTGGGCTGCACAGAATTTTTGCCAGTGCCTGTGATTTAAGCAACCTACTTACTACTCTCTCCACATCATGATTCGATAATGTAGAGGATTGAGAGGAGTGGGAAGAATGATGGCTATGTTCACTCTGTAACAAAGGTGACTGAGGTGCCGAGTGGATGGACTCCAAGGACGGAGACCTCAGTCTCTTATGGCTCTGAGACGGCTCCAAAATAGCAGACGGAGCAGACAGAGGAGTTGTCTTGTCAGTGCCAGCCGGCACCGACATACTTGGTTGGTCAAGTAAAGGAGTCGGCTCCGAAGGTGAAGCCGACGGTTTGACAGACTTAGGGGATTTTGCTGGCCAAGTACTTTTAGCCGGAGAATCCTGAGGCTTCAATAATCACCGAAGGATTCATTTGTTTTTGCGCACCTGCAGGACCCTTGGACTAAAAGCGTGACATATAGAACAGGAGTCCTGCAGGTGAACAGCGCCCAAACAATATACACAACTTGTGTGCCCATCTGTCAGAGACATTTTCTGACAGCATGAGTCACACTTTTTGAAGCCAGATACCTTGGTATCTTTAGACATTATAGTAACAACAACAATAAAAAGCTATACTACAAAAAACAAGAACAAATAGACATTTTTTTTTTTTTACAGTTAAAGAACAGAAGGAAAGCCTCTAATTTAAATGGCTATCCTTGGGGGGGAGGGACTCTCTAATTTAAATGAGTTCAAGGGAACAGAAGGCCTGCGAGTTATGGAGCGATGGCCAACAAAGCTAAAATACACAAGAAAGCGATAAGGGATAAAGGAATATTATCTAGACAAATACTTGACAAACTTTCAAGAATAAACAACAATATATTAATAGAAAAAACTATACTAAGCCTGAGCCAGTAAGGAAGCAAACTCGCAGCTGAAGCGGCAAATGAGATCTGGGTAGCTGACGCTGGGCATGCTGGGATAAGGGGTAGCCTCAAGCCAGTAAACAGCTTTCGAGCTATAGAAGATGGCCGAGTCAGAGCAGAGGATCGGCTCCGAACCCAATCAGCAAGAACGAAGGTGAGATGGACAACTTAACATCCAACACTTCAGCAACAGTAATGTTTAATGAATATTATACAATAACGGCTCATTGCTACTCAAAAATGAGCACACTAATTGGACAACTAAACCAGCATGCGCATTGTAAATTGAGCATGCACCAAGAGAAAAAAGTCTGGCCGCTGAAGTACAATTCAGCAGCCAGACTTTTCTATTGGTGTATAATGGAGGACACACCAAAATATGAGAAAAAGTAGGTATGTTCTGTAAAACTAAAACAGAAACATACCTGATGTTCCTCATTATTTTTGTGCTGTCCAAGTAAATGTATTTTTCAACAGTTAAAAAAAAAACTAAACAAACACCAATGGACATTGTGTTTTCTCAGTCGCTTCTCCTTTACTGATGTACTGTACAAGTAAAAGCAATAATCCAATTCTGTTTGTGGTTATATCAGGATTTACCCACAGTTGGCTTTGTTTAATCACACCAAGCAGGGGTAAAATCCTGACATACCCATGCATAGTAGTGGATTACTGCTTTAATGTTCTTTGACCCTGCTTTTACAGTCCTTTACTTGCCACGCCTACACATACATAATGATTGTTCCCAACAGAATATCATGCATCAAACCACAGAGCTAATTCTAAATGCAAAAAAAAGTATAAACTTGTTTGCATTTGGAGTACTTGTATTTTGGCAGACATAGAAGGAAATTAACAAACATTTCATTTTTCTTCCTCAACATAAGCATAAGTTGAAATAGGGAGGCTTCTGTATCAATAACTTCATCATCAGCTAAAGTCCTTCACAACTGCATACCTGAAAGGGCACAATCATCAGCTATTAAGCTGTTTTAAAAGCCTTACTTTTATATAAACTCACTACTTTGTGTGAAAATAGGACCCAAACAGCTACTGAACAGTAGTGACTACTCCTATAACATGAAAACGTGCCATTCTGTTTCACCACTTTGACCATGATCTTTAAGCTTTTGTCATTGTGATTTCTTATAGATAGATTCCAAACAAACTACTTTAAAAGTTTGATTGCTAGACCGGAGTTCAGAGGAAATTTACACATTGTTCCCTATGATATAAAAACTACGCTAGGCTAGATAGAATTTAGATTTCACAGGAACATGTGTGTTTAAAGGTCTTGATACACACCCAATAACTATTTCAAATCATGCATCAATAATAACTAAAATAAAAAGACAGGGTAATGAAACATAAATGAGACAGTGGTACGCTTTCCTATCTATCTGTTGAAAAGAGAGGAATTTAAGGAATGGGTAGGGGAGACTGTTCAGGAACTATTCAAGAGGATAGAAATTACTTCTGAAAATATAGTTAGGGAATGGGATAAAATTAAGGTGGAGATTAAAAATAGGGTGAAAATAAAAGAAAGGGAGCTATAAGAAGTAACAAGAATTATTTAGAGGGACTGACAAATGTGACTACCTCAATAATTACACACAAGATTAAAAAATAGCTGTTAAACTGTTTTTTTTTTTATAACAACATCAGAGCATAAAAACTTTTAGCACAACAACTCAGGCAACAGAAAGTAGAAAGGGCTGTTGCCAAGCTTAGGGTGCCTATAATAAGGAAGGTAAACAAGAGATTCTGTAGAGACATTAGAAATATTTTGGAAATTCTATGAAAGTCTGTATAAAGCAGAGAAATATGGAAATCAAGAAAAGATACAAATGGAAATGTTTATGGAAAAATTAAATATGCCACGGTTAGAAGTAGATGAGGCTCAATTATTATTGGTTTGGATAAGAGGCGATAAGATAAAAATTATGATACATAACCAATCTACAGGAAAGTCCCCAGAAATAGATGATATTCCTGTAGAAGTTTGGAAGCTAGGAGGGGAAAAACTGATAAAGAAGGTTTGGTTTAATAGTATTTTAGGAGAAGTAACAACATCCTGGAAGAAAGCAGTGGTAGCTGTAATACCTAAAGAAGGTAAAGATCCATCAGATCCAGCTTCATGCAAGCCCATTTCAATACTAAACCATGATTATAAAGTGCTCATGTCTATAATGGCTAAAAGAATGGCAAAATTGATAGATATGGATCAATGTGGTTTTGTGGAGGGGAGGCAAATATTTGACAACATTAACAGAACGTTGATGATCCAGAGGGAAGCAGAAGGTAAGAAAAAAAAATTGCTGTTGTTGGGTCTTGATTCAGAGAAAGCATTTAACGGAGTAACATGGGACTTTATGAGCAGGGCAATGGAAGCATTTGCATATCCTGAAAAAATTATGAGGTTGATTAGGAGGATATATGAGGGGTCGAAGGGGAAAATTAAAGTGGGTGGGGTCCTCTCTAGTAATTTCTGCTTGAGTAGAACCACCAGGCAGGGGTGTTCCTCTTTCCCCTTTGTTACATGCATTATATTTAGAACCACTGGCAAAGAACATAAGGGCCTCAGAAATTCAAGGATATAATTGGTATGGCAGTAAAGAAAATGCAAATGATATAATTTTATACCTGACAAAACCAGAAAGAGACATTACAGTGCTGCTGAACATTTTTTGGCAGTTTCAGATCTTTTTGGAATAGATAATTAATGAAGCTAAAACAAAGGCAACAGTGGTAAATTACTTATCCACATATGAATTGATTCAGCAATATCCATATTTATAGGGACATGATAAAATGAAGTATTTAGGAGTATGGATTAAAAATAATTCTGGTGTGTCAGCTATGGGTATGTGGGAAGAAACTAAACAAAAAATAAAAGAATAACTGAGAAAATGGAAGTTTTGTTAGATGGATATGGATAGTTAGATACAAGCAGTTAAAATATTTTTAGTCCCATTAGCCTTATACACAGGTCCGGCATATTTTTATCTATCACAAGAGAAGTTGTGCATAAGTTGTGCACAGTAATTAATAAAGAGCTGAAGGACTTTATCTGGGAAGGGAAGCTGGCAAAAGTCAAGTGGGATAAGCAGATTCTTCCAGCACAACAGGGCGGAGTGATATTACCTGATTTGAAGGGGTATTTCAGAGCTACACAGTTAAGGCTCCTATACACAGCACAAGAAGAAAAAAAAGAAGTTATATACTTACCATACATAACATTCCATGGGTGTTGTCCAGCTCGACCTTTATTCTCACTGATGGGATGGGATCCCATCCTTCGGGTCCATCTCAGCCAATTCAAAAGCTCGAGGTCTTCAGAAAGGCTTGTGGGCATTCTTCATTACCCATAACGCAACTGTCTAGTTTCTTCAGATCTTATTTGCCCCAAGTACTCTTATAGAGAGAGTTTTTAATACATATATATATAATACACACATATATATATATATATATATATATATATATATACACACACACACACACACACACACACACAAGTAGAATATAATTTCCGAGACTATATAAACTTGTAGTATCAAATCTGTACTACTCAGTCTTCCAGGAGTATAGGCAGAGGGTATGGAGGGTGGATTTTGAGAATAAAGTTCGAGAAAGACAACACACATGGAACGTCATGGTAAGTACATAACTTCTTTATGTGATGTTGTCAATCTCGCCTTTATTCTCGCTGATGGGACCATGTCCCAAGCAACCTGACTCCTGGGTGGCTCATGGGAAAATATTCCTCAAAACCACAGAACCAAAAGAGGCTCTAATCCTAGAGACCAAATCCACTTTGAATAATAAAGGTATGAGGTTTTACCCATATTGCTGCAGCACAGATATCCAAGGTAACCTAGCTTGAAAGGCTGCAGATGCGGCTACCAACCTAGTGGAATGAGATTTAACGGGATTAGAAAGAGCGCTATTCTTAGAATTATAAATGTAAGATATACATAGTGTAAGCCATTTGGATAAGGTAACTTTGGTTACTGGTTGACCTTTTCTAATATCAGAATAAGAAATAAAGAGCTGGTCTGATTTTCTAAATTCTGCAGTTCTATGCAAGTAGAAACAGAACTGTCTATGAACATCCAGAAGATGCACGGGATATTCTCCTTTACTTTGGAAGTTGGGAAGAAAACTGGCAGGTCAACAGACTGACTGAGGTTATTTTCCAACACAACCTTGGGTAGAAAGGATGGATTGGTGCATAAAGAAGCTCAGTCCTTATGAAAAACTAAGTGTATTGGTTTGGCAGACAAAGCTTGTAACTCAGACACTCTCCTAGTGAAGTAAAATCCACTAAAAAAGAGTGTTTTCCAGGAGAGATATTTCAAATCACAGGTAGCAGATGGTTCAAAGGAAGGACAGACAATGTTTGACAAAATGAAATTCAGATCCCAGGGCGTTGATGGGTTCCTATATTGGGGTCTTATCATTGAAGTTCCTTTTAAAAAAAAGCCTTAGAAAGTCTGTGGGACATGATACCAGAACCATTTTCTCCTATACAGACATTTGAAATTACTGCCAGCTGGACTCTAATAGTGGCTGCAGCAGCTCCTTTATTGAAAAGTTTTGCCAGAAATTCTAGAATAGAATGCATGGGCACAGAAAAGGGATCCATTTGGTTATTGCTGGCCCATATTATAGGTTCATAGGTTCATACTAGGCTATCTGCCCAAGAGCATTTATAAGCCTAGCCCATAGTTATGTGGCTTTCGCCACCCCTTTAGTTTGAATAAAACTATGCCTATTATTTTGCTGTGCCTCTGTCAAGCAGTGACACTGAATTAATCCCTGGGGTATATCTGCGATCTCCCATCCATTGGTCAAGATTCCTCTTGAACAAGGCCAGCGAGGTGCTCTGCCTCACATGTACCGGGATTTTGTTCCACAGCATAGGGAGTCTCTGGGTGATGAATCTGTCCCTCCAGCACGTTCTATTAATAACCGTGACAAGGTTTAAGTCTCCCGCCCTTGTGGTTCTGAGGGATCTAGATTTTTTGAGGTGAAGCATATTCATCAAATCTGGGTTTGACATGGCCTTATATGTCAGGCACAGGTCACCTCTGAGCAAGCGGTATGAGACTGAATAGAGCTGGAGTTCTTTCAGTCGGGCAGCATAAGACATATTTTTGAGACCCTTTATCCTTTTGGTGAGGAACTTTTGGGGCCTTTCCAGCTGCTGTAGGTGTTGGGTCAGATACATTCCGAATGGGGCATTGTACTCAATCATAGGTCTAATGAGTGATGAGTACAGGGGGACGATGACCTCCCTTGATCTAGATGTGAATCCCTTCATGATCAGGTGGGCAATGTAGAAGGTTTTCCTAACTACTTTAGCAACATGAGTGTCAAACGAAAGGCTACTGTCAACCTGGGTCCCCAGATCCCTGATGACTTCTTCTGTGCTCAGTGGATTGTAACCTATATGGTAGCTAGGGGTAACCTTGTTTTTCCCGAAGGGTATGACTATGCATTTCTTGGCGTTTAATTTTAGGCCATGGCTCTGGCACCAGTTATCCATTTCTGTGAGGCCCTTCTGAAGGATATCTGTGTCAGATGTGTTTTCGACTATGGCGCCCAGTTTGCAGTCATCTGCAAACTTTGTCAGCCATAACCCTCCTGTGTTTGCTTGTACTTCAGAAAAGTAGATGCCGAACAAGAGTGGACCCAGGACTGAGCCCTGTGGGACACCACTTGTGACAGGCTTCGAGTCTGACATGGCTCCCGCAACTCTGACCCTGTGGGTTCTGTCACTTAGCCAGTTTGCAACCCATCTTGTGATGTATGGGTTTACATTCAAGCTGATGAGTTTTTCGATGATACCCGAGTGGGGTATTGTGTCGAAGGCCTTTGCCAGGTCGAGGTAGGCTGTATGGACTGCCTTTCCCTCATCAATGGCCTTGGTGACTGTCTCGAAAAAGTCAACCAAGTTTAAAAGGCATGATCTGCCCTTGACAAAGCCAAACTGGGTTGGATCCAAAGTCTGCAAGTTCCCTATGTCTTTATTTATGAGTTCCATTATGATCCTCTCCATGGCTTTGGAGATAAGGCTTGTCAAGCTAATGGGACGGTAATTTCCAGGGTTGGTGGAGGCACCGCCCTTGTGAAGTGGGACCACAGTGCGTGCGCCACTCCTTGGAGTGTATCCTGAGGTGAGGCTAAGATTAAACAGCTGTCCTAACTGCGGATTAATTCCTCATTGAGTTCGTGGAGCACACAGCCGGGGACACCATCCGGTCCCATGGATGCTGTGTTTTTTGCCTTGGAGAGAGCAGTTCTCACCTGGGCGTTGGAGTTGTTTGGGGGGCTACAATCCTCTGGGATAGATATCTCCCCTTTTGGGGGAGGGGAGAAGTTTGCACTGAACCTGTCAGCCAGTATGTTGGCAATGTGTGTAGGTTCAGTAATCTTCACATCATTTTGAACTAATTCTGAGCATATCTGGGAGTTTCCTCCTAGGTTTCTAACATAGCTAAAGAAGGCCTTATGATTGTCTTTTGAGTCCTTGGCGATTTTTCTCTCAAAATTTGCCTTGGATGATTTTATGAGAGCTCATAGTTTTTTACTTATAATGATCAAAGGTGTCTTACCTTTCAAGGATTTCGCTCTATCTTGTAGTAGCTTCCTCCTTTTGTTGTAGAGCTTGTTTATGGCTGGGGTCCACCAGACTGGATGCTTGCCTTTGGTACAAAGAGTCTTAGTTTTGTTTGGGATTGCCTGATCCATGCAGTCCTGTAGGTGCTGGTAGAAGGCATTTGTAAGTGATTCAGCAGTTTGAGTAATGTTTACCACTGGCTCAGGGGCCTTAAAGGAGACCACACTAGTTTTTAGAAGTGTGAAGTCGGCTTTTGAGAAGTTTTTCACTGTGGTCTTTTTTATTTCAGGTGGGGGCTGGATGAGGACCTCCAGCGAGATTAGTTTATGATCTGATCTCACCAGTGAGGGGTATACTTCCGGTGTTGAACATTGTGATCCTATGTTCGTGATGATGAGATCAAGTATGTTTTCTCCTCTTGTGGGGATGGTGACTAGTTGTTCCATGGCATTTGAGTTTATGAACTCCAGGAACCTTTGGGCTAGAGTGTTTGGGCTTGAGTAGTGTTCCCAGTCTATATTAGGGTAGTTGAAATCACCTAGTATGATGGTGTTTGGAGATACATTTATCCCCTCCAATGTTTTCAGGAAGGCCATGTGAGGTTCCTGAGTTTGAGAGGGTGGCCTGTAACATGCTACAAATTGCACAGCAGTCTTGCCTATCATTAATTGCACCTGGATGGTCTCCGATGCATCGTGCGTTGCCACCAACCTTGAGGTGTGGGTGTCCTTTATGAATATGGACACCCCTCCTTTCTTGGTGTTGTCCGGATTTTGGGGCGGAGCATGATATGAGGTGAAACCTGATAGTGCTGGGGTGCTCTCAGGAGCCTTGAACCAGGTTTCTGTCACAGCACAGACATCGATGTTCTCCATACTGAGAAGGGCCTCGAGTGTGTGCATTTTGAGATTGAGACTTCTGGCATTGAGCAGCATTACCCTTAGTTTTTTTCCTTTTTTGTGTTCTAGGGTGGTAGGTTTAGAAATTTGAGCCTTGCCTAAAAAAGGCACTATGGGGGTGGCAAGAGCCTTTGCCAATATCCGGAAGCCTAGGGGTGACAGGTGCAAGCCGTCCCTTGCGAAGCAGCGTGGCTTGTCCAGCATGTCATCCCAGGCAGACAGACATTGGATCCCCTTTGAATGACACCAGAATTTAAGCCAATTATTAAAGCTGATCATCTTATCACTGTATTGTGGCATAATTCTAGGTGAAGGTAGGATACTGCTCAAGGTCAGGGTCATACCTGCCTGGGCTACATAATCAGAGAGCTCCTCAATGTCTCTTTTCATGTAGTCCAAGGAGGTACGTCTCAGGTCGTTGACACCAGCATGGACAATGACTGAGTCGTACTTGTACCTGCTGTTGAGAGACCTGAGTGCTTGCGTTATGTGGCGGATTCTAGCGCCCGACAGGCAGCTTACTGTGACCTTCTCCTTACTCAGTCTGGTGAGCGGGACGTCAGTGTGTCTGACTATGGAGTCACCTATGACAAGTATGTTTGGTGTTGTATTTGGCCTTAAGGGCAGTGACTGCTTTGCACACTGATTTTGTTGTTTGTGTGGTGTATTGAGTTTGCAGTTGCTTGGGTGTCTGCTTTGGAGGCCTCTGCTGTTTAGGTAAATTTTTACTCAGAGCCTCCAAGTATGTCTTAGTGTGTTTATGTGTTTGATTCAGTGGTGTGGTTGAGTTATGTGAGACTGGTATTGTGGTGTGTGTAGTTGCCTTCTCCTCCTGCCTGGTCTTGCCAGTCCTGAGCTGAGAGAGCTCAGCCTCCAGTCTGGCTAAATAGCTGCATCTCTCACAAGTGTTAGTGTTACGTGGGAGGAGGAGAGGGTTGTCCGTGTACATGAGGCAATTGTAACATTGTCTCAGAATTCCCAGATTCACCAACTGGGCAGGAGAGGACACCAGCATCTGACCCTTCAACATGCTAGAAAGAGTTATGAGTTGGTATGAGACAGAAAAGTAGTGGGCTTAGCAGGGAAGTGGGCACTCCTGGGGGGTTTTACTAGTGAGAGATTTGTATAATATAGGAGTGCTTGACCTGCAAAGAGAATGCTTATAAGACAAGGGATATGCTTATAAGACAAGTGCTGAGCTTTTTGAGAAGAAAAAGCTATTTGGAACAAGTGCTGCACTTTTTAGTGAAGGTGTAAACTGTTTAGGTTCCTAACAGAGCAGTTCTAAGGGAAAAATTGAAGAACAGACTTTCTGGAGCCAGAAAGAGTTTAACCTTGTTTAACCGGTGCTGCCCGATGCTGCTCTAGTGGCAACTCCGCGCTAAAGCACGTTAAAGTGTGCTTGATAGCAGGGGCTGGAAAGAAGCAGGAATAGACCCAAAACGGACAATAAAACTACAGTTTCAAGTCAGTAACCACCTCTACGGGGGGCAGGGAAGCTGCTCAATGTTATTCACTGCCACTGATCAACAGAGAGACCCTCCTTCAGCCCAAGCAAAAATGGCCTCACAGAAACTTTCAAACACTTCAGGAACAGCAAGCCTGTAACTGAACTTTTTTAACTCTCAGAAAAGTGGGAAAAAAGCAAGATTTTTTTTGTTGTTTTTTTACAGAGATAGCAGAGGTTCACAAGTAATATCAAGTTATAACAGTGCAGTAAATGACCCCACACAAGAGTGCTAGGTCAAGGACAGAAAATATGCAAGTTTTAAGAAAAAAACAATTTAAAATTAAGTGCAAACAGGAAATTCAGCAAACAGCTTTTGGTTGTGCTCTAAATACAGCTACTAATACAGAAATCAAGTTTAACAAGCCAGAAAATGCTCAAGCTAGGCAGCTATGCAGAAAAACTTAGCAAATAAACAGAGAAAAAATACTTAAAATCTCAAAAGTGGCTCCCTTCTTCTCTCAGTGTTTTTTTCTCTTGGAGGGTGCTTCACCAACAGCCAACAAGCCTGAAAAGACGCCCAAACCTCGAGGCAACTAGGTTTTAAGAGAGGAAGATGAAGGAGTTTTGGAAATGACCCCTAGTGGCCAATAAAACTACAGTTTCAAGTCAGTAACCACCTCTACGGGGGGCAGGGAAGCTGCTCAATGTTATTCACTGCCACTGATCAACAGAGAGACCCTCCTTCAGCCCAAGCAAAAATGGCCTCACAGAAACTTTCAAACAGTTCAGGAAGAGCAAGCCTGTAACTGAACTTTTTTAACTCTCAGAAAAGTGGGAAAAAAGCAAGATTTTTTTTTGTTTTTGTTTTTACAGAGATAGCAGAGGTTCACAAGTAATATCAAGTTATAACAGTGCAGTAAATGACCCCACACAAGAGTGCTAGGTCAAGGACAGAAAATATGCAAGTTTTAAGAAAAAAACGATTTAAAATTAAGTGCAAACAGGAAATTCAGCAAACAGCTTTTGGTTGTGCTCTAAATACAGCTACTAATACAAAAATCAAGTTTAACAAGCCAGAAAATGCTCAAGCTAGGCAGCTATGCAGAAAAACTTAGCAAATAAACAGAGGAAAAAATACTTAAAATCTCAAAAGTGGCTCCCTTCTTCTCTCAGCGTTTTTTCCTCTTGGAACAAATCTCTTCCATTTACTTCTGTACAGTTTTCATGTAGATGTTTGATTTGAAGATACCAAAACATGTTTGACTGGATGGGAAACCTGGCGATCAGGGGAAGTGGAGCAGCCAAGCTGTTAGTTTGATTTTGCCCAGATTGGGATGAACCATTCCTGATAGGTGAGTCAGAAGACCCGGAGTAGGGTCCAGAATCCATGTTTCATTCCGAAGATGAGGCTGAAGAAAGGGGAACCAGATTTGACGAGGCCAATAGGGGGCAATCAGGATTACTGTAGCCTTCAACAAACTTGCTTTCTGCAAAAACATGGGAATTAGAGGGATTGCAGGAAAGGCATAAAGAGGTCCCAGAGGCCAATTGTGAACAAGTGCATCCCTTGGTGACTCCCCTGTGGGAGGGATCAGGGCAAAGTAGTTGCTGCATTTGGCACTGGTGGGCAATCCAAAGAGATCACAGCAAGGCTGGCCCCATTTATGGAAGATCTCTTTTATAACTTTTTGACTGAGAGACCATTCGTGTGCCCATAGTATGGCTCTGCTCAATTTGTCTGCAATCACAGTGGATTTCCCCTGGGATGCGCGTTGCTATCAGAAAGCAGTTGGAAGCCGTTACCCATTGCCAGACCCTCAGAGCTTCTTGACCAAGGGAGTAAGATCTGGTTCCCCCCTGTCTGTTTATGTACCAGACTACAGACATGTTGTCCGACTGGATTGCTATCTATCCCAGAGAAAGAGTGTTTTGAAATGCCTGCAATGCTAAAAGCACCACCCTCGTCTCCATGATGTTTATGTGCAAATGAGCCTCGTGTTCCTCCCAGATGCCTTGAATTGTCTTCCCTAGATAATGCCCCCCACCCTATTTGGGAAGTGTCCATGGTCACCGTGGCCTGGGATTGAGGGGGATGAAGTGACGGCTTTGAGATACTAAGGGACAGTGAATCCACCATTGCAGATCCTTTTTGCAGAAGTTGGTTATCGTGAGTTTGTGTGACATTGGAAGTTCTAGGATTGACCACTGTGCGAAAAGTAGCCAATGAAGTATTCTCATATGAAGACAAGCTAGGGCAGTAATGGCAAAGCTATGACACACGTATCAAAGGTGACACATGCCACAACATTTTGTGTGACACTCCAGATCACCAACACCCGATTTACCAAAGGCACTTCTTTTGCATTTGTTACTCATGTTAAGTGCACTGAATTATTTTGTGCCAAGAACTTTTGATATGCAAAACCCAAAAGGTTTGCCATCAATGAGCTAGGGGAATGAGTACGACTGATGCAGCCATTTTCTCCAGTACCTGGATCTAGTTTTGCAGAAGCTCGCATCTTCCTGATTAACAATCTTACATAATGGTGCAGATAGTCTACTCTGTCTTGTGGGAGTCTTGCTATCAATGTAGTTGCGTTTATCTCTGCTCCTATAAAGACTAAGTTTTGACATGGCCCTAGAGCCGATTTTTCATAGTTTATGGTAATACCTGGGGAGGAACAGAGTTGAAGAGTACAGTCCCTGGCTTGTAACAGAAGATGCCTGATTGGGGCAGTTATGAGCCAGTCATCCAGATACGGAAACATCTGGAATCCTCGGCGACTCAGGTGAGCCGCCACTACTGCCATGCATTTGATGAACACACTGGGGACTGTAGGGAGACCAAAGGGCAGAGCTTGAAACTGGAAGTGACTGGCTCCTAGCCAGAAGTGCAAGTATCTTCTGGATCACCTTTCTATTCAAATATGGTAGTACACATACTGAAGGTCTATAGGGCACATCCAATTGTCTATTTCCAGGAATGGAAGTTATCAACTAACTACAGTGTTGCCATTCGGAACTTGGTCTTTTTCACAGATTTGTTCAAATCACAAAGGTCCAAAATAGGTCTCCAGTCCCCCCTTTTCTTTGGAATTAAAGAATCCTAAATAAGTTCCAGATCTTCCCTGGTCAGCAGGATTTCTTGGATGACTCTTTTTCGTAGCAACTTTTGGATTTCTAATGTTGCTTGCTCCTTTTGACTAGGTGGAACGTCTGGAAATGAGTTGTTTACAGGAGTGGAGAAGGAGAAGGGAATGGCATATCCTCTGGATATTATGTCCTGCATCCATGTATTGTTTATCTTTTTCCAGGTTTCGCTGTGCAGAGACAATCGACCAGCAATTGCCTCCAGAGGTGAGCAATCATCCACTCGTTCAGGTGCGCTGGAAGGGTCTACCAAAAAAGATTCTCTGGAGCCCTGATTCTACGGGCCTCTCCTGCAGCGAGGATGGCGTCTTCCATTATAGTTCCCCCTCTGTCTCTAGGGGAACTTTCACCTTGTGTGTTCATCACCACATATTATCACATTAATAACGTCATAAGCATGCAATCAGTTGTGAGGTATTTGGACACCCAGGTTGACAGCAATCTGACTTTTGACCACCACATTGCTTCTGTTGTATGGAAAGCTTTCTACATGGCCTACCTCATAAGTAAGGGTCTCTCATCCAGGGGACAAGGAGGTCATAACATCCTTGTACCTTCCCTTATAAGGCCAATTACTGAGTACAATGCCCTCTTTGGCATGTACCTCGCAAAGCACATGCAGCAGCAGGAGAGACCACAGAGGTTCCTCACCAGGAGGATCCAGGGCCTCAAACATCTACCCTACACAGACAGGCTAAAAGCCCTGTCCCTCTACTCAATTTCATACTGACTCATCAAAGGTGACCTCTGTCTGGCATACAAAGCAATCTCAGACCCTGTCTTGATGGGGCTTCTGCATATCTGCAAGTCAAGCTCCACTTAAGTAACCTGCACACGTGACCTCAATCTGGTCTATGACATCAACAGGACTTGTTGGTGGGACACATTTGTGTCGCAGAGATTTCCCCATCTGTGGAAAAGACTCCCTCTCCACATCAAGCACAGTACCTCATTACCCCTTTTTAAGTGCAACCGGGATAACTGGATGGGAAACAACAAAATACACCCCTGGGATTCCACCTGTGCCCCTGCTGGACAGGGGCTTTGGGTGCTGACTTGTCTAAACATGGGCTAAACTTTTGGCTAGGCTTATAAGGGCCTCAAGGCCAATAGCCTAGTAACTTCCTATGATCCTGTTAAGAGCTTTGTGACTTTCTGAACCACATTTTCCCACTACCTCTCTGACCTTTGAGGAAGGGTGTGGTAGGTGTGGAAAGATGCACTCCAATGGCAGATAAGGTCTTGCCTTCCTGTTTACACCTGGTAAGCATCTCTCTAACTTTAGGCCCAAAAATAGAGGATCCATCAAAAGGGGAGTTAATGAAGGAAGACGTGAAAGGCTCCACAAAATTGCAAAGGCACATCCAGGCCTGCCTCCTGACAAAGATGGATGAACCCGCTCCCCTACTCATTCCATCTACTGCAATATAGGAGTCTCATGGATGAGTTCACAACTGAATTGAGGGTGGCGAGCTGAGCATTGACTTTATCTGCTGTTGTGTCAGCTACAGCTCCTTGGAGGAAGTCTGACAGTTGCTTTAAGAGGTCCCTCTGTAATCTTGTGAAGTTGGTAAGGTAGTTCAGTGACAGTAAGGCAAAGGTCGCAGATGAAAAGACATGCTTCCCATTACTATCCATGGTCCTGGCATCCTTATTTGGAGGATGGATACAGGAACTGGTCCTAGGTAGCACCTTTTTGGTGGCCACCGTCATGATCATGGCATCAGCTGCTACACATTTCATCAAGAATGTTTTGTCCTTAGGGGCTGTAATGTATTTATTTGGCCTCCTAGGAGTTGGTTCTATGGAGTCTGGTGACTACCAAGCTTTCTGAGGGATTAATTCAATAAGCTCATCTGAAGGAGGGATCACCCAAAAGGTCGAAGGGCAAGACCCAAAGATCTTCAGGACCGACTCCTTGGCTGAAGGGGATGTGGACTGCCAGTCACCTCTCTGCTTTAAAATTTCCAGAATGTCTCCAAAGGGGACATATTCAGGGGGTGACCATGGAGACCCTTCTGCTTCATGGAGGTCAGTATCAGATGTGACCGACTCCTCCGGGGAGTCAAGATGCTTCCTCTTGCAGGTCTTCTTCCATGGGACTTTCTCAGTGGGACATTCTGGGGAGGTTTCAGAAGAGGGGGAGTCCCCTGTTGGACATCCTGGGGTCTCTGCGGTCCTGTGGAGAGGGTATATGAGAAGCCAAAAATACCTGTGCAGAACTGGAAAGAAGATCCGAGAGGGACTGTGTCTTAGAATTGGAAGTAGTCAGAACCCTCCTTGTGACTTCAAAGGCAGTCCACCCCTGCTCCGAAGATACCCCGGATCCAACAAAAGGGTTGTCTGAGCCAAAGGACTCTCCAAAACAGAATACAGAAGCTCTGAAGCAGAGGCAGGAGCCGAACTCACCCACACCGAGGCCCCCAGATGCACTGTCAGATCAGGTGAAACCCAAACTGGCTCCGCTGATCAGACCGGAGAGTGTCGGCTTCCAGAGGCTTCCTGCTCCGACTTGGCAGAAATGTTCGGGACAAATACTGGATCCAAGGAACCTCTGAGTCCTGGATCTGATACAGATGCAAGCTGGATGTCGGAATCTTCCAGCTACAAAACCAAGGGTCGGATCAAGGAGGAGCAGGTGCCAAGGGGAAAGACCATGTCTGATCTGATTACTTTGGGTTCGGATCCAATAATAATATGGCCAAGGCCTGTTTCTTTAGCAGCCTCTGCATCACCCTATCCACATCTTCATCAGACAGACGCCTGGTGGACCAGACAGAGAGGGTATCAGATGTTGGTCTTCTCAAAAAGGGTGATGGGAGCCGAGAGGCGATCAGTTCCAAAGAAGGGTAATCAGCTCAGATACCTGAATTAAGTAGGCAAGGCAGACTTCGGAGCAGAGGGTTCCAATTGCTCCGAAGTAGTCTTGGACCCAATTTTAGTTGTCTGCTATAAGGGTTCCACTGGAGCCAACAGTTTAGGTGCTTTTTGGTTCAACTCTGAGGTAGATTTTGGTGCCGAAGAAGCACGTTTTGGGTTTTTTCGGACTTGTCATATTTCAAAGTAGACTCCGGACGTATAGCCTCAGAAAAGGGAGTTTTTAACAACCCTTTCAGGATGAGTTTATTTTTGCACTCCATCAGCGCCATCTGGTTGGATCCATAGCAAATGGAGCACAACTCTTGCAGGTGAAGAGGCCCCAAGCAATACACACAAAGTGTCTGAATCGCTAAGGAGCTTCTTTTTTCCGCATTGCTTGGACTTTTTGAAGCCAAGAGACTGCCTTTCCTGATTTTGAGACATCTTAACTAAATAAAGGAAGAAAGATGAGAAACATGCACACAAACACTCAAAAACAGTCCTCTAACTTAAGAGGACTAGAGATTTTAAGGAAGGAAAGCGAAAACTTTTTTTTTTTTTCAATAATCATCGTCTAACTAAAATGGATGATAAATAAAGGGGAAAAGGAAACAGATATAAAGGGGGAAACATCCTCTAACTCAAACAGATGTTAGTTAGACATCATATAACAAACGGACACTAACGAAAGAAGCTAAAGAGGACCCACACTCACTCTATACTTTTAAAAAAAGAAACAGGGTAAGGATATATAAAACGTTAATTAGAAAAACTAATTTAATCTAAGGTTAAAGGTTAAGTTTAACAAGAAAAATACTATAAATATCAATAAACACCTAGCCCAGAGCTTGCTAGAGAACCTCCTTCAAAGAGCGGCAAATGAGATCTGGGGAAACTAGGGATTTGCGTTATGGGTAAGGAACGATGCTCACAAGCTTTGCTGAAGACCTCAAGCTTTTGAAATGGCTGAAATGGATCTGAAGGAGTGGATATGACCCATCAGTGGGAATAAAGGCGAGATTGACATTGCATCTATAACTCAAAGTGGAAAGGGATGATGATGAAACAGGGGGGGAAGCTCAACAAACAAGGCATGACTGGGATTTTGAATACAGGCTTTTAAGGAGAATAGCAATAATCATACAGAATATTATATCTACAAAGTAGCAGAAAGTATCGTAAGAACTGAGCCAACACGGGAATGGAGAAAGGAGATTCTGACAATACGGATGACTGAAATTAGGGGTATAGACAATAGGCAAGAGGAGGCTGGAATTTATTGGAGAAAACTGGCAGGAACCAAGGTAATGGTAACAAATAACTGGAGAGGAAAAGATGATAGTATGGGAAGATGCCAAGAATTTATTTAGACTGCAGGTTAGAGATGACCTTCCCTTATCAAGGACTGATATCAGAGTATAGACAAAGAAAAAGAAATGGGGGTGGTCCTAAACTAAAGACCAGTATTGGTATAGTTTTTAGTAGAATCTAGAACAGAAGCTACCATTAAAAAGGAATAATTAGTACAGCATATAAAATATTGCATGATAACTGTAAGAATCAATCAGAGGAGGTTAGAAAGGATTGGGAAGACAGAATGGATAAGCAATTCACACAGAAATAATAGGAGGATATATGTATGTCTCCCAAATATGCAACAAAATCTAGATTAGGATTTTTGCTTGGAAATGTTTACACAGATATTTTTATACCCCAAGTAGACGCCAGAGAATTTTCCCTCAGGAAGACAGCAAATGTTGGAGTTGTGATGGGGAAGAAAGAGGTACTTTGGAACACATTTTCTGGGAGTGAGGTGAGTTGGTGGACTTTAAGGATTCCATGCAGGATGCATTGTCCAAGATACTGGGGTTGGCAGATTGGTGTGACTTTTCTGAGCTATGATACAGAATCAGAATTGCTTAGACATAGTAAGGGCTTGTTGTGTCTAATTATGGTGGCTACCAAAAAATTAATTACTAGAAAATGGAAATCGAAATCTAAACCAGCTATACTAGAAGTAGTGAATATAGCAACAGAGATAAAACAACTGGAATTGAGATCTTTAGAAAAGGGTAGGAGCAAACTATATAGGAAAAAAAATGGGAATTGTGGGGGCAATACATACAGGGGAGGAATGAGGTTTAAAAGAAGGCAGGACTTAAATGAGCTATGTAATGTTTGACTGAAAATGAATGGGAAGATAAGTGATGTACAATGTTTGCAACTGGGAGTGTATCAGTACGGTTTGTGATATAAAATGTTTGCAACTAGGATTGTGTCTGTGTGGTTTGTTTTCATTTATATAAATGTATGATTGTCTATGTCAAAAGTGAGTAAGATGTTTATTGTTTAAAAAGGGGGAGAGAAGGAATTGAACAATTTATGTAATGTTGCTTAGGTTATATGATATATACCAATATATGTGAAGTATACGGTTTATAAATGTGAACTTGTTAGTACAGTTTGATTACTTTTATATAAATGTAAAATTGCCTATGTCACAAGTGACAATTCAATAAAGGTGCTTAAAAAAATTAAATATTACATCACAGCCCCTAAGCGCCTGTCAATCCATTAACTTTACATATGTTTTCACATATACCCTGCTTTCTTTTAGTCAGTCAAGTTTAATTACAATTTCTTGTTTTTCAATTACTTAACAGACAAACAGGGATAATCAACTGAACAGTATTCTCACTGCATATGAACTTTGTCTACTGCTGTGATCTATCAATCACTGCAGCAAGCAGCTCAGATTTGCCACTTTGACAGATACGAAGGGGAGGTGGTTAGGGGGAGGGGAGATGAGTTTAAGGACTACAAACTCAGGCATAACAAAAGAATGAAAACTGGCCACTTTAGAAAGAAAATGTATTAAGAGACACTGAGGATACGGTTCTGTGTGATTATCTCTGTTTGTCTTTTAAGTAGTCACTGAAAAGCAAGAAAATAGAAGTTATGTCCTTACCATAACGTTCCATGTGGAGTGTTCATCTCGCCTTTGTTCTTACACATGGGTTCGGAGCCGATCCTCGGCTCCGTGCCGGCCTCTTGCAAGCTCTGCATCGAGAAGAAGCTCGAGACAATCTAATACCCACAATCCCCCTCTGCCTTTACCTCAGATCTAGTTTGCAAGCAAACCAATCTACAGAATAGCACATTCATGCTTATACACATATGTATAGAAAGAATCTACAGATAACTATATATATATCTAAACAGACACATATATATATATATATGCCAACTATGTACACAATATCGTAACAGTAGCAGAATGCTCCTGGCCAGGCATCAAAGAACGTTCTTCCTAAGGGTGGGAGGGTGGGACTGTAAGAACAAAGGCGAGATGAACACTCCACATGGAACGTTATGGTAAGGACATAACTTCTATATGTGATAGTGTTCAATCTCACCGTTTGTTCTTACACATGGGTAGCGTCCCTAGCTCCTTGATCCTGAGGAACTCACGGGAGGACGTTCTTGAGCACAGTGGAACCAAAGGTTGCCCTGTCCCTAGAAACCTTGTCTACTTTATAATGAGAAATAAATGTATGTGGCTTAGACCAAGTAGCAGCCGCACAAATAGCGTCCAGTGGTAGGCGAGCTGCATGAGCCAAAGACGAGACACTGACCTTGTGGAATGTCCTTTGGGTTTGTGTAAAGGGTTGATTTGCAGAATCGTAAACATAGATTATACAATCCGTTAACCATTTAGAAAGAGTTCTTTTGGTAACTGCAAGTCCTTTCCTGCTATCAGCAAAAGCCACAAAGAGTTGATCTGTTTTTCTGTGATCTTTTGTTCTATCCAAATAAAATCTTAGCTGTCTGTGAACATCCAATTTGTGTAACATATACTCCATTTTGTTGGAGTGGTTTTGAAGAAAGTGGGTAATTCAATGGACTGATTAATATTGTTAATAGAACACACTTTAGGGAGGAAGGATGAATTGGTTCAAGAGAAACTCTGTCAGAGTGAAAGATCAAATAAGGGTGCTTGATGGAGAGAGCCTGAAGTTCAGATACTCGCCTAGCGGAAGTAATGGCTACCAGAAAGAGAGTTTTCCAGGACAAAAATTTTAATGGGCAAGAAGAGGCGGGTTCAAAAGGGGGCAACATTAATTTAGATAACAATAAATTTAGACTCCAAGGTGACGTCGGAGATCTGACCAGTGGTCTAATATGAAAAACTCCTTTTAAAAAGGCTTTACAAAGTCTGTGAGCCATAACAGGAGCTCCACATTCTTCCACATGGAAATTGAAATGGCAGCCAATTGAACTCTTAGAGTAGCAGGAGAAGCACCCTGATGAAATAAGTCCGTTAAGAACTCTAATATCTTACTCAAAGGAGCTATAAAGGGATCCACATGGTGTGTATTCGCCCAGAATACAAATCGCTTCCATTTGCTAGTATATGTTTTAGTAGTGAAAGCTTTATGAAGCCACCAATATATCCTGGACTGCTGGTGACAAAAGATCAGACCTGGCTAAGTTGGAATTGGAGCAGCCAAGCTGCTAGATGGAGTGACGAGGCGGGATGGGGAACCCCTGACGAGTGAGTCAATAGATCTGGCTCTGGGTCCAGAATCCAGGGTCCCCGAATGCAGTGTATCTTCAGGAAGGGAAACCAAATTTGACGAGGCCAGAATGGAGCAATGAGGATTATTGTCCTGTGTAGGTTCCTGGCTTTCTGGAGAAACTTTGATATCAGAGGAAATGGAGGAAATGCGTACAGGAGTCCCGGGGCCAATCGTAAACCAGTGCGTCCTGGGGACTTCCCTGGAGGAAATAGGGCAAAGTAGCTCCTGCATTTGGCATTCATTGGAGCATAAACAGGTCGCAGGAAGGCTGGCCCCACGTGCGAAAAATCCTTTTCGCCACTGACTGTTTTAGGGACCACTCGTGCGGTAACAGAATTGCTCTGCTCAGCCTGTCGGCTATGACGTTGGGTGACCCGGGATGTGCGTTGCTATTAGAAAGCGACCCGTGGACTCCGCCCACTGCCAAATTCTCATGGCCTCTCTGCATAGTTGATAGGACTTGGTTCCCCTTGCTTGTTTATGTACCAGACTACAGACATGTTGTCCGTCTGA
Source organism: Protopterus annectens (assembly GCF_019279795.1). Lineage (NCBI taxonomy): Eukaryota > Metazoa > Chordata > Ceratodontiformes > Protopteridae > Protopterus > Protopterus annectens. Next base: position 1,106,794,375 of record NC_056732.1, read on the forward strand.
ACTGCAATAGTCCCTAGAGGAAGAAGGGGAGCAAAGTGTTGCAACGCTAGGAACACTGCCCTCAACTCTAGAACATTGATGTGCAGATTGTACTCCAAATTGGTCCATTCGCCTTGGACTGTCTGTCCCTGAAAGATGCCCCCCCACCCTATCAGGGAAGTGTCCGTGGTCACCGTAACTGTGGGCGTGGGTAGCACAAACGGCCTCCCCTTGGAAAGGTTGCACGTTTGAAGCCACCAGTTTAGATCTGTTTTGCAAGTCTTTGTTATAAGAATCTCGTGTGTTAGAGGTAGTTGTTGAAACGACCATTGTGCGAACAGTAGCCATTGTAGGACCCTCATGTGCAGCCTTCCCAGGGGAATTGCAATAAGGGAGGCTGACATGAGGCCCAACACCTTCAGTACTAGTTTTGCAGGAGATTTCCTTGACAAGAGTAGAAGGCGTATATGAGTCTGAAGTGATAATATCCTTTCTGGGGGAAGCCTCAGAATCAACTGACGTGTGTTTAATTCTGCTCCTATGAACAAGATATTTTGTGATGGCTGAAGTAAGGATTTTCCGAAGTTTACGGAGATCCCTAGGTGAACACACAGTTGAAGAACAAAGTCTCTGGCCTGCAGTAGTTGGCCGGGTGGTGGCGAAAGGAGCCAGTCGTCCAGATACGGAAACACCTGGAATCCCTGGCGTCTCAAGTGAGACGCTACCACTGCCATGCATTTGGTGAAGACCCTGGGGCTGAGGTCAGACCAAAGGGCAGGGCTCGAAATTGAAAGTGACTGGCTCCCAGCCGGCGCAAATGATCTCTGGATGCCCTGGCCATTTTGATGTGGTAGTATGCATCCTCTAGATCTACTGAGCACATCCACTCGTCCTTCTGTAAGAATGGAAGGATCGATTGAAGCGTGACCATTCGAACTTTTCTTTCCTCACGAAAGTATTGAGGTAGCTTAGGTCTAGAATGGGCCTCCAGTCCCCTGTTTTCTTTGGAACTAAAAAGAACCTTGAGTAAGTCCCGAATCCTTGCTGGTCCGCTGGGACTGGTTGGATGACTCTTTATTCTAGCAGCTTTGAAATTTCTATAGCTGCTGGCTCTAGATGGGGCGGTACATCTGGGAGTCTTTTCTTTGGGATGGGATGGGATAGGAAGGGTATGTTGTAACCTCTGGTAACCACGCTTTTACCCACTTGTCTGTAGTTATATTTTGCCAGGCCTGAGGGTATAAAGCTAGCGACCCCGACTGCCTCCAGAGCAGGACAGTCGGGCCTCCTCTCAGGAGTGCTGGAAAGGTTTACCAGGGAGTGTTTCCCTGTCACCTTGATGTTGCGGACCCCTCTGCCGCCAGGGCGGCGTCTTCCACCTCTGCCCCTCCTCTGCCTCTAGAGGGGCATCACCCTGTGTGCCTGAGAAAGATCCTTGGGGTTTTGAAACCACATTTTCCACCGCGTTGCCCTTTGGGGTACGGTCTGGTTGGGGTGGAAAAACGGACTCCGACAGCAGACAGAGTCTTTCCCTCTTGTTCACACCGGGTAAGGGTCTCCTTTACCTTGGGGCCAAAGAGAGTGGCACCGTCAAATGGGGCGTTTGTAAAGGAAGACTTGAAGGCTTCCGCAAAGGAGCATAGGCGCATCCAGGATTGTCTACGAAGAGCAATCGCTGAAGCTGCTGCCCTACTCGAACCTTCGGCTGCGTAGGAAATCAGCCTCATGGACGAGTTAACAATCGATGTTAGGGTATTAAGTTGCGCTGTCACTTTCTCTGAGACAGCTGCATCTGTAGCACCCTGGAGGGTATCTCCCAACTCTTTGACTAGATCCCTCTGTAGGCGTGTAAAATGGGTCAAATAGTTCAGGGACCGCATGGAAAAAGCCGCTGAACTAAAAATGCGCTTCCCGTATCTATCCATCGTCCTAGAGTCTTTATTAGGAGGATGGACAGATGAAGAAGACTCCGACATCTCCTTTTTCGTGGCTGCTGCCACCACCATAGCGTCTACTGGAACTCCTTTTGTAAGGTAGGACTTATCCTGAGGTGCTGTGATGTATTTGTTAGGTTTCCTTGGAACAGGTTCCACTGTGTCAGGAGCCTCCCGCCCTTCGAGCAATTAGTTCCATTAGTTCGTCAAGGCGGAGTGACCCAGGAGGAGGAAGGGCGAGCACCAAATGCCTTCAGCAGAACTGACTCATCCTCAGAAGGGGGAAGGGACTGCCAGTCACCTCTCTGCTTCAGGATCTCCAATATGTCCGAAAAAGAGACATCTTCTGAAGGTGACTTAGGGGACCCCTCTGACTCATCTAAGTCAGTATCAGATGCCAAGGATTCCTGTGGAGAATCCAAGTGTCTCCTCTTACACAATCTCTTCCTAGGGACTTGATCATGGGGAGCATCCGAAGAAGCCTCGGAGGAAGAGGGGGCACCCTCCAAGGGTGGCTGAGACACTGGTGCCTGACGCTTGGATGTGGCCGTGGGTGCAGATGAAGACAAAGGCCCTTTATGGGGAGGAGAGACTGCTTCCACTGATGTGGTTGTCTGAGTAGACAGCACCTTCCTCATCGGGTCGAACGCTCCCGGGTCCCGTATCGAAGAGTCCCCCGGTTCCGAAGAAATGGGAAGAATCCCCGACACAGGCACCGAAGGCATCGACCCCGAGGACGGAGCCGAATCGATCCACGCCGAGGCCCCGAGGGGGAGAGTCGGAACCGACACATCGGTTTGACTCTCGGCCCCGGAACCAAGAACAGACCGTCGGCTCCGAGACTCCGGTACCGGGTCCGACGGAGTCGAGGTGAGGAGAACAGACCGAGAAAAGGACGGTTCTGGACCCGAGGGCTCCACAATCAGTAGATCAGCCTCTTCCGGCTCCAAAGACTGAATCGGTCTCGGAGGAGGAATGGATGGAGATACAGGGAGGCCTTCAAGTTTCGACACCAACTGGGTGGAAACCGAAATAAGTTTTGAGAGGGCCGAATGCTCCAATAACTTCTGCACCACGCGATCCACATCGACATCCGAAAGTTTGGAGGAAGAACGGGTCGAAGGAACCGAAGACGGAGCCAACCTCAATAAGGTCGAAGGAGGGCGCTCCATCACGGTTCCAAGACTCGAGGCTCAGGAACCGATACCAGTTGAACACTCGGCCCGAAGTCTGTGGAACCGGTGATCTAACCTTTGAAGAAGAGCTCGGAGCCGATGACTTAGGCTCCGGCGTCTTCGACTCCTTAGAGGACTTGATGCCTGGTCAGAAGCATCCAGAGCCTCTTGGAAAGCAGGTTTCAATAGACCTCTGTCCATTAGTTTCCTGCGCCTATCTGTCATGACCCTCCCACTAAAAGAGTGACAGATAGAGCAATCCTCTTGTAAGTGGAGAGGGCCAAGGCAGTAGACGCAGGAACTATGGTTGTCAGTGACCGACATTTTCTGGCCACACTGACAACGCTTGAAACCAGACTTTACCTTCTCAGACATTATAGGGAAGAAAGACAAATCCAGTAAAAACAGTCAAATCCGATAAAGTTAGTCAAAACCGATGAAAATTGTCAAATCCGGTAAAATTTTCCTTAACTAGGTAAAATATGAAGGGTGTAGGCCCCGACAAATATTTAACCGATAATTATAGTTAACGGTACCAATAAATTAACGGAACCACAACACAATCATACAGTTAACACTGAAAAATATCAAATAGAATAGAATCCTAATAAAATATAACAAAATAAAGTTATATCTTAGCTTAGAAACTCTCGAGCTAGCTCCCAACGATGCGTATGCAGCAGCGGCAAACTAGATCTGAGGTAAAGGTAGAGGGGGATTGTGGGTATTAGATTGTCTCGAGCTTCTTCTCGATGCAGAGCTTGCAAGAGGCCGGCACGGAGCCGAGGATCGGCTCCGAACCCATGTGTAAGAACAAACGGCGAGATTGAACACTATCACATTGGTAATTAAACCTCACTGACTTAAAGAAAGTAGGGTATACGTGAAAATACTTGAAAACATATGTAAACTCTGACAGCAGCATAGAGGCTAAGATGTAATATTTTAAAGCCAAACACTGCAATGTGGGATACCTAGAGGCAGACTAAAAAATCAAGATGCTGGACCCCACGTGAGTATACTCTGGAATTGCATTTAAAAACATAAAAAAAGGTATACAGAGTCCAAAAAATGGTGTTAAAATATGGGACACATCAAGACATGATGAAATAAACATTTTTTTTTCAGTCTGTGGGTGTTGTTCTCCTTTAACTTTTATTTGATGTTCTTAACAGTTTCAGTTTTCGGGCGGCCACGGTGGTGCAGTGGTTAGCATTGCCGCCTCACAGCAAGAGGTTCTCCGGTTCGATCCTTGGCTGGGATGCCTTCTGTGCGGAGTCTGCATGTCCTCCCTGTGGTCGCGTGGGTTTCCTCCGGGTGCTCCGGTTTCTTCCCACATTCCAAAGACATGCTGCAGGTGGATTGGACACTCTAAATTGGCCCTAGGTGTGTGTGTGCACGTGTGTGCCTTCTGTGGAAGGTTGGGCGCCGGGCTGGCAACTCGACACCGTAAAACTCCACTGCCAATCATGAGCGGACAAGGTGATCTGCTGTGGCGACCCCTAACCGGGAAAAGCCGAAAGAAGAACAGTTTCAGTTTTCACTCTGGAAGAGCTCTCTCTAATCAACCTGCTGCTCAGCATGTAGTCATCTTGGAAGTCACCCAAGGTAATATTCTTGATATGACATTTAGGATTGAAAGTAACAAGATAGAGAAAGTTGGCAGCCAGAAAAAAATACAAAGAAAATAGAAAATGAGGACAAAACCAAAGTGGGAGGATGTGCTGAGCAGTGTGCAAAAGAAATTTAAACAAATGGAGGTGGTATCTTTAAAGGAGATATGACGTAAAGTGCACAAAAAACAAATAGGTTATTTGGGCTTCATACATAAAAATAATGTTCAAGAGGATGAGTGATCTGGGAGGGGTTCACGCATACTGAAAGTCATGATGGTACAATACAAAGGATAATATTAAAGTTATTAGGAAATGTATAACTCATGAATATGACAATGAAAAATATGCTTGAAATGTGTGAATTCATGTTGCAAGTTAAAAATGTGCTGAATAAACAAAGTTATTGGGGAAAAAAGTAAAACAAAGAAGAAAATGCCAACAAAGGAAAGTGAGGTGATCCATGGAAACCATTCCATAATGACCTTATATCATTCACACAGATGTTGCTAGTAATGTACTTCATAGCTGCAAGTATCACCCAAAACTCAGGACAGCTATATCATCAAAATTAAGGCATATGGAGGGACTAGGATGTAGGAAGCGAACGTCCACCTGTGTTGAGACATTGTGTGTCACTGGATATGTATGGGGGTACTACTACAGCAAGGGGAACCAAATCTGTCAAGGCATAATAAATGGTTGTCTGGATTATTTACGACTATTGTTTCTTCCATTTCAGAAAAGCCTTCTGAAAAAAAGAAAGGGAGGAAAAATAATACATTAACAAGTACAAAACATCTTATGAAAATGCCCAGCCTTTGGCCTTAACGTAAACAGCAGTAAACTGGAAATGGAAGCTATGTACTAACCATAAAACTATATCCATTCATCCAGGTCCATCCGATAAAACATGTGGCTCTAAGGGGGCGGATAAAGTTTTAGACAATTTTCAGAAGCCTAAGAGGGAGAGGTGCAGACCATACTTTGCAAATAAACATGGTTTGTTAACCATGTCCTCCCATGCTGACAAATATTGAATCTCCCTGGAATGACACCAGAAATTAAGCCATTTATTGAAATCAACCATATTTTGTTTGTACTGCGGCATTATTCTTTTAGAAGGAAGGCAGAATGCTACTCAATGTAAGGCACATACCTGCCTGAGACACACATTCCAAGAGAGATCAATAATGTCATACTTTCTCTAGTCCAGGGAGGTATGTCTGAGGTAAATTCGTCCACGTGGACTATGATAGAACCATACTGGTACTTGTGGTGTAGTGACTTGAATACAGGTGTAACTTAGTGGATCCTGGCTCCAGATAAGCAACTAACCATTATTTTCTCTGTTCAGTCTGGCGAGTGGGACACCTGCGTGTCTTACAATGGAGTCCCAGGTGTGGTGTTTGCTTGCTTTATGGGCTTTGCTCTTGGAGCTGAATTGGGTGTAGTCTTAATTGTGTTGGTGTTGCTTTTGGTGAGTGCTTTTGAGACTGCTGAGGTTAGGCATTGCTGGTTATAGGCTTATTAGGAGGTTTTGAGCTTTGGAAAGACAGATTTTTAGTGCCTCAGCATAAGTTGGTCTGTATGTGAGGTGGACACTGTGTGTCATAGATGTAGTGTGAGTGTTCCTGACAGCCTTTTTTATATGTGAGATTTTTGCCTACAATAAATGTATGTATCTCTCTGATACTGTTTTTGTTATTTATTTATTTTTAAGAATTAAAAGGTTGTCTGTGATCATGAGACAGTTACTATATTGGCTCAGGATGCACATATCTACCCAGCTGGCAAAAAGCCATTTGAAAATTACATATCCATGATGTCTGGATTCATATAGGTGGGCTATTAAAGGTTGAGGATAAGGTTATACAGAGGTTTCCTAGGGTGTTCTCTGGGGTGTGGCATTAGACTAGGTACTTCTGAAGACTCAGAAAAAATCCTCCAAAATCACTGTGATGACTCCCTTCTTGCTCAGGCAACAGTGGTTCCTCCCTTCTTTGGTGGGTCTTCATTACTCTCCTATCACTCACCTGTGGTTGGAAAAACTTTACATTGAGTGATTGTTGGGAGTTACCTATATGTTGGGTAAGTATTTACTTATCTATCTTTATGAAAATGTAGGTGTCAAATTACTGTACTTTTTCTTGATTTGCAAGAAACGTACTCACTCACTGGCTGAATTTGAACTTGAGGACATGAGCATCTGAGAAAACAGCCAAATTCAGAAAGGTTGGAAGGATATCCCAGTCACAGACCCATTGGGGAGCATCCTCTCAGGTTGGATAACAAATTTGAAAGTTTGTTATGCCCCTAAGTTTCTGAAACAGGGATAGATCCCAGAGTCCTTGCTGTTCCTCTATCAAGACAATTTCTTCCCTTCTCCTGCAAGGCATTTTCTGCTGCTAGTGCACAGTGCCAGCACTTTCTTGTCCAGGAGTGGAGTATGGAGGATCTCGAGAACTGACACTGGGAAATCTCTATTGATCTATTTGTGGGCTTGATTATTTTATTTGTTACCCTGGTAAGCTCATAACCTTTTTTCAGGAGGTGACTCAGGAGAACTGTCTGATTAAATGACTTGCTTAAACATTTGGAAACCTCCTCTATAAATCTATATTTGAGATTGCTTTACATATTTGTGTTTATTTGTTTCTTGATTAAATGAGACAAAAGCATCCATTTTCAACTGTGACCTGGCAAGCACTGCCTTTTAAATGTTTTGCTCAGAATTACATGGCTAGAAGAATACAAGGGAATCAACCCCAGGACTACAGGATGAAACTTGCTAGCAGTTCACGGCCCTAATCATCTGAGGTAGCCTTCTAGATTATTTCCTCTTCCTATTTCACATTTGTTATTTTTCTGTGCAGCTGCTACAATCAGGGGTGCATTAGGTGATGCAAAACACTTGCACTAGAATAACTTGCCTCTCAAACTCTCAAATATTTTTTTTTGGCAATTGTACCGTTTACATCTTGAGCCTGATAGTCACCACAGATTGATATTAATTTCTAAAGTTCCCGAGCCATCAAAGAAAACATCTGGCTGCCAAATTACAAACAGTAATGGCATAGGCAATGTCTCAGTTTCTTAGGCAAGCAACATGATGTCAAGCATGATCATAAGTGCCAGATGCAGAAGGGAGAAGTTCCTGACCTACCTCTGGACTCTGAGAAAAAGCGGAGGGTAGACATTGGCCACTCTCTCTTGGTACCCAGTCTGCCCTGATGCATTGTGACCTCTTGACCAGCAAGGGCTCAATTTTGTGACTCTGCATTCCAACAATTGACTTCACTGACTGGTCCGTTCTGGTATCTAGGCACTTGTACAGTTCCTATTTGAATTAGATAGTACTTACTCTTAACTGACTTACTCCTAGAATGCACATTTATAGGTCTGGGGATGCATGAAGGACTCTGCCACTGGCCTGGAAAGTGTAGCATGTCACCATCCATTGGGAAGCCAGGTAGGTCACAAGGCATATTTCTCAAGAAAAAGACAATGTTGGTGAGGGTCTTAATTTGTGACATGAAAGTCACATGATTACTCTGATGGTTTATGTACCTCATCTACTGTGTACAGGACTTTTTCTACTGTGAGCATCAAACTCTAGCTCTTAAAATGTGTAAGCAGCAGAAAAGAACTGGTGGGTGCAGACACAAAACATGTTCTACTGATGTAGCTCATAGCATTCGCAGTAAACACTGATGAAGAGTGCATAAGTTTGATGATCCAGGAACTTCACACAAAAATCTATAAATTCTGACAAAGGGAAAGGTAATCCCAATCACAGAACAACTGAGTAGGATCAGTAATGTTAGAGCCAATGGTTCTGGGTAATGGCACTACAACTTTTGATATGGAAGGAGACCTGCTCCTATGATATGCTTTAGAACAGCAGTTATTAGAAAACTCTGTACATTACAAGATGCTTTGCTAAGGGCCCCATACAGTTAGGGAAGGTTCCATCTTTCACTCTTGGGGGGCAGACTTTTTAGGCTGAGCAAAGGAAGGACTCTGAAATGATTGCTAATGGGGAAAGTTGCACTTCTGGCCCTAGTTCTAATTATGCTTGGCAAAATGAACTAAGAAAGTACAGTTTTGTACCTACCATAAATGTAGATGTCTGATAGATATGCAACTGCAGTCATAACATATGGGTTGTCCTGCCTCAGGCAGCCCTCAGTCGGCCGGATTCCAAAGTCTGGGTCCGACGTCGGCTGATGTCGCATTTCTCTCCGACGTCAGAGCGGCTGGAGTATATAAGCATCAGCCGACGCCATTTTCTTCAGTGTTTCTTGCCCCAGATGCCAGGTGCCCTCCAAGGAAGGCTGTAATCAAATTGGAAGACAAAAACAGGATTCCAGACAAATAAGTAAGCAATAAACAGATACACCATAACAGATATCCCCAGCTAAGAGAAACAGGGATAGGTGTGGACCCAAAGCATAGAGGGGTATGGAGGGAGGGAAAATCCGACTGCAGTTGCATATCTATCGGACATCTACATTTATGGTAGGTACAAAACTGTACTATGTCCTTCAAGAATGCAACTGCAGTCATAACATATGGGTAGAATACCATAGCTTAGCTGGGGGAGGAGGAATGCACTAGGAAAGAGATGGTGTGGCAATCAAACCCTGCAGGACTGCCGAAGCAAAGCCTGCTCTGGATCTGGAGTATAGAGGGAGATTGTTGTGTTTGGAGAATGTATGCACGGAGCTCCATGTAGCAGCTTCTAGAATGTCCTTTGTAGGCACCCCTCTTAAGAATGCTGTAGAGGTGGCTGTAGCTCTGGTGGAGTGTGGTCTAACATTGGCTGGAACATTCTTCCCATGGAAGGAATAACAAAATCTGATGCAATGACCAATCCATTTTGAAATAGTCTGTTTTGAAATTGCTTTTCCTTGTACTCCAGGGGCGTAAGCTACAAAGTTGATCAGACTTCCTACTGGTCTTGGTTCTGTCCAGGTAGTAGCGAAGTTGTCTGTGAATGTCCAAGGTATGTAACAGTCTTTCCCCTTTGTTCTCAGGATTGGGGAAGAAAGCAGGCAGATGAATAGCTTGATTTAAAGAAACCCTAGATACCACCTTTGGCATAAAAGTAGGGTTGGTTCTTAAGGAGACCCTGTCTCTGTGAAAGATTATGAACGGTGGTATTGCCATTAGGGCCTGCAGTTCCGAAACCCTTCTTGCTGAGGTAATTGCCAACAGGAAAGCTGTCTTCCATGAGAGAAATTGTAAGTCCACTGAAGCTGCTGGCTCAAACGGAGGTAGAGTCAGTTTTTCTAGGACAAAGTTGAGGTCCCAAGCTGGCACTGGAGCCTTTCTTGGTGGCTTAATGTTCTTGATTCCCCTGAGGAATTGCCTTAGCAAAGGATGTGAAAACACAGGCGGATCGGTATTATATCTAGCTGAAACAGCTGAAGCATGTATCTTTATGGAAGAATATGAGAGTCCATTCTGTAGCATATCTGCCAAGTATTCCAGGATGAGTGGGATGTTCAATAATGATGCATCATGTCCCTTGCTGGTATTCCAAATGCTGAATCTCTTCCATTTTGCTAAGTAAACCTTTCTGGTGGATGGTCTTCGAGCTTCTGTTAATATCTGCTGAACTTCCTTGGAGAGAGATAGATTGAGGTTATTCATGGGATCTCCCAGGCTGTTAGCTGCAGTGTCTGAAGGTTTGGATGCACTGTTTTGAAGTTGTGTTGAGTCAAAAGTAGAGGCCATTGTGGAAGGGCCCACTTCTTGTTGTGACATATGCTCCGTAGTAGTGGGTACCAGTGTTGTCTTGGCCAGTCTGGAGCTATTAGGATCCCCTTGGGTCTCTCTGCTTTGATCTTTAGTAATACTGTGGTCATCAATGGCAGAGGTGGGAATGCATAGATTTTTAGGAAGTTCCAGTTGAATGAAAGAGCATCTATTTTCCAAGCTTGTGGATGGTATGCCCTTGAACAGAATTTTTGTAGGTGATGGTTGAGGTGAGAGGCAAACAGGTCTACTTCTGGCCTGCCCCATGTCGAGGTGAGATGTGTGAAGATCTTCGGATGTAACCTCCACTCGTGTGGATCTATGAAATTCCTGCTTAGGCTGTCCGCCAGCACATTGTCTTTGCCTGGAACAAACTGGGATTGTAACTGTATGTTTAGGCTCAGTGATTTTTCCCAAAGATTCATTGTCAGTCTGCAAAGGGGGTAAGAATGGGTGCCCCCTTGCTTGTTTATATACCACATCACAGTGGTGTTGTCTGTCCGTATCAATAAATGGCCTTGCTGAAGTTGTTGTCGAAAGGCCTCGATGGCATGCATTACTGCCAGCATTTCCTTTTGGTTTATATGCAGATGTGTTTCCTTTGGAGACCATTGTCCTTGTATACATCTGCCTTCCATGTGCGCCCCCCCATCCAAGGTCTGAGGCGTCTGTGGTCATGGTCTGTGTTATCTGAGGTTTTTTGAATGAAATACCTGTGTTTGCCTGGCTTACCGAGGCCCACCATAGGAATTCCTTTTGTAGGCATGGAATGAGCGGTATGGTTGCCTCTAAGTTGTTGCTGTGCTGAGACCATAGGCTTTTTAGGTACCACTGAAGCTTTCTCATGTGTAGTCTTGCTAATGGAACCAGGAGAATGCAGGATGCCATGTAACCTAGGGCCTGTAGGAATCTCCTTGCAGTCATCTGGGTGAGTTTTGCCAAACCTTTGAAATAATGAGTTAACTTCTCTTGCTTGTCTTCTGTCAGGTAAGCCATTTGAGAGGCTGTGTCTAGATTGGCTCCTAAGAAGGTTATTTGCTGGGATGGTTGAAGTCTTGACTTTTGGAAGTTGACTGTGTATCCCAGAGCCTGAAGTAATTGTATGACATAATTCAAGTTTTTTGTCAACATCAATTTGTCGTCCGCTTGTATGAGGCAGTCGTCCAGGTACAGGTAAATTTGGATCCCCTGGAGCCTGCAATGAGCAATTACTGAAGCCAGGCATTTTGTGAATACTCTGGGCGCAGTAGATAAGCCAAATGGCAATGCTGAGAATTGATAATGCTCTGGCCCTGCAAGAAATCTGAGGTATCTTCTGCAGCTGTGTCTGATAGGGACATGCAGGTATGCTTCCTTGAGGTCCAGAGTAATCAGCCAAGACCCCTTGCCCAGCATGGGAAGGAGTTGCTGTAGAGTCAGCATTTTGAACTTTGGTACTATGAGAAAAGTGTTTAATGCGGACAAATCCAGTATTGGTCTCCATTGAGTTTCTTTTCTTGGAACAAGGAACAGTCTTGAGTAAAACCCCTGGCCTTGTTCTTGTTGTGGAACTCTTTCTATTGCTTTGATCTGAGCAAGCAGAGAAATTTGCTTGATAGCCTCTGCCCTCTGGTTTTGTGGTAGGTTTGGCATGCCTTGTTTTCTTGGTAAGGTATGAAAATGGAACCTGTAACCTTGATCTATAATGTCCAAAATCCATTTGTCCTTTGTCAATCTGTGCCAATTGTCTGAAAACAGAGATAATTTTCCGCCCAAGGGTGCTTCTATTTGCTCCTTGGTCAGCGGACGTAGAAGAAAGTCATTGAGACTGTGCCTGTGGGGCAGGGGAGACCCCTGTGTCACTTCTTTGGTTTGCTGGCTGCCATTGTCGTCCCCTGTAAGGGCCTCTCTATTGTCCTCTTCCTCGGCCACGCCTGTTTTTACCCCTTTGAAATTTTTCTGGATTAGGAAAGGACCAGTTTTTGAAGGCCAATTCCTGCTGAATCTGGGGGGGCTGAACCTGGAGGAAATCTTTGACCGTCTGAACTGATTTTGCTTTTTCCTTGATGGACTTTAACACATCTTTAGCATTAGCACCAAAAAGCTTGTTCTTTTCCAAGGGTGCATCCAGAAGCTTTGCCTTAACATGATCTGGTAGAGGTTGTTATTTTAACCATGCATGTCTACGAATGACTGCCCCTGTCATAGCTGCCCTACATGAAGCTTCCAATGCATCATATCCACACTGCAGAAAGTGATTGCTGACTTGCTGAGAATTATGAACAGCTTCCTGCAAAGACTTCCTGTCTAAAGGATCAGGAGAGGCCAATGTTTTCTGTAAATCATCTAACAGGTAATCCTGATATTGTAACATATGAAAGAGGCAATTCAGAGCTCTCATAGATAAAGTAGTGGAGGTGTAGACCTTTTTCCCCCATCTCTCAAATGACCTAGCTTCCCTGTTGGAAGGCAAGGGATTTTTAGAGGTGGAAGCTGAAACACCTTTAGGTCCCTGAGAAATAGTTTCTAAATCAACAGCATGGGCCCTGAATAAATGGGAATTTGTTTCTGGGACCATGTAATATCTGTCTGGTTTGGCTGGAGCAGGAGGAAGAGAATCAGGGGTAACACTGGAGTCAGAATATAGATCATCCAAAACGTCAAGCACAGGAGGAATAGCTAAGGGCCTGTGCTGGGGCTTTTTAAGGAAGGTTCGAAGGCGCTTTCTGGAATCAGAATATTCCTGGCCTTGCCACTTGAAATGTTCCCTCATGGTATGCAGAACTTCCCCAAAAGAAATATCCTCAGGAGGGGAGGCCGAGGGGATGGAATCCTCTGCATCCGAGTCCTCATAGGTCTGGAAGAGCTCTTCCTGGCCATCGGAGAGGACAGAGTCCTCAGAATCTTCATCTGAAGGGATAGGGTCAGAGGGTTCAACCCGGGGCCTCTTATCAGAAGGAGGCTGGGATCCTCTCTCAGGATGGGCCTGTGAACCTCTAATCATGGAAATTAAGTCTGCGGCCATAGTCATGATTTGTGTCTCAGGAGTAGGCTGAGGTAAGGCTTTAGCAGCAAGGTGCTTGGTCTTGCTGGCTGCCTTAGCACGAGTGTAGGCCTTAATAGACATGGCCATAGGAGGCCTAGCAGCTCCACGTGCAGGAGTGACCTTATCTACAGCAATGGTCTTGGGCATTTCCTCGGTTTCAGTATCCGGAGGAAAATCTATAACTGGCGTCGGAGTGGTATCCGGTATCGGAGTCGTCGATAATGCGGTGTCTTCGGTTCGGAGCGGTGGAATAACCATCTTAGGGGGAACCGTAGCACTTGCGGTAGGTTTTGGCGTGGAGTCGGTGGTAGACGCGGGCCGAGGATGTCGGTCCCGGTCTTTTAGTTTCTTGGGAGTTTGCGATGTCGGAAGTTCCGATGGCATTGTATAAGCAAATTTTTCGCCGAAAAAGTCTTGAGCGAACTCCGCTCGGCGCCTGAGAGTGCGCTTATTGAAGCGAGCACAGGCGACACAGGCCGAGACGTCATGGTCTGGGCCAAGGCAAGGAAGACAGTAAGAGTGGAAATCCTTATGAGGTATTTGTTTACCACAAGACAGACAATTGTTAACTTTTTCAGTAATTTCTGACATCGGCTGAGGCAAGAAAAGGTCCCCAACGGGGTACTTAGCTTTTTTGATGACTTCGGATTCGAAGAATACAGGAGCTGACCGACCGGCACTTGCGAACTGCTTCTGCTTCGGGCACCGCGCGGCAAAAAAGACTGGAGAAAATGGCGTCGGCTGATGCTTATATACTCCAGCCGCTCTGACGTCGGAGAGAAATGCGACATCAGCCGACGTCGGACCCAGACTTTGGAATCCGGCCGACCGAGGGCTGCCTGAGGCAGGACAACCCATATGTTATGACTGCAGTTGCATTCTTGAAGGACATCTGTGCCTTTCAGAGTAATAGAACAGCATATGTTTCTACGTCTATCTGCTGTCCTTTCATCTTAGCCAGTTTTGGCTTAATGTCTTGCAGGTGGTTAAGCCCAGGAAAAGGGACATTGGAATGTTCTTTTACAGCTCTTGGGAGAAATGTGAGCATCTAAGATAAGCATGTTTACTCAAAGCCACTCCACAAGCCACTGTACTTCCCATTTGTCAGTTCACATACTGTGTGAAGTGCCAAATTACTGGTGCTGGACAGAAGACCTACCACCATACCTCAACGGTATAGATTTTCGTAGAATGTCCAGATTTTTGCCTCATATTTTTGGTCCATTTTTCATAAAATTGTGGTTTTCTGAGAAATTAGTAGCAAATCATTAAAGATTGAAGTTAGAAAACAACAGATATTTGAGTTTCAGATATCATATCCTTCAGAAAATTCATGCTAATGCCAAACCTGTTATTTTATCATCTAAGTTTGTAAGAGCAATATCTAAAAATTGTCCCTATTTTTTGGTCCTTTGTCCCACTTTTATTAATGGTTTTGTCCAAATTTCTTGCTGTAAGAGGTTGTGAGATATGCCTACCACCTCTTCAACCACCTTCATTTCCTCATCCACCTAAGGATTTGAGAAATGAACCATCTCTTTCAGCATATATAAAAAAGTATATCACAAGGTGTGCTTTAACCAGAGTTTGAAATCTTCGACCCGTGTGTGGAAAAGTAGTGAACCACATTAAACCAGTGATAAGATCTCCAGGACTCTTTCACTAGAAGTAAATCAGCATTTTCTTGCTTTAAGTGGTCCTGGGAGCAGCCAGACTCACCAGGGAGCATATTAGGATACCTAACTTTCAGTCAACAATAAAATGCTGTTCTACAATGAGAATACCACTGCTATATAATCCCCAATGTATCTATTGACATTTGACATTAATTGTCATTACTTCACCAACAGCACACCTCCCACACACAGAAAGACACGTGTGTGTGTGTATATGCAAATGCATACATATATATATATATATATATACACACACACACACACACACACACATGCACATACATACTGTGTGAGCTCATTACAGTGTTCTTTAAATATATCAATATATCAATGTTATAATGAAAAAATAGTACTATTCAGCATTTTTCAAATATGGTGGCTGAGTACTGTAATGGTTTGATGAGTTTTAACTTACACTATTTATATTGTGCCTCCCCATTTTCACACATATACACTAGCAACAGTACAATAAGTAGCATGCCCATCCTGAGAGTGTGTGTGGTTGGAGACAATGCTGACAGTGGTGGGACTGTTAGTGGGACAGGAGTGATTACTGGGGTGGAAGAGGTGGCCACCCTAAGGCCCTAGGCTGGAAACATCCTCAAGGGCACACCTCATTGCCAACCTCAGTCATCAAATAATACATCAGCATATATGGGGGTAGGGGTGGGCAAAATCCTAGCTTTGTTGAAGTGTGGTGATCCTAGATCCCTAACTTCATCTTTTGGTCATGGCAGACTCAGGCTGATGAAACAAATTAGGCTACTCTTGTCCAGAAGGAGAAAACCCACCCAGTGAATGCTCACATCGTGGTACCATTCACTGCAGTGTCCTGGAGAGAGAAGTAAAAGAAGGAAGCCAGGAACCAAAGTCAGCAGTAAGTGTGTTTGTGGATGGGGGGGGGGGGTTGGGGGATTAAAATCAACAAACACGGCTGAAAAATACAAAATGCACAACACACATTCAACACAGAATATAGAAGCATAAGACAGATACAATATTATGACAGCATTTAAAGGGCCACCTGAAGACAGAAAACATTCTTTTACTTTAGTAAAGAAACTAGCAAACCGCTATCAATGTATGTGAAAATATGCAATGTTTAACAGAACAATGTAGGCATGCAAACATTGTCCCACACAGAAATATATGACTGCCAATTGATACAGATAATGTGGAAATATCAAAAGACAAACTGATACAGAGATCTAGACAGGGAAGCATTATGTATACAGACAAATAAACAGATATATATATATAAATAAACACTGAAAGTGGAAAAGCACAAGGAGGAGGAATGGGTTTGCAAGAGAATGAGACAGAAAAAGAAACAAACATTAGCACAAAGAATTCAGAGGCACACTGAAGCATGAAAGAATAGATTCAGAATACCACAGACAGTAATGCCCCATAACATTCCCAAAGCAAAACAAAAAAAAAATACTTTAGATGAGATTGATTCAGACACACTCTCTAATCATAAACTTCATTCAACTTGTTTAAATAAGATCATTTAATAGATGTTTGGTGCTTAAAAGTATTGAGTCCAGCACAGAAAAGTGATATGCCATGCATAAGCACATCACATATCTACCAGATAAATAAGGTGGCAGTATATGGCATAGTATTTGGTGAAAAAGAGAAGCCAATGACTCCTATAGCAGACTTTCTGACATCTGAAGCAACATGAGGTGATAAGCATAACTGGTTCAGCTAGTTTAAAGAAGTCAGGAAATTCACTATGCAGGGGGCTACTAAATAAGGAAATCAAATGCTATCAGACATGTCCCTGACGCAGCTGCAGCAAACGTAGTAGAGATATTGTTCACAGTCAAAGAAAAGGAAATAGATATTGACGATACCCAAACAACAATCATACAGAAATGTACAGAATACACTTAGGAGGCAATAGTAAAACTACCAACTGAGAAAAACATGATGCTAACAATATAACATTTTTTCGACTACTACATTTCATTGAACTAAAATGGACTGATGAGTTATTGTTGAAATACACATATATAACATGGTAGGGGGAGGGGTCATTATTAAAAAATAGACAACAAGGAGAAATCGGTGGTGCTGACAACAAAATGCAATACTAAAGACCTTAGCAATATCTACTACTGGATAACAAGTAGCATCTTAAAAACAGTGGTCATCACATTATACAACATCTATGCATGTATGGACAATACAACTTGCAGCAGAGTTTCACCACTACCATATGTCCCGAGTACAACCTGCACAAAAAACGGCTAGAAAAACTTGACTCATTACATGCCCTAGCAGCTCATCTGGACTAAAGACTGCAAACACATCATCACAGACTTTGAAACACTTGCCAGTTACAGATACAGGGAATTTTCCAGCTTACAAACAAAAGGGTGTTCCCTCTCCTAAGCTGCAATGTTTGTTGTTCTACAAGATCCGGAGGAGCTGTTT
The DNA here is from genome assembly GCF_019279795.1 of Protopterus annectens. Lineage (NCBI taxonomy): Eukaryota > Metazoa > Chordata > Ceratodontiformes > Protopteridae > Protopterus > Protopterus annectens. Next base: position 1,106,811,985 of record NC_056732.1, read on the forward strand.
CAGTAGAATTTGTTTGTTTCATTGGAAGCAAACAGTCATCTGCAAACTTGGTCAGCCACAAAACCTTAACATTAGTTTTGTCTTCTGACAGTAAATGCCAAAGAGGAGTGGCTCATGAACTGAACCCTAGGGTACACCACTAGTGACAGCTCTTCTGGAAGAGGTAGAGCCACCCACCTTTTTCTTGGGTTCTATTTGTTCAAGAATTTGCTAGCCAACGAGTTACATAGGAATTTGAAGTGTTTATCTAGTGTGGCATAGTGTCATACACCTTTGTGATGTCTAGATATGCAGTCTACACTGCTTTGCCCTCATTCACTGCTACAGTAACTTTTTTGAAGAAGTCAGCTAGGTTAAGTAGGGAGGATATGTCCTTGACAAATCTAGACTGGCTTAGGCCAAGAGTCAATAGATTATCTTTTGTCATTAATTCCCCAATTATCATTTGTATAGCCTTACAGATGAGGCTGATCAGGCTTATGGGTCTACTGAAACCCTACCTTTATGCAAAGAAATGTCTGCTGCTGTTCTCCATTCATTCATCATGAAGCCTGTTTTGAGGCTGGCACTGAATAACTTTTCAAACAGTCAGACCTGTAAGTCAGCAACCTGACTCTGTTTCTAGCCAGAAAGGCATCCATGGTACTGGTTAAGCAAATCTCTCGTCTCCCGAGATTTCAAGTTTTACAGAGAACCAGGGGGCTCCCATGAGCCTTTGCGACAATTAAATTTCTTGTTTGGTGCCATGTGCCATCTTCTCTCCCACTACCTCCATCCCGCTACTGAATGCAAATTGTCAATGTGCAACAGCCGTAAACAGGTAATACAATGGCTTTATTCTAAAATACCATTGTTGCTCTACCTTAAATGCTGTCTTAAATCTGCATACTTGCTGGCAACCCATGTTATCTAACTGCCATACTAGACATTGCATTTATGTTATTCTGTACTGAAATGCAGTAAACAGGAGTTGCATTAGTGTTTTGCTGTACTGTAACGCAGTAAGCAGGGGTAAAGGTGTAAAGGGCTAGGATATTAGTAAACTATCTTAATCAAACACTGCATGGCACATATTTTAAATACACGGTACATCGTGGATTCATAACACATTAAAACTGCCGGTTTAATGTAGCCGTTAATACACTATATAAGAATGTAAAGGAATTGCGCGGCAGAGTGTAAAAATAACTGAATGTACTGTTAAAGTGTGTCGCTGAGGTAACAGAGGAGTATACCCATTCCTGTTTCAGCTAGAAAGAACAATATAGCATTTTACTGAATGCTTTGGTTGCTACAAAAGAACTGAATATGGAATCATAGTAATTGAGTGGAGACATTCCTGATGTTATTTCTACTGAACCTTATTTGCATACTGTTTAATGAAAGGTTCTTAAAGGTGTGGATATAATAACTGTTATATGACTACAAAAGAACTGAGTATGGTACCATAATACTTGTTGAGGGGAGACTTTTCTGATGTTATTTGTACTGTACCTTATTAGAACAATGTTAATGTACTGTTATTAAAAGTGTGGGTATAATAATAGCTATCTGACTATTCCTGTTAACTGTTAAAAAGAGTATTACAAATATAAATTGATCTTGAACTGTTTTTAAAGTGCATTATATGTTGTATGTTGTTTGTTTTTGTAAGATAAAGTGATTTTTCTTTGCCCTAATTTTACAAAGCTTATTTATCTGTTAAAAAGAGCAACACAAATATAAAGTGATCCTGAACTGTTTTTAAAGTGCATTAGATATTTGGGATTTGTAAGATAAAGTGCTTTTTCTTTGCCCTAATCTCTCCCAAATTGCCTTGTTCCTAGGGACTTTAAACTCTTCTGCCCGCCCTACCTAGCCTGCCCTCCACCTAGGGGACTACTGGCTATATTTATAGGGACCACAGAAAGTCAAACTGTTTTTTCTTGCAAAGAAACAAGGTTAATACATTTCCCAAACCTAATGATATTAAATACTGAAGCTGCTATGTAATAAACCGCTCGGGAGGTCCGTAGCACTGGCAGGAATTCACAAGATATTCCAATTACAACTTTAACTAAGGCAAAGGGTACTATCTGAAAATAAAGTAAGGTTTAGGGATTCAGCTTAGTTTATCCTTGCTAATTACCTTACCTTGGGAAATACCTGTGCACAGCTAGTCTGCATTGGAAAGAACAAACAGGTTAGCTCTGCAGCCTCAGGGTCTGCTTGGGCCCTGCTCCACTCGGCTCAATCCACTCCCCTACCCTGCCCCCAATTACCACCTGCCCACACTCTCTCTACTTTTATTCTAACCCTTAATCACCCGACCACTAGTCCAACCCCTAATTACCTAATCTGTTGCCCAACCCACTCTTCTCACCTTCCTCCAACCCTCCAGTCCAATTACTTCCTGCACTGATCCCACTCTCAACAACACATTCCAATCCAACTCACCTCCACCCTTACACACAACCAACCAAGAATACTAATTGTAGCATTCACTCTTAAGAACTATCATGTTACCCATGCTTACATCCCTATCACTAGCTCTACTATCACTAACCTTTCTCACTTCCTTACAAACCGACCTCTGCAGAATTACTCATCATACTACCCACTCCAGCCCTCTCTTTCAAACCCACTCACACTTCTACATCTGCCCTACAATTAAAAATCTCACAACTACAACGTACTCACATACAATCATAACACCAACTCATTACACTAGGAAAAACACACACAGACCAAAGTCACAAACAATTAATATTAAAAAGCACATACTGACACTCCTACAAACTCTAACTTCTGGTGACATTCACCCAAATCCAGGTCCCCTCACAGCCAAACATCTGACCTGCTGATCCTAAATCTCAATATAAGAAGCATTACCAACAAACTAACAGACCTACATGCATTCATAGCCCACTACAACCCTGATATACTCACCATTACAGAGACATGGCTTAAACCCAGTATCCAAGATGAATACGTTCTACCCCCAGGTTAGGATTTTATAGAACAAACAGGAAAGGAGGAGGAGGAGTCATTCTCTTTAAAAACACCCTTAACCTCCAACCGCTGCACACCACTCCACCCACATTTCAGAATGCTGAAGTCCTATTTTCTGTCCTCTCCTTAAGAAACACCAAAAAGAGCAACATAATATGCTGCTACATACCTCCAGGCAATAACTCACTCATAATAGAAGACGTTCTTCACTGGACAAAGGACAACCTACCACAGGAAACAATCCTACTAGGTGACCTTAACATCAACAGGACAGCCTGCAACTCCAGCAGCCCCTCTACACATATCAACTTATATGGGTTCTCTCAACTAATTGAAGAGCTGACTAGAATAGACAAAAAAAAAAAAAAATCTATATTGGACTGGATGCTAACCAACTACCCCAAACAAAACTATACAGTAGGCTGTCTCCCAGATGATCTAAGTGATCATCTCCCCACCTTTCTACTCCATAAACACTCGAATCACCGCAAACCAGTTGTATACAAAATAGTACGAGATGACCGTAACCTTATCCCACAATACCTAAATACAGTACTAAGCCACTGCAGCTGGGAACCACTACGAACACTAGAGTTAGACCATGCAGTAAAATACTTCAATACTACCATCTCTAACATTCTTAACAGTCTTGCTCCCAGCAGAAAGCTCAGAATTAAGGCCAACTACGCACCCTGGCTAAGTAAGGACACTAGAGCCTTACTAAAAGCTAGAGATAAAGCCTGGAAAACTGACAATATCCCTAGATCCAGGCAATACTATCAACAGCTTAGAGACCAGGCCAAGGCTGAATCCAAAATAAACAAAATAATTTTTTTAGTGCCCAGAGCAAATATTCAAAGAATCCACAAAAATTCTGGCATGCCATAACTCCCTACTAAAACCAGGCAAAACCACTACCTCAGGCACCCAACTCTACAGACAATACCCTAGACATAGCTTCTCAATTTAATAACCATTTTACTAAGTCCATCTTAACCCTGTCTGGTCAAATAACCAAAAATAGCCTACCTCAATCGCAACCCAACCTATCCCACAGTACCCCCTCTTTCAGCCTATCACCTGTGCCCACCTCGACTATCAAAAATCTCCTCCTAAAACTCAAAACAACCACACTAGCAGCTGATAACATACCTGCTGCATTATCTAAAAATGGCTAGAGACTCCCCATCATATCCTGTTTCCATCCTAATCAACCGATCTGTACAAGAATCCTACAAACCCAAACTCTGGAAAGTATCTCACATACTTCCTCTCCATAAAAGAGGTAACTCCTACAACTTCTCCAACTACCAACCTATTGCCACCCTGTGACCCCTATCTAAAATTCTTGAGAAATGCATCCACTTGCAGGTGATGACATTTCTTAACACACACAATCTCCTATCTACCACACAACACAGTGTCCATCCACATCACAGCACTACCATTGCCCTTCTGTTCTTCACTAATCATATCAACCTTCACAGGAATTATAACACATATGTATCAGCCATTTTCCTCGACCTCTCAAAGGCATTTGACATGGTCTCTCACTCCATCCTACTAGACTCACTAACATCACAACCCTTCACCTCCTCTACTATAGCCTGGTTCAGAAGCTACCTATCTGACAGGCAACAATCTGTCCAGTGGAAAGGAAATCTGTCTCCACAACTTCCAACCACCATAGTAGTCCCACAGGGCTCTATACTGGGCCCACTACTATTTTCTATAGTCACAAACAACCTCAATAACTCTACACAGCATGCCACACTCATTCAATATGCAGATGATTCAACCCTGATCTGCTCCGCCTCACCCCCCAGCACCATACAAACACTCACTCAGGATACCTTCAACTCTGTAGAAAAATGGATCTCAGGTATCCAACTAATTCTAAATCCCAAAAAGACAAAATTGCTACTATTCTCCCCTAATAGATCAACCCCCCCCTCCTTTACCATAACATCTAAGGATGGCACAACCATCTCCCCCTCTAACCACACCAAACTTCTGGGCAATGAAACTGACACTCTTCACTTTGAAGTCCACATCTCACATACCATAAAACTAGTACACAAAAAGCTAGACTCCCTATACAGTACAAGTCCCTTCTCTCACAAAAAGCTAGAGTCACTCTTGCACAAAGCCACCTTCTCTCAACTCTATTATACACAGCACCAATCTTCACCCAAATCAGAAAGTGTGACCTAGACAAACTTGAATCATGCTACAATAAAACAGCCAAGTTTGCTACTGACTCTACCTATAGAACCCATCACTGTACTGTACTAAAAGATCTAAAATGGCTTGAGTTACCACAGCTACTTAACTATCACCAGCTGGGTACAGCCTACAATATTCTGAAATACCCAGAAAAAAAAACCCTCAATAGTCAATCTACTTACTGTCTACACTGCAAACCAGTACCTCAGATCTAGTGAAAAATCTCTCCTCTCCATCACCAAGGCCAATAATAACCCAGAAAAAGCAATCTACTCCCACACCGTTGCCAGAAATTGGAACTTTCTACCCCATTCCGTGTCCACTGCCTCCTTCATCACTAATTCAAAAATTACCTCAAATCACATCTCCTTACTACCTGGTTATGTCCCTGTATCACATAACCTTACCCATACTGCTATTAACTTCCCAAATTGCTCTCTGATTACCTGCTTGATCTCTGATCACCTGCATGCTTGTTTCATTTAAAAGTTGAACTTTTAACTGTAGAATTTACTTAATATATTTTCTTCTCTTGCCAATGTATAACTGACATTGTCATTTTACTTATTTTCTACTCCATAATTTATTTGGAGTGTTCTTTGTTATTTCTTGTTATATTACTATGTTCACCATATATGTTGTAACCAGTTTGCTACATCTTATTTGTATATTATACCTGCTGTAATGTCTTTGTACAACTAGATGCTGGAGCTTCTCCCTGGGCCTCTGCTGAAAATGGACCTGGCCCAGTCGGAATTTCACAGTTAACAAACGTAAAATAAATAAAATGTAAAGGAATTGCGCGGCAGTGTGTAAAAGTAACTGCATGTACTGTTAAAGTGTGTCGCTAAGGTAACTGAGGAGTATACCCATTCCTGTTTCAGCTAGCAAGAACAATATAGCGTTTTACTGAATGCTATTGTTGCTACAAAAGAACTGAATACGGAATCATAGTAAATGTTGAGTGGAGACATTCCTGATGTTATTTCTACTTAAACCTTATTTGCATACTGTTTAATGAAAGGTTCTTAAAGTTCTGGATACAATAACTGTTATATGACTAAAAATTAACTTGAGTATGGTACCATAATACTTGTTGGGATACTTTTCTGATGTTATTTGCACTGTACCTTATTAGAATAATGTTAATGTACCGTTCTTAAAGGTGTGGATATAGAAATAGCTATCTGACCATTCCTGTATTTGCTACTACAGAAATTAACCAGGCAAGGTCATTAAATGTTTCCTCACTGCTTCACCTTCTATTTTCCTATACAACTGACCCCTATCCTTGCCTGACTACTGCAATATTGCTTATAAATCTGCAACTTCTATCCTGGTCCTGGCCAGTGGTATTACCTCTACCTTTTTTCCCATTATCTTACCTTCTATACTCTCGCCCATAAGACCTGCGCCAGTCCCTCATTGCACTCTCTCACCCACGCTCCCTCATCTATACCTCCCAATTCTTGTTATTTACTACATTTTCTTAACCTAATTTACCACAACAAGCCCTCCAATTTCTATCTATTAACAACATTAGTTTCTTGTACACCGCCATAACTGTCCCATCCCACATTGCACATCTGTGTCCTCTTATCTCTTACCTATACCCTCACTTCGACCTACTTTGTTTTGCAGAGGTCGGAAAGCCCTGGTTAAGAAACAACAGCAAAGGACCCACAGTAACTGGCCGTTGCCCTGAGTGTACTTCCTAAGCAAGGACTCTGAACCCTGTATACCTGGACTTCGTATAACTAATGTATGTTTAGTAACTCATTTATGAAATTTCATCCTATCTCCTGCTTTATGGATACTTGCACATCCCATGAGTCACTAATATAACCCCTACCTTCAGCTTACTGACTGTCCTTCAAGCCTTTTCAACTACCACCCTTGTAGAGCTTTAACTGGAAACTACTGTTAGCCCCTTCAGCATTTCTAGTTCAGGACCAGACAGAAATGCTAAGAAGCTAAACCTCTAAGAGTGAGCTCTAATTTTTCAAACAGTCAGACCTGTAAGTCAGCAACCTGACTCTGACTGACTGTTTCTAGCCAGAAAGGCATCTGTGGATCTTCCTGCTCCGCTCCCCTACCCTGCCCCCAATTCCTACCCATCCCAGCACGTCTACCTTTATTCTGCTCTTTCTCCACCCACTCAGCCTAATTACCCAATAGTAACTCTTCCCTTGTTACCCCGCCTCCTTTCACCCATCCCACTTAAATGCATCTCTCTCTCTCTCTAACACCTCACCAATTAAAGTCTCCTCCTCTTTTCTTATTATACTAAGATGACCTTTATCTCTTTCTCTACCCTCTCTTACTTCACAGCCACCCCCCCCCCAAATTATACACATTAATCTACCTTTGTCTGGATAAGACCCAAGCTCTCCAACTCCTATAGCTACTCAATAAACAATTTCAGCTTTGTAAATACTGTAAATAGCATCTTACTTTAAATGAGTGCATGTAAAGTGTTTCCATACTTAATTTAAATGTGTATGTAAAGTGTCTCCACACTTCAAATGTAAGAATGTATGTTTAAATGAATCTGTACAGTACAACCCTTAAGATATATCACAATGAACTTTGTTGCTCATGCTAGATATTTAATGTACATATTTGTAAACTGTACTATATACTGTATCTTTTATACTTCTATAGCGTTACTGTATTACATATTATGGAGCTTTTCTCCCCGAGACTCCACTGAAAACGGGCACATTTGGGCCCAGTGGACTTCCCTGGTAATCAAATTGGAAATAAAGTTTATTTATTTATTTATTTTATTTTACATTTATTGACCGGGCTGGTCCAGCTGGATATATTTCCATTTTCAGTAGAGGCCCGGGGAGAAAAGCTCCACATATAAACAACAAAACGTTTTACAATGTACAAGAAAAGTATTACAATTTGAATAATGGGTAAAACTATGAAACAAATTACATTAAAGCATAATACACCTACAATTCATTTTACAATATGAATATCTAAGGCAATTACCAATACATTAAGATACATTCATATCATCAGTTATTCTAGTTTACTCCAGTCAGTTACTACTTCCAAGGGGGTAAGCAGTAGTAGTAGAAAAAGGAGGAAGTATAAAGTTAGATAAGAATACTACTTTCAAAGATACATACATAACCTAAGTAGTTCAGATTGCTTATAGGTGCTACTACTTCAGAGGGGTAGACAACAAAGAGTGTAAGAAAGTAGGAAGTCTAAAGATAGCAGCAGAAAAATCCAGAAGATTAGTCTGGGTAAGAGCAAGGGCATAGCCAGTGAGTTTTCAGGTGTTTCTTGAGACTTTGTTTAAAGAGTGGCAGGGAGGGTAGTGAGGTTAGGTCAGACAGCAAGAGGTTCCATTGCTTTCCAGCAGTAATGGAGAACAAGGAGTCCCCATCCAAGTTATTAGACTTGGTGGTACCAGCTAGAAGTTTGTTGGAAGAGCGTAAGGAATTAATATTCCTATAGGGTGCTATAAGGTTGTTCAGTATCCTATGGACAGTGGTAAGTTGGGAAAGTATCAGAATGTTTTTTAGTTCGAGCCAGTCTAGCTGATGAAGGTTAAGACAGTGGTGAGGTCTACATGGGTTTCCAGTGGCAAATCTAGCAATACTATTGTAGGAGTTAGCTAGTTTAGTAAGATTATTTTTTTTTAGATTTGTGTAAATGGGTGCAGCATAAAGACGAGTTGAAATTAGATGGGAGTGGGCAATAGTAGTTCTGGCTGTTGGAGTTAAGTAGGGTTTTATCCTATATAGGGGGCCCAGTTTTTTATTTACATATTTAATGGTGTTATTAATGTGATTATCAAAGGTGAGGCTATTATCAATTGTGATTCCTAATAGTTTGGTGGTAGAGTCGGGGGATATAAGGATGCCGTTACTGGATCGGATGGAGAAATCTATGGGGGAGGATTTACTGTTTGGTGTAAAAAGTAGTAGCTTGGTCTTTTTGGCGTTATAAAGGAATAAAATATAACATCTGCAGGAGCTTTTCTCCCCAGGAGGTCGGAAAAGCAATGTTTCAGGCTGATCTGCAGCCTGGAATGTTGTCCAGCCACACAGTAGGCATGTGCCTGGTCTTGGATAGTGCCTTGAGGAGATTAGAGGGAGGGGGGGTAGATGTGAATATGTGATCTGAGAATATTAGAGGGGAGAAAGTATGAAGTTTGAGTTAAATTTGTCTGCTAGTAATGTCCTCTGGCTATGCGTAAGTTATATATCATTTACTACTAGCTCTGCACAATGCTGGACATTGTTTCGGAGGTTTCAACGTAGTTAAAGCAGGCTTTGTTGTGTTGTTATCCTTTGCCTAGGTGGCAATTTTTATTTGATTTATTTATTTTTCCTTTGATGTCCAGGTAAATCACACTAGGCTAGTAGCCTTTTTTTGGGAAAACCCAACGAGGTATTTATACTACTACAGGAAATTTGACCAGGGATTTAGAGAACTTTCCCTACTTGACAGGGTTGGTAGGAAATATATGATAAAGGATACTTAAAAGAATTGGAGAACACTGAATGTATCAACATGGACATGACTTGAATAAGAACATTATAAAAATGTAAAAAAAAGGACATTAACAAATTGGATGCAAAATTACTTTGTATAATATGGATAACATGGAACGAAACAGTTAATGAACTAAAACACAATGGAAAGTGGTTATTACCAGAGATTTTGAAGAAAGTAAGACTTTGGTTGTGGGAAAAAGAGGGGGTGTTAAAAAATTGAAAGTTTAATATAAATTCAAGAATCGTGTTATAAATAATGTAAATAAGTGCTGAAAAGTTGTATACAAGATGTATATACTTGTAAATACAATAAAGAACCCCTACTCAATAGAAGAGTGCTTGTTCCATTCCTAGCACAGTGGAGGCTGAAAAAACAGTACTCAAGGTGATCCAACGTGGAGGATAGTACAGAGGCAAACACTGGTGCAATGTTTGTTCTACAAGATTCTGAGGAGCTGTTTCAGTAGAATTTGTTTGTTTCATTGGAAGCTGTAATGCTCGTGCCCTGGCCCAGCAATCAAGGAGCCTCAATCCTCACCACTAACACCAGACAGGGTGTCTCATATATGAAGGAAAGGATAACAAATACACACAGTAAAGTGCAATTTCCCTTAAGAGCACACAGAGATCACAGTCTGTCCAGGGCTGGTCGCTCCCTTGCTCTCCAGGTCCCCAATAAGACTCCTCACTGGCACAGCTATAGGGTCCAGATCTCAGCCTAGTGGGCAAGCTAAAACCTCTAGCACATTTTCTGTCCAACCAGTGCTTTGTGTCCCTGCCCAAGAAGCTGACACAGACACACACACACTTTGAGAAGAGTTTATACAACCACACAGACACTCCTGGGGAAGGCTGCCACAGGTTCTCCAGCTGTGCCCCCTTTTCCCAGACTATACGGTAGTACCCTGCCACCACCCACTCATAATTATCAACTACTCAAAGGCCCTTAAAAGAGTGTCCAATTATTACTGTGCAATATTATTATCCAACTGGTAGTATAACTAAACGGTCAAGGCTTATTAAGAGTGACTTGGTACAGTACTCACTATAAATATGCAATATACTCTACAGCTTAACTTATCTCTACACAAAACAGCCACAGTTGAAAGGTTTTTAAATATTTCATTATAAATAATAAAAACACAAGACAATACTTCTTACTACACAGTGCTAGTCAACAGTTCAGACATCACAGAGAAATACTTAAAATAATTCAGTAGTACAGTTCTGACATCACAGAAAAACACTTAGTCTAATCTTTAGAGTTTCTAGCTATTTCCAAGAGAAAACACAAGTCTAAGATAACTTACATAAGAAAACAAGCAGAGTGCTGATGATTTGGATGGTCAAGACAAAAAATGCTTATTCCTCTCTGGTTCTCTCTGTTTAAGTTGAAATTGCAGTTCTGACTTACATTACATCATTCTTCACACTTTCCTGGGATTCCCAGGCTAAACATTACATCATTCTTCACACTTCCTTGGGCTCCCAGGCTAACAGAAACTGCATTTACATTCTTAACATCTCCCTTTGTTATCTTGCAGCTGGTCAGGAAACAGAACAATAAAAATACATTTGCATGTTTAAATCTAGCAATTTAACTCTTAGTTAAAACAATAGCAAGAATTTCTTCATGTAGACTCTTCGGCACCACTGTCTACATGAAAGGGTCAACACATGTTTTACTTTGGTCAGTAGAGTGCGCTGTTGTCACATTTTTTCCCAGTTCCATATGTAACACTATTTCTTTACATTTAAGACAACAAGTCTGTAGTTTACATTCATATTTACAAATGACAGAATTACCTGCAAACTTCTATCTGCCTAGGCTGGCAGCCTTCACATTTCTACCCCCCCCCCCCGGAGAACTCAAGCTAGTTTTTCAAGTGACCCTTGAGAAACGCTGCTTGACCAAGTTAGGTCTATCTGAGTATACCTTACCCCATCCCCTGTCTTGAGAGCCCATCTGCATTGGCATTGCTAACCCCACTGCAGTGCTTTACAGACATATCATATGCTTGCAGCCCCAGTCTCCATCTTAGCAACTTGGCATTTTGCTGGCTAGCTCTGTTTAACCATGTTAGGGGGTTGTGATCTGTCATAACAGTGAATTTCCTTCCATACAGATAAGGCTGAAATTTCTGCAGTGCCCACACTATGGCTAGACATACTTTTTCTACAGCGGCATAGCATTCTTCCCTGGGTTGGGGCCTATGACTGAGATAAACCACTGGGTGCTCTTTTGCCTCTGAAGAAATGTGGCTAAGTACAGCCCCCACCTCATGGTTCGAAGCATCCACCTGCAAAACAAATTCTTTGCTGTAATCTGGATTGGCTAACACAGGGGGTCCTCCCAAAGCTTCTTTATGCATTTGGAATGCCTGCTCATATGCTGGGGTCCACACTACCTTATCTGGCCTGTTCTTCCTTGTCAGGTCTGTGAGGGGAGCAAATATGGTACTATAACTAGGGAAGAACTTTCTGTAGTACCCTGCTGTCCCTAAAAATGCCCTCACCTGCTTTTTGGTAACAGGTGCGGGCCATGCCTGAATGGCTTCCACTTTGGCAGGTTCTGGCCTTATCTTACCACTCCCCAATCTATGTCCTAGGTAGGAGACCTCTGCCATACCCTCCTGACATTTTCTTGGCTTAATGGTCAACCCTGCCCTCTGTAGTCTGCCCAGCACCTTGCTGACATGCTGAAGGTGCTCTGGCCAGGAATGGCTGTAGATGGCAATATCATCTAGGTAAGCAAGGGAAAACCCTCTTGCTAGGATACGATCTACCAGCCTCTGCGAAGTCGCTGGGGCATTCTTCATCCGAACGGGCATCTTTGTGAACTCATACAAGCCAAAAGGAGTCACAAAGCCTGACTTCTCTCTAGCACTGGGAGTCAAGGGCACCTGCTAGTAACCCTTGGTAAGATCACTGGTTGTAAGATACTTACCCCACCCAGCTGCTCTAGGGCCTCATCTGTCCTAGGCATGGGGTAAGCATCTGACTCTGTGTGACTATTTAATTTCCTGTAGTCCACACAGAACCTAGTGCTGCCATCCTTCTTTGGCACCAGTACCACTGGAGAGGCCCAGGGACTGTTGGACTCTTGAATCACCCCTAGTTCCAACATTTCCTGTACCTCCTCCCTCAGAGTCCATTTGACTCTCTCAGGCACTCTATAAGGGGCCTGCCTAACAGGCCTTTGGGGTCCTGTATCCATCCACCTGGTGCTGCCCCAGGTGAGTGCACCCTGGTTTCCCAGTGGACAAGTCCCCAAATGTCTGCAACACTGCTCGGATTTCTTGAACCTGGGTAGGAGATAGCTGCTGGGACATTGCTACCCCTTCCACTGAGGTGCAAGTCCGAGCCTTACTGAGGAGATCAGTCCCCAGATCTCCCTCAGACTCCTCCTGCAATCCACTGCAAATGGTCAGCACAAGGGCCTGCCTATCATGGTAAGGTTTCATCATGTTAACATGGTACATTTTGTGCCTCTGCCTAGCAGTTCCACCATGTATTTAACATCACTTACCTTTCTTACCACCTTGTAGGGTCCTTCCCAAGCTGCTTGCAGTTTGTTGTGTCTGATAGGAATGAGAACCATTACCTGCTGCCCCACAGCATACTCTCTAGCTCAAGCATTCCTGTCATACCACACCTTTTTCTGTTTTTGGGTTTCTGCCAGGTTCTCCTGGGCCAAGCCAAAGAGTTCCCTGAGACTTGTCCTGAGGTTTAGGACATATGCCACAACAGACTCCTTGTGAGACTTGCACTTACCTTCCCACTCATCTCAAATTAAATCTAGAGGTCCTCTCACCCTATACCCATACAGCAATTCAAAGGGTGAAAAACCTGTGGATTCCTGGGATACTTCTCTGTAAGCAAACAACAGATAGGGAAAATATTTGTCCCACTCCCTCTTAAACTGATCTGCAAATGCCCGTAGCATGGACTTGATTGTAGAGTTTAACCTCTCAACAAGAGCATTAGTTTGGGGATGGTAGGGGGTGGTCTTCATGTGCTTCACCCCACATGACTGCCACAGACAAACCAGCAGGTCTGACATGAAATTGGCACCTCTGTCAGTCAGTATTTCTTCTGGGAAATCTACCCTGCTGAAAATCTCTAACAAAGCATTTGCCACCTTCTATATGGAGGACAAAGCCACTGCCCTCAGGGTATCGTGTAGCATAATCCACTACCACTAGGATATATTTTTTCCCTGTGGAACTTGGGGTACTCTGAGGACACACAATATCCATAGCTACCCTCTGAAATGGCTCCTCAATCAAAGGCAATGGCATCAAAGGAGCTCTCACCTTGTCTCCTGCCTTGCCTACCTTTTGTCACAGGTCCTGCAGTACCCTGTTACATTTCTGGAAATTCCAGGCCAATAGAAGTCTTGCATAATACACCTCTTTATACATTTTATGCCCATATGACCTGCAAAGGGAATATCATGGTCTATGGCTAGAAGCGTCATACGGTAGACTCTAGGCACTACCAACTGCTGTACTCTCTCACCTTCTAGCCCTCCCTCAGGGGTCCACTCTCTGTATAGTAACCCTTTGTCCCAGTATACAGATTCCCCCTTTCCTTGGGAATCAGGTGCCTCTCTAGCTATCTGCCTCAGGCCTTGCGAGGTAGGGTCTGAGTGCTGATCCTGTCTCAACTCTCTCCTTGTAACCCTTCCCAGCTCTCCTTCTACAGGAAGTCTGGCATCCTCTCACAGTGGTGCTTCACTGTCAGCCTGAGTACTACTAGTCACCTCTACCTTTGCAGTCACTCTGTCCAAGGGAACATCAGTACCCACAAGCAGCTGTGGTTCACATTCAGTCTCACTGCTACTGAGTAGGTCCCGCCCTGAAGTAACCACCTCACCAGTCATGGCTGCAAGTATGCAGTCAGTCTGGGTCTCCCCCAGGCTACCAGACCGACATGCTTGTCTCCTAGTCTGACTGCGTGTAACTGCATAAGCAGATGGTACTGCCTCATCAAAATCCTTCCCTATCAGGACATCTGCAGGATGGTAGTTTAGTACCCCTGTTGTCTCAAGACAACCTACTATTGGCATTTTGTCTTTCCCACTTACTGTCTCTCTCACCTTTTGTTCCCCACCTTGCCTCTGTGGACACCTGTATGCCACATGACCCACTGGTTGCATTCAAAACATTTAACCCTAGCTCCTGGACATGTACCTGGACTAGTGGCTTCCCCTGCTACTGGCAGATTATGTTGTGGCAGTCTGTGTTTCCCACCATGGGTTCCTTTAGACCTATGAGCAGTACTGGGGGTCCCCATCCTGTGCAGGGCTGCCCTACTTGCCAGGTATAGGTCTCCCTTCTTCCCCAACTCATCTGAAGTAGCACATTGTCTATCAGCTAACCAGATCCTCAGGCAAAGTGTTAAGGGCTTGTTACCTCACCAAAAGGTCGGCCAGCCCTTCAAAAGTGGTGATCTGACATCCACTCACCCACCTATGGAAATAAGTGCTCAGTTTAGCAACATATTCACATACACTTTCATCTGCCTTGTGTCTATGCTCACAAAACTTTTTCCTATACGTTTCAGGTGTTAGCTTAACAAACTCTAATAGACAATTTTTTCAGCAGTATAATCACAACATGCCTCTGGGATTCCGGACACTGGCTAAGGTTCTTGCCGCCCCTATAGTGCCTTTTTTAGGAAAGGTTCAGATGACAAATTCACCACTGTAACAGGAACAGGCAAGCAAAAACTGAGGGTGATGCTACTCAATGCTAGAAGTCTAAATCTCAAAATGCACTCACTCGAGGCACTCCTTAAAATGGAGAACATCGATATCTGTGCAGTGACTGAGACCTGGTTCAAGGCTCCAGAGAGCACCCCTGCACTACCAGGCTATAACTCATACCACACTTTTCGGCCGTGTAACCTGGACCGGAACACCAAAGGCGGAGGTGTGTCCATATTCATTAAGGATATCCACACCTCCAGGCTAGTTGCTCAGCATAATGCAGCCGAGGTTATCCAAGTGCAACTAACTCCGGGCAAAATTGCAATCCAAATTGTAGCTTCCTACAGATCACCCACCATGCCCCAGGATTCCCACTCCTCTTTTCTTGATGTACTGGAAAATATTAAGGTTCAACCAAACACCCTAATAATGGGCGATTTCAACTACTCCACCATTAACTGGGAAAACTACGCATGTACCAACTCCTTCGCTCAACGCTTTCTGGAATTCATAAACTCCAATGCCCTGGATCAACTTATCCACACCCCCACCAGGGGCAACAATATCCTAGATCTAGTCATTACCAACATGAGTGACCAGTGTTCCACACCTGAAGTCAACGCCTCATTGGTCTGATCCGACCATAAGCTAATTACCCTAAATATCCACATCCTGCCCCCACCCCCCATTAAGGAAACCATGGTAAAAAAATTCTCCAAAGCCAACTTCATGCTTCTTAAGACAGAAGTTGCGAACTACATGACACCCATGCAGATGGACAATATAGTTACGACTACTGAATCTTACACAATGAGTGTATGGATCGTGCTGATCGTGCTATCCCAAACAGAACCAAGACGCTATCATCCAAAAAAAGGAAGCCAATCTGGTGGACCCCTGCCATAAACAAACTGTACAATAGAAGGAAGAAACTGTTGCAAAAGAGAGTACAATCCCATGAGTGGAGGAGGTCCCTGGTCAGCCTCAGTAAGAAGCTGTGATCCCTGATAAAATCCTCCAAAGCTAGTTACGAAAACAAAATTGCCACTGATTCTAAAGACAACCACAAAGCACTATATAGCTATGTCAAGACTCTCATTGGCAACACTCAGATCTGCTCTGAGTTACAGCACAATGGCACTAAATATACAGACCCAACTGATACTGCCAACATCCTGGCAGATAGGTTCGGTGCTAACTTTACCCTCCTCTCACTCCCTAAAGAGCCCATCTCTAAACCGGAAGAATGCAAACTTTCTGTAATCACGGCTGCACAGGTAAAAACCACACTCTCCAAAGCCAAGAACACAGCATCCATGGGACCAGACAACATCCCAGGCTGCGTTCTACACGAACTACAGAACGAACTGGCACCCCACCTAACTACCATGTTCAATCATAACCTCACCTCAGGCTTTGTGCCTGCTGAATGGTGCACAGTGATGGTTATCCCACTCCACAAGGGGGGAGCCACCACGGACCCCCGGAACTACTGCCCCATTAGCCTGATGAGCCTGGTCTGCAAGGCCATGGAACGTATCATCATGGAACTTATAAACAAAGACAATGGTAATCTCCAAACTCTGAACCCCACCCTGTTCGGGTTTGTAAAAGGCAGATCATGTCTCCTAAATATGATAGACTTCTTTGAAGCAATCACCAAAGCCATAGACAAGGGTAAGGTGGTTCACACAGCCTATCTAGATCTTACCAAGGCTTTCAACACCATCCCCCACTCTGGAATTATAGATAAACTCACTAAACTAGGTATAAATCCCTATGTCACAAGATGGGTTGCCAACTGGCTC
Source organism: Protopterus annectens (assembly GCF_019279795.1). Lineage (NCBI taxonomy): Eukaryota > Metazoa > Chordata > Ceratodontiformes > Protopteridae > Protopterus > Protopterus annectens. Next base: position 1,106,829,246 of record NC_056732.1, read on the forward strand.
AATGACAGAACCCCACACAGTGAAAGTAGAAGACTCCAAATCTGACTTCAGACCAGTGACAAGTGGAGTGCCACAGGGTTCAGTCCTGGGTCCTCTACTGTTTGGTATCTACTTCTCTGAAGTACAGGCAAACACAGAAGGTCTTTGGCCAACGAAGTTCGCAGATGACTGCATACTAGGAGCCATAATCGAAACTCCTAACGATGTGGACATCCTACAAAAGGGCCTCACTGAGACAGATGCCTGGTGTCAAAGCCATGGCCACAAGCTCAATGCCAAAAGTGCATTGCCATCCCCTTTGGTAAAAACTCTGTACTCTGTACACATGAACTACAACATAGGCGGTAGTATACTTAACACCGAAAGTGTGATAAGAGGCCTTGGGACACAGGTGGACAGTAGTCTCTCCTTTGATAATCACATCGCCACAGTAGTCAGGAAATCCTTCTACGTGGTACACCTCATCACAAAAGGTTTCTCATCCAGAAAAAATGAGGTAGTTGTTCCCCTCTACTCATCACTCATTAGACCCATTATCGAGTATAACGCCCCTTTTGATATGTACCTCACAAGACACCTACAACAACTGGAAAGGCCGCAAAAATACCTCACAAAGAGGATTACCGGCCTCAAACAGATGCCCTACGCAGACAGTCTCAAAAAACTCCAGCTTTACTCCATCACATATCACCTACTCAGAGGTAATCTCTGCCTAACATACAAAGCTATGTCAAACCCAGAGCTGTTGGACATGCTCCACTTAAAGAAACCCCAATCCCTCTGAGCTGCACGCTCTAGGGACCTAAACCTTGTCACCACAATAAACAGAGCATGCCGAAGGGATAGATTCCTGTCCCAGAGACTTCCCATACTCTGGAATAAACTACCTATCTATATCAAACAAAGTTCCTCATTAGCACTCTTCAAGAAAAATCTTGATGATTGGATGGGAAATAGGAAATTCACCCCGGGGATCACCTCTGTGGCTCTGCTCGACAGTGGCACAGGAAAATAATTTTCTTGGGTGGCAAAAGCCACGGTACCTTTTTGGCTGGGCTTGTATAGGCCCCAGGGCCGATAGCCTAGTACCTACCTATGAACCTATGCAACGTCAGACATTTTAGACACTTACAGCTTTACCATGGAGTAAAGGGGGTCAGGAACCGTACCCAGAGCCTTAGGTCAACACTATACTGCCTCTCCTTTTCCTTGGTTTCTATCTCCAAATGTCTGGCCTCCAACTCAAGTCTCTTTGTCTCCAGATGGATTTTTAACACTGTGCACTACATTTATCAGATGGAACTAACTTGATTATTGTGTGCACTACTTTTATCAGATGTAACTAACTTGATTATTGTTACAACTGTGATACTTTATCTACTCGGATATGTTATTTTCTAAATTCTCTTTAACCATTTATCAGTATTTTGTAAATTTACAGTTATTTCTTTTCTTAGTAGCTCTGTGTAAGTTAGAATTATACAATTGTATTTTGTAATACTGCTATTTTTAACTAGTTGTATCTATGGAGCTTTTCTCCCCAGGACTCCATTGAAAACGGGCTCCTCATGGCCCAGTGGACCACCCTGGTAAACAAACTGCAAATAAATAAAATAAATAACTGTTTGCATACCCTCTGAAACATATGAATGAAATTATCCCCCTCATTAAACTGCGGAAGAAATTTACTGACCTTTTGTGCTTTTGGTGTCCAGTTACTCCCTTCCCCATTACCTCCATGACTCTGACGAAGACTCAGCATTTCTCTCTCATGCTTACTCTGCCTCTCCTTTTCCTCGGGTTCTACCTCCAAACGCCTGGCCTACAACTTAAGTTTCTTTATCACCAGATGGATTTTTAACTCCTCTGCAGAAAGGATGAGCTGTCCATTCTCCGAGTGTATTATATCTCCACTACCAGTCTGATTGTCCTCCTGGTTGTTGTTTTCTGATGCAGCTGTAATCAAGGCTGCAATAAGGTCTGCCTTAGTCAGCTTTCCATGCACCAGTCCCCTAGCCTGGCACATCTCCGCCAGCTTGCTCCTTGTCAGCTTTCCATACTCCTCTGCTGACATGCTGCCTGCTCACCCTGACTAACTAAGCTAACAAAATAAATAAAACAATTGTGATCTGAACTCTGAGTATTCACTGCATGGCTGTTTTAGAGTACAAAACACCTTCAAAGCTCACTGTACACAAGCTACAGGAATTCACCCTACCCACACCACTACAAGCCAATTCGTATTTTCCACCAATTAATATGTGATGTGGATATCCCACTACTGCCAAACAATTAATATGTGACGCCCATGCCCTGGCCCAGCAATCAAGGAGCCTCAATCCCCACCACTAACACCAGAGAGGGCATCTCATATATGAAGGAAAGGATAAAAAATACACACAAGTAAAGTGCAATTTCCCTTAAGAGCACACAGAGATCACAGTCAGTCTGGGGCTGGTCACTCCCTTGCTCTCCAGATCCCCAATAAGACTCCCCACTGGCACAGCTATAGAGTCCAGATCTCAGCCTAGTGGGCAAGCTAAAATCTCTAGCCTCTGTCCAACCAGTGCTTTGTGTCCCTGCCCAAGTAGCTGACACTGACTGACACACACACACACACACACACACACACACACACACACACACACACACACTTTGAGAAGAGTTTATACAACCACACAGACACTCCTGGGGAAGGCTGGCACAGGTTCTCCAGCTGTGCCCCCTTTTTCCAGACTGTACGTTAGTACCCTGCCACCACCCACTAATAATTATCAGCTACTCAAAGGCCCTTAAAAGGGTGTCCAATTATTACTGTGCATTATTATTATCCAGTTGGTAGTATAACTAAACAGTCAAGGCTTATTAGAGTGACTTGGTACAGCACTCACTATAAATATGCAGTGTACTCTAGAGCGTAACTTATCTCTACACAAAACAGCCACAGTTGAAAGGTTTTAAAATATTTAATAAATTACAAAAACACAAGACAATACTTCTTACTACACAGTGCTAGTCAAGAGTTCAGAGATCACAGAGAAATACTTAAAATAGTTCCGTAGTACAGTTCTAACACAGAAAAACACTCAGTCTAATATTTCTAGTTTCTAGCTATTTCTAAGAGAAAACACAAGTCTAAGATAACTTACATAAGAAAACAAGCAGAGTGCTGATGATTTGGATGGTCAAGACAATAATGCTTATTCCTCTCTGGTTCTCTCTGTTTAAATTGAAATTGCAGTTCTGATTCACATTACATCATTCTTCACACTTTCCTGGGATTCCCAGGCTACACATTACATCATTCTTCACACTTCCCTGTGTTCCCAGGCTAACAGAACCTGCATTCACATTCTTAACATCTCCTTTTGTTATCTTGCAGCTGGTCAGGAAACAGAACAATAAAAATACATTTGCATGTTTAAACCTAGCAATTTAACTATTGGTTAAAACAATAGCAAGAATTTGTTCATCTAGACTCTTCGGCACCACTGTCTGCATGAAAGGGTCACCACATATTTTACTTTGGTCAGTAGAGTGCGCTGTTGTCACATTTTTTCCCAGCTCCACATATAACACTATTTATTTACATTTAAGACAACAAGCCTGTAGTTTACATTCATATTTACAAATGACAGAATTATCTGCAAAATTCTATCTGCCTAGGCTGGCAGCCTTCACAGAAGCAAACATTCAAAACAATGACAGATGTGTTATTACAACCCTTTAGTCGGGAAAGTTGCAGGATGATATTTTGGGTATGCTGTTGTTGCAGAGCGAGCCAGAGTGTGGAAAAGATGTTTCATGTGGTGAAATTATGGATAAAATTCAGAGGAATAAGAAGCTATTTTGAAAGAAGATTGCCAAACAAAGATATTATATATTCAAAGATTGTTAAAGAAACTGCAAGGAAAGTGACAAGAGATGAACACAAGAAAAGACATGTCAACAATCACGAAAATGTATGGTGACAATTCAGAACAAAGAAGAAAAAGAAATGGTCATGTATGATATTTGGGATAATTTAATGGTCTCATTGGGAATGAAGGCCCAGGAGGTAAGAGCATTTATTCTCATTCATAACAATAAATTTTTGACATTATTTTTAAGACTGGTTCTGTTCTGAAAAGTTTTTTGGGAGAGTTTGAGAAGAAAATGAACTGCAATGCATGAAATTCTTGTATGGTTATTGCATTTCACAGGAAAAACAAAAAAGAAAACATGTTCAATTTCGAAATGAAATTGAAAGAGAAATGTTAGAGAGACATTAAAGCAGACTTTGTAAAGAAGTTATGGACATTAGCAAAGAGTATGATAACAGATTATGAACTGAGGGATGGGACTGTCATATTGTACTGACAATGGAGAAAGAAAAACAATTTTCATATCCCTAGTATGAAAAATGTAGAGGGGAACAGGGGTGTTTTAAAATATTAAAGATAACCAAAAACATTTTTTCCTGTGGAAAAGATGATCATTTGATAAGTAATTGTGATGAGAGGAAATGTTATATTTGTGGCTAAACAGGTCATAATGCAAAACAATGTGAATTGAAATGTTTTAAATGTAACAAAACCAGGCATTTATGGATGGATTGTAATCTAGAGAAAAAGGATGAAGAACAAGAAAACAAAAGTGAGGACACTATACAAACAGAAGAAACAGTCACAATAATAGATGAAAAGGATGTAGGGAAGCAAGATCAGCATAAAAATAAAGAAAACAATAAAGAGAAAAATGAAAAAGAAGATAATATAGAAAAAAGTTCTAAACTAAGTGATGAGGAAGACATCAACTGGAAAATAATGAAAGGTAAAAACAATTATCTTAGCAAAAGAGTACGAGACAGAAAAAGAAAATGTAAAGGAATAAGTGTAAAATAAAAGAATGGAAATGGATAATGTAAATGAGATCATTTAAATTTACAAAATTTCTGGTAAGCTACAACATAGATGTAATGACAACTTTAGGGTGCTTTTAGTAAATGTAAACAGTATCAAAAATATAAGTAGAAGATTGGTGTAGTGCTTTTAGTAAATGTAAACAGTATCAAAAATATAAGTAGAAGATTAGTGTAGTAAGCATAATGTTGACATAATATTGGAAGATGTAAGATTTTTGATACAAAGAGTGATTACAAACACAGAAACTTTGGGGTGGGGTGGAGATACAATATGGAAACTAGGAAAGGAATTATATTAAGGCACAGTTGTACTTAGTAGAAAGTCAGATAAAATATTAAACATAACACTGGCAAAGATAAGATGATTAACTACTGTAAATCTCAGATGGCATAATGAGGTACATTATTATAGCATTGTATGCCTATGTTACAGTTAAAGAAATGGAAAATTTACTTCATAATATTTTGGATTATGTAGCAATTAATATGAATATAATGCTAACAGGAGATTTTAATTTTGATTTGACAGGAAAAAAAGGAGGAGAGAAGAAATGGTATTAAGAAAATGTTTGAAGTTATAAAATGAAGGCAATTTAAACATTTGGAATAATAATTTGAGGACATACAGTCAAGGTATATACAAGATGGAAATTTACTATATCACAAGGTTTAAATATAGCTAAAAGACAGACACATGTGAAAGGCTTTCAGATCACTCAACCATATGGATAGAAATACAAGAAAATAAGGAGTATATCAGATTGGGAAAAGGAATATACAGAATAAATAAGAAATTATGGGAAGAACATAGAAAAAAAATAAGCATGCAGTTTTAGAAGGATTATATTTCTACTAGAGTGTGTTATAAAACTAGTCTGAGTGGTGGCTAGCTTTGAAAGAAAAAATACAAAAATGTTTTTTTTAAATAGCTGTCAGATATAAAAAAGCAGAAAAACAAATTATGAAAATGTGCACAGATGCTTTAAAGAATTTCGAAAGGAACAATAGAGAATATTATGTGAAAGAATGGAGAATTTATGAAAAAAATCAAGAGAAAATTAAAGAATCATTTGCTAAGCAAATATATCATTTATAAGGGGTGGCACAGTGGCACAGCAGATGGTGTTCAAGCCTCACAGCAACAGGCTCCCCAGTTTGATTCTCAGCTGGAGTATCTTGTGTGTGGAATCTACATGTCCACCCTGTGTTAGCATAGGTTTCCTCTGGGTACTCTGGTTTCCTCCCACATTCCAAAGACATGCAGTATGTGGATTGGACAAACTAAACTGGCCATAAGTATAAGTGTGCTTGCAAATGTGTGGTGTTGAAGAAGTACTGTGGCAGGGCTAACCACTCAGCTGTGTAACCCTTGGTTCTAGATGATTGCCACTGTTAAAGTGGCACCCTGACCCATGTGCAAAATGGAAAAAAGGGTATTAGATGGATGGACTATTTACAGGTAAAAAAGAAGAGGTATCAACTTATTTGAGTAGCACAGTTAAAGAGAATACTAGTATAATGAGAGAAATAAAAGATGACAAGAGGACAGGAAAGAAGATTTCAGGAACAAATGATGATCATAACAATAAATTATGTAAAGAAAATGTTTCAAGATATAAAGTACAAAAAAAAAACAATGGCCTACTGAAAAATTGAGAGAAAAAAATAAGGAACTGGAAAACGAGATATCCTTATATGAATTAGACAAGGTAATTTACAGTCAGATTCAGGATCAGATGGAATAGGATACCAATTTATAAAAATTTTTGGATTGACAGAAAAAACACTTCTTAAAGGTTATGAATGAGTGGTTAAATGAAATTTTCGTTTGTAAAGATTTATTCAGTGGTATACTTAAATTTGCATGGAAAAGGGAGAAAAATAAAACTGAAACTTGGAGACCTACAGTACCAAATAATGCGCACAAGATTTTTGTGAAAATTCAGAAGAGAATGGAAGGTAAAATGAAAAGTACTATGAAAAATAACATATATAGCCTAAAGGATGTCAGGAATTAGTATTCATAGTAAGGGAAATTGTAGATAACCTTATAAACAGGACTGGTGAGACCAAGATCATGAATGGAGATTTAAATATAGCTTTTGATACAGTGCAACATAAACTTGTGTGACAGTTATGGAAGAAAGTAATACCAGAAAATTAAAAATGCACGTTGTTCTGCATATAATAAAAATAAAGCAAACATTTTAGTGAATGGATGGCTAAGCAAAGCACTAGATATAAGAATGGCATGTGTCAAAGATGCCCTATGAGTAGTATATTATTTGCATTAGTTATGGATATATTAGTCAGTGATGTAAATTTGCTCATGAAAGTTGCTACTTGTATTACTAATTATGGGATACAAATTCTAGTCATGTTTACTTATGCAGACATTACACTGATTACGAGAAACAAAGTCTGGATGAAAGAAGTTATGTTATATCCATCAAAGTTTAAATATAATAGACATGACTTTAAATAAAGAAAAAAGTAAAGAACTGGGTGATATAGTAAAGGTAGGTGGATAATCTTTCTTGATGAAAGAAATCTCTGTGTTAGGAATGAGACTTGGGAGTAAACATTTAAATAAGGAACAATGGAATGGGATACTAGATAAAATAAAGGAGCTTTTTTGTTTTGGAAAATATACATGCAATTGTTTCATAAAAAAAGGTTTATTTGATTAATTCAGTTATACTGGGAAAGACTGCATATTTAACTAGTTTCTATATTTTGCCAATAACATATGAAAAAAGCACGATAAGTATTTTTTATTTCTTTTATATGGAGTTCTAGACTGAATCCAGTGAAGAGAGGAGTCTTATACATGGACAGGGAAATGGAGGTTTAGGAATAATAAACCCAATTGTTGATGCTGTTTCTTTGAATTTAAATAAAGTTTTGTTTTGGATAAATGATAAAAATGAAAAATTAATAGTAAATTTACTAAAGAATAAATACAAGTGACATTGAAATAAATTAAAAAAATCAAGAGGGAAAGTATATTTAAATGAAGTCATGAGATGTTATCAAGAAAAAATCTTCAATGGGAAAGTATCATGATACAATATTATGTTAACCCTTGGGGTAAGCTAGCAAATGAAAAAGTTAAAGCTATAAAAGTATGAAAAGCATGGCGTTATAAGCAAGTAGAATGTAAAGATTTTTATGGAGATTAGTGTCTAATAAATTACCAGTAAAAGGAAATATGGCGTCTGTTTATATTGTGGTAAAGAAGAAACTACAGAACATGTTTTCTTAAAATGTATAAGGGTTGCAAAATTGTACAAAAAAATTTGTGTAAAGGAAACTTCTTTGAAAATATAAAGGAGGTAAATTAAATAAATATGGATATACATACATGCATACATACAAATGTTTCAAGCACGGGCATTAAAGCCCTTCTAGCTTGCCAATATGCCAAAACACTTGTTCCCATAATAAATGTCCAGGCTGTTCTTAAAAATATCTAAACTAGTAGTTGCTTTAATGTAATTTGGTAGTCTGTTCCAAGCATCAGCTACTCTGTCAGAAAACCAATTAGTACACTTCTCATTCCTACCGAATCTTCTACATAGGTTATCTGACGATTCTCTAGTACTTTTTGATAATCCCAAACATTCCCAGAGGTAGTTGTCCCTAAATGCCCTATATACCTGAATAAGATCTCCTCTTAAATATCTCTGAGAGACACTGTACAAGTTCAGATATTTTAGTCTTTCACAGTAACTTAGATTTTCACATCCATGGATGCCCTTAGTATATTTCTGCTGTACTCTTTCCAGTTTATTCATAGTTGCTTTCCTATAGGGTTTCCATATTGTTATTCCATACTCAAGTTTGGGTCTGATGTAACTAACAAACAATGACTTCCTTATGTTTGATTTCCTAGACTTTATAAATCTTTTTATACAACCTATAGTTCTATAACTATCATTAGCCAATTGGTTGATATGAATAGAAAAACTCATAGCTGAATCTACCCATATACCCAGGTCCTTAAATGAGTCTACAGTTTCAATCACTGTGAGCTGTATTAAATATTCACCTTTCAGTTTATGTCTCCCAAATCTCATATGCTTAGTTTTTGACGTTTTTATCAACATATTACATATGATTATGATATATGGATATGATTATGTATGGCTATTATAGCCATAAAGTTATGGAACATGTTAGTAAAATAGATAAATATTTTATGTTTTGTGGACCATTTGGAATGAAAGGCTAAATGAAATCATGTTTAACGGTAAGTGGAGAATAGCAACAATTTTAAGAAAAAATGAGATGGTTATGGAAAAAGGAGTGGGGGGGGGTCAAATAAGATAGAAGTTTAACCATAATAATGAAAAATAAGATATCTATGATTGTATGGCAATAATGGAAAGGAAAAAAAATTGTGCATTGTACATAATGTTTTTTTTAAATAAAGAACCCTACTTTTTCAATAGGTGCCATGGGATCTTTTATATCCACTTGAGCTACCACCAACTCAAGCAGATGGGGCTTCAGTTTTTCATCTCATCTGAAGGACAGCATACTCAGAAGTGCAGCACCCCCCTCCCCCTTATGGTGCACTGCACTGTCAGCAATCAATTTACTTGGTGGAGGAATAGAACCCAATAGCCTTCTGCACCAAAGGCGAGTGTGCTACCTATTGCACCACTGCATATTCTATTTTTACCTCATATCTGGCTTTGGGTGATTTGATCAAGATCCAGAATTCCTTTTTTAGTTTAGCAAGAGCACTTTTTGGCATCTTGACAGTTACTTTTATTTTTGTGTGGAAGGAGTTTTGTTTTCTTTTAATACAGATCTACTTTATATTAAGGTTCAACCATAGCGGGGTTTTTTTTGGAACTTTGCATTGTATTAACTTATTTAGACGTGTCCAAATAGCTTTAAGCTAATTGAACCAGCAGGTCGAGCTCCAAGCTTAACATAGATCTTAAGAGATTTTTATTTTTCAAAATGCTGCAAAAGATTCTCCTGTACAATCACAAAATGACACAGTGACCCTTGGTGGTTCTTCTTCAAACGAGATTCTCCTTTATTGTGTGATCTTTCAGAAGTTAGGTGAGCACACTGAGGAATTAAGACTGCAAGCTTACACTAGCCCAGCTGATATCTATTACCATATCGGTGTCTGTAAAACCCCCTCCTAACAAACTAAAACAAGTCCCACAGATAAACCAATCTGTAAAAACTACAAGAAAAACTGACCAGGCTAGTGTTTTTGCTGTGTAATTCCTTAAAAAATTCTTGTGCTACAGGCTCATGGACAGATGCAAATAAACCCATTAAGGACATCCTGTGTTTAAGATATGCGTATCTCACATACTCTATGAAAAGGCTGAAGTGGAGATGATGGTCAGAAAATACATGTTTGTCTAAAAATAAAAATAAAGAAATAAAAATAAGCATTTTTTTCAAGTCGTAAAAGTCCATGGGCTTTCACAGATCGCTTTGTCAGATTTAACTTCTAATTATGATAAGACATTAAGTGGCTGTCTTTGGGAGTGATGAACAAAATTTTAATGAATATTCAGGTAAAATAATCCCTTTTATTCTCAGTAATAGGTATGATGGTGAAACTTCCTTGGGTTTAGTATGCTGGTTATGGATATATGTGAGAGTTCAGTCCAGGGGCTCTGCTGGCATTGAGCCTAATCTGCCATTCGAGTTCTAGTTTCTCCAAGTAATCATTTGTTTGTCCTTGGAACTCCTTTTTTTCAATCCTATCCAGGATATGAAAGAGAAATTTGTTATGTCTGTGGGATTCCCTGAGGTGCTTGACTAAATCATTGTTTGGATTTTGGTATTTGATATGATGCAGGTGTTGGGCTACTTTGGTTTTTAATTTGTTCAGTGTTTTTCCAACACAGAATGTTGCACACTTGGTGCATTGAACTCAGTGCACTATGCATTCTGTGTGGCACTTCCCGTAGAACTTGCTGTGGAAGGTTGTCTTTGAATCCGGGCAGGTGAACTGGTCATTGTTACTTAGGTGTTTACAGTAGCTACACTTTTGTTTGTTGCATGGGAATGTTCCTGGTCAATTTTTCAGGCGAGGGTCATTATCTTTGATTCCATTCTCAAGAATCTGTTTTAGATTCTGGTTTCTCCTGTTAGTGAATTTTGGGACGTCTGGCAAAAAATTGCTGACAGATGGATCTTTGCTGATAATAGTCCAGTTTTCCATAATGATGTTTTTCAGACCAGGAAAAGCCGAAAGACACAACAACAACAACAAGAAGTCAGTGCATTTCTTTGTGCCGGTCCCAAGCCCGGATAAATGGGGAGGGTTGCGTCAGGAAGGGCATCCAGCATAAAATTTTGCCAAATCATACATGCAGACAACAGTACAGAAATACATACCGGATCGGTCAAGGCCGGGGTTGACAATGACCGTCACCAGTACTGTTGGCTAACAGGGTGCTGGCAGAAATTGGACTACTGTTGGTCGAAGGAGGAGAAGAGGGGGAAGGCATGCCCGAAGGCAGGTAAAGGCTAGGACTGTGACAGTGAGGGTCGGAACTTTAAATGTTGGCAGTATGACTGGTATAGGGAGAGAGCTAGCTGATATGATGGACCGAAGGAAGGTTGGTATATTGTGTGTGCAAGAGACCAGATGGAAGGGGAGCAAGGCTAGGTGTATCGGAGGCAATTTCAAATTGTTTTATCATGGTGTGGATGGAAGGAGAAATGGCGTAGGCATTATCCTGAAGGAACAGTATGCTAAGAGTGTTTTGGAGGTGAAAAGAGTGTCAGAGTGATGTTTATGAAGCTGGAAATTGATGGTGTAATGATGAATGTAGTTAGTGCATATGCTCCACAAGTTGGATGCACGATGGATGAGAAAGAAACATTTTGGAGCGAGTTGGATGAAGTGGTGATGACTGTACCCAAGGGTGAGAGACTGGTGATTGGAGCAGATTTCAATGGGCATGCTGGTGAAGGGAACAGAGGGGATGAGGAAGTGATGGGTAGGTATGGTGTGAAGCAAAGGAATGCAGGTGGTCAGATGGTAGTGGATTTTGCAAAAAGGATGGACATGGCTGTGATGAATACATATTTTAACAAGAGGGAGGAGCATAGGGTGACATACAAGAGTGGAGTAAGATGCACACAGGTGGATTATATCTTATGTAGAAGGGCCAGTCTGAAGGAGATTGGAGACTGTAAAGTGGTGGCAGGGGAAAGTGTAGTTAGGCAGCATAGAATGGTGGTTTGTAGGATGACATCGGTGATCAAGAAGAGGAGGATGAGTGTGAGGGCAGCACCAAGGATCAAATGGTGGAAACTGAAAAACGGTAATTGTGAGGTGATGTTCAGGGAAAAGTTAAGACAGGCACTGGGTGGCAGTAAAGAGTTACCGAATAGCTGGGTAACTACAGCAGAGCTAGTACGAGAGATGGCTAGAAAGGTGCTTGGTGTGACATCTGGAAAGGGGAAGGAGGACAAGGAGACCTGGTGGTGGAATGAAGAAGTACAGGAGAGAAAGAGGTTGGCGAAGAAGAAGTGGGATTGTCAAAGAGATGAAGAAAGTAGACAAGAGTATAAAGAGATGAGGTGCACGGCAAAGAGAGAGGTGGCAGAGTTGTATAAAAGGTTGGACACTATGGAGGGAGAAAAGGACCTGTACCGATTGGCTAGACAGAGGGACCGAGCTAGTAAAGATGTGCAGCAGGTAAGGGTGATAAAGGATAATGAGGGAAACATACTCACAAGCGAGGAAAGAGTACTTTGAGAGGTTGATGAATGAAGAGAATGAGAGGGAGAAGGTTGTATGATGTGTGGATAGTGAATTATGACATGCAGTGGATTAGCAAGGAGGAAGTAAGGATAGCTATGAAGAGGATGAAGAATGGAAAGGCTGTTGGTCCAGATGACATACCTGTGGAAGCATGGAGGTGTTTAGGTGAAATGGCAGTGGAGCTTTTAACTAGATTGTTTAATGAAATCTTGGAAAGTGAGAGGATGCCTGAGGAATGGAGAAAAAGTGTTTTGGTACCGATTTTTAAGAATAACGGTGATGTGCAGAGCTGCAGTAACTACAGAGGGATTAAACTGATCAGTCACAGCATGAAGTTATGGGAAAGAGTAGTGGAAGCTAGGTTAAGAAGGGAGGTGATGATTAGTGATCAGCAGTATGGTTTCATGCCAGGAAAGAGGACTACATATGCGATGTTTGCTCTGAGACTGTTGATGGAGAAGTACAGAGAAGGTCAGAAGGAGTTGCATTGTGTCTTTGTGGATTTAGAGAAAGCATATGACAGGGTACCTAGAGAGGAGTTGTGGTATTTTATGAGGAAGTCGGGAGTGTCAGAGAAGTATGTAAGAGTGGTACAGGATATGTACGAGGGTAGTGTGACAGCGGTGAGGTCTGCGGTGGGAGTGACGGATACTTTTAAGGTGGAGGTGGGATTACATCAAGGATTAGCTCTGAGCCCTTTCTTGTTTGCAATGGTGATGGACAGGTTGACAAACAAGATCAGACAGGAGTCCCCGTGGACTATGATGTTTGCAGATGACATTGTAATCTGTAGTGAGAGTAGGGAACTGGTGGAGGAGACTCAGGAGAGGTGGAGATATGCTATAGAGAGAAGAGGAATGAAGGTCAGCAGGGCTAAGATAGAATATATGTGTGTGAATGAGAGGGTGGATAGAGGAATGGTGAGGATGCAGGGAGTAGAGATGGGGAAGGTGGATGAGATTAAGTACTTGGGATCAACAGTTCAGAGTAATGGTGAGTGTGGAAGAGAGGTGAAGAAGAGAGTACAGGCAGGATGGAGTGGGTGGAGAAGAGTGTCAGGCATGATTTGTGACAGACAAGTACCAGTAAGAGTGAAAGGGAAGGTCTACAAGAGGGTAGTGAGAACAGCTATGTTATATGGGTTGGAGACAGTGGCACTGACAAAAAGGCAGGAGTCAGAGCTTGACGTGGCAGAGTTGAAGATGTTAAGATTTGCACTGGGTGTGACGAGGATGGACAGGATTAGGAATAAGTATATTAGAGGGTCAGCCCAGATTGCAAGGTTTGGAGACAAAGCCTGAGAGGCAAGATTATGCTGGTTTGGATGTGTGCTGAGGAGGGAAGCAGAGTACATTGGGAAAAAGATGCTAAGGATGAAGCTGCCAGGTAACAGAAAAAGAGGGAAGCCTAAGATAAGGTTCATGGATGTAGTGAGAGAGGACATGCAGGTGGTTGGTGTGACAGAGCAAGATACAGAGGACAGGAAGAAATGGAAACAGTTGATCTGCTGTGGCGACCCCTAACGGGAGCAGCCGAAAGAAGTAGTCATCAGTGGAAAAGGTCAAGGTCATATTAAGTTCCTCGAGGGTGTCTTTCTGCTTTCTACTCCTTGGCTGTCCCAAGCTTTCAATTATGGGGTCCAGGATGTTCTTAATGAGTTTTATGTTGTACCCTCTAAGAAATCTTTTTCAAGATTGATGATGTTGACCGGACCTATGAAAGAAGACTGGGCCTTGTGGGTTTTTTGAAAGAGTTTGTTTGTGAGCTCATCCACTTTCATTGCAACTTGGTGAAAAATTGAGAAAGTCTGTAGATTTCCAAATGCAATCAAGAACTATAGAATCTTTATATAGGCATCTGTAGCCTTCTCGATGGAACACTTGCATCAATATCAGTCACCAGGATGCCACCACCTTTGTCAGCCTTCATAATTGTCCTCTTTCTGTTCTGGCAAAGATTTTTCAATATTTTGATTTCACTGGGGTTGAGGTTGAAGAATCTTCTTTTTGGTGGTTTTGTGACTGTTTTTCTTATTTTGGCCTCACATCTGGATTTTCAGGTTTACATTTGACACAGAACATTTTAAGTCGATTACAGATTGGACCATATCCGAATGATTCCAGACCTTGTTACCTGGCTGTGGTTTTGTTTTGTGTCTGGTCTGGAAGGGTGTCGGGGAGGGGAGAGAGATTTTATGTGTTTTTTTTTCCCTTGCTATGATCTGTCTCTGCTTTGGTTGTTTTGGGAGCCTGTGATGAGCATCTGAGGTCTTGGTGATGGAAGTCTTATGCAGTCTGGGTGAATCCGCTCCATACAAGAACAAAGGACATTGCCAAAATTCCCAACAGGACATAAATGCCATCAGGTCCTTACCAGGCTGGCTACAGAGATGGTTGGAAAGTGCAAATCCATGGCTTCATATGCTTATTACTGTGGACTGTAGGGGGAGTTGCACCTATGAGGTTTGTAGTTGATTTACTAGACATGCTACAGGTGTAGGTAAAGTGGCAGATTCTAGTTCATCCTGATTCCTGAAATGAAACACTTCTAAAATTGGTTGAGGATGCTGTTGCAGCTACACCTGAAATGTGAGTTAACATATTTCCATGTCTTTTTTTGCATGTGCCATAACAGAAGGCAATACAAAATCATCCAAACACTTTGAAAATGTTTGTTTTCTAACCATTAGGGTTTGTTTTTATTTCACAAAACAGGTAAGGAGTTGAGCTACTATACTAATTAAATTAATCTGTCTGGTATGCGAACATCCAGGTTAGGTACAGATATAACTTATTAACAAGATAAATGAATCATCGGACTGGCTATAAGGTACAAAAGCAAAAGAAAGCTCAGAGGATGATTTACAAGGGCAGGCCCTTCTACAAAATAATGTAACCTGAATGGAAAATGTCTAACTGCATGCAAAGAATGACGTTTATACAATGATGGGATAATGTACTATATTTATGGACCTATAGTATGCAAAAAAATTTACAAAGACTGGGTCTGTAGGTAAGTTCATCTACAACAGCAGCAATAATGAGTATATAAGTATGTAATACTAAGCACCTAAAGTTCACATGTAGGTGACTGCTATACTGAAAAAGAGAAAAACTCTGGATACAACTAATACAAATGAAGAACTCTAATGTGAGATACAGACAGCACAGCAAACATAGTGCAAACTGATTCCTGATGGCAATAATGGGAAAAGTGTCATGTCCAAGGCCTAAGCAGATTGGTATCCACAAGACAGTTCTGACAGACTTTCAGAATGGAAAGTTGTCATGCATATCCTACAAGCATTAGAGCTAAATATCTTGACTATGAAACATCTGAGGTGAAAAAGCAAACATTCATGACTAGTACCTGAATAACATCCTGAAGTAAAAACACATTTTTTTCTGTTCACCAGAATGAATTATTCTAATAAGCTGAGCATGGTTTACATCTAACTGAATGCATTACCTTTGCAAGTGAAGTAAAACACTGTTCATGATGTACTCACCAAACATCCATACATCACTAGCTGAGGTAAAACGTCTAAAGTTAATTGACTCTGGGGCCATCCATTTGATTGGCAGTTTCCCTTTGGAGGCTACAAGACAAAAACAAGAGGCACTGCAGTTTGTGTTCAGGTAGAGTCACTTTAAAATGCCAACATATATTTTTCATATTAAAATCACTTTGGTCAGTCAAAACAGCTATATTCTCCTTCACAAACTGAAAAGTCTGAGGGGTAGAATAACTACATCTATCTAAAAGATTTCAACAAGCTCTCACAATGGCTTCCACTGTAAACTGATAAGCACAGAAAGAAATCTCTTCTCACTATGATCAAGGCGCTGTTCACCTTAGAGAGTTGTTAATGCCCTATTCCCCAGCTCATCATGGTAGCTCATTTGGTCTACTGGGGAAGGGCTGCTCCACTGACACATTCGTAATCTATGGGCTAGCATTTATTTATTTTTGTATTTGTTAACTGGGTTAGTCTATCTGGGTTCTTAGAAGCCCATTTTCAGCAGATACCCGAAGAGAAAAGCTCCCAAAAAAAAAAAAAGTTTTAAGTAAACAAATAGTAAGAACAAAGATAAACACAGATCGCATTTTAAGTATACATACTTCTGAAGTAATTAAATAACATGCAATAAAGGAATATACAGAATGGATGGAAATACAATACAATACATATATGGAAATTTTCACGTAGTATGGCAAGAAACTAAGCAGAAATATGGTAAGACTAAGGTCAATGCATTGCTGAATCAAGGTACTAGGCATGAAGTAAGTAAATATACAGATAAAGTTGTGTGAACTTTGGAAGTTAATAAATAAATTAAAGAACAGTAATAAAGGATTATGGGAATTAAGTGTAACATGAGCTAACTAGTATGGAATATGACAGAAAAAAAATGTGTAGGTAGTAGTAAGAGAGAGGTAGAAGTGATACTGTTAAGTTAGGTTATCCCTGAATGTTTCTTGGGTATTAGTTTAGAGGATGAACATATCCAATTTGATAGGAAAAAAGATTTGAGCTGTTTCTTGAAGGCATTTTTGTCTTTAAGTAGGGCTAAAGGGAGTGTGTTCCTATGTTTTGCAACTGAGTGACAGAGTATTTTCCCAAAGGTTTTGTTTGGCTTATGAACTTCAAGAAAGTATTGATTAGTACTTCTTAGTGGACGATAAGGAGTATAAAGTGTCACAGAATTTGCAAGGGATGGGCAGGATTTAGAATTGTTTAGTATATTGTGGGCTATAAGGAGTTGGGATTGAGGCAGTAAGTTAGAAAATTCAGGCCAGTGTAAAGCCTTTAATGAGAGACAGTGATGGGATTTGTAAGGCTGATTTGCAGCAAATCTGGCTACTTTGTTATATATGATTTCTAGACTGGATATTAGGTTACTCTGTAGATGGGTAAGAATAGGTGAAGCATAGAGAAGGGATGGTAGAAGCAGGCATTGGGCAAGGGATGGCCTGGATGCACAGGGAAGAAAGTTTTTGTGACGGTAAAGCAGACCTAGTTTTTGGTGTTTTTTTTTTTTTATTGAGCTATGAATGTGATGGTTGAATTTAAGTTCATCATCAATTATTGCTCCAAGGAGTTTTGTTTGGGTGTCAACATAAATTTTAGTTCCATTAAGGGATGTTACGGAAAAGTTCTGTTTTACATGTTCCACATTTTTAATTTATGTCCATGAATAAAATACCCTAGGGAAGCCAAGAACAAATGGATGACCAGGTAGGCTGCCTTAATTAAGGTACGGTGGGATGTTGGTGAAGAAGCTGGGCTACTATGGTTCATTTATATATATATTTTTTGTCTTTCATGTTTTCTACAATGGTTCAGTATTACTGTTTTTTTTGGGTCTTTCTAGCTTTTCAGGTTACATATCAGTGCCTTTTTAGATTGTTTTTTTAATTAACAGCCCTCATTCAGTTCCATATCTTAATACATTAGTTTCTATTGATATCCATTATCTAAGAATTTTTCACTATTTTGTTTCTCTTTTTAGTTTCTGTATCTCATTTTTTGGATATCTAACCTGGTTCTTATTTTTTGGTCGTATTTTATGGTTTTCTAGCCTGTTTCTTATTTTACATGCATGTTATTTTACATATATGTTGTTGCTATTTCTCTAGTACGCTCGGCCTTGCTTATTATGCTCTTTTAGGTCATCCACCATCCTGACGAAGATTTCGAAAAGTGTAGCCTAACAATGTATTTTACCAGCAAGGGTTGACTTTTTTTCCAGCAAGACTATTTTTAGTTAACTACATTTTTTTAGCTAATTTTAGCTAATCTCCGAACTTCACTACTGTATGTTTAGAGTGATTCTACTAACCACGTATGAGCTGGCTCAGGGTATCTAACCTATCAGATTGTATGGTGTGATGTGAAGTTGTCGTGCCCAATCACAATAAAGGTTTTTTTCACCCACACTTGATTGGCTCCCACTGACACACCCCCAGGTACTCTTATAAAAGGAAATCCTCAGGATCACTCTTTCCATTAAGGGACTATGCTTTGATGGTGATTGTACTTCTGGTACTTTTTACTTCAATAAAGTATGATTTTCTAGAATCTGAACTTCGACTACGTTGATTTTTTGCCACCACGGCGAGCAGAGCTCCTTAGCTGAGCCACATTTACATTGTTTTGCCTGTTTTTTCTGTGTGTTTCATCTCTGATTTCTAGCTGCCACACTAGCGGTTCCTCTCACCAGGCGACCTGACCAGCCGGAACTACGACCTGTATACAAAGCCTTTCTAAAGGCTTTACTCAGCCTTCAACCACAAGTGCTCAGGTACGCACAAGCCTTTCTCAAGGCTTTACCGGTAGCCCAGCTTCTTCACAGACATCCCATCGTACCTTAATTAAGGCAGCCTACCTGGTCATCCATTTGTTCTTGGCTTCCATAGGGTATTTGTGGACATTTTTCCTCCTCTGCATAG
The DNA here is from genome assembly GCF_019279795.1 of Protopterus annectens. Taxonomy (NCBI): domain Eukaryota; kingdom Metazoa; phylum Chordata; order Ceratodontiformes; family Protopteridae; genus Protopterus; species Protopterus annectens. The sequence continues at coordinate 1,106,848,361 of NC_056732.1, forward strand.
GAGCTTGAATGCCCAGGTGCCACAGACAAACATTTTTCTGCTGCACATTTTTAATTTAGGAAAAGCAGTAGCTTAGTTTTGCTTCCATTTAGCAGGAGTTGGTTGGATTGTAGTTAGTTTTCAACTGAGTGGAGTGAGACTTATGTAAGGGATTGAAGGTTTTCTATGTTGCCAGCAGAGCTGATGATGGTCGAGTCATCAGCATACTGAATAAGATTGGACTGGGGGCAGGATGAGAAAAGGTCATTGGTAAATACATTGAAGAGGAGAGGGCCCAATATTGATTCTTGTGGGACCCCTGTCCTGCTAGAAAGGGGGAGTAGGAAGAGTTCCATTTAACAGCCTGGTGTCTATTAGTGAGGTAATCACAGAACCAGGAGGTGGTGGAGTTTGAGAAGCCTAGGTTGGAGAGTTTATGGTGAAGTATGGTATGAGATACGGTATTGTATGCTTTCAACAGGTCCAGAAAGAGGGATGATGCTATTTTGCTATTATCCCTGACTTGAGCAATGTTATTAGTAAAGGATATAAGAGCAGTAGCTGTGCTATGTGTGGGGCAGAAACCATGATGAGTTGGTGTGAGTAGATTTTCGTGTAGCAGATGATTAAGTACTTGCTTACGGATACACTTTTCCAGTATTTTGGAGAGAGGATACGGTATGACAATTGGTCTGAAATTGGTTGGCTAAGTGGAGTTTCCTCCTTTATGAAGAGGTACTATAAAAAAATTTCTTCCAAATTTCAGGGACTTTGACTTCTTTTATGGATCTATTAATCAGGATAGATATGGGGTAACCTGGAGATGTAGCTGCATGTTTAAGGAATAATGGAGGAAGGTTATCAGCTGAGGGTGAACCAGGTTTTAGTTTAGTTAAGAGCAACTTGATATAAGAGGTGGGAACAGGTTATAGTGAGAATGAGAGGGGTGAGAGAGGTGAATCAGAGGTGGATGAAGATGTATTGAAAAAGGTGCGGGTGGAGAAGTTAGTTACAGTTAAGTTTTCAATGGTTTCAATGAAGAACTTATTAAAGAGGGTTGCTATTTCCAGAGGAGTCTTGTCAGAATAAGGTGTGGGTGGGGTAGGAGTACCAGGTGAGAGAAGTTTAGAGTTCCAGAATTTTTTAGGATTACAGTAGGGATTAAGTGAGGATTGGTAATAGTTTTTTTTATCAAGATTGATTTGTTTCTTAGCTTTGTTTCTAAGTTCCCTGTAAGAGATAAGGTTGGAAGAAGTATTATTGCCTTTCCAAGTTTTCCAAGCTTTATCTCTGGTCTTCATGAGTGTAAGGATAGTTTTAGTTAGCCATGGGGCATATCTGAATTTGATGCAAGTTTTCCTAGTAGGGGCAAGGGAGTTGAGGATGGATAGAAAGGCGTTGTTGAAATGTAGGACTGCTTCATCGAGAGTGAGATTAGAGAGAAAGGACCAGTTTATAGTAGAGAGGAGGTGATTTAGTGAGTCAGGAGAATAGCTAGACTGATCACGGGTCACCTTATATTGCTGTGCTTTATGCAGGTGTTCAGAGTTTCTGTGACCTAGTAAAGGGAGGTGGTCACCTAATGTGTCTGGTGGAGTGGTTGGATTATGGTAATGTTGGGGATGAGACACTAGTATCAAGTCAATAAGTGAACCAGTAGAGACAAATTTATGAAGGTGGGTAGGCAAAGAGATTAGCTGTGTGAATCCATACGGGTTGAGAGAGGTAGAAGGTGATTCTTTATTGATATGCAGCCAGTCAATATTGACATCTCCTAATATGATGCTTTCATAAGGGATAGTTTTAGTTATCCAGGATAGAAAGTGTTCTAAAATGGGGACATTATTTCCAGGGATATAAATTGATGCACTGGCAAGTTTTTTATGGTGGCTAAGTTTAAAGTCAGCAAAAATTATCTCAGCTGGGAGAAAGTCAGATATGGGAAAAGAGATAGTTAGTTAGAATACATGATTGCGACTCCCCCTCCTCTTTTTGAAAGTCTATCATGCCTGAGGATATTGTAGCTAGGGGGAAGAATTTCAGAATTAATAATACTTGGTTTTAACCAGGTTTCGCACAAGGCAAGTATGTTTGGGTTATGTTGAGTGATCCAAGCATGAAGTGTGTTTTTTTTAACTACACTTTGAATATTTATAGATGAGAGGATGAGTCTTTTTTGTGGAATAGTATTAGTAATGTATGATGGAGAGGTGGAAGAGAGCACAAAGGTGGTAGTGGTACTGAAAGTATTTTGTGGAGAATTGTTAGGTTCTGGGTTGGGGTGGATGTCTCCTGATAGTAACAGGTTGGATAATATGAAACTGATTATTGGAGAGAATGGGTGCATGTGTGGATATTTGTTTTTTGTGGACGACGTGCTGTTTAGATGTAAGGAAGTATTATTTGTGGCAATAACAGTGAAGTTAGATAGGGAAGGGGAAATGTGAGTAAGGGTAGATGTGTTGTGGTTTGGAGATAAAGTGAGTGTGGATAATTTGGTGTGTATAACTGTAGTGCTTTGATAGCATGTGAGAACTGAGAGAAAGAGTAATGTAGTTGAAAGGAGAAGGAGAAATAGTATATTAAGAAGAGTAGGCATATTAGTAATTAGAGTAGTGTGAGATAGATGAGATTGTTAGTTCAGAGAGTGATGAAAGACTATAGGAATGGTGTAAGAGTGTGAGTCCTAAGGGGGTGGAGATTTAAAGAGGTGTGGGCGTGTTGTGTTGTATGATTGGCTAGTGAAGTGAGTGGAGGAGGTGCAGCTATGTATAAAGGAAATTGAGTCAGGGGTGGGTGGGAATGGGGGCAGGGTAGGGGAGCAAAGCGAGCCCGAGCGATAGCGAGGGAAAACGGAGCGGGCAGCACAAAACCAGATGGAGCTAGCCCAGGAAAATCAATCAGCCAGGTTACTTTAGGTATGGTAGTTTGCAGCACTTTTACTGTTTGTAAATAACTTCTGTGTCCCTGGGTTTGGTTATTAGCAAATGTGTAGGTTTTGCTCCAACTGGTTTCCCCACTCAAATAAACTTTTTAAGTTGCTTCCAGTAAGGAGTAACAGTCACAACCTGTGAGTTTGACTTATTTTAAAAATGCTCAGTGAGACCTAAACGCATCTGGTGACTGATTTAGAGTAATGCTGCCACCTAGTGGTATAGCTTGGAACCAAGTCTACACTGTGGGGGGGGGGGGGGTCGAGCCAGTTGTCTCTGCAAGTGTGCACTACCGTTACAGGAGATTAAAATCTTAAGGATATATCCACATTAGCTATGTGGAATGTTTGTTGCCTATATTAGTAAAAATAATTTATTCCTTCTGATGGTACGTACATTTACTCTTGAAACATTTACTCTCAAATGCTTAAGTTGATGCTTGCCTGCTTCAGGTTGCAATTGAGGGGACCTCCTGTGGGTGAAGCTAACTGTGGAAACTGCTCTGTAAGGGAATAGACAATATAAGAAATATTAAGTGGCTGAATGTAGTGCACTGGAGTTAGATATAACATGAGGAGTTAGTTACACATATCTAATACCTTGTAGCTACTATGTTGAGTTTCAGGCATTTAACATAAGTACAATGTTTGGCATTCAGTTAGCTTTTCTGTATGGTTGACATGTAACAAGGACAGCATTAATAACTTATACACAGTGGAGAGCCTTTCAAGAAATGAAAACCAAGTTTCCTTCATTCAAGCAAAAATATACTGGCTTTTAAATTACTTTCTTATAATACAGTAACAACTTTAGTAGCTATGCAAGTGCTATGCAAGTGCTTGCAGGATTCAGCTGTTGCCACACGCTATATGATATGGAACACTATACAAGACCAGGAAGTTTAGGGTCCTGGGATCCATAACGGATCTGACACTGCTGTATTTTCTAGCTATGGCTCCGAGCTCTATGTTCCTCTGCCTACACATAATGCCCCCAGTCTACCTTCTTCCTTCAGATCGAGTTTGCTGCCCAACATACAACAATTACCCGACCACCAAACTTATCCTTCAAGAGAAAAAGTAGCACAAGACCCCTTAAATCCTGGCATAAGCAAGGATCCCAACAGAAGAGGTCCAGAACAAGGGACATATAGCATCCTGAGGGATAAGATCAGGGGGAAGGAGGGGGGAGCAGTTGAAGACAAATGAAGTAGAACTACTCAGATGGAAAATTATGGTGAGTACATAACATCTTTATCTGAAGTAGTTCACTTCATTTGATCTGCAACCTATGGGACAGAGTCCCCAGCTACCTAATCCTTGGGAGGCCCTCATGGAAGGATATTCCAGAGCACCACAGAGCCAAAGGATGCTCTACTCCTAGAAACCAAATCCAGCTTATAGTGAGAAATAAAGGTGTGAGATGAGGCCCAAGTAGCAGCTGAACAAATATCATCCAAGGAGACCCCTAGACCAAAAAGTGGCAGACATAGCCATGGATTGGGTCGAATGAGCCTTCACTTTTCCTGAAAGAGACAAACCTCTACCTGAGTAAACCCGGGCAATGCATAGAGAAACCAAGCAAGCAATAGTCACTTTTGAAACAGGTTTGCCTAAAAAGGACTTGGCGCAGGACACAAAAAGTTGATTAGACTTGCAGAAGGACGTAGTCCTGTGTAAATAAAATCTCAACTGCCTGTGAACATCCAACAAATGTAATTTGTGTTCCCCTTTGTTCTGATAGGTCAGAAAAAAAAACCTGGCAAATTAATAGTCTGATTGATATTAGCCTCTGTAGGCTACCTTAGGAAGAAAGGACAGATTAGTATGTAGTGAGACTCTATGCTTGTGAAAGATCATATAAGAGACTTTGATAGAAAGAGCTTGGATTTCAGACACCTTTCTAGCGGATGTAATGCAACCAAAAAGGCAGTTTTCCGGGTCAAAAACTGCAGACCTACAGAAGCCGCAGGTTCAAAGGGAGGGGAGACCAACGCCTGCAACAACAAAGTGAGGTCCCATGGAGGAATGCGATCCTTGAATGGAGGTCTGAGGAGAAAGACACCTTTGAGAATGGATTTACAAAGCTTCGAAGAAACTAATGAAGACATATCCACCCCAGCATGAAAATTAGAAATCGCAGCTGCTGGGAGTGATGCAGTGAAAGGATTCAAAGACCTCTGAATGGCCCACATTGAAAAACGTTTCCATTTACTATGATAAACTTTCCTGGTGGACGATTTATGAGCTGCCACCAGAATGGATTTAATGGGAGAAGATGGACCGAGAGTCCTAAGAATCATGGGAACGGCAGCAGCCAAGCAGTGAGCTTCAGACTTTCCAGATCTGGGTGAGGAATCCCTGAGGGATGTGAGAGCAGATCCGGGACCAGATCCAAGATCCATGGTGGAACAACTATGTGAGACCAGAGTAAGGGGAACCAAACCTGATGAGGGCAGAATGGGGCTATGAGGATCACAGTGCTCCCCAGCCTTCAGACTTTCTGGAGAAACTTCAACATGAGGGGAAGAGGGGGATAAGCATAAAGAAGCTCGGGAGGCCAAGCATGAATCAGAGCATCTCTGGGGACTTCCCCCGGAAGGGGGGGGGGGTCACAGAGTGAAAAACTCGCTGCATTTTGCATTGGAAGGAGATGCAAAGACATCACACCAAGGACGACTCCACTCTAGAAACATCTGTTCTGCTACTGATGGTTTCAGAGATCACTCATAAGCCATCAGGATGGATCTGCTGAGCCTGTCCACTTAAGATGTTGGGCCGTCCCGGGATGTGAGTTGCCACCAGAAAATGGCCGGTGGAGATCGCCCATTCCCACACTCTCATGGCCTCTCAGCATAATGGTTAAGATCTAGTTCCCCCCGTTTGTTGATATACCACACTACTGACATGTTGTCTGTCTGAATTGCAATCATTCCCAGAGGAAGATGAGCATTTAGGGCTTGCAATGCGAGAAGAACTGCTCTCATCTCTAGGACGTTGATGTGCAAAAGGGTCTCGTGAGGGGACCACGTGCCTTGGACTGTCCTTCCCGAGCAATGCCCCCCCCCCACACACACAGGGAGGCGTCCATGGTTTGGGGCAGAGGAGGATGAAAAGGACGTCCCTTGTGGAGGTCCGGAGACTGAATCCACCACTGAATGGAGCTTTTGCATGCTTTTGAGAACATCACTGGAAAGGACAAAGGGAGGTCTAACAGAGACCACTGTACCACTAAAGTCCACTGTAGAACCCTCATGTGAAGGCATGCCATGGGGAGAAGATTTATTGTGGCTGCCATAGAACCTAAAGCTCTTAATGTTTTGGCTGTGGGTGAGTGGGTCTGTAAAACATGCAACACATGTACCTCAGGGTGCGTATCCTGTCTGAGGTGAGGAACACTATAGATTGTGCCGTGTCCAGCTGTGCCCCAATGAACTCTAAAACCTGAACTGGGTGAAGAGCTGATTTGTTCAGATTGATAGTAATGCCCAACTTGTCGGCTAACAGAAGGAAGGAGTCCCTGGCTTGACAAAGTAGATGCTCTGAAGGGGCGGTAAAGAGCCAACCGTCCGGGTACAGAAAGGCCTAAATGCCCTGAAGCCTCAGGTGAGCCTCTACCACTGCTATTACCATTGAATGCTCAGGGAGCTGTTGTGAGACCGAAGGGGAGGGCTCAAAATTGGTAATGATTGGCTCCCAGCCAGAAGCAAAGGAACCTCCAAGAGTGCCTGTGCAATTTGATGTGACAGTATGAATCCTGGAGATCTATCGAGCACATCCAATCTTTTTCCTGCAAAAAAGGCAGAACGGATTGGATCGTGACCATCTGGAATTTTGTCTCGGTTACTGACAGGTTCAACTTGGACAGATCCAAAATTGGTCTAAGGTCCCCCGTCTTTTTTGGCGCTAAAAAGAACTTGGAGTACAGCCCTGGATCCGGATTGGTCTTAAAGGACCAGTTGGATGACTTGTTTTCTTAGCAGTAATTGTATTTGTACTGCTGCTGCATCCCGCTGCATGGGTGGAATATTCGGGAGGGTTTTGTTGCGAGGGGGTAAGTCCTTGAAAGGGACAACATAGCCTCTGGATATGACTCGCAACACCCACTGATCTTTTTGGATGGGACTCCCATGCTAGTGGGTGGAGTGACAAACGATCCCCAACTGCCTCCAGAGACAGACAGCCAGGCAACCCTTCAGGATTGCTGCCTGGATTTGTGCGAGAAAGGATCTTGGGACCCAGAATTCCTAGGACCCCCCTCTGCCTCTAGGGCGGCATCTATCAAATCCCCCCTCTGCTTCTGGGGAAGGTGAGTCCAAAGCATCCCGGAAAAACACATGAGATTTGCGGAATCACATCATCTTCTTATCTCACTGGTTCCTGGAAAATGACCTCTGAGGTGGAGAGAAGCGGACTTCAACAGCAGACAGCGTCTTTCCGTCTTTCTCGCTCTGGACTAAAGTCTCTCTGACCGTCTTCCCAGAGAGGAAAGAGCCATCATAAGGGGCGCTGGTGAAAAACACCTTGAAGGGCTCCGAACATTGGCATAAATGGAGCCAGGCATAGTCCACATGGCAACGCCTGACCCTGCCGCCCGTGTGGCTCCCTCCATGGCATGGGAGAGCAAATGCATGGATGTATTGGCTACTGATTTGAGGGTGGCCATTCGTGCAAACTTCTTACTGTTTTCTGCTGACATTAGACATTAAACTTTACACAGCTGTACAAAGATCAGAGTGCAAACCTGCAGTAAATTATTAGGAAAAGTTTAGTTTCAAGATTGCTTTAATGACTAAGCTTTTCATATGAAAGAAAAATGGCATGAGGAAGTTGTTCACTTTCATTTAAACCAAACTCAGATAACAGGTATACTGATGACTTGGCACAACGGAGTGCACTAACTTTATTATTTTTTAGCCAAAAGTTATACCTAATATAACTTGGAAAATCTGTGACACAGTAAATCAACCAAATATTCCCAAATGCTAAAACAAACTAACATTTTGAATAGCAAATAAAGAGGAGACTGGACACTCACATTTATCCTAAACTTTGTCATGATTTGCTTTATCAGCACCATATTTTATGCAAGCAGTCTGGCATATGTCATGTGTCTTTAAATAACAAGTTATATATAATTCAGAGTTTATTACTCCTAGAGAGTGCAAGGCCAACCAATAACTTGAACAGTCATTATTTCAGTCTGTCCACAGCATGCACATGCTTGCCTTCATACATCTGCTTGCCTTAAACCAAATGTGGAAATGCATTCATCTGCTTAATGGCAGGAGGAGTACCTGGCTCCCCCATTCTGTTCTTGACTGATGTGCTTTCTGCATGAAGTCTACATGTTCTCCCTGGGTTCACGGGTGTTTTCACCATGTACTTGGCTTCTGCCCACATCCCAAAGACATGCTACAGGTGAAAATGGTGATCCTTCAAAATGCCTGCAGATATGCATGTGCAAGTGTGTGTGCACATGCACAAGTGTTTCCTGTGATGGATTAGCAATCCATCGAAAATTAGCTGCTTTGCTTTAACTTCTAATGAATGCCAGGAAAGACTATGGCTCTGTTTTGGCCCTCAAATCAATAAAACAGGTAACAAGTGCAGGAATGAACACACAAAATGAATGAAAAGATGGTAGGACACTTATTATATTTCTCACAGTGGCATAAGAAGATCTGAATGCAAATTAAATGCATTTCACATTCCAAACTTCAGGACTATTAAAAACAGAAACAGTATGCTTTTTCTTAAAAACTCAACATAAACGGAAGTTATGTACTTACCATAACACTGGATCCTTTTTCATCCAAATCTGTCCAATAAGACAGCTGGGTACTGAACCACTTGGATCTGATCCAACCATAAGCCATTAAGTCACTGCTCTGGTGCATCAGGTGCCTTCAAATTTTTTTTCATTATATCCTGTGATTCTCTCTTCAAATTTAGTTTGCTGCCTTGTGTCTAAATGTGCAGGAATATTTAAAATATAGTGACACATATTAGAAATGATTTGTAATCTGAGGACTTCCAAGATAGCTGCACATTGGGTAACAGCTTAATTTCTACTCTGCCAGTGTTAAAACAGAAACTCAGAAAAAATGACCAGTAAACCTGTCTTTCTGTGTAAATTTCAGTAACTGGCTAGTAAGTGCACTGCCTAGATGCCAGCAAAAAAGAATCTGAAAAAAAATAAAATCACAAAAAGTGAGAAAACACTGACTGGGAAGAATTCTACAACTGTTCAGCAAAAAGCAGTGCAAGCTCCAGTTTTAGTGCAATACAAGACTTCCAATAATCTAGACGAAAAATAAGTCAAATGTACTACGAGCTGATTAAAAATACATGAAACACTGAAGGAGTACATCAACTCAAACAACAAAATGTTGGAAAAAAGGAAGAAACCTTAAACTGATATTCAGATGAGGTGATTAATCTGCAAAAATCACAGGCTGAGATAAAGAAAATGCTGGCTGAGTATGAGAATGATCAAGAAAAGACATTAAAAAAAATAATAGAATTAGAAGACAGAAGTTTTTCTCATGTACCAGAGAAACTGGAAGGAACAGACTGCATTCATTTTATGAAAGCACAAATAAGAATGGACTGGTATTCCGCAGCACGAGTTCTTAAACTGAAAGGACACATTCTGTGTATGCTCCAAACCTGGCCATGAGACAGCAACCTAGAACTTTAATAATAAAGATGCAATCTTACCAACAGAAACAGTTGATTCTGACCAAACTCTGGCAGGAGGACTAAGTACTAAAAGTGAAAGACAATAGAGTGTTTGTGAAAAATGACCACTCACTGTACACCAGACAGTAGAGGACTAAATTAATTCCAGTAAATCAGAGAAGGTTAAAAATCAGGCATGAAATTCAAGCTGCTGTATCAAGTTATTTTCAGAATAGTTTTTCCTGAAGAGTAAATTTTTTTTTAATGCAGAACATGCTTAGGAGAAAATACAAAAGTTTATCGAACAAAAAGTGAGCTATCAAACAGAAGGATATTCTGCTTCTTGTTCTTCTGGTAATAAGCACCATTAGAGAGACTGTGCCATTGAAACCTTCTTCAATGTTTCAAAGGAAAATCCTTGAGAGACAAAAAAAAAAAAAACACACACGAGTTGATTAGAAGAAGTGGGAGTATGTTGGAAATGAAATGGAGACTAGATTTGGGAGATGGAAATCAACAAGAAGAAAACTATCAACTTGGAAACTGACAAATAAATGTGATATTACAAAGCATTAATTGTATTTGTGAATCAAGTCAGAACAAGAAAATCTGGAAATATTGGACTTCTTTGACATTGTTAAACTTGTGGGCACTTCAAAGCATATGCCCTACTTCATGTCATTAATGTTTGGAAGAACACTTGAGAGAGGGGAAGAGGAAGGAACGAGTTAACAGCAAGTAAAACAGAATTTGTTCTTAACAGTAGTATTTTTATAATGCATGTCATAACCTGCATGCTATAAAGTAACACTTTCCTGGTTATTTTCAAGTGTAATACAGATACATGACATAACCTGCATGCTATAAAATAAAGCTGTCTTGGCTATTTTGTAGTGTAATACAGATGCTAAAGTAAACGTCCCCACCCCTTTTCCTCCTCCTATCTTTCATCTTGTCCAGTTTTAAGAAATGTAGGCAATGCAATGTAAAAAAGTAGAGAATTCTGGACAAAAGAGCATGATAGAAGAAACATTTATATGATTTTTAATACTCCTGCATAGGCAAATGGCTGTATTAAGGCCCTTGGCTTGATCTAGCAACAAGTTTTAAGGGAAAGCATATAAATAAAAAAGAACACTGGACAGAATATAAAAATGTTCCTTCTAGCAAATAAATTAATGACTGTAGAAAAAGTAACTGTGTGTCTGTTTCTCATATCTCTATGGAGACGATCTTACAAGGGGCAATAAAAATAGAATACTTCTTTATTTCTTTCAATGTCTTTCCTTCATTGGTTAGGAAATCATGCCTTCTGAAAATATTTGAGCATTTTTCTAATCTGGGAGAGGAATAAAGATAAGACAAAAACAGACAGCACTTACTGAATGTAGAAGCACAGGCTGGACTATACGTCTTAGCATGGATAACCTTCCTTATAGGTTAATCCAAGTCTATGAGTATGGTTGTCAGTCTGGGACAACTGTTCCTATTAGGAGGATTAAATTTCAAAATTTGAAGGTGTACATAGTGTTAGTATTGAAGTTAATAGGTGTTAGGGTGATTACTTCCTGGCTTGAGGGTTTTCACTAAAACAAAAAGTTTTGTAAGATGTCACATAGGTTCAAACATATACGACAAGAAACAACTGTATAAAAGATCAACCTACCGAACATTAGTGTGTGCATGAAATTCAGAAGCTGAAACTAGACATTTAGAGGGAATGTTGTTACACATAACAGGTGGGTATAATAATTTCTTAATACAATGACAACACTTTCTATATTATCTTTGAATGTAAAGGTCTCATAGATGTATACAAAAAAGAAAGAGTGGTGAACTACATTAAAAGAATGTACAGCACAAATAGCTATGCTACAGGAAATTGTAAAAGCAGAACTGGGTAAAAACACAAAACTCTGAAAACACTCAAACGGAGCCAGTCCAGCAGGAATAAAAAAAATCACAACACACCTGAGTGATTTAGCATTTTCGTTCACTTTATTTATGGAACTTCTTCAGAATACAAACATATTAAAAAATCATAGTACATATATATATTAAACTGTTCAAGTAATTAATTTGAACCTACCAATCAACTTCAACCACTTAAACTTGTTAAAGTTTTAAAGTGCCACCACACATTTTTGTGAAAACAAGCAGTTAGAATATATTAAAAACACATAAATATCTTAGATAACTTTTGATAGAAATTGTTCCGTTAATCCCTGGAAATGAATTTGCCCTCAGGAAAATTTGCCATTTCAACTCTAGAAATTCTAGATAATTATTAAACTCTTGTATAAACAACTTCATGTCAACTTTTTCAAGTAGTAAAAAATACATTTTTTTAAAATGTACATTCTTTGCTGTGCTTGGTTAAGGGATTGTTATAATCAGGGCATTTTATGGCTCTAACATGCTCACTAATATGACAACCTAGTGTTCTGGTTGTCTTGCCTAAGTAAAGTAAGTCGTAGGAACTACAGACAGCCAAATATACTAGTCCCTTGCTTTGGCAGGTATACCTATACTTGGGTATATATTGAAACCCTCTATGTTATATGGACTACCTGGATGCACAAACCTGCACCGTTTACATCTTTGGCAGGGAAATGTTCCCAAGGGTCCTAACCCATCACACCCTCCAGATCTAGGAAATTTTTCCAATAAACCCTTTAACTCACAGTTTTTTTAAAAATAAATTGGGGTTGTTCCCCTATATCACTTAATTCCTTATTTCCTAAAATCACTTTTCAATTTTCTTGGACAATGTTTCTGACTGTTTCCCCCTCAAAACTCATGGGAATCAGGAAAGCCAAACTTTTATCTCCACCATCTTTGTTACGATCTTGTTTTTTAACTGTGAAGCCAGATGTTAAAATAGAGGGGAAATAGAAATCCCTTCTATGTACAACCTGATCTGCAATACTCCTTAATAATTCTAATGGGTATCCCCACTCCAAAAACATATTGATCAAAACACTGACTTCCTTTAAAAACATTTCATCACTACTTATTTGGCTATATCTAATAAGCTGCCCTTTAAACAAGTTATTATTCATAAACATGGGGTGAAAACTTGTGTAGTGAAGATAATTATTACAGAAAGTTGTTTTCCTGTATATACTACTAACAAATACTTTCATCTCCATATCCATAGTAAGAAGTACATCTAAAAAGTTAATTGTGGTATCAAAACCACTTACTTTCAACCATTCTATGCTCTGATTAATTTCATTAACAAAAATATCAAATTTCTTCCTTCCACCCTCCCAAATAAAAACAAATAGTCAATATACCTTCTGTAGAAAGCAACTGACTTAAAGGAGGGAAGTTGAACAAGGAAATACTGTTCCCACCAGCACATGACTAAATTGGCAAAAGAGGGTGCCACATGAGCCCCCATTGTATTCCAGAAATCTATTGGTAAATATTGGAATTGAAAACAAAAAAAAATTATTACTTAATATCAAGTCTAGTAATACCCCAACAGTTTTAACATCTGCACACAGACCTGTTGTAAATTTACTAAGAAAAAGTTCAACAAACAATTCCTTGTTCCTGATCTATTGAAGTGTACAGTGAATTAACATCCACTGTACAAATAAATTGTTCCCTGCCATTAAACTGGTATCCTTTTAGTTGATCCCAAAAAATCCATGAATCTTTTAAAAAAATTGACTTTTTTGTACTACTGGATTTAAAATTTTGTCTAAAAAAACTGAAATATTAACTGTTTTGTTTCTTGGTGAGGATACTATCGGTCTAAAAGGTGGATTTTCTTCATTTTTATGTATTTTGGGATACCAAAAAGTATCCCCAACTCTGGCTGTTCCATAATGCAAAAGCTGAACATATCTAACAAAAGACAGATTTGTTGTAACAAATCAAGCAATGCCAGGTCAATAAGCTGGTATTTCCTGCATACAAAATCTTTAAACACTTTCCTATAACTATTACCATCATTAGTTAATGTTAACCTGCTTTTTGTATCATCATCATGTGACATAACAACAAGCCCATTCCCCTTGTCAGCCCGCATGTATCGAAGATATTTTCTAGAACGTAGTCTGTTCAATGCAGCCCTTTCACCACTGCTTAGATTAAAATGCTGTTTATAACTATTAAAACTTTTGTCATTGCTAAACATATTATAAAAAGCATCCTCACATAATCTGTTGAACATGCTCAATGTCCCAATTAACAGCGGATTAATGACACTTTTCTTTTTGAACAGATTGTTCACACATTTAACTTGTTGAAATAAATATTTTAAATTGAGTTTATGACTAAATTGTTTAAAGTCCAATAACAAATTAGTCATGGAAGCATAGTTAGAAGGTAGAAAGGAAAAGCCTTTTGACAGTACCACATATTCTCCAGTCGAAAAATATTCCTTGCTCAAATTAAAAATCCACCAAGTTGTTATTACCGGTTCCTTGTTCTAGTCCGGTTTCTCCCTCTCATTTTCTTCTCCTATTTGCGTGAAAAAACTAATTGTTTTCCTCATTGCCCGTTTGTCCGCTGGTAATAAGTTCCTCCATGCTACCAACAACAGGTGCTTCTGCTATATCTGCCTCGGAACAGTGTACGTCAACAGAAATGTGCCTTTCCCCAGGCTTGCTGACATCATCACCTGAGAAAGAGTCTAATCGGTCCATTCTGTTGGAGACCTCTGTCTTGAAATTCTTCTGATTTTTTACATTTATCACCTTCTGTCCCAATGCCCTTAAAGATTAATGCTTTCTGGTTGGAATGCGCACGTAAATCTCTGTTAAGCTTCTTTTTCTTCCTCATAAGTGCCGCTACATGCTTATCAGCTTTAGAAAAAATTTTTGCATAAATTGTTTTCACCAATAAAAAAAATGGATGTTTCCTCACCTATTGGTCATGTAATTGAATTTTATCTTTAAGAATACCCATCTGTTTGTTAATATGGCATTTCAAAATCTATTCCCGCTTTATTGTAAATGGCACTGACAACTTTATATTTCTCATCTCCGTAATTAGTGCTGTTGGGAAAAGTGTAAACATGCAAGCCAAAAGGAACAATGTCCGATTCCAAGCAACCAAGTAAATAAAAGTTCTCTATTTATAAATACTTATGTTTGAGTACACATTTCTCTAGTTGAAACACTAGAGATCGACAGTCTAAAAAATTAGGTTCAGGTCTAGTGAAAACGTAATATCATTGCTGGGGGTTTAAAACTTGCAAAAGGATTTTCAGAATGTCTTTGGAATAAATCCACTATACCTTGAGTGTTAATAACATATTCATTTTCACCAACCAAAGTACTCTTGTCTGAGGAAACATCAGAGATAGAAGCAATGGAATCTTTGCTTCTTTTTTTTGTTGTTAACTCGAGCAATAACTTTGTTGGCTTTCCCCACGACTTTCTCAAGAGTCTGGGTAAGGCTTTGAAATTCATCTAGTAAAGAATAAACACTCACGTCAGAATCCATAAATCCACTGCTGAAGCAATGTCTCAGTTCACAGAAAATACAAAACTACTGCACTCGACCAGCCCCTTCTGTAAAACACTGAAAACTGGAAATGCAGAAATGGGTAAAAACACAAAACTCTGAAAACACCCAAATGGAGCCAGTCCAGCACCAATAAAAAAATCACAACACACCAGAGTGATTTAGCGCTTTCGTTCACTTTACTTATGGAACTTTTTCAGAATACAAACATATTAAAAAATCATAGTACATAAATATTAAACTGTTCAAGTAATTAATTTGAACCTACCAATCAACTTCTTGAACCACTTAAACTTGTTAAAAGTTTTAAAGTGCCACCATTTTCATGAAAACAAGCAGTTACAATATATTAAACACATAAATATCTTAAATAACTTTTGATAGAAATTGTTTCGTTAATCCCTGGAAATGAATCTGCCCTCAGGTAAATTTGCCATTTCAAGTCTAAAAATTCTAGATAATTATTAAACTCTTGTATAAACAACTTCATGTCAACTTTTTCAAGGACTAAAAAATAAATTTTTTTAAAACATGTACATTCTTTGCTGTTCCAGAGCTATGCTACAGGAGAGGAGTTTGAGCAGTTACTGGATGATCTATTACTTAATGTCTCTCTTTATGAGAGAAAATTGGAGAAAGACAAGACTAAGAAGCTCCGCAGGGATTTTGCAGATTTCCGCGATGGTAACGTGTCCTGTTGGCCGAGGTATAGAGAGTTGAATGCCCCCGTAGGAAGTACGTCATCGTTAGATTAACGTACTACAACTATGGCATCCATAGCCATTAATGGAGAAGCTGGTAATGTACGACGAGCTTTAGAGTGCACCAGTGCTCTGAATCTTGTTGCGTGAAAAGGTAATATCATTCACCAAAAAATTGCCTGCGATTGAACCTGTAAGCACTTAAAGGTTGCAAATGGATATAATGGCATTAAAGGAGCCTTTGGATAAGTTTGGAACTATAATAGCTATGGAACGAACCATCCATTCTGATGGCATTTCTACAGGTGGTTATTCACCTAATAGAATTGTGAGTACTGATGATTTGTCTTCTGTGGCTAACGATGGTACTGTACTTAAAGCCAACCCAGATCAGGATAAACCTGATGTGTTTCAATCTGTTACTGTATCTTTAGTCTCTGTAAATGAAGGAACAGGAACGGGCATGTCTGCTGCTACTAGTCCACAAGCTGCTAGCAGTTAAGATGTAGTTTCATTATCTGTTGTTGATGCAAATGATGGTACTGACGTGCATTTATCTAATGATTCTGTATTAAGTGATCTAGGCTGTGCTTTAGATGTGGTAAATACAAAGAGTTTAGACCCTATAGTCAGACCCAAAATTCCTGGTATTTTTGTGGCTAAAAGCTCTGTCGCTGATAAGAATATCAACCCTAAGTCTGTGTTTTTTTGGAAAAAGTACTACCTATCATGCAGGACAAATGTATAGGGAGGTCAAGGAGCTGCAGAAGGAGAGGCAGAATGCAATCAGACCCTCTGACTCGCACCAAAGCCCCTGTGACACACAGTCAGAAGTGAATAACTTAGTTTTTAACCTTTCATCTAGTGAGCTTACAATAGAACTATCTGTGGTAAACAAAGGTCTTTCTTTTATACCTGCTACGAAAACGGACCTTGTGGAGACGATCTTAGATCTTAAAGTGTTTGCCAGGAATATTATGTTGAAAACTATCTTTTCAGGTAGTGACACTGGAGTCTATAGCACTTTTAAAAAACCTAGTACATTCACACCAGTTAACTCTCCAGCTATGGAGTCTTCTGTAAAGTTATGTGAGGATGACTTAAGGAGGTCCTTTAGTGTCAAAAATAATAAAAGTTTTTTTAACCTAACACCTAATGAGCATGAGGCACTGAATCAATTGGTTACACCTGAGCATCTAGTTATTAGACCAGCGGACAAAGGAGGTGGGGTTGTAGTGCTGGATAAGTCTGTGTACCTGGCTAAAATGCATGATACGCTGTATGACAATATTGTACATGTGTTATTGCAGAAATTTCAAGTCAAAGGTATAATTAATAGGTTGAATTTCTTTTTGTATGACCTACTAATGACAGAGCGGATAGACTAATCTCTCTACACCTACTTTTCTGTAGCGCATCCCACCATACCACAGATCTATGGATTGCTGAAAGTGCACAAAGGATCGTCCCTACTGCCCTATAGTCTCAGGAAGGGGATGGCTCACTCAGCCAATGTCGATATACGTCGACAAACAAGTGAGAGGTGTACTGGACAAAGTTGTTACAGTTCTGAGGGATAGTAAACAATTTCTAGAGTATTTGTACAAGTGGGCTAAGGGTAGATCTAGAAATGATATCAAAAGAATGTTGCTTGTTACTCTAGATGTGAAATCACTTTTTACTGTGATACCCAATGATGATGGGATTTAGCAGGTTAGGCGATTCTTGGTTAAAGAAAGTAGCTTCTCTAACTCTAAGGTTAGTATGATCTGTACCCTGTTAGACCTGATCTTAGAGAATAATGTGTTTCTCTTTGAGTCAGAGTACTTTCTACAAGTTGTAGGGGTAGCAATGGGCACAGCGTGTACCAACATGTATGCGAACTTAGTTTTAGCCAATTGGGAGCTATCTTTAGCAAAGATCTACATAAAGCGCATGTTATGTTCTATAAACAATTCATGGATGACATCTTTTTTGTCTGGGATGGTAGCATGGATGAGGTTCAAGCCTTTGTAGATATGTTAGAGATTTCAACCAATAAACAGACAAAGCAATTTCTATGGAAACAGCAGGAAAAAAGTGTCGCAGCAACCTCCAAAGTAGACAAAAAGTTGATTTATTACAATAATCCAAACCAGTAGTCAAGCGCGCTTTCGTCTTGTAACCCAAGACTTCTTCATAACAAATTAAAATACATCAATACCATACTTAAATAGTCCCTGATGAACAATTAAAGTTGATTGTCAATTAAGAGCCAAAATGTAAGGAAGTCCTTATAAGGGCAAAAGTTAAAAATGCTTTTAAATTAATTCAGAGCTATCTTATAAATTACATAAAAATATATAAGAACACTTCCAAATATTTAAATGTGCAATAATACAATATTACAAAACTATAATTCACATTTTATATATTAAATGTCTTATTTTAAATTTTTTTTTTTTTTAAAAAAGATCTTCTAAAGCTTTAATGCCTTGTACTTCAATACTGGCATGATACTACATGCCGCATTTATACCGGGGGGGGGGGGATGGGTGGAATTTAGTCTAAAGTGCCACATTAACTCTTCCCTCTCAAGTCTGTTCTTCCAATTCCCTCCCCTCAAATCAGTTCCTACAATTTCTAAAATCCCAAAGTGAAAAGTTTTACAAAATGTTCCCCTTCAAGTGCCTATATAGGGCATTATTCTCATCTTCACGTCTAACAGTGTAGAGGGGTTCATATATCCTCCTACAGAGAGCCCTTTCAGTTTTGCCTACATAGAACTGTTGACATTTCTGACAAACTGCCACATACACTAACCCCTTAGATCCACAAGAGCCCCCTTTCAGTGTAACTGTCCTCCTAGAGGACCCTATTTCAATGTACTCAATACCCAAAATGTATGGACAGTAGGCACATGATCCACAGTTTCTGGTCCCGCTTGGTAGACCACCTGAATGAATAGGGTGCTCCAATAAAAATTTTAAATTATAACTAGTTTTAAATACAAACACAGGTTCTTTACCTATAAAATCCATAAGATCATCCGTACTTTTAAACATGACCCAATTCCTTCTCACTATCTGTTTAATTTCCTTACTTAGTTCACCAAATGTTAAAACCAATGCTTGACTACAATTTTTGTCCCTGTTCTGGACCTCAGGGTTCCCTATAGGTTCAGTTGTTGTTCCTAATAAAGGTTTAAATCTTTTTCCCCATTCATTCATAACTTCCTCACATATGGGATACAGCATTTGTGTCGGGTAGCCTCTTTTTATAAAGAGGTTTACCAAGGTAGCCATTTCCCTCTTACACATCTCTTGACTTGAACACATTCTGGCAAGCCTCACCATCTGCCCTTTTACAATGCTTCTCTTTGTGTCACCCGGGGTGACTACTATTATATTCCAAATAGTCATTCGAGAAAGTTGACAATGTATACTCTGGATGTGAAACCTTTTTTGTCCCTGTCCAAAGCAACAGTTACATCCAAATAAGTAATGGAATCCTTACTAAAAGTACTAGTAAATTTAAAATAATTACATACTCCGTTAATATAATCAAAAAAATCCATAATTTCCCCATCTTTTTTCCACAAAATAAATATGTCATCTAGGAAGCGGAGGTAGGTCCACCATTGATCTGGGAATTTACTATTAAAAATATGTTCTTTTTCCCATATGTACATTACTAAATTTGCAAAAAGGGGGGCACAACTAATACCCATGGCCACCCCTTTAGTCTGTTTAAAAAATTCACCCTCAAATGTAAAGAAATTATTTTTTAAAATAATGTCCATGAGGACCATAACAAAATTTAGAAGGTTATTACTTAAGTCACATACCTCCAAGAGGGCCTTGTAGAAAAAAGTCAACCCCTCATAATGAGAAATCGAAGTGAACAAGTCTACAACATCAAAAGTAGCAAAAGTGTTATTCCCACTATAATAATCACTTTTAATCTTACTTAAAAAATCCCAAGAATCACGTAGGATGTAATCAATGTTCTTCAAATTGTCCCTTACTACCCTTTCTGTTTCCAAAACTAATAATTAATCTATACGGGGGGGGGGGGGGGGCAGTGATGTTTTTGTGGGTTTCAGTATTCTAAACATAATTGGGATTCTAGGATGGTCAGTACAAAGGAAAGCAAAAACTTCCTCATTAATAACACCTTGTAAAAGTGAATCTCCCAAACATAATTGTATTTTTTAAGAGCAATATTAATCTCATATAAGGAAGATATCTCATATTTATCATCATCCTGTAGCATACTGTAGATTTTATTAGTATAATCTGTCTTCTCCACAATTACCATACCTCCCCCCCTTATCAGGTTTCATAAACCTCAAGTTAGTATTCCCTCGTAGTTCTTTTAAAAGTTGGTTCTCCTCAAAGGACAAGTTATATTGCTTACATTTAAAATGATAGTAGGACTCATAAATCTCTTGTGTAAAAACCTTACCAAATGTTGATATTGTAGGGTGTAAGGGTGAGTTAAAACAACTTTGCCTTTTAAAGTTTAACTGTGGTGGTAAACTAAAAGTATCTTTGAATAGCTACCTTAAATTTAACTTCCTTGTAAATAATTTAAAATCTGTAATAATATGTGAAATATCTCCTTACCTCTTAGGTACAAATTTTATACCCTTCTTCAACAGAGAAAAATGATTCTTACTGATTCCTAACCCCGCATAGTTGAATATATTAAAACCCCTATAGCTCCATAATACCCCATCAAAAGAGGAGATAATTTCTTCCTCTGTGCTGTCCTGGTCAAGTCAGTAATAACTGTTCTTCCTCCATTTCTGATGGGAAGCTTCTGACTCACACCCTTGTTCCCCCCTTGATGTTCTAAAAAACACCTACCCTTAGGTGCATTGTTTTTGTTCAATAACTGTTCAGATTTCCTTAAAACTGGGTATGCCTGTTCATAGTTATCTGACCTGTCACTAATGTGGGTATGTGGTGAGTGAAACACTTCCTCATTCCCTTTGTTGTTATTTTTATAGTATGATCTAGGAAAGGGGTAAGCTATCTTGTCCCTATAATCACAAAAAATCTCTGTGGAGTTTCTTGTGCTTCCTTTTCACATTTTCGTTCAATTGTTACTCTTTTTTTTGGAAAACAGCATCATATCTATTACAAACATCATCAAAATAAACATAATTCAAAATAGTTTCATTAATTTTTTCCACTTCATCAAATAAGCAATTTTTTTATTATTAATACTTATGATGAACTCCATAAGTTCGGTGCCATGCCTGACAAACATTTCAATAAGTTTATAAAACTCAGGGTCTTCTTCCATTAACTCATTAGGAAAATGGTATACCCTCAAGTCCCTTAGATACCCTCTTGTTCGTAATGCTTTCATTTAAGAACACATGGTCACATTAAAGGTTACGTACCTTCACCAGTTTATTTTCCAAGTCCCTCAGTCTCCTGTTGATATCTCCTTCATCTGGTCGTGTCCCTGGTGAGGTAGTATTAGCAGGAATAGTCCGTATTGAACCAGTCCCTTAGTGTAGATCTCCTTTCATTAATAGTGATTTCCTGCCTTATTTGGTTGCATGGAATAGATTCCTGTGTGTTAAACTGTTTACTAACAGCTTGCGTTTTCTTATGTGCCCCTAGGTCTCGTATTGCCATTTCCTCGTTCCCAGAACACCCCCACATCTGTAGAAGGAGTCTGGTTGGTTCCTGTCCTTCCTGCACAGCCTCCTGAGCCTTGTAGTCTCTCGACCGGTGTTTGCAGTTCAGAAACCTTGCTTGTTAGAGTGGCAATAATGTTCATAAGTTGTGTCAAGGTCACAGATTCATTTCTAACGTTACTCAGTCTTCGATGTTCTCTACTCAAAGCATTTTTAACTTTTGCCCTTATAAGGACTTCCTTACATTTTGGCTCTTACTTAACAATCAACTTTGTTCATCAAGGACTATTTAAGTATGATATTGATGTATTTTAATTTGTTCTGAAGAAGTTTTGGGTTACAAAACGAAAGCGCGCTTGACTACTGGTTTGGATTATTGCAATAAATCAACTTTTTATCTACTATGGAGGTTGCTGCGACACATTTTACTACTGTTTCCATAGGAATTGCTTTGTCTGTTCATTGGTTGACGTTTGGCAAGTTCCTATCTGTTTTTTTGTTCTATGTTAGAGACTTCAACTAGTTATTTGTCTTTTTCTTTGCATTAATCTGTTGACACCACTGATTTTTTTTAGACATTACTGTGAGTAAAGACATGTTAGGTAACATGTCTACTAAAATGTACAGGAAACCATGCAGGAAAAATAACATACTACATCGCTCTAGTATGCATCCATCCCACGTTAATAGGAATGTGATTAAAATCAGGTTCTTAGGTGCATGAGATTGCATACTAATGCTGATTCTTTAGAGCATGCCTCAGGAGTGCTGAAGGTAGATTTATTGAAGAGGGGCTATAAGAGCAGCGAGATAGATGAGGCAATTAAAGAATTGAATACATTGGCTGGTTTTAAAGTAAAACTCTTTTTTCTGACAGCTCCGCTAGTATAGTGAGGGGCACCGAGGTTAATAGCACCAAGGGTATGAATAGGGTTTGTTTGACTTATTCGGCAGAGGTTAGTAAAGTGTGTGAAGTCATACAGAAAAATTGGTCCATTCTGGTGACTGATCCCTCTATTAGTGACCATATAGAACCAGTTCCAAAATTTTGCTTCAAAAGCACCAGGAATTTAAAACAGCAACTTTGTTATAAGCACACTGAACCATATAGACACCTCACTTGTCAGCATAAGGGCACTTATGCTTGCCGATCCTGTAAGGCTTGCAGTTCTATATGATCTACACATTTGGTCATGCATCCATTAAGCATGGAACCTATACATCTGTCCTTTTATGCAGACTGCTGTATGAAGAATGTGGTCTATAAGGCTAAGTGTAATATATGTGACTCATATTATATAGGGAAAACAAATCGTATGTTTAAGGACAGGATTCTGCAACATCAGAATGATATACGGAATAATAAGCTAATAAATGCATTAGCAAAACATGTATCTGAAGCTGGTATAAACCACAGCTTTAAGTTCTTAGTACTACAGAAA
Source organism: Protopterus annectens (assembly GCF_019279795.1). Taxonomy (NCBI): domain Eukaryota; kingdom Metazoa; phylum Chordata; order Ceratodontiformes; family Protopteridae; genus Protopterus; species Protopterus annectens. Next base: position 1,106,871,218 of record NC_056732.1, read on the forward strand.
ATAAATGAAAGTCTAAGAGAAGGGGATTTGAGCAATGAAACTGAACTTGCTGTGTTAAAATGGATTGTTAACTTTAAAGCATAATTACCACCGGGTTTAAATAGTGCTGTTGTTTTAAAGCCTCTCCTAAAGAAGAGAGGCTTAGTACACTGACATGTGTTAGCACTTAATAATTTTAATTGATTTTAATTAATTTTATTGGATGCTTGATGTATTTAAAGACCTGTTTTTTCATACAAAAAAACTAAGACCAACCACCCTAGCGACGGATCACCTCCCAGCGGAATACCTTCAGATAGCGTCAGATGCTATCGCCTATCCCATATCTATCTTGATTAACAGAACTATAAACAAAGCCACCATCCCATCTATTTGGAAAATCTCATACATCATCCCTCTCCACAAAGGAGGCACCTCCACGGAACCATCCAACTATAGACCGATAGCAATCCTGTCTCCTCTACTTGGGGCAGGGACATGAAGCACTGGTTTCACAGACAGGGTGCTGGTGGACTTACCTTGGACATTCCGCTGAGGACTTAACCCTATAGCTGTGCTAGTGGGGAGTCTTAATGGGGCCCTGGAGGGAGACAGACATAAAGAAATCCAGACCCTAGGCTGACTGTGTTCTCTGTGTGCTCTTAAGGGAAATTGTGCTTGATGAAGAGAGGTCTGCATCTGAAAATACTGAAAGTATCCATTTGGATTCCAAGTGAACATCCCTCTCCAGTGTCAGTGGCGAGAATTCAGGCTCCTTGATTACTGGCCCAGAGTGGGGATGTCAAAATATGCATGAGTTTAGAAAGACTATTAAGCAATTTTTTTTTAATAAAACTCCAGAGCACAAAAACATTCAGCACAACAACTCAGGCAGCAGAAAGTAGAAAGGGTTTTTGCAAAGCTTAGGCAGCCTATAACAAAGAAGATAACCAGATATCCTGTAGAGGTATTAGAAATATTTCGTAAATTTTATGAAAATCTTCATAAAGCAGAGAAATATGGCAATAAAAAAAAAAAGACACAAATGGAAATGTTTATGGAAGAATTAAATATTCCAAAGTTAGTAACTGAGCCTCATTTACTTCTAACAGGATAGGAGGAGATGAGATAAAAATGAGGATGTATAACCAATCCACAGGAATGTACCCAGGAATAGATGGTATTCTTGTGGAAGTTTGGAAGCTAAGAGGGAAAAAAAGCAAAAGTACCAATACCCTGGAAGAAAACAGTGGTGGCAGTAACACCTAAAGATGGTAAAGACTCATCAGATCCAACTTCATACAGGCCCATTTCAATTTCAAACCCTGATTATAAAGTGTTTATGTCTAAAATGGCTAAAATAAAGGCAAAAGTGATGCCATAATTGACAGATATGGATTAATGCGGTTTTGTGGCAGGAAAGCAAACATTTGAGAACACTAACAGAACAACGATGATCCAGAGGGAAGCAGCATGTAAGAAAATACCACTGCTGTTTGTGGGCCTTGATGCAGAGAAAGCATTCGAAAGAGTAAGCTGGGATTTTATGAGCAGGGAAATGGAAGCATTTCCACTCCCTAATAAAATTATAAGGTTGATTAAGATGATATATGAGGGATAGGAGGGGAAAATTAAAGTGAGTAGGTTTCTCTCTACGTTCTCTTTGACCAGAGGAGCCAGGGAAGGGTGTCCCCTTTCCCATTTGCTATTTGTATTATATTTAGAACCACTGGCAAAGAAAATAAAGGACTCAGAAATTCAAGGATATAATTGGTATGGTAGTCACAAAAGCTGGTTTAATTCACAGATGATATTATTTTATACCTGATAAAAACATAAAAGGACATTTCAGTGTTGTGGAACATTCTGAGACAGTTTCATGTCTTTTCAGGATACAAAACTAATGAAGATAAAACAAAGGCAATAGCTGTAAACCATGTACCCACTCATGAACTGGTTTAGCAATACCCTATCGGGACATGATAAAATGAAGTACTTAAAGTATACATTAAAAGATTCTGTTGAGGCAACTAAGGACATATGGAAGGAGACTAAACAAAAAATAATACATTGATTGGAAGCTCTGTATTATGGATATGGTTCACAAGAAACTACTAGTCAAAATGTTTTCAGTTCCTTTAGATTTAAACAAAGGTCAGGCATATTTTTATCAACCAGAGGAGAAAATGTGGATAGCAATTAACAGAGTTGAAGGATTTTATCTGAGATGGGAAGACGGCAAGAGTCCAGTGGGATTAAGATGATCCTTCCAATAGAACAAGGAGGTTTGGGATTACCCGAGTTGAAGGGATACTTCAGAGCTACACAGTTAAGGAAAGAGGAAAGCTATAATTCAAAGTGGAAAGGTATGATGAAACAGGGAGCAAGCTCAAGAAACAAGGAGAGACTGGAATTTTGGATGCAGATCCTTAAGGAAAATAACAATAACCATACAGAATATTACATTCATAAAGTAACAGAAAGTATTCTAACAACCAAGTCAACATGGGAGTACAGAAAAGGATTATGCCAATAGGGATAACTGAAAATAGGTATACAGACAATTGGCAAGAGGGGACCAGAATTTACTGGAGAAAACTGGCAAAAGAACCAAGGTATTGGGAGCAAATAATTAGAGGGGGGAAAGGTAAATGAACAGGAAGAGACTGCTTTCGCTATCAAGGACTGATATCAGAGTATAGGCAAAGAGAAAGAAAAAAAAGGTATCCTAACTGAAAGAACAGCACTGGTAGAGTTTTTAGTAGAATCTACAACAGAAGCTGCTGTTAAAAAAGGGATAATAAGTGGAGCATATAAAATATTGCACAAGAACTATAAGAATCAATCAGAGGAGGTTAGAAAGGATATGGAAAAGAGATTGGATACGCAATTTACAAACAAACAAAGGGGGATATATCCATGACTCCCAAATATGCAACAAAGTTTGAAAGACTTAGGATCTTTGCTGGAAGTATTTACACATGTATTTTATACCCCAAGTAGACTCCAAAGAATATTTCTTAGATAAATAGCAAATGCTGGAGGTGTGATGAGGAAGAAAGAGGTAATTGGGAACACATTTTTGGGGCTGTAATGAGTTGTCAGACTTTAAAAATTCTATGCAGACTACTCTATCAGAGATAATGGGTGAGCAAATTGCTATAACTAATGAAATTAGTTTTTGAGCTATGAAACAGAATCAGAACTGCATAGACATAGTAAGGCCTTGCTGAATCTAATTATGGTGGCAGCCAAAAAAGCAATTACTAGAAAATGGAAATCAAAGTCTAATCTAAACCAACTGTACCAGAAGTAGTGAATATAATAAGAGATAAAACAACTGGAAATGGGATCTTTAGAAAAGGGTAGGAGCAAATTACTTTAAAAAAAATGGGAATTGTGGGAACATTACCTGCAGAATAACATTTTGGTGAATGAATGACATTTAAAAGAAGGCAGGATTTGAATGAGCTATGTAATGTTTGACTGACAATGCTGGATAAATTACAAGTGATGTATAATATTTTCTACTAAAAATATGTCAATATGGTTTGTTTTCATTTATATAAATATATGCCTGCCTATGTCATCAGTGATAATTTAATAAAGATACTTATTGTCTAAAAAAATGATTTATTATCTTTTTACAGAATAAATGCAAATTTGGTACTAATGTGTGGAAAGTATCTACTGAAATATCCTCATGTGAATCTGGTATGTGCGACCACACGGATGGAGGCCGCCATAAAACCAACAGCTCTAAGAACCAGCAGTGATGGACAAGAAAGATGATGATACAGAACTTGAACTCTGACGTGGAGGGATAACAGTCTTTATGGGGTGAGATACACCTGGCATGAGGTTGTGTCCAGACAGTATCTTGATGAAAGTGACATGTTCTGAGGGATGAAGCTGTGATACTTGAAAATTTACACAGAAGCCTAAGGATACGCAGAGATGTAAAATGTAATCTCTGGCAAACAATAATGACTCTTTGGTCGTTGCAGTAGACAAGAGAAAGTGTGTACCACTTTAAGTCGTAACTGGTCTGTGACTACTGCCATGCACTTAGTGAACACCCACAGAGTGTGGTGAGACCAAAGGGAAGAGCCTTTAACTGATAATGATGGTATCCTAGCAGAAAGTACAGAAAACCTCTAGACTCATTTGTGATCTTTATATAGAGACAGGTATCCTAAAGGTCTATAGGGATCATCCAGTTGTTTACCTTGAGGCAGGGCAAAATCATGGACATTGTGACCATTCTGAAGGAGGTCTTCTTTATGTCTTGGTTTAGGCAATCTGCAACTAAAATTGGCTTGATGTTCATCTTCAGAACTAAAAAGAATCTCGAGTAGATTCCTGACCATCTCTACTCTGGTCTGGTGGGACCTCCTGGATGGCTCTTTTTTGACAAAGGATGGATGTCTCTTGTAGGGCTGCCTGCAGCTGGTGTGGTGGAACACTTGATAATGGGAGCCTTTGTTCTGGCAGTTTCTGGGAAATGGTATGGTACAACCTCTGGATAGGAGTTTTCGCACCCAAATATTCTGTTAATGGCTATCAATGCAGCATGTAGGAAAGGTCAGCACCTCCATCCTACTGCCACCATAGTTGGGCAGGCAGTCAGGCAAGCTTTCAGGGATACTGTCTCTGTTTCACAGAAAAGTGTTCCCTGTACCCCTGATTCTGCAGACCTCAAAGACCACAAGGTCAGCATCCATTAAAGGGGCATCCTCTGCCACAACAGGCCCTATCTGTTGAGAAATCAAAGGGTTAACACTGGGAGTTTCTCCACCAAAGGGATTTTGAACCCTTCTGATTCCTAATAAAGGATCTTGGGAGGGTTTTCAAATCTGACTCTCATGGCAGACAGCATCTTCCTATCCTGTTTAAACCTCATTATTGTTTCCTTTACCATAGGACCAAAAGTGTAGCTTCATCAAAGTGGACATTGGTAAAGGATGCCTTGAAGTTGTTTGCAAAACTGCATGATGGAGCCATGCATGAAAGCCTGAGGGTCCTTTCTGTTTCATGTGTGTGTGTGTGTGTGTGTGTGGGGGGGGTACTGCTTTCCTGCTTAAACTGTCTACCAAACTACTGTAGTGGTGGTCTCTGAAGTACTGGGCAACTGGTTTCACTCCTGACTCCTGGGCCACCTCCCAAGTCTGAATGGTCAATTATGTAAAGGAAGTAAGAGTAGGTCCTGCCTTACTTGTTTAAGTACCACATAACTGTGGTATTGTCATTCCAAATCAAAAGTGGACCCAGCTGCCAAACATCCCTGAATACAGTGATGGCAAGGATCACTGCCATCATTTCCTTCATGTTCATATGTTTTCTCCTCACTGGCTTGTTCCAAGTATCTTGAGACTTTCAGGTTCCTTGCATGGGCTCACCAACCAGTGTTTGAGGAGTCTGTATAAAATCTGAGTCTCTGTAGAAGCTTAAAGGGAGATCCCTTGTTCAAGATGATTGACTATATCCACCATAAATCTACTTCATTATGCAAAGAAGCAAGGGTATGCTGGTGTTGGCATTATCTGTTCCAGAGATACCACTGTAGTTTCCACATGGACAACTTGGCTAGGGGTACCATCAATATACAGGATGCTACGTATCCCAAAAGTATGAAGACGTCCCTGGCTGAGAAATGTAATCAGTTCACATCTTGGCTAACTAATCTAACCAAAAAAATCTTGATTTCTAACACACTTGACATAAATACTAGAGATATGACGGTTAAGCTCTTTGGCCAATGCAACAACAACCCAGCCTGTGGAACTATCACAGGCAAAATTGATTTTTCCAAATAACTAACATTTGAGGGGCATGTGAATAGCCAGACACCATAAAATTAGGAGAAGTTACAATGTTTTGGCCCACTCATACACATAGTGCCCAATTTTCTAATATATAAAATTAAATAAGCACTATAGTTGAGGCAGCAAAGAAGGTAAATCTGTCCACGCAAATTTCTGCTGGTCATGTAACTAGCTATCCGATATAAGTTTCTAGTGTATAAATTTTAGTATACGTTATACCATAGAAACAAGAGCAAATTACTCTGGGAGGCCAACAGTATGATGACTTAGTGTACAGGCCTGAAACTTCTGGCTCCACCCTGTCTGAAAGGGTTTTTCATTCCTCCCCCACCTCCAGTTTAACACTTACTAGTATGCAACATACTAAACACAAAACAACTCGCTTCTAAGACATGCTTTCATCAGGTCAGGTATACTAATCAGTCAGTCAGGTACAGATTCACAACATTCACAAATGTATTATCACCACCACAAGTTTTGTCTTGTCTGCATCCAAACTGACAGATCACTGCAAATTTCATCATAGTACTGGATTGTTCTTCAAACCAGTATATACTTGTATGGGACAGTTTTGCTGAAAAAATATTTCCTTCTGCTGGCTAAACTATATAAGCTAGCATTAACTTTTCTTCTTAGGTTAGTCATTCCCAGATTAGTGACACAGCTTTCATGGATTATGCTCTTTGGTACTAGAATTTTTACCTGCCAGCATTTGCAGCTTCCTCCCTCACTATTCTCAGTAGTTTTTCCTGGAAATGTAAGCTGTCTGCTTCAACTTACAGCTGTGCCCATCTGTAGAACAGAATTCTAAACCATCCATTCTGATGCTGACATCTGGTATATGTATTCTACTTATCCTCCTCAGTGTACCATAAGCTACTGCTAGTTTACATCTACGGCTGCAGCTAAAAGCCCTTGTCTTACACTTCACTTGTGTACACTTGTATAAAGAACATGTTTATACTGTGTCTACATGCAAAATTATCTAACTTTTGAAATTTTCCAAGGACACACCTTAAAACAGACACGGTCTTGTCTAATACTTAACAACAACATACACAAATATTTTTCAACTACTTGTACATGACAGTATATTTCTTTTCTGCAAATATTTTACATTTGCTGCTTTTATGAACTTTAGCTTTATTGAAATATTAACCTGCCCTGAGATATACAGTCAACTTCCTGTAAAATTAAATGCATCAATCATTTGAATTTAATTTGTGTATTAATTCTGCATCACCCCTTCCATGTTCATAGGTAAGTACCGGGCTAGATGCTGTCATGGGTCATTTTAAGCCTAGCCATTTCCTCAAAGGTAAGCATCAAACCCTGTACCTTGTTATCTATGAGGTAAACACCTTAACAATTAAGCCCTCCTAGTCTTTGACTCAGACATATAACTAAATCTTTTTCTTACCTTTGTAGTACGTGCTGTCCTCCATGTATCTGGACAAGCCAAAATCCCCTAATTTTACACAGTCTGTAGATGACACTAGCACATTTCTTGCAGCAATATCCCTATGAAAGACAAAAACGTAACACTTAAAACAGGGTAGGAAAAAACCTGGAATAAGTTATGAGTAAATTTCACAAGATCTTATGCATAACTCCACTACATCTGACACATCTCTAAATGCCTACACAGCCAGTGAGCTAACAAACATCAGGTGATGTTCAGCACATGGTCTAAAAATAAAACCAAACTGGGTTAAGAATACACAGTCTAAATGGAAAGCACATTTTAAAATTAATGTTTCAGACTGGAAGACTTCATAAAAATTAGATACAAATTAAGTTACTGGAGAAACAAAGGAGAGTAAGATATACAACAGGATGTATGTGTGAGCAGTGGTGGTGGGGTGTATGCTGTGGAAGAGAGTTAAAAAAAAAAAAAAAATAGGTCAAAGTAGAATGAACAGAAGCTCAAGGTATAAAGGAGTGATAATGGGAGGAAAAGAACATGACAATCTGAAAATTCCTACAGAGGAAACTATATTAAATGGCATGGTAAGAAGACAATCTAGTGAGAATAATAATCACTGAGAAAAAGCATAATTAAAGCGAAAAAAAATAGATAAAATGAAATAAAATAAAACTCTTGGAAATAAAAGGGCAAACTAAAGGAGATTAGTAAAACAAAAATTCTCTTTCATTCACACCGAAGGACTGCTGAGAGCCTAAGTGAATAACAGGTGGCCTCTGTTTTTCCTGTGGTCAGGATCTCTGAATTCTCGCTGGAGGACACACAAAGATAGATCAAAGACATAGTGATCATTGCTGGTAAAATTGGATGCACATGTTTCTCAGGGTCTTCATTCCTGACTGCTCTACAGTGTCCCTTAAATCATTAACCCAATGTCTCACAATTTCGCCATATATCAGACTCCTCTTGGAACTTTGCTTGTAGAAAGAATACATTCCATAAATGAGAACTCTTTAGTGATCTGAATGACAACTTGGGCCTGTAAATCTGAGTAATACTGAAAGTACTTTTACAAGTAAAGCAACAAGTTTTCTTGAAAGGTTTGCACTACGTTGGGAGGAAATGCCAAAGGTGTGTAGGATGCTTCTCACCATAAGACTCCACAGACTTGGTGGCTGAGGGTAGAAGGCCATGGGAGGCAGTGAGAAGGAAGCACTAATGTTAGGGCAAATTTCTAAAACAGGAAATTTAGTTGTGATGGACCTGTAAAGAAAAGTACAGTTTTGTACCTACCATAAATGTAGATGTTCGAGTGCTCATACAGCTGCAGTCATAACAGATGGGTTATCCTGCCGTCAGGCGGGTCCTCGGTCGGCCGAATTCCAAAGTCTAGGTCCGGCGTCAGTTGTCGTCGCTTCTACCCTGACGTCAGTGCGGCAGGGGTATAAAAGAGCCAGCCGACGCCATCTTCTTCAGTTTTTCTTGCCCCAGATGTCAGGTGCCTCCAGAAGGAAGGCAAAACAAACTTATGTAATCATGCAATATAGAATAATCAAAAAACAGTAGTTGCAAGCAAATACACCATAAAAGAATACCCCTAATAGGTTGTATGAGAAGGTGTTTGTAATAAGGCCTGTCCTAAGGGGATGGAGGGGGGGGGGGACCTAAACTGCAGCAGTATGAGCACTTGAACATCTACATTTATGGTAGGTACAAAACTGTACTATGTTCATCGTGCATACAGCTGCAGTCATAACAGATGGGTAGAATCCCAAAGCTAAGTAGTAGGGGTGGCAGGCACTAAGAGGAACTAGGAGGAGCAAGGATGCCCTGCAAGACAGCTGTGGCAAATCCCTCTCTAGATTTAGAGTAAAGTGGAAGGTGATAGTGTTTGGAGAAAGTGTGCACTGAACTCCAAGTGGCTGCTTCCAAAATGTCCTTGGTAGGAACCCCCCTGAGGAAAGCTGCAGAGGTAGCTGTGGCCCTTGTGGAGTGGGATCTGATGCTTGAAGGCACAGCTTTTCCATGAAATGAGTAACAAAAGCGTATGCAGTGGGCTATCCATTTTGAGATTGTCTGTTTGGAGATCGCCTTTCCTTGAGCACCTGTAGCATAGGACACAAAGAGTTGCTCGGATTTCCTGAATGGCTTTGTCCTGTCCAAATAATAACGAAGTTGTCTGTGAATGTCCAAGGAATGCAGTAGTCTTTCCCCTTTGTTTTGTGGGTTAGGATAAAAGGTAGGTAAGTGGACAGTCTGATTCAAGGCTACACTGGATACTACCTTTGGCATAAAGGTAGGGTTGGTTTGTAAGGAAACTCTGTCCTGATGGAAAATGATGAAAGGTTGCACAGCCATGAGGGCCAGTAGTTCCGAAACCCTGCGCGCTGAGGTGATAGCCAGAAGGAAGGCTGTTTTCCATGACAAATATTGTAGTTCTGTTGAAGCAGCTGGCTCAAATGGAGGAAGGGTCAGCTTTTCCAATATGAAGTTGAGGTCCCAAGTAGGGACTGGTGGTTGACTTGGGGTTCTTATATTCTTTGCCCCTCTGAGGAACTGTCTTAAGAGAGGATGAGAGAATAAAGGAGGATCTGTGTTGTATTGTGCAGAAATGGCTGAAGCGTGGATTTTGATGGAGGAGAAGGAAAGTCCACTGTTTAAAATCTCAGCTAGGTACTGTAAAATTTGAGGTAAATTCATTACCCAAGGATTCTGGCCCTTTTTCTGATTCCAGGCACAAAATTGTTTCCATTTGGCGGAGTAGGCTTTTCTAGTAGAAGGTCTTCTGGCCTCCAAGATGACATCCTGCACCTCCTTGGAGAGGAGGGTGTGTTGTGAAATCAAGGGATTCTCCATGCAGCTAGATTTAGGGTTTTGAGCTGGCTGTGAAGAGTTTTGAAGTTGTGCTGGGACAACAGAATAGGCACTAGAGGTAGGATCCATGGTGGGGAATGTGTCAGGCTCTTCAGGAGCAGATACCAGTGTTGTCTTGGCCAATCTGGAGCAATGAGAATCATTTTCGGCCTCTCTGCTCTGCCTTTTAATAGAACTTTGGGCAGCAGAGGAAGAGGCGGAAAGGCATAGACTGTCAACGTTGTCCAATTGAAAGAAAGTGCGTCCACTTTCCAGGCCTGTGGATGATAGGTCCTTGAACAAAATTTTTTCAATTGGTAATTTCTGTGGGTAGCAAAGAGATCTATGTCTAGCTGTCCCCATGCCTGAGTAATCTTTGCGAAAACTTGAGGATGCAACTTCCATTCGTGTGGATCTGTCAGATTTCTGCTTAGGCTGTCTGCCAGTGTGTTTTCCTTCCCTGGCAGGAATTGTGCCTGAAGTTGGATTTGCAATTCCAGAGCTGTGTTCCATAGGGTCATGGCTAGTCTGCACAGGGGGTATGAATGAGTTCCCCCCCTGTTTGTTTATGTACCACATCACTGTGGTGTTGTCTGTCCTTATCAATAGCTGGCCTGGATGCAGTAGGTCTTTGAAGGCCATAATAGCATTTTGCACTGCTAGCATTTCCTTTTGGTTGATGTGCAGGTGCTTCTCTTTTTGGGACCATTTTCCCTGAATGCACTGATCTGTCATGTGTGCCCCCCAGGCGTAGTCTGTGGCGTCTGTTGTGATGATTTGAGTTGCTTGAGGTACGCAGAAAGGGAGACCTATGTTTCTTTGGCATGCTTGAGCCCACCACAGAAATTCCTTTTGAAGACATGGAATGAGTGGTATAATTGTTTCCAAACTGTGGCTGTGTTGAGACCATAAGTTTTTTTAGGTACCATTGAAGTTTCCTCATATGCAGCTTTGCACATGGGATCAGAAGGATGCAAGATGCCATGAATCCCAGAGCCTGCAGGACTTTCCTTGCAGTCAGCCTGGTGAAGGTTGCCATTTTGCTGAAGTATTGAGATAGTTGCCCTTGTTTGTCTGGCGTGAGGTAGGCCATCTGGGTGGTTGTATTCAAGCTGGCACCCAGGAAAATTATTTTTTGAGAGGGTATTAGTTTTGATTTCTTTTTGTTGACTGTGTATCCCAGAAAGTTCAACAGTTTTATTACAAATGCCAGGTATTTCAGAAGTATGTCCTTGCTGTCCACTTGGATCAGGCAGTCGTCCAGATATGGGTATATTTGTATTCCTTGAAGTCTGCAGAAGGCAATTACTGATGCCAGGCATTTTGTAAACACTCTGGGCGCAGTAGATAAGCCAAAGGGCAATGCAGGGAATTGATAATGGGTTGAACCTGCAAGAAATCTGAGGTATCTTCTGCAATCTTGTCTGATAGGGACATGCAGGTATGCCTCCTTGAGGTCCAATGTTACCAGCCAAGACTCCTTGCCCAGCATGGGAAGAAGCTGCTGTAATGTGAGCATCTTGAATTTTGGTATCTGTAAATATGTGTTTAGGATGGATAGGTCTAAAATAGGTCTCCAATCTTTGTCTTTCCTTGGTACCAGGAATAGTCTGGAATAAAACCCTTGACCTTGTTCTTTGCAGGTACCTCTTGAATAGCTTTCATGTCCATGAGAGCTGAAATTTGTTTTTGTGCCTCTGCCCTTTGATTTTGTGGCAGGTTTGGCATGCCTCTCATTTTTGGAAGGGTGCGAAAGTGGAATCTGTAGCCTCTGTCTATAATGTCCAGAATCCATTTGTCTTTTGTGACAATATGCCAATTTTTTGAGAATAATGCCAGTTTTCTGCCCAAAGGTGCTGCCATTAAAGCTTTGCTTGGCAGGTAAAGGGGGAAGTCATTGTGTCTGTTTTGTGAATGACCGTGATCTATCTTCTCCACCTCTTGGGGTTGGTGCTTGCCATTGTCTGGCTCTGAATGATCCTTGAGGTTGCCCTCTACCCCTCGGGCATCTGTATCTGCCTCTTTGAGGTCTGTCCGTGGCTGGAAAGGACCAATTTTTTGAAGGCCAGTTTCTGCTGAAACGTGGAGGTTGTACCTGCAGGAAATCTTTTACTGTTTGCATTGACCTCACTTTTTCCTCCATTTTCTTTAGTACCTCCTCAGCTTTAACACCAAACAATACATCTTTTTGAAGAGGTGCATCTAGTAATTTAGCTTTGACATGATCTGGTAAGGCTTGCTCTTTGAGCCAAGCATGTCTACGTATGACAGACCCTGTAACAGTAGCTCTACATGAGGCCTCTAAAGCATCAAAACCACACTGCAAGGTGTGTTTACCCACTTGCTCTGCACCATGCAACAAATCCTGCAACTCTTTTAAATCTGGTTGTTCTGGTTGTGTCATTTTGCTTTTCAACTGAGATAACAAAAACTGCTGATACTTTAACATATGAAACTGACAGTTTAATGCCCTCATGGTTAAAGTGGCCGAGGTATACACCTTTTTCCCCCACCTTTCTAAAGCTCTGGAATCTCTCTCTGAAGGTAATGGGTTTTTAGCAGTAGAGGCCTTAATTCCCTTGGGACCCTGTGAAATAGTTTCTGGGTCAGCAGTATGGCTTTTGTATAGGAACTGGTGTGAATCAGGGACCCGGTAATACATGTCTGGTTTAACAGGAGCTGGAGGTAAAGAATCTGGGTTGAGGCTGGCTTCTGTGTACACATCATCTAATATATCTAAAACAGGAGGGATAGCCAGGGGCCTATGCTGGGGGAGCAAGAGAAAATCCCTGAGCCTTTTCTTGGAATCTGAGTAATCTTGACCTTCCCAGTGAAAGTGTTCCCTCAAGGTATGAGTAGTCCTCAGGGGGGGGGAGACCGAGGGAATAGACTCCTCTGCATCAGAGTCTTCAAAAGGAGAATAGGTATAGTCCTGGTCCTCAGAATGTTCAGAGGTAATAGAGGCTTGATCTGAGGAAGGGTAGTCTTCCTCTAATCTGGGCCTTTTGTCCGAGGGGGGTTGAGAACCCCTGATAAGAGTAATCAAATCCTCAGCCATTTTGAGCATCTGTTTTTTTGGCATGGGGCCTTGAGAGGGGGTCTGAGGTCCCTGTTTTTTAGTTTTCATGGCTGCTTTAGATTTTGTGAAAGCTTTAATAGAGGAGGAGGAAGGCCTGAAGACATCTTGAGAAATGGCAGGCCTGTCTAAAGTCTGAGTTTCCCCGCCAAGAGTGGCGTCGGTATCTGTAGTTGGAATGGGGACCGAGCAGCCTGCGACCTTGGGTACTGAAGACACTGGTAATGAAGTGTCATCGGTACTCAGGGGCTGCGTAGGTACCTCGCTGAGAACCAGAGAACCGGTAGTCGGCCTTAGCGTGGTGTCAGTAGAAGTCGCGGACCTCGTATGTCGGTCCTTATCTTTGCGTCTTTTACTCAAAACTGGAGTCGGAGTATCCAACGACATAATGTAATTAAATTTATTACCAAAATAGTGAAGGGCGAACTCTGCCCGACGCTTAATAGTGCGTTTGTTGAATCTAGCACAAAAACGGCAGGCCGAGACGTCGTAGTCTGGGCCTAAGCAAGGAATACAGAAAGAGTGGAAATCCTTATGCGGTATTTGCTTCCCACATGAAATGCAATTATTAACTTTGTCTGACATTGGTCTGAGGCAAGAAAAGTTTCCCCAACGGGGTACTTAGCTTTCAAGAAGAGTTCGGCTGAAATATTTTCATAAATCTCAGGAGCTGGCCGACCGGCATTTGCGAACTGCTTCTGCTTCGGGCACTGCGCGGCAAGAAAGACTGAAGAAGATGGCGTCGGCTGGCTCTCTCATACCTCTGCCGCACTGACGTCAGGGAAGAAGCGACGACAACCGACGCCGGACCTAGACTTTGGAATTCGGCCGACCGAGGACTCGCCTGACAGCAGGATAACCCATCTGTTATGACTGCAGCTGTATGCACGATGAACATCGTGGTTCCATAATTAAACAGCAGCACAAGTGGAATGCATTTTTGCTGTTGTGTGCTATGTGCCATGCTCCTTCCTTTTGGTTCAAGGCTATGAGGCATATTGTTGACTCAATGTACTGCTCAGTCCACTGTACATTGGGGATGCCATCTGCTGACTAAAAAAAATGTATGCCCAAGTCATCCACGCTAAACAAAACTGTCATCTTCACCCCAGAGCTTTGGAGCTGAAGAAAGTGTATGGGAAACCACTCCCTACTTGCCTGAGGTGGTAAGAACTTTGGAGACCAAAGCTATATCAATCGGTGTGTTTACAATAAACTAATTTCATTAAATGTGTATTAAGATCTGAACATTTAATATCCACTAGAGTACAGGAATATTCCAGAAGAGTATATTAGAGGGAGAGATGAACTGGCCTTGGCAAATGTATCTCAGAAAAAAATGGGACACCAGATGGCATTCACAAAGTCATCTTAGTCAGTACCTTTAAAGTTACAGCACTGTACCTCTAAAGAGGAGAAAAAAAAATCATTCTTCAGCCCATGCCACCAACAGGTTGGACAAACTAGGAGCCATGTTGGTATTCAACCCAACTCTACTGACCTAATGTAGAAAATGTTACTGAGAGAAAGAAAAAACAGTCTGAGAACAAGGTATAGGTTAAAACTGTGAGCTTGTGGGGAGCTGGGAGACTGAATAATTTGATTTTTAAATAAGAAATACTACATTACCATAAATCCATCTCTGTTTCTGATCACTGTATACAGTGATCTGATGTTCAGGTTGAAGATAAGTCAACCTGTCTTTATAGTAAATAAACTTAAGCCATTATTAAGAACTAAAACCATGTATTTTACTTTAGTACAACATTAATGCAAGGAAGTATTGAGCTGTTTCAATATCTACATGGACTCTCTGACTGTTAGTAGAGCACTTACAGCCCTCTTAGATAGTGTAGCTTGTACAGGTGTTAGGGCATTATTGTTCACAAATCACATATAGAAAGTAGTCAGGTCAGTGTAAATGAAAATTTTTTTTTAGGTAAATACTTGCATGAAAAAGTTAACCATTTAAAAAAATGGAAATATGTAGAGCATCCAAGCCTAATTTGGGGCACATGTGTTTAGACAGGATGCTGTGCACTTGTGAAGATAGGGAAGAGAATTTTTGCAACAGATATATTGCAATATTTGATGGGCGGCGCAGTGGTGCAGCGGTTAATGCTGTCGCCTCACAGCAAGAGGTTCTCCGGTTCGATTCTCGGCTGGGATGCCTTCTGTGTGGAGTTTGCATGTTCTCCCTGCGTTCGCGTGGGTTTCCTCCGGGTACTCCGGTTTCCTCCCACATTCTAAAGACATGCTTCTGGAGCATTTCTCCCCGGGCCTCCGCTGAAAACAGGATCTGTGGAACCTAGTCGGACTTACCCGGTCAACAAATGTTAAATAAATAAATAAATTAGTTTTCTCCAGGTGCTCTGGTTTCCTCCCACATTTAAAAGACATGTAAGTGAACTGGACACACTAAACTGGCCATACATGTGAGTGTGCATGTGTATGCGGGTTATGGAAGAACAACTGTGACATGGATAGCCACCTGACGATGTAAACAGAGACTCTAGACAGTTGTCACTGCTGAAATGATACCCCAACCTCATGTGCAAAAATGAGAAAAAGGGGTTGTGGCTGGATGGATGAATTTAAAAAGTAAACTAGTCCCTCATATGTAAAAGCCTGTCTCTTTTCTTCTTCTGCTCTGCTAGTTGGCTAATTCTGTAAAACTTTTTTCAAAATGATTATGTTCCCTTCCTCCCATCATCACTTGAGAAACTCTGGCATTTTTTAAGGTTGAACATCCCTGTTTAGATTTTACATTTAGCATTCCTAAAATTCATAAATGCGAAAACAAATCTTCCCATGAATGTTACTCTGCCTCAGGTTGGAAAACCAAACCCTTGGTGCTAAATATCAAGTAAAAATTAAAAAGCCTCTGGCAATAAGATAGACATTTTTATTTTGGATTCTGATGAATACATTAAGAAAATTAACAATGTTTTTATTTCTGCTAATGATTATTTTGTTGCATGTGACATAGTTTATATACTGTTAATACTTACCAACTAGGTAAATTCTGGTTTAGAGAGTACTTAGCAAACTTAAGTTTTTCAGATTAAGATGTTATTTTTATGCAACTGTAGAGACTGTTTTGAATCCAATTACTTTATATTTATTAATGCATATTATACTGCGGTGGTGGTGTTGCGGTAGCGTTGTCGCCTCACAGTTAGACGTTGCCCGTTCGATTCTCAGTTAGAGCGTCTTCTGTGTGGCGACATGCGTGAATGGGTGTTCCTTCGTTGAAGGTTGTGCGTTAGGCCCGGCAAGCCAGCACGTAAAAATCTACTGCCAATCATTAGCGGACCGGAGTTCCGCTGTGGCGACCCCTAACAGGGAAAAGCCGAAAGACACAAACAAACAAACAGGTTCAGGGAGTTGCTATGGTGGGAACTACAGCTTAGAAGTATGCCAAAATACTTCTGTAGCTTGAATGGGATGAATTGTTTACTTACAACTGACTTGTTGTCAATTTTTGAAAGTGTGCTCACTTTTGTATATTTTGTTTGTTTGATAAGATGAGAAGATTAACTGAAACCATGTTTGCATGTATACAGAAATCTACTACACTTAAAATTTTAAGTTCAATTACAGCAAATTGAATTTATTTTTTTTTGTTTTGGACATAGTTATCTCTAAAGATTTGCAGTATAGCAAAATTATAACTTGTATTAATTTATATTCCACATATAACAGAAGGCATGCCAATCACTCTGAAGAAAATATAATAAAAGGTCATTTCATTAGGGTTAATCACATGACTACTAATGATATGAATTTTTATGACAAAATGGATATTTTGTCTAACAAATTTATAAAAAGTGGTAGCTCAAGGACTTAAAAGTTTCTCATGAAATAACTAAAGGAGGAAGTAACAAATGTAAACTCCTTACTTTGGAGGACTCTGCAATATATATTCAGGTGCACCATCACTTAGTAAGAAGGGGACGTTAGGCATGGTTATAACATACCTTGAGATTCAAAAAAAGACTGCCACCGGCACTAAGCCCTATTAGGTCATATTTCCACTTGCAGTAGCCCTTTCCAATTCAGAGAGTGATTCTACACAATCAGAATCACCACAGGTGGCCATCTCCTCAGTTGCGCTACATACTTGTATTGCTCAGGTTGTGGATTGTATTTCATTACTGAAATTAAGTGGAAATTCCTTAAGATTCCAAGAGCAGGAGAAGTTATTTCTTGCACTTATTTCACTGAACTGCACTTCTGAAACGCTTATAACTGGAAGAAACTTTTGCAAAAGAGAGTAAAATCCCATGAGTGCAGGAGCTCCCTGGTCAGCCTCAGTAAGAAGCTGAGATCCCTTATAAGATCCTCCAAAGCTAGCTACGAAAATAAAATTGCCACTAATTCCAAGGACAACCACAAAGCATTCTATAGCTATGTCAAGAATCTCAATGGCAACACACAGATCTGCTCTGAGTTACAGCACAAAGGCATGAACATTACAGAACCAACTGATATTGCCAACATCCTGGCAGATAGATTCAGTGCTAACTTTACCCCCCCCCCCCACAAAGGGCCCATATTTATACAGGAAGAATGCAGAGTCCCTGTAATCACAACTACGCAGGTGAAAGCTGCACTCTCTAAAGCCAAAAACACAGCATCCATGGGACCGGACAACATCCCAGGCTGCGTTTTACACGAACTTCAGAATGAACTGGCTCCCCACTTAAGCACCATGTTCAATAATAGCCTCGCATCAGGCTTTGTGCCCACTGAATGGCGCACAGCAACAGTTATCCCACTCCACAAAGGGGGAGCCACCACTGATCTTGGGAACTATAGACCTGTTAGCCTGATGAGCCTGGTCTGCAAAGCCATGGAACGTATGATCATGGAACTCATAAACAAAGACATTGGTAACGTCCAAACTCTGGATCCCACCCAGTTCGGGTTTGTGAAAGGCAGATCATGCCTACTGAACCTGATTGACTTCTTTGAGGCAGTCACCAAAGCCGTAGATGAGGGTAAAGTGGCTCACACAGCCTATCTTGACCTCGCCAAGGCTTTCGTCACCATCCCCCATTCTGGAATTATAGCTAAACTCAATAAACTAGGCATAAATCCCTACGTCACAAGATGGGTTGCCAACTGGCTCAATGACAGAACCCACACTGTAAAAGTTGCAGACTCCAAATCTGACCTCAAACCAGTGACAAGTGGCGTACCACAGGGTTCCGTCCTGGGGCCGCTCCTGTTTGGTATCTACTTCTCTGAAGTACAGGCTAACACAGAGGGCCTCTGGCTAACGAAGTTCGCAGATGACTGCAAACTAAGAGCCATAGTCAAGTCCCCAAATGATGTGAACATCCTACAGAAGGGCCTCTCTGAGACAGATGCCTGGTGTCAGAGCCATGGCCTCAAGCTCAATGCCAAAAAGTGCAGTGCCACCCTCTTTGGTAAAAACTCTGTACCCATGAACTACCACATAGGTAGCATGCTACTTAACACCGAATGCGTGACAAGAGACCTTGGGACCCAGGTGGACAGTAGTCTCTCATTTGATAGTCACATCGCCACACTAGTCAGGAAGTCCTTCTACGTGGCACACCTCATCATAAAAGGGTTCTCATCCAGGAAAAAAGAGGTCATCGTTACCCTCTACTCATCACTCATTAGACCCATTATAGAGTACAACGCCCCTTTTCGAATGTACCTCACAAAACATCTGCAGCAGCTGGAAAGGCCACAGAAGTACCTCACAAAGAGGATTACTGGACTCAAACAAATGCCCTACACTGACCGCCTCAAAAAACTCCAGCTTTACTCCGTAGCATATCGCCTACTCAGAGGTGATCTCTGCCTAACATTTAAAGCTATGTCAAACACAGAGCTGTTGGACATGCTACACCTAAAGAAATCCCAATCACGCTCTAGGGACCTAAACCTTGTCACCACAATAAACAGGACATGCTGGAGGGATAGATTCCTATCCCAGAGACTTCCCATACTCTGGAACAGGCTACCCATCTATGTCAAGCCAAGTTCTTCATTAAAATCTTGATGAGTGGATGGAAAATAGGAAATACACCCCAGGGAGCACTTCTGTGTGTCTGCTCGTCAGTGGCACAGGAAAATAACTTGCTTGGGTGGCGTAAGCCAGGGAACCTTGTTGGCTAGGCTTGCGTAGGCCCTTGGGTCAATAGCCTAGTACCTACCTATGAACCTATACAGTTGATCTACTACATTTTGCACTGTTATAAAGCTTTTGTTATTGTTTCACTGCATTTATGCACTGTTTTAACTGTATTTTTCATTGCTAGATACTGTTTCATTAATCTAATTGCATGTTTACTGAATTACTTAACTGTAAACTGCTTTTTCATACTGAGAGTTGTATTTTCTGTTTGAGAGTGCTCTATCCGAGCTTTTCTGTGCATTTTTGATTTTTTGATGTTTCTGTGTTTTACAGCTAGGAACTGTAACAGTGTGCATTACTATAATTGTCTGTTTATGTCTGTTTACAGTTAAAAACATTCTCTAGAGTCTGCTTACTCCATCTGTTTAAAACTTTCATTTAGTGGCTAAAGCTAGGAATTGTAATAGTGTGCATTAGTATAATTGCATTTTTATTTAATTACTAAATTGTAAACTGCTTTTTCATACAGAGACTTGTACTTTCTCTTTGTGGGTGTTCTTTCTATGCTTTTAAAGTGAGGTTTCTGTGTTCTGCTCAGGTGGCATAATCTTGATAGAGGCCTGTTGTCTAGGCTGGTAGTTTTGTTTGAGTTTCCTGTGTTTCTGGCAGCCATTTTCTGCTGATAGTCTGTCTTCATTATTATTGAGAGTAACAAGGCCTCCTGACCTTCTGTAGTACGAGTGAATGGGTAATAGCAGGGGATTTCTAGTAATTTGATCTTCTAACTCTTCCATCCTTACTGGTATATAAACCCTGTGTCTTGAAAAGGTTGTGCTCGTATTGCTCAGGCTGTGGATTGTATTTCATTACTGAAACCAAGTGAAAATTCTTTAAGATTTCAAGAGCAGGAGAAGTTATTTCTTACACTTATTTCACTGAACTGCACTTCTGAAATGCTTATGATTGTGCTATACAGTTGATCTACCACATTTTGCACTGTTATAAAGCTTTTTATTGTTTCACTGCATTTATGTACTGTTTTATACTGTTTTAACTGTATTTTTCATTTCTAGATACTGTTTCATTACTCTAATTGCATGTTTACTGAATTACTTAACTGTAAACTGCCTTTTCATACTGAGAGTTGCATTTTCTGTTTGTGAGTGCTCTATCCGAGCTTTTCTGTGCATTTTTGATTTTCTGAGGTTTCTGTGTTCTACAGCTAGGAACTTTAATAGTGTGCATTACTATAATTGTCTGTTTACAGTTAAAAGCATTCTCTAGAGTCTGCTTGCTCCTTGATCTGTTTAAAACTTTCATTTAGTGGCTACAGCTAGGAACTGTAATTTTGATGGCTTTGCAGTTGCCCGCAAATACTGTATATTTGATCTGTGACAATACTCCCAGTCTAGTGTCATTAGTTCATTCAAGCTAATAGAGAACATTTGTGAAGGCCAACCCACTGAGATTATTAACGTTGAATTAACTTCTGTTCCAGCTTTCTCCATTTCCACTTTTACTGAAAAAAAAATTCTAAACGTGCTTTCCCCCTTTCCTGTGGCAGGTCTTGTCCAGATACGGATTTGTGAGCTCCTGAGCACCCCTCCCCACTTAACTAGGGTTAAACTATTCCTGGCGCCATAAAGTCTGCTCTTCAAATTTCCCCTTACAACTAGCCAGATTTTTAGTTTTAGCACTCAAATCTGTTTCTTTGAGCTCAGCACTTGTTCAGAACTCATTGTAAGCACTAAATAAGTTACAAATTACTACAGCACTCAACTTTCCTCACTTGTCTAGAGGAAAACGTTTTTTAGTACTTAATAAATAAGCACCTATTCAGGCATGCCTAATGGTCAGCTCCTGTTGTTTTCTCCTGTCTACCTGATGAATCTGGGTAACTTGGGACAAAGCAGCAATTGCCTCATGTACACAGACAACCCTCTCCTCCTACCACCCAACACTACGACCTGTGAGAGATGCACTTATATAGCCAAACTGGAAGCAAAGCTCTCTTCACCGAAGACTGGACTAGACAGTCAAGAGGAGAAGGTAAACACTTGCACTGCACCACACTCATCACATAGTCTTTCAAAACCTATACCACCAAAACACAGACACAGAAGCACAAAACACACACCTACATTCACTGAGGCTCTTAGTAAAAATCTGCCCAAACAACCAAGACCTCCAAAGCAGAAATGCAAGCAACCTCCACCCCCCAACACAACCCAATGACACATAGCCCACATACTCAGTGTGCCACTCAACTACAGCCCATAAGGCATAATGTACCCAACACTCTAGTCATATGTGACTCTATAGTCAAGGCACAATGATGTTCCACTCATCAGGTTAAACAAGGAAAAAGTTACTGTCAGCTGCCTGTCGGGTGCCAGGATCCGCCACATAACGCGCACACTCAGGTCACTCCACAACAAGTACAAATATGACTGTCATTGTCCATGCTGGTGTGAATGATCTGAGACGTACCTCCCTGGACTACATGAAGAGAGACATGGAGGAGGTCTCCGATCTTGTAGCCCAGGCAGGATTGACCCTAGCCCTGAGTAGCATCCTGCCATCACCCAGAATGATACCACAGTACAAGGACAAAATGATTGACTTTAACAATTGGCTAAGCTTCTGGTGTCATTCTAAGGGAATCCAGTATCTGTCTGCCTGGGATGACATGATCTACAGACCACGTTGCTTTGCCAGAGATGGTCTGCACCTGTCGCCCTTGGGATTCCAGATAGTGGCAAAGGCTCTTGCCACCCCTATAGTGCCTTTTTTAGGCAAGGTTCAAATGACAAATTCACCACCATAACAGGTACAAGCAAGCAAAATCTAAGGGTAATGCTACTCAATGCTAGAAGTCTAAACCTCAAAATGCACTCTCTCGAGGAACTCCTTAAAATGGAAAACATTGACATCTGTGCAGTGACAGAGACCTGGTTCAAAGCTCCAGAGAGCACCCCTGCATTACCAGGCTATAATTCATATCACACCTTTCGGCCACCACACCCAGACCGAAACACTAAAGGTGGAGGCGTGTCCATATTCATTAAGGATATCCACACCTCTAAGCTAGTTGCTCAGCATAATGCATCTGAGATTATCCAAGTTCAACTAACTCTGGGAAAAAACACAATCCAGACTGTAGCTTGCTACAGACCCCCCACCATGCCCCAGGATTCCCACTCCTTTTTTCTTGATACACTGGAAAATATTAAGGTACAACCCAACACTCTAATAATGGGTGATTTCAACTACCCTACCATTAACTGGGAAAACTACTCATGTACCAACTCTTTTGCTCAACGTTTTCTGGAAATCATCAATTCCAGCGCCTTGGATCAACTTATCCACACCCCCACCAGGGGCAGCAATATCCTACACCTGGTCATCATCAACATGGGCGACTGGTGTTCCACACCAGAGGTCAGATCCGACTACAAGCTAATCACCCTAGACATCCACATTCCGCCCCACCCCCCCATTAGGAAAACCACCGTAAAAAATGTAACCTTGTCACCACAATAAACAGAACATGCTGGAGGGATAGATTCTTGTCCCACAGACTTCCCATACTCTGGAACAGACTACCTATCTATGTCAAACAGAGCTCCTCATTAGCACTCTTCAAGAAAAATCTTGATGATTGGATGGATAATAGGGAATTCACCCCGGGGATCACTTCTGTGGTTCTGCTTGACAGGGTCACAGGAAAATAATTTTCTTGGGTGGCGAAAGTCAGGGTACCTTTTCGACTAGGCTTGTAAAGGCCCTAGGGCCAACAGCCTAGTACCAACCTATGAACCTATACTAATGAGGCATTCTGGGTGAGAGGTCTAGGCTAATTAGTCACATGCTCTCTCCTGGAAATGTCAGTGGTGAAGTACTTACACAATCAAGTATTCAAAGAATATTAAAAAGTTCACTTTCACCACTTACTTTCAGTGAGTGAGATCATGTTAGTGTCAAGTACCAGGGAGGTTAGTGGACATGTACTGGTGTGTGTGTGTGTGTGTGTGTGTGTGTGTGTGTGTCTGAGTAGTCCCAATAGGGAAATTAATCAGAGGATAGGGTGTGTGTGTGTGTGTGTGTGTGTGTGTGTGTGTGTGTGTGTGTGTGTGTGTGTGTGTGTGTGTCTCAGTTGTCAAAGCAGAAGGGTTAGTCAGATTTGGCAGGACAGATGGAAATGCCAGTGGTGAGGTACTTACATAATCAAGTATTCAGAGAAGATTAAAAAGTTCACTTTCACTAATTACTTTCAGTGTGTGAGCTCATGTTAGTGTCAAGTACCAGGGAGGTTAGTTTGGGGGGCACATTAGAAACCATGGAATTTTAAATATTTCCTAAGTCTCTTTAAAAAATACTAGAACAATATGAGGTTTGCATGAAAGATGTTTTGGGGATACTAGGGACAGTATTTATTACTCATCATTTAAAATGGTAACAGATCAACAGGCGTTGAAGCATGAAAGATGAATTACATATAGGGGAGATGCTAGATACCAGGGACACTTTAATATTTCCGTAAGCATCTTACAAAGTTAATAGAACAATGGGTTAAGCAATGATAACAAAAGGATTCAAACTATGAAACATCTCATTAACAGGTCAGCTCTTTAGTCCTTTGTGCTAACTGATGACCAAATAGAAAACCATATCTTGCAAAAGACTGTATTTTCTGAAGTTAATAAGAAGGACAAGACTCTTACATCTATTATTATTGACTAACTGTAATGACCCATGAGCTGCAAGGGACAAGCCAGGGCTGGAATAAGAGGAAAATCAGAGACGTTCCATAAAATCAGGGGCAGCTGAGAGGAATGGGGATGTGTCAATGTTGGGGGTGGACGGCTGCCATACCTCTATAAACATCTGTCCTCAAGACTTCCAGACAAAGCCAGGGGAAACGCCACACAACACCAAGGAGAATTTTTTTTTTTTAAATATTACTTGGAGTCACTTCAAAAGTTAATAGAGCAACAGGTCTACCATCACGATGCAGTTTCTGAGCAATAAAAAGAATGAAACTGCGCTGATTGGCATTATTGATGGACTGTAATCATCCATAATTTATGTGGGACTATCAGGAACATTTTGTAAATTCAAAGACAGGTAAGAGGCGTGTGTATATGTGGATGAATGAATGAGGGGGTGCCTATGCCAACATGTTGTATGTGTGGCCAAATGTGATTACTGTAGGAAGCTGCTGATTAGCAGGAGCAACATCATGTGATTCGAAGACATGCAGATTAGCCATTAATGACATATCTCTTCATAACAGCCAATACATTTATGAATAGCATTTCCCACAATGAAGAAAACTGCTACTTTTGGTTAGAGCAGTTTCCACAAGTGCAGGGTGATCTTTATGATTCCTCCTGTCCACACACTCTAAACAGTTAGACTACATGAAGTAATTTCAATTATGAAGAACTTTTATGTTCCAAGAGGATTTAAAAAAAAATGTATTAGTTGAAAGACTTTTGTTTATTAATAAGAGGGGTTGCAAAGTACAGTTGTGTAAGTAAACTTACCATAACAGATGATGTTCAAATGATCACTGCTACAGTGGCCATAGCTGTATCGGTTACATCCTGACTAGGATGTAACAGTTGGCCAGCTTCCAAAGTTTAAAGGCACCCGTGCCCAGACTGTTGACAACTTGAGCAGAGCTGAAGAAAAATCAGCAGGGTGGTTGCCAAGTCCTTCAGACCTTTCCTGCCACAGAAAAATGCTCTTTTTGAGGGCTTTTAAGAACAGACGGTTGGATAGCATTTCTCAATTGACTGGGAGATGGGCTATCTTCGGGTGAACATCCATGATTAATTTTATGATTGAAACAGCATTTTTTTTTTTTTTTTTTTAACTACAACTGTTTTATGATAGAAATTTACTATTACTTTTAGATTGTCACATAACTTTTCCATCAGTTGAAAGGAGGAGTATTTTTTTTATTACTTTTAATTTACCTTAACTTCAGGGAAGGAGTTCTGTGTTTTCATTTCCTCGGTGTACACCAGCACAATACCTCATGCAAACGTGAGTAACATATGGCAGGATTTGGATGACGTCGAACCTATGTGCAAGTGTGTACCTACTTAAGGCACACAGCAGGGGAAACAGGTCTGCACTGGCCAAGATCTAATTTAAGACTGCACTTTGTGTTTTTATTATTACTGGTGACTGAAGCTCCTAAGAGACATGAAATGCCTGTCTGACATCTAAGCCTAAAGCCACAAGGCCCACCATAAAAAAGACCTGAAGATCCTTCCCAGTTAGACCCAGATGGCCCAGTCAGAGGTCCTAAGACAGCAAACCTTGACTTCAAATACTACCAGCCTGTAATTCCCTGACTCAGGAGACGAGACTCACAGGATCAGGATGGTCAGGTGTGCGTTCAACCTCCTAAACAGAAGGAGGGACAGTACCAGCAAATCCAGGACACTCCCAATAGTGAAAATGAGAGTGCCTCCTCAAGCTCTTTTCCACCAGTCAAGGATGAGGTCAGCTCCTCTGGGATCTGGACAACAGTTTTATTTCCAAAATGGTTAGACCTTGACCTACCGTTCAAACTTCAGTCCTTGAAGTGATACTTCATTCCATTCCTGGGATACAGAGAGGACCCTCTTGTTGGGTGAAGAGCTCTCTCAACCATCACCACCTTTCTGGTCATGAGGAAGGCCAAAAGCATTTTCCAGTGATGTCAGGAAGGGTTGAATTTCTAGCACTTATGACAATGCTCCAACATTATGCTTCTCTCTGAGAATATATACAGGCAATGCCAGTGTGTTTTGATTGGTAATTTTGAGAGTCACATAGCCACTTTATTGATTTACAAGACATGTGAACTCAGGAACTTCATGTATGGTAGATAGGATTGCAATCAAGACTGTCTGAGCAGCAAAAAAGAGCACACATACTCTGGGGATAGAGGTTATCATGTATCTGGCAGGAGATATCACGGCCCATGCTAGAACAGCAAGTGCACATATCCCCATGCACAGGATGTGTGGATGTGTTAAATATTTTTGCCTCTTTGGCTGACATCAGCCCTACGTTTCCTTTTTTAATATTCTTTTTGCCTCTTTGCATTTCCCCCAATGGGTCTTGAGTTAGCTTGGTCCACAAGAAGAAAGAAGTTTCCAATCGTATCTGAGTGAGAGAGGCAAGTGGAGGTAACTATCACTGAATCAAGCATTAAGGTGATTTGTCTCCCATCTTGCTGCTTTCAGCTGCCCTGCAGTCAGTAGGGAATGGCTTCATTCCAGTGGCCAGAGGGTGTTGCTTCACCCCTACCACTGAGACCAGGACCTCATGCATATAATGGCATATCTTAACACTCTCAAGGACAAGAAAAGTATAGTTTTGTACCTACCATAAATGTAGATGTTCAAGTGCTAATACAGCTGCAGTCATAACAGATGGGCTCTCCTGCCGTCAGGCGGGTCCTCAGTCGGCCGAATTCCAAAGTCTAGGTCCGGCGTCGGTTGTCGTCGCTTCTTCCCTGACGTCAGTGCGACAGGGGTATAAAGGAACCAGCCGACGCCATTTTCTTCAGTTTTTCTTGCCCCAGATGTCAGGTGCCCCCATAAGGAAGGCAACACATAAATTTGTGTAATCATGCAGTGCAATATAATCAAAATACAGTAGTTGCAAGCAAATACATCATAAATGAATACCCCAATCAAGTTGTATGAGGATGTGTTAGCCTATAGGCCTGTCCCAAGAGGGGAAGGAGGGAGGGAAACCTGGACTGCAGCTGTATTAGCACTCGAACATCTACATTTATGGTAGGTACAAAACTGTACTATGTTCATCGTGCATACAGCTGCAGTCATAACAGATGGGTAGAATCCCAAAGCTAAGAAAGGGGTGGTAGGCACTAGGTGGAACTAGGAGGAGCCAAAATGCCCTGCAAGACTGCAGTGGCAAAGCCTGCTCTAGATTTTGAGTATAATGGTAGGTTGTAGTGCTTGGAGAAGGTATGCAAAGAGCTCCCAAGTGGCTGCTTCCAAAATATCCTTGGTAGGAACTCCTCTGAGGAATGCTGCAGAGGTGGCTGTGGCCCTGGTGGAATGAGTTCTAATGCCTGTAGGAAAAGTTTTGCCATGAGAGGAATAGCAAAAGCGTATGCAGTGGGCTATCCATTTTGAGATTGTCTGTTTGGAAATTGGCTTCCCTTGAGCTCCTACCGCATAGGCCACAAAGAGCTATTCTGATTTTCTGAAAGGCTTTGTTCTGTCCAAATAATAACGCAGTTGTCTGTGGATGTCCAAGGAATGTAGTAACCTCTCCCCTTTGTTTTGAGGATTAGGATAAAAAGTAGGTAAATGTATGGCCTGATTTAAAGCTACCCTGGATACCACTTTAGGCATAAAGGACGAGTTGGTTCATAAGGAAACTCTGTCCTGATGGAAGATGATAAAAAGGTTGGACGGCCATGAGAGCCTGTAGTTCTGAAACTCTACGAACTGAGGTGATAGCCAGAAGGAAATCTGTTTTCCAGGACAAATATTGCAAATTTGATGAGGCAGCTGGCTCAAAGGGAGGCAAGGTCAGTTTTTCCAGAATGAAATTAAGATCCCAAGCAGGTATTGGTTGTTTTCTTGGAGGCCTTAAATTCTTAGCCCCTCTGAGGAACTGCCTTAGGAGAGGGTGAGAGAATAAAGGTGGATCAGTGTTGTATTCTGCAGAAATGGCTGATGCATGGATTTTGATGGAGGAGAAAGAAAGTCCACTGCTTAGCAGTTCAGCCAAATATTGTAGTATTTGAGGTAAATTAAGTTTTCCAGGATCCTGGCCCTTTTTCTCATTCCAGACACAAAAACGCTTCCATTTTGTGGAGTAAGCTTTGCTAGTTGATGGCCTTCTGGCCTTCAAAATGACATCCTGCACCTCCTTGGAGAGTAGGGCCTGTTGTGATGCTAAGGAATCTTCCATGCGGCTAGATTGAATGTTTTTAGCTGGCTGTGAAGAGTTTTGAAACTGTGCTGAGTCAGAAGAAGAGGCATTAGAGGCAGGGTCCATGGTGGGGAATGCGTCAGGCTCCTCAGAAGTGGGTACCAGTGTTGCCTTGGCCAGTCCGGAGCAATGAGGATCATCTTTGATCTGTCTGCTTTGGTCTTTAATAGAACTTTGGGCAGCAGAGGAAGAGGAGGGAAGGCATAAACTGCCATTGATGTCCAACTGAAGGAAAGAGCGTCCACTCTCCAGGCCTTTGGATGGAAGATCCTTGAGCAGAATTTTGTCAATTGATGATTCTTGTGGGAGGCAAAGAGATCTATGAATAGCCTTCCCCATTCTTGGATTATTTCTGTAAAAACTTTTGGATGCAATTTCCATTTGTGTGGATCTGTCATATTCCTGCTTAGATTGTCTGCCAGTGTGTTTTCCTTGCCTGGCAAGTACTGTGCTTGTAGTTTCATTTGTAAGTCCATGGCCATGTTCCAAAGTGACATGGCCAGTCTGCATAGGGGGTAAGAATGTGTTCCTCCCTGTTTATGTACCACATAACTGTGGTGTTGTCCATTCTTATCAATAGTTGACCTGGTTGTAGAAGGTCCTTGAAAGCTATAATAGCATTTATTACTGCTAGCATTTCTTTTTGATTGATGTGAAGGTGCTTTTCTTTTTGGGACCATTTGCCCTGAATGCACTGGTCTGTCATGTGCGCCCCCCCAGGCGTAGTCCAAGGCGTCTGTTGTGATGACTTGATTTGCTTGAGGCTTGCTGAATGGAAAACCTGTGTTTGTTTGACATGCTTGAGCCCACCACAGAAATTCCTTTTGCAGACATGGAATTAGTGGTATTATTGTTTCCAAACTGTGGCTGTGTTGAGACCATATGTTTTTCAGGCACCATTGTAGTTTTCTCATATGCAGCTTTGCACATGGGATTAGTAAGATGCAAGATGCCATGAATCCCAGAGCCTGCAGGATTTTCCTTGCAGTCAGCTTGGTGCAATTTGCTAGTGTTCTGAAGCATTGAATTAGTTGCCCCTGCTTCTCTGGCGTGAGGTAGGCCATCTGGGTGTTTGTGTCCAAATTGGCACCCAGGAAAATTATCTTCCGAGAGGGTATTAGCCTTGATTTCTCTTTGTTGACTGTGATTCCCAGAGAGTTCAATAACATTATTACATAAGCCAGATGTTTCAGAAGATTGTGCTTGCTGTCCGCTTGGATCAGGCAGTCGTCCAAATAGGGGTATATTTGTAGCCAAAATAATATACCACGGTCAAAGAGGCAGTAGGAAAAATCAAAGGCAATTGTGGTACCCTCTATCAATAAACAAATTGGTAATAAATTCAAACTCACTAATTAAATCACAATTCTTAGAGGTCATACGACTGGCTCTAATAAACTGCCCTCTAGGAATGTTCTTAATAATGTGCCTGGGATGGTTGCTAGAATGATGTAAGTAACTGTTGGTGAATGTCGCTTTGCGATAGATATGACTGTGAAATCTCATGTCGTCATCATCCCACCAGAGCAAGACATCCAAAAAATTAACATTTAATCCAACACAACCTTTAGTGGATTTAATATAACTAGACAATGAATTAACTTCCAGAAAAAATGAATCGACAATTTCCAAGTCTCCTTCAATAATAAAAAACAAATCATCTACAAAACGACAGAAAAAAGAGATGTTAAACCTGTTGCTCAAATAGGGTATAAATTCAAATTCCCACCATGCCATGACCAAGTTGGCATAGGCAGGTGCTGCAGGGGACCCCATGGCAACTCCTCTTTTTTGCTGATAATAGGTCTTATCAAAAAGAAAAATATTGTTGTCTAAAACTATATCCAAAAAACCACAAATAGTAGAAATAGCATTACTGCTAAGCCCATTGTTTTTCTTAGATAAAAAACAGCGTACAGCTTCAACACCATCATTATGGGGTATACAGGTGTATAATGATACAACATCAATGGTGAAAATGATGTGCTTCCGAGGGTCAAAAACTCCACTCTGTGCATACAAATTTAATTTGTTCAAAAAGTGCCAAGAGTCTCTGATATAAGAGACTTCATTGGCCAAAACAGGTCCTAAGATAGCATCAATAACAAGAGAAATACCCTCAGTAACAGAATGTGGTGAAGAAACAATGGGCCTAAAAGAAGGATAAGTAAACACTTGTGAGTTTTTGGAATTCCATCCCAGGCACATTAAGAACATTCCTAGAGGGCAGTTTATTAGAGCCAGTCGTATGACCTCTAAGAATTGTGATTTAATTAGTGAGTTTGAATTTATTACCAATTTGTTTATTGATAGAGGGTGCCACAATTGCCTTTGATTTTTCCTACTGCCTCTTTGACCGTGGTATATTATTTTGTTTTAGTTTAGTTCCCTTTTTATTTGTGTATATTTGTATCCCTTGAAGTCTGCAGTAGGCAATTACTGATGCCAGGCATTTCGTGAATACTCTGGGCGCAGTAGATAAGCCAAAGGGCAATGCAGAGAATTGATAATGGGTTGAACCTGCAAGAAATCTGAGGTACCTTCTGCAATTTTGTCTGATTGGGACATGCAGGTATGCCTCCTTGAGGTCCAATGCTACCAGCCAAGACTCCTTGCCCAGCATGGGAAGAAGTTGCTGTAGAGTGAGCATCTTGAATTTTGGTACGAGTAGAAATGTGTTTAGGATGGATAGATCCAAAATAGGTCTCCAATCTTTTCCCTTCCTTGGCACCAGAAATAGCCTGGAATAAAAACCTTGACCTTGTTCGTGTGTAGGTACCTCTTGAATAGCTTTCATGTTTATGAGATCTGAAATTTGCCTTTGTGCTTCTGCCCTTTGATTGTGTGGCAGGTTTGGCATGCCTCTCATTTTTGGAAGGGTATGAAAATGGAATTTGTAGCCTCTGTTTATAATGTCCAGGATCCATTTGTCCTTTGTGACAACATGCCAATTTTTTGAGAATAATGCCAGCTTACCTCCTAAGGGGGCTGCCATTTGAGACCTGGTTGGCATGCAAAGGGGAAAGTCATTGGATTTGCTTTCTGAAAGATTGCGAGTTGTCCTCACCACCTCTTTGTGTAGGAGCTTGCCATTGTCTGCCTCCAAATGACCCTTGTGATTGTCCTCTGCCCCTCGGGCGCCTGTATCTGCCTCTTTGGGGTCTGTCTGTGGCAGGAAAGGACCAGTTTTTGGAAGGCCAATTTCTACTAAAACATGGGGGTTGAACCTGCAGAAATTCTTTCACAGTTTGCATTGATTTAGCCTTTTCCTCCATTTTCCGTAATACTTCCTCAGCATTAGCACCAAAAAGTACATCCTTTTGAAGAGGGGCGTCTAGTAATTTAGCTTTGACATGATCAGGCAAGGCTTGTTCCTTGAGCCAGGCATGCCTACGTATGACTGAGCCTGTAACAGCAGCTCTACATGAGGCCTCTAGAGCATCAAAACCACATTGTAAGGTATGCTTACCCACTTGTTCTGCACTATGCATCAAATCCTGCAACTCCTTCAAGTCTGGTTGTTCAGGTTGTGACATTTTACTTTTCAATTGTGATAACAAAAACTGTTGGTATTTTAACATATGAAACTGACAGTTTAAGGCCCTCATGGATAACGTAGCCGAGGTATATACCTTTTTTCCCCCACCTTTCTTTGTATAGAAATTGGTGTGAGTCAGGAACCCTGTAGTACCTGTCAGGCTTAACTGGAGCTGGAGGTAGAGAGTCCGGGTTAAGGCAGGCCTCTGAGTAAACATCATCTAAGATGTCCAAGACAGGAGGTATAGCCAGAGGCCTGTGCTGGGGTAACAAGAGAAATTCCCTGAGCCTTTTCTTGGAATCTGAATAATCCTGACCTTCCCAGTGGAAGTGTTCCCTTAAGGTATGCAAAGTTTCCCCAAATGAGTAATCCTCAGGGGGGGATACAGAAGGAATAGACTCCTCCGCATCAGAGTCTTCAAAAGGGGAGTAAGACTGTTCCTGATCATCAGAGTGTTCTGAAATAATGGAGCCCTGATCAGAGGAGGGGGAATCTTCC
The DNA here is from genome assembly GCF_019279795.1 of Protopterus annectens. Lineage (NCBI taxonomy): Eukaryota > Metazoa > Chordata > Ceratodontiformes > Protopteridae > Protopterus > Protopterus annectens. The sequence continues at coordinate 1,106,903,504 of NC_056732.1, forward strand.
TCCACTCTGGGCCTTTTGTCCGGTGGGGGCTGAGAACCTCTGATTAGAGTAATTAAATCCTCAGCCATTTTAAGCATCTGTTTCTTAGGCATGGGGCCTGGAGATGGGCCCTGTGTAGCTGGTCTCTTAGAGTGCATGGTTGCTTTAGACTTGGTGAAAGCCTTGATGGAGAAAGAAGAGGAAGGTCTGAAAACACCTTGAGTGGAGGTGGACCTATCCACATTCTGTGTTTCAACGCCAAGAGTAGCTTCGGTATCTGTAGTCGGGGTGTGGGCCGAGGAGCCTGCGACCTCGGGCACAGGAGACACCACCAAAGATGTGTCGTCAGTAATCAGGGGCTGCGTAGGTGCCTCGCTGAGAACCGGACCACGTGTAGTCGGCTTTGGCGTGGGGTCGGTAGAGGCCACGGACCTCGAGTGTCGGTCCTTGTCTTTACGTTTTTTAAACAAAACCGGAGTCGGCGTATCCGACGACATAGTATAGTTAAATGCTTTCCCAAAATAATGCTGGGTGAACTCCCCCCGATGCTTAATAGTGCGTTTGTTGAATGTAGCACAAAAGCGACAGACCGAGACGTCGTGGTCTGGGCCTAAACAAGGAATACAGAGGGAATGGAAATCCTTATGCGGTATTTGCTTCCCACAAGAAATACAATTATTAACTTTGTCTGACATCGGTCTGAGGCAAGAAAAGTTTCCCCAACGGGATACTTAGCTTTTAAGAAGACTTCGGTTTCCAAATTTTCGTAATCTCAGGAGCTGGCCGACCGGCACTTGCGAAATGCTTCTGCTTCGGGCACCGCGCGGCAAGAAAGACTGAAGAAAATGGCGTCGGCTGGTTCCTTTATACCCCTGTCGCACTGACATCAGGGAAGAAGCGACGACAACCGACGCCGGACTTAGACTTTGGAATTCGGCCGACCGAGGACCCGCCTGACGGCAGGAGAACCCATCTGTTATGACTGCAGCTGTATGCACGATGAACATCTACCCAATACCTCAGCACCTATATCTACATCAATCTATAGTGTTGAGCTTAAGGATGTTTCTAATGGCCTAACCTTGCCTGTGCTGACTGAGGACACCCTTGATACCAGAGGGGCTTACAAGGTCTTCTATCTGTGAATACACACATATTTCTGCACATGCTCAGGGGCGGCTACTGTCACCAGCCTATCAATGCCAAGTACATGTGCCCAATCTGTTGTGTACTACTTGTCTGCACTTGGTAAGGTGACACTTATGCAGCACTTGGACTTTCCCATCTGTATGTCCCTGATCTGATGCTGTGTAGTGGTTTGTCTGTACTTGGCAAGGTGAATTGGGACCTCCCCAAATGCACAGCCCCAATTTGATGCTGTGTGCTTGTCACCTGCACTTGGTAGGGTGTCAGTACTGCAGTATTTGGACCTTCCTAAGTGCATGCCTCTGATCTCATGTTGTGTGCTGGTTGTCTCTACCCAGATGGTTGTCTGCACCCAGTAAGGTGTTAACACTTGGTGACCAGACCATCCATTCCTCCCATGATAGGTGAGCTGATGTTGGCCACTCATTCCCACTCTCTCACATCTAGCTTCTCAGGTACCCAAACTCCTATTCAAACCTGGGTCATCTGGGTTGCAGCCAGCCAGCATACCTCTTAACTTGAATGCTCAAGAATTCAGGACAAAGCAAAAATAATGGAGAGACAATGGCCCCAAACCAGGGACAATTTTTAAAATATAACTCCAATTCACTTAAAAGGTTAATAGAACAATATATTTCAGATTGCCATATATTTTCTGCAAAATAAGTATAAAAAATGTAATGCCTGGCACTGCTGACTCCCTCTAATCCTCCATGATTAATCAAAAAATGAAACATTTTATGAAGAACGGGACAAAAATACAAAACAAAATCATGGACATTTGAGAGGTATATAGCTAGGAGTTATTCCTCTATGGCACAGGATTCCTAAGCATAGGATCTTCCAACTGGTGGACAGGATGACCTTAAACTACCCATCAAGGACAGTTCTGAGTGTTAGGTTACAATTTTGAGAATACTCATCTTAAGAGATTTATGTCAAGAACTCAGAAAAGTCACTGTAAAATTAAGTCTTAAAGGTAACTTTGCACTTGCTATTTAAAATGCCACTTCCTGTCTAAAACTGACATCCGGGACATAACAGTTTAAGAACAGTGTAGCTGTTCACAAGGTAGTGTCTCACAAATGGCAGTTAATTTTGGTGTAAAAATATTTGCTCACTCTCTGATTTCTACTTTATCCTATAACAGACCTTTAGGGAGCCAAAGGCTATCCCAGCAAGAAATGGGTGCAGTGCAGAAAACATAGACTGGATAAAACAGGCTGTAGTGTTAATATCCTGACCTGCTTTGTCTTTATGAAGTTGTTCAATCCGAAGAGATCTAAAATATGCCTTCTTTCATTCTTTACTTTTATGGAAAAAATCTGTACCAATAACCTTTTCCACTTTTTGAGAAGGGGTGGAATAGCTTGCATTGATTTGCTCAGTCTCTTCCCCTACAGACCTCCTCAATTTCACCCAGAAAACCTTCAACACAGTTGAAAAATTGTCTCTCTAATCAGCAACTGATATTAAACCCTAATAAAACAATGCTACTACTCTTCTCCCCTACTCACAAGTCTTCTCAACCTTCATTTACTATAACATCTAATAATGGCACTATAATCTCACCAGATACCTATACCAAACTTCTAGGAGTTATAATAAACAACCTTAAATATGACATGCATATCAATCAAACAATTACAACCATTAAAAAAAAACTTGGCTTCCTGTATAAAAATAAACCTTTCCTGACCCCTACTGCTAGGACTGCCATTGCCCATACTCATCTGCTTTCAACCCTACTTTATGTCTCTCCAATACTTACTAACTTGAGCAAATTCGATCTTAGCAAACTCTCTAGCTGCCATAACCAAATTGCCAGGTTTGCCACTGGCACTGCCTATAGGACACGCCACTGTCAGAACCTAAACCTCTTAGGATGGCTAGAACTCCCTAGACTAATCCAGTCTAACCAACTCATTGTTGCATTCAAAGTTAGTAACCATCCAAAAAAAAACGCCCTCAGTCAAAAACATTATCCATCCCTACAAAAACCCTAGGCCACTTCAGTCTTCCACAAAACTTTTGGTACAAACTGTTAAAGCTAACAACCTATCTGGACACTCTCTGTATGCAAATTCAGTTGGCAAAACCTAGAATTTGCTCCCAGCTGCCCTTACTCTGGAACCCTCACTTATCCGCTTCAAAAAAAACCTAATCCGGTATTTTAAAACTCACTGGCTATGCCCTTGCTCTAATCCTGACTAAATCTTCCTCTGCTACCATATGTTTACTGTTGATTTTATTCATAGCTACTACTCTGTAACATTAACAGGTTTGGAAGTGCGAGAATGTAACTTGTATATGTATACTGTTCAACAAACTGTAACTTTAATAGGTTTGTAAATGTGAGACTGTAACTTGTATGTGGATACTGCTGAACATAAACAAAAAAACTCTAAGCTTGTTTCCTGCCTTTCCTATAACTTTGTCTAGCCCAGATACAGATTTGCTGTATCCAGGACTGTTTGTAAGCTTCTGAGCCCCCCAAGCCTGCCTGTGTTGGAGGGAAGCCTTCGAGCTTATCAGTGGGAGTGGTAAGCACTAGGTAGCCTACTTACCACAAGATGAGTGGTTACTGGCACAGAAAGTGAAGTTTATTGGCCGTTTGGGCAGTCTTTCCCATCTCTTTCAACTTCTGGCTTAAAAGCCCGCATTTGCGCTTGTTTCCCACCTTTCCTATAACTAGTCTAGTCTAGATACAGATTTGCTGTATCCAGGACTGTTTGTAAGCTTCTGAGCCTGCGAAGCCTGTGACGGAGGTGAGCCTTCTATCTTGTTAGTGGGAGCGGTAAGCACTAGGTAGCCCATCTACCACAAGAGGAGTGATTTCTGGCCCAGAAATTGTAGTTTATTGTCCGTTTGGGCAGTTTTTCCATCTCTTTCAACTTTCTGATTTAAAAGCCTGCGTTTGTGCTTGTTTCCCGCCTTTACTGTAACAAGTATAGTCCAAATACAAATTTGCTGTATCCAGGACTTTTTGTAGCTTCTGAGCGATGCTAAAGTCTGTTCTTCAATTTTTCCCTTAGACCTGCTAGTTCTCTCCTCCCCTGCACCTTTACTAGCTTATCAGTCTAGCACTTTACCAGACTTCTTGTAGCAATTATTGTAGCACACAAAAGTGCTACCAGCACTACATGTTCTACAGTGAAACAGCTCCAATACTTATTATTAATACCCACCCATTCAGGCATGTCTAAAGGTCATCTCCCTGTGCTTTGTCCTATTAACCTGGTGAACTTGGGCATCCTGAGGCAATGTAGCAACTGCCTCATGTACACTGGCAACCCTCTCCTCTTACCTTCCAACACTCAGACTTGCCAGAAATGCACTTATATCTCCAAAGTGGAAGCCACGCACTCTCCAGCCAAGACCGGAATAACTAGTCAAGAGGAGAAAGTCAACACTTGCACCACACCACATGAAACACACAGCCCCTCCAGAACACACACCAGCACTGCCTTCACATAAAAACACAAACCAAACACTCACCTTTGTGGAGGCTCTCAATAAAAATCTACCCAAACAGCACAGACCTCCAAGGCAGAAACTCACTCGACCACAACACAACACTAATCACGAGACACAACTCTCCTAAACAGTGTGCCACTCAACCAAAGCCCCTAAAGCAGAACAGCATGCCCGACACTAGTCATAGGTGACTCGATAGTGAGGCACACTGATGTCCCACTCACTAGATTGAATAAGGAGAAAGTAACAGTCAGCTGCCTGTCTGGTATCAGGATCCACCACATAACGCACACACTCAGGTCCCTCAACAATAGGTACAAATATGACTCTGTCATTGTACATGTGGGTGTGAATGACCCGAGACGTACCTCCCTGGACTACATGAAGAGAGACATGGAGGAGCTATCGGATTATGTAGCCCTGAGCAGCATTCTACCATCACCCAGAATTATACCACAATACAAGCAGAAAATTATCTATTTCAACAAGTGGCTAAGTTTCTGGTGTCATTCTAAGGGGATCCAGCATCTGACTGCCTGGGATGACATGATTAACAGATCTCAATGCTTTGCCAGAGATGGTCTGCATCTGTCACCCCTGGGCTTCTGGATAGTGGCCAAGGCTCTTGCCACTCCCTATACTGCCTTTTTAGGTGGTGTTCCAAAGACCAAATTACCACCGTAACAGCTACAAACAAATACAATCTGAGGGACATGATTCTAAACGCTAGAAGTTTAAATCTGAAAATGCCCTCGCTCAAAGCACTCCTTAAAATGGAGAAAATCGACATTTGTGGTATAACCGTGACCTGGTTCAAGGCAGCAGAAAGCACCCCTGCACTACCAGGCTAGAACTCATTCCACACCTTTCGGCCCCAGAACTTGGACCGAAGCTCCAAAGGCAGTGGTGTTTCCATATTCATAAAGGATGTGCACACCACCAGACTGGTAGCCCAACATAATGCATCAGAGATACTTCAGGTGCAGCTAACACTGGGTAAGACAGAGATTCAAGTCGTAGCCTGCTACAGGTCCCCAACAATGTCCCAAGACTCACACGCCACATTCCTAAGCACATTGGAGAATATTAAGGTCCAACCTAACAATCTCATACTGGGCAACTTCAACTACCTCTCCATTAAATTGGAAAACTACTCATGTACCACTACACTTGCCCAACGTTTCCTGGAATTCATTAATTCAAATGCCCTGGATCAGCTCATTTGTACCCCCACTAGAGCCAGCAACATCTTTGACCTGGTCATTACTAACATGGACGACTGTTGCTCTACACCAATAGTTAACTCCTCCCTGGTTAGATCCGACCACAAACTAATCACCCTGGAAATCCACATCCCCCCACCCCCATCAAGGTAACCACCATGAAAAACTTCTCCAAAGCTAACTTTGGGCTCCTAAAAACAGAAGTGGCTAACTTCATGGCACCCATGCAAATGGAGAACAGTTGCATGACCGCCAAATGATACACCAATGCACTGTACAAATACGTACACAAATGCTTGGATCTCGCCATACCCAATAGAACCAAGACGCTCTCCTCCAAAAAAAGGAAGCCAATCTAGTGGTCCCCTGCCATAAACAAACTCTACAACAGGAGGAGGAAACTGATGAGGAATAAGGTGAAGTCCCAAGACTGGAAAAACTCCCTTATCATCCTCAACAAAAAGTTGAGATCTCTCATCAAATCCTCTAAAGTTAGCTATGAAAACAGAATTGCAGCAGATAGTAAAGACAACCACAAGGCCTTCTATAGTTATGTAAAGAATCTCCATGGCAATACCCAGATTTGCTCTGAGCTACTGCACAATGGTACCTCCTATACCGAGCCAACAGATACTGCTAATATACTGGCCAACAGATTTGGTGCCAACTTTGCCCCCCCCCCCCCAAAGGACCAATCACAATAACAGTAGATTGCCAGGCACCCAGTATTACTGCTGCACAGGTTAAAACAGCACTGTCCAAGGCCAAGAATGCAGCTTCCATGGGACCTCACAATATCCCTGGCTGTGTTCTACATGAACTACAGAGTGAATTGGCACCTCACCTGTGTGCCCTGTTCAATCACAGCCTCACCTCAGGCACTGTCCCTACCAAATGGCACACTGCTACAGTCATCCCTCTCTCCACAAGGGAGAGTGACTACAGACCATGGGAACTATCACCAGATTAGCCTGATGAGTCTGTTATGCAAAGCTATGGCACGCATCATCATGGACCTAATAAACAAGGATATAGGGAATCTCCAAACTCTGAATCCCACACAGTTTGGTTTTGTGAAAGGTAGATCCATGCCTGCTCAACTTGGTTGGCTTCTTTGAGTCAGTTACCAGAGCTGTGGATGAAGGCAAGGTGGTTCATACAGCCTACCTTGATCTAGCCAAGGTGTTTGATACCATTCCCCATTCCGGAATCATAGAAAAACTCACTAAGCTAGGTTTCAACCCCTATATCACTAGGCGGGTTGCAAACTGGCGCACTGATAGAACCCACAGTGTGAAAGCAGCGGACTCCAAGTCAGACTGCTGGCCAGTCATGAGTGGAGTCCCACAGGGTTCGGTCCTGGGTCCTCTCCTATTTGCTATCTACTTCTCTGAAGTACAGGTCAACACAAAGGGACTCCGGCTGACAAAGTTTGCAGACGATTACAAGTTGGGAGCTATTATTAACTCCCCAAGTGATCCTGACATACTACAAAAAGCCCTCACTGAGACCAACAACTGGTATCAGAACCAAGTTCAATGCCAAAAAAATGTGTCGTCATCCCCTTTGGGAAAAACCCGGTTTCCATGAATTACCACATCAATGGTAGTCCACTGAACATAGGTGTTATAAGAGATCTGGGAACACAGGTTGACAGCAGCCTCTCTTTTGACCACCACATTGCCACTGTGGTCAGAAAAACCTATGTGGCACATCTCATTACTAATGGATTTGCATCCAGGAAGAAAGAGGTCATTGTCTTCCTCTACTCTTCCCTCATTTGGCCAATCATTGAGTACAATGCCCCATTTGGCATGTACCTCACTAGACACCTGCAACAATTGGAGAGGCTGCAAAAGTAACTCACAAAGAGGATCCTAGACATTAAACACTTGTCCTATACGGACAGACTCAAAAAAACTCCACCTATTCCCTGTCTCATATCGCCTACTTAGAGGCGATCTCTGCTTGACATACAAAGCCATGTCTGATCCAGCTCTGTTACAAATACTACATCTAAAGAAATCCCAATCCCTCCACACCACACGCTCCAGTGACCTCAACCTCATTACCACAATCAACAGAACGTGCTGGAAGGACAGGTTCATAACTCAGAGACTGCCCCTACTATGGAATAGACTTCCCATACATGTCAAACAAAGCACCTTACTGACCCTCTTCAAGAGGAACCTTGATGAGTGGATGGGAAAGAGAAAATTCACCCCGGGGATCACTACAGTGTCTCTACTCGACAGAGACACTGGGAACAAAGGTCAGGTGGCACAATGTCAGGGTAATCCTACGGGCTAGGTTTGTAAAGGCTCCAGGACCATTAGCCTAGTACACACCTATGAAGCTATGAATTTATCTGTTTCTATGTTTGGAACTTTTCTCCTCGGGCCTCTGCTGAAAATGGACATGTATCCAGTCGGGACTATCCCGGTCAACAAATGTAAAATAAAAATTAATAAATGTCTAGAAAATGCTACATTAGAAATCAAGCCATATCCATCCAATCTCTTTATATAGAAGGGATATGAAAGTGATACAGTGGCACAAAATTCTACAACAAAACACACTGACAGTCAGATGCAGCTGACTTTTGTAATTTGGAATGAATGAGCTGAAACAAATACCCTTAGCCACCTCACACACAATACAAGTAGCAGCCACCATGAAACATACATCTAACAGTAAAGCTCACTCAGTTCAAAAACCCATAAGGCAAACCTCCAGATAATCCAATATCACAGTCATAGGTGACTTCATAGAGAGACACATTTGTGCATCAGGCTGTGCAAAGAAAAGATTAAGGTCAGTTGCCTATCAGGTGCCAGGATTCACCATATTATGCGAGCACTCAAGTCCTTGCACTACAAAGTATTCACGGGTGTAAATGACTTGAGGTGGACCTCAATGGATTACATGAAGAGATGCATGATGGAACCCTCGGAATGTGTGTCTGAGGCTGGTATGAACCTACTCTTGAGTAGTATTCTATCACCACCAAGAATAACACCACAATATGAACAAAAGATTGCTTTTATTTTCAATGATTGGCTTAGCTTCTAGTGTCATCAAAGGGGGTACAATACATACCACCCTGGGAAGAGATGGTAGACAATTCTAGCTGCATTGCCAGGAATGACCTGAATCTCTTCACCCAAGACTTTTTTATATTGGCTAAATCCTCATCCACCCCATAGTGCCTTGTTTAGGCAATATCAGTCTTCTAAAGCTTCCAACATAACAAAACAAAATCTGGGTATGGCACCTAGCATTGAGAAGCACTACCTTAACAAAAAAAAAAAATCACCTTCCTACAAGCATGAAAATATTGATACATGCATCATCACAGAATGATCTCATAAAAGACCAATGAGTCTGGGTTTCATCAGTGCAGGGTTTCAATGAGCGTCACACCTTCAGGCCCACACTATTAGATGAAAGCACTAAAGGTGGTGGTGTCTCCAGATTCTTAAAAAAGCATTTCACCACAAGATTTCTTAGACAAGACAATGACATGGAACTCCTTCATACCCACCTTACTATTACCCAAACCCCTTATCATACTACAGATGTCCTGTATGTCCCCTCACCTCAAGCCTCCTATCTAACTAGTATGGAATCCCTATCTATTAAACCAAACACCATTACACCTACGAATCTCTGAATAACATTCCATAAACCAGGAGATTTACAGATCTTCCAACAAGTATGCCCAGAAATTTCTGGATTTCATCAATACAAACTCTGCGGATCAGTTAGTCCGCACCCCAACTAGGGGTGACATAATCCTGGATTTGTTCCTTACCAATAAGGGGCAGCTTTACTCTCAACCAATTGCAACTTCTTCCCTGGTCAAATCAGACTAGGAGATCAGTTACATTTACCATAAGACTTAAGCCTAAAGCAAATTCAGAGATTATGAGAAGGCTAATCTACTAAAACTGAGTGACATCCTGGCTAAATTTAAAAGTTGTTTCCATCTTGGCCAACCTCACTGCTTACGCAGAATCCGTTACTTCCAAACTGTCTGCATATGCAAACAGCTGCATAAATGCATCCCTCCCTCTCAGAAATAACTACAATGCCAAATTCAAAAATAAACTTCTAAAATAGAACCCTAACATAATTAGGCTGTATTATAAAAGAACAAAACTCACTGCACAAAAAAATATATATAAGTGGCTCTCAAGGTGCCAAAAACGCCCTTGCTAAACTAAACAAGAAACTCTGGATTCTGATCACATCAACAAATGGTCAAACTACTAGCACACAAATTTAGCTCATACTTCACCTCTCCCCAACAATATTCTCAGACCACATACTTGCATCTGCATCCCCCTCAACTTTCCAAGAGCAAGTCTTTAAGGTGATATTTAAGGCCAAGAATACTATTTCTGAGGTTGAGGCCAAGAATACTATTTCTGAGGTTGGACGACATTCCAGGCTGCCTACTTGTCAGCCTGAAACATGACTTGCCAGACCCCCTACACAGGCTACACAATATCATCTTCAAAACAGGTTTTGTGCAAGATGAACTGAGGACAGCAACAGTTATTCCACTGAACAAAAGTGAGGCATCAGAGGACCTTTGTAATTATTAGATGCATAAGCCTGACTTGCCTCATCTGTAAGGTTATGGAAAAGATTATAGAATTAATAAACAAGGACTCACAACCCAAACCAGTTTAAATTCATCAAAGGCAGAGGCAGATCCTGCCTACTTAACCCCGTTGACTTTTTTTAAAAAATGTTACTGTAGCAATGGATGAGAGCAAATCAGTATACAGCACATATCTAGAACTTGCAAAGGCTTTGACACCATCTCACACACTAGTATCGTGAATAAACTCTTCCAGCTAAATGTAAATCCGTATGTAACTAGATGGATAGCAAATTGGCATCAAAGAGAGCCCAGGAAATAAAGGTCAGTGGATTTACCTCCTCCAAAAGTCCTGTCACTAGCAGTGTACCCCAAGGTTCAATCTGTGGGTCATTCTTTGGCATTTAGCTTTTGTACATCAAAGGTAGTGTTAAGGGTTTGCAGCTGATCAAGTCAATTGATGTCTGCAAACATGCTGATATTGTAAACTCCCCCAAGGACGCCAAGTAGGCCTGCCTCAAACAAATAGTTGGTGTCAAAACCATGAATTAAAACTAAATATCAAATGGATAATCGGATCCTTCAGCAAGCTTGACTCCCCTTGTAATCACACTCCTGACAACTTATACCACAGTCAGGTATCTGGAAAAAACATGAAAGAATAGCCTTTTGAACAGTTAGGTATCTGGGAACCTATGCTGTCAAAGAACTAGCCTCTGATCACCAAATATACACTACTGTAAAAGTCCTCCTTCATCTAAAATAAGTATATCTAAAGGTATGGCATCCAGTTTAGGGAATGTGGTTATTCTACTGTACTCAGCACTCATTTGGCAGATCATCGGGTGTACTCTCCTTTCAGGGATTCCTGTCGAGTCACAGAAGGTAATTTCAGTGAACAAAACAAATCAAACAACATTCGCTGAAACTACTTTCATTAAGCATTACAACAAAATTATTTTTGTAAGGGAACAACACCCCCTGCACCCCCCCATATAAGGGATGTTCCCAGCACTCCCTGGACTTATATATACCAGCTCCATGGTCACACCACAGTGGATCAAAAACAGAAAACTCCACTGTTAGCAAAAGTAGTTTCAGCAGACAGTACTCTCTTTGCGTTTGTCAAAACTACTTTTGTCCACATGACAAGTTCCTCACTTTCAATACATACTTGTCTAAACACTTCTCACAAATGAAACAACCACAATGTTTCCTCGCTAAGAAAATCAAGGGCCTAAAACATAAAAACTATGCAGACCATTTCAAACCTTGTCCCTCTTCTCAATAGCATAAGGCCTATTGAGAGATTCCTCCTGTGTCACATGTAGATAGTCAACAAACACAGTTCTGGCAGACCTGTTACATATTTGCAAGTCCAATAGTGGCATAAATACCTGCACTTGGGACCTACATCTCTTCCATAACATAAATAGAACATGTTGGAGGGACAGGTACGTATCACAGAGAATTCTCCTTCTATGGAACAGTCTTCCACTCCAAATAAAGCAAAGTACTTCTATTATGTTCACATGCAGTTTGGATGAATGGATGGGTAAAAGCAAATGCACCCTCAGTTTAGCATCCTTGTCCCTCATGTACAGGGGCAGCATCTAATCGTTCTAACGCATCTTTGTTTATCTGTCCTTTGGCTATGTGCATGTAAAATAAGGGCTAAAAACTACCATGGGAATGTAAGGCTAGGCTTCTTAAAATCCTCAGCCTAGTAAATATCTATAAACCTATGAAAAAGAGAAAAGTGCCAATAGAGCTTGCTGAAACTTGTCATAGCTTTGCATTTAATGGAATGTCTGGTAAATTGAGAAGAAACTGTCAAGAGGGAAGACAGTTGTGACTTGCATGCAGAATCTGGAAGATCTGTCAGCAATTTAGAAGCCTGAGAAAGTAGACCCAAGTACATACTTGGGTATACGTGTCTGACAATTAATGGCCCTAAAATCCTGAGTAGAAGAGGTGTAGACCTTTTCCCAAGCCTCTCCATCATTTTACTGTCCTTATCAGAGGGGAAAAGGGTAGTTGAAGGCAGCAATCTAGAAGCTTTATCTGCAGAGTCTGAGATTACAGCTGGATCTGCAGGAGGGCATCTGAACAGAAACTTACTGTCCTCAAGGACTTTATAAAACTTGTCTGGCCTTTTGTGTGTAGAAGGTTGAGAGTCATGTCTTTTGGATGCTGAAAGAAAGGCATCCTGAAAGGCTGGTAACACATGTGGGACAGCAGAAGGGGAAGGAGAGTCCATCAGCAAGAGGTCATAATGCCCTTTCTGTACTTCTGAAACCTGAGCGCTTTCCCACTTGAAAAAATCCCTCATCTTAGAGATAGTCTCACCAAAGAAAATATCCTCCTCAGGGGAGTCCCCACCATTAGAGTCAACCTCAGGGAAAGCGCAACCCAGGGAGGAGTCAATCTGTGTAGAGTAGGCCACTGACTCATCTGAAGATAAATAATGTTCTTCCGAGGCCTCTTGTTCCACAGTGGTACTCCTATGTAAAGGGGGTGGTGGTGAGGAGTAGGTGGCTGAAGAGGGAAAGGCCTGAGTGCCAAAAAGGCATTCAATATTCCCTGTGAAATGGCTTGCCAATCTGGGGAAGGATCCTGTGTAGGAGAAACATGTTTTTGTTTCTTAAGTGGAGGATCTGCCCTAGGCTGGGAAGGTTGGGCCAACGTAGGCCTAGGCTCCAGCACTGACGTCGATGTCGGCAAGTCCTCAATCATTAAATCAGATGAGGTACTGCGAGGTACGTTAAACGCGCAAGCTGTGGTTCCCCTCCTTACCATCCAAAATGGACATCTGCAAGGCCTCTGCAGACATGCTTAAGGAACTCTCCCTAGGGGCTTCTAAATTAGTTCCCACTGAAGGAGAACGACCAGGCACTGTACGGACCTCCTGGTCTTCACTGGCCTCAAGAGAGATGTCTGACATCAGAGACACAGCCAAAGATTCAGACCTTACCTTTTTCACCTTCTTCGAATGCTCACCTGACAGACCTGAGGCACCATCCATAGCGAGTGTTAATTACTTAAACCTCTTATTCTCTACATAGATATTAAGGGCTGAAAGGCAACTCTAAAATGTCTTAGGAATGAAAGCCTGACAAATGGCACAAGCCTTGTAGTCGTGAGTGGAACCCAGGCAGTAAAGACACTGATCGTGATTGTCTTTGTGTGGTTCTGTCTTCCACAATGGCACTTGCCCTTCTTGGATGACATTAACCTCAAGCAAACATGTAGTAGCAAAAGCACAAATACATTTTCCCAATGGGGCACTTATCTGAATGAAGAAAAACTTCAACGATCAGACGAATGGTAGAAGCTGGTGTTCAGACTGGCAGCAGAGAGGTTCTGAGGATGGTACATGCAGACGTCACTTTTATGGCCTACTTTGGCTGCATCTTATGTGCAACATCACATGTACCTAGCAGTAGCTTAAGTCTTTGGTATACAGGCCGGATGTTTGGGTCACCTAGGCAGGGAATCCCTCATGTTATGAATACTGCAACATGGTAACAGAAGGACATCTTGCTGTCGTAGCACTATCATGTTGCAGTAAAGCTTGCTATTGCTTTCGCTGTTAGCATCTGCTTTTCCATGCCTATGCCTTTACCAACTTATGTTTTTTACTGCAATTTTAATTCTCTCTACACAAGGACCAAGTCTTTGCAGGGCACTTCCAGGAATATGCAGGTAAGGGATGTAAAAATTATTACACATGCAGGATTGCTTTACCTTTTTCTTCTGTTTTAAAAGTTTCTGAAAAAGAAGGCCAAACAAAAAGGACTTATTCAAACAGCAAAAAAATTAAGGCTATGCTCTGTTAATGAGCCACTTATTGTAGTTCTGAGTTTGATTTCCTCAGCTTCTATTTGCCTGTCTTATATGTTCATGCGTTCATATGTGTTTACTAGGCTAACGACCACAAGGGCTGTTTTAAGCCAAACCATGCATCTCAAATCTCTGATAAGTTCTGATAACCTTGATAAGTGTAAGCAGGGGCTTGGGAGATGAAACATTTACAAGTTGCCTGTGTCCATTGGACACACAGTTGCCAAACCAGGGATGAATTTCCTGTTTCTGCAAGTCACTTAACCAGACAGTGCTCAAGCTGGAGTCTGAAAAATATCCAATGAGATCAATGCTCTACCCCAGTTACCAAATAACTAAGTACATAAAATGATTCCATGTCCAATGGAAAAGGTAGTATATGTAAACAGAAGTATCACCTTTAGAAACTGACAGAAGATGCTACTGTAAAGTAGACATCAGCAATACTGCAGACATATTTTTATCAAGCAAGTCCCTAACTTATGTGTTGTCAGGAGATGGCTTAGAAATCTTTATATTTATAGAAGCATTAAATGAGTTCTGAGCCATGTCACTAACTTGTCTATGAATATTAGTCTATAATGTTGTCAGTTGGGTATGGTAGGTTATAGCCCTTATCTCCAAAACATTTAAAGTGTAAACTTCTTTCACAAAGTTATTCAACACATTCTTTATTACCTGAAGTTTTAAATGCTTAACCAAAAAGTGTAGCGTTCAGTCCACTCCAAAAGAAGCAAAAAACAGCGGTGAAGGAAGGCCGAAACCTCTGCTCACCCACAACACAGCAACACTCCAAAAGGCTGCCTTCGCTAAAAATAGAAGTAATGTAACTCAAAATGAAGTCACCACAACCAGTGGTACAAATACTAAAATTCATTTATTGTAACAAGAACATTAGGCGCTTTCACTCACATGAAAGTGAGCTTCATCAGAACATTTGGCCAACTGCTACAAATTGTATAAATGGTATCTTTGGCGCCAAAAACATTTGAAATAATTTAAAGTGAAACTACATACAAAAACATTTTTCATTTTAAATTAAATTCAATGGCAAAGACATTGATGTCTGTACAGATCTTACAAACATCACATAATAAATATGATGAATATAAAATATAAAATAATTGTAAAATACTACAAAAAACATTCAAAAGCATCATGAAGTTACTGAATAAAACATTTTATACATTTGATATACAAGTGGTTACCAATACTACATCTATACCACAAAATAATATAACTAAATGAATTTAGTAAATTACCTAATATCAAGTAAGGGTTTAATGGATATATGGTCATTCAGACCTGGTAGTGTCATGGCATCAGTAAGCAACTGCCACCAAACTTCTTTGTATGCAAGTATACTTTTGTAATTACCACCCTAGGGTCTGTGACCACATTTTCCAGTATAGCAAACTTAAAATTATGTTTAACTCCATACTTTTCTACGTGTCTATATAAGGCATTATTGATGTCCTTCATCCTAATACTATACAGGTGGGCATATATATGTTTCTTAAAATTCCTCTGTTTTACCTATATAGTACCCTGGACAAGCCTCACATTTTGCCAAATATATAACTAATTTTGAGTTGCAATTACCCTGTTTAAAACTCAATCTTGTCTTATTAATGTTGTCTAGGACTATTCATTCTTCTTCATTAATAGCAAAACACTGACTGCAAGCACCACATTTCGAAGTGTGCTGAGTGATATTATCCATCCCTGTGTCCCTCAAACCACTTTCCAACAAAGATTTGATGTTTTTCCCCATCTTATATACAAATACAGGTCTACGACCCAAAATATCTATCATAACCTGGTCCATCATCAAAACATTCCAATTACTTGTTAATATATCTTTTAATTTCTTTATATGAGGACCATATTCCAGGACACAAGCCCTACTGTAAACTTTGGGGGGGTCTTCCACAATTGTTGTAGTCAATGTTCCTGTTCTCATCTTTGCTCCTGGCTCCTAATAATGGGGTGTATTTCTTTCCCCATTCACTTATAATATATTCGTTGGCATCTCTCATCATTTTCCAATCATATCCTCTATCTTTGAATAATTCAGTGATATATCTCATTTCATCTACCATATCTACATATTCGGAAGTCATCCTCACAGCTCTGATGCACTGTCCTTTAAAAATATTGTACATCAGTTTCTTAGGATGATTGCTAGTATATTCCAGATAAGAATTGGTAAAAGTGTTTTTCCTATATATTCTGGACTTGAAACCTTCCTCACTGTTTGATATGAATGTATCCAAGTATGAGACTCCTTTCATTACTGCTAGTGGATGTAAACTTAAGAAACCCACTGCTGTTATTTATATATTCCATAAAAACATTCAAAGTATTTTGATCACCTTCCCATAAAATCTAAATATCGTCTAAGAATCGTGAATAATATCTGATGTTTCCATAATGTTCACTCTTTAACACCACAGTTTCTTCCCAATCAAGCATTACCAAATTGGCGAATATGGGGGCACATGCCGCCCCCATAGCTATGCCTTTAGTATGTCTGAATAGTTCGCCTTCATAGTAAATATAATTGTGGTCCAGAACTACAGACATAAGTTCTAGTACCAAGCACTCCTTATCCCATTCAAGGTGGCTGTATTTCCTAATGCTGTTAGTGAAGGCTTCTATTCCTTCTTCTTTGGGAATGCATGAAAATAAGTCAATCACATGAATAGAAACAAATAAATAACCTTGTTTCCAAATGTCAACAGGATAGTTTTTTTAGAAATTCCCACGAATCCTTGACCATATGGGTAACTTTCCCATATAAATGTTTGAGCATGGTATCAACTACTACGCCTAAAGGGAACAGTATTCAAAATGAAAAGCTGTACAACAATGGCCAATGAAGTAAAGTTCTCTTGGAGAATAGGTAGTGTGGTTAAATGATATAAAACTTAAAAGTGCAACATATATAGCAAAAAACTTGCATACATTTCCAGTCTTTAATTAAATGCACTTACAAGATATTCACGATGTGAATGCAGTTATACCATAACAAAATGATGGCTCCAAAGTATCCAGTCTTATGATGGCTTCAAAGTATCCAATCTTTTTGATCTGATATACAAAGTATCCAGACGACTGTGATAACAGCTTAACCAGTCTAACAGATCAAATAAAAGCTTCTAGCTTTAACGGCAGTTAAAATCCTTTTATTGTAGGAAAAGTTAAAATCTTCATATCAAGTTAAAATCTTGATGTAGAATAAAACAGTCCCTATGTATTCCAAACAATAAGCGCTTTCGGTATCTTCTTCAGATCGTAGAGATTGGGACTGGAAGTTCCTTTTAATAGTGTTTGCTTCCTTTACTGTTGAGACAATCATTCAATCATCACACTGTCAATCAGATGTTTAAAAGCACCAATCCTCTTTCCTCTCAGCTGGGGGCGTTCCATTTCCTATACCTTTTGCTTTTGAGGGGTGTGACCAGTCATGAATTATTAAGCCAGACACACCTCCATGTCAGCTGATAGTTGGTCTTCTAGCTTTTAGTATAGGTTTCAGTGGAATGATGTTATTCAAGTCTGGCTCAATATCAGCATGGAGGTTCACAATCCACTTATTCTCCCTGCATTCAGTAATATTATTCCACTATATACATTCTCTATCACCTTATAAGTGAAAGAATGACCGACATGTCTTTCAGCATGTGTTGCTAAAGCAACTGGTCACACCCCTCAAAAGGTATAGGAAATGGAACACCCCCAGCTGAGAGGAAAGAAGATTGGTGCATTTAAACAGCTGATTGACAGTGTGATGATTGAATGATTGTCTTAACAGTAAAGGAAGCAAGCACTATAAAAAGGAACTTCCAGTCCCAATCTCTACGATCTGAAGAAGATACCGAAAGCGCTTATTGTTTGGAATACATAGGGACTGTTTTATTCTACATCAAGATTTTAACTTGACATGAAGATTTTAACTTTTCTTACAATAAAGGGATTTTAACTGCCATTAAAGCTAGAAGCTTTTATTTGATCTGTTAGACTGGTTAAGCTGTTATCACAGTTCATCACAGTCACATAGCAGCTACTACATCTTCAGTGTGGATACTTTGTATATCAGACCAAAAAGATTGGATACTTTGAAGCCATCATAAGACTGGATACTTTGGAGCCATCATTTCGCTATGGTATAACTGCATTCACAGCGTGAATATCTTGTAAGTGCATTTAATTAAAGACTGGAAATGTATGAAAGTTTTTTGCTATATATGTTGCACTTTTAAGTTTTATATCATTTAACCACACTACCTATTCTCCAAGAGAACTTTACTTCATTGGCCATTGTTGTACTGCGTTTCATTCTGAATACTGTTTTTACTTGTTACTGACAGCTGTACTTTAGCATTAGGAGGTACCCTTTCTTTACTGTATACGCCTAAAGGGAAGGTCATGGATTTACTGCCTGATATTATAGGCCTGAAAGGTGGATTGTTAATATATTTGTGGATTTTTGGTATTCCTACTAAGGTGGCCAACTTGGGATGTTCATCTCTCAGAAAGTTGTACGTATCTTCAGTTATCCGTCTGTCCAATAAGAATTCTTCAATATGTAAATCAATTTGCCTATATGCAATGTTTATTTCATTTAAGGAAACAGTTTCATAGTTCCCAGATGCATGTGAAATGTCATGCATTTTGGAACTATATTCTAAGCTGTCATAAATGACTACCCCCCCCCCACACACACACACACCTTTGTCAATAATAATAATAATAACAGCAGTGGGCTTCTTAAGTTTACATCCACTAGCATTAGTGAAAGAGTTGCATACTTAGATACATTCATATCAAACAGTGAGGAAGGTTTCAAGTCCAGAATATATAGGAAAAACACTTTTACCAATTCTTATCTGGAATATACTAGCAATCATCCTAAGAAACTGATGTACAATATTTTTAAAGGACAGTGCATCAGAGCTGTGAGGATGACTTCCGAATATGTAGATATGGTAGATGAAATGAGATATATCACTGAATTATTCAAAGATAGAGGATATGATTGGAAAATGATGAGAGATGTTAAAGAATATATTATAAGTGAATGGGGAAAGAAATATACCCCATTATTAGGAGCCAGGAGCAAAGATTAGAACAGGGACATTGACTACAACAATTGTGGAAGACCCCCCCCCCAAAGTTTACAGTAGGGCTTGTGTCCTGGAATATGGTCCACATATAAACAAATTAAAAGATATATTAATAACTAATTGGAATGTTTTGATGGTGGACCAAGATATGATAGATATTTTGGGTCCTAGACCTGTATTTGTATATAAGATGGGGAAAAACATCGAATCTTTGTTGGAAGTGGTTTGAGGGACACAGGAATGGATAATATCACTAAGCACACTTCGAAATGTGGTGCATGCAATCAATGTTTTGCTATTAATGAAGAAGAAGGAATAGTCCTAGACAACATTAATAAGACAAGATTGAGTTTTAAACAGGGTAATTGCAACTCGAAATTAGTTACATATTTGGCAAAATGTGAGGCTTGTCCAGGGTACTATATAGGTAAAACAGAGAGGAATTTTAAGAAATGTATATATGCCCACCTGTATAGTATTAGGACGAAGGACATCAATAATGCCTTATATAGACACGTAGAAAAGTTTGGAGTTAAACATAATTTTAAGTTTGCTATACTGGAAAATGTGGTCACAGACCCTAGAGGTGGTAATTACAAAAGTATACTTGCATACAAAGAAGTTTGGTGGCAGTTGCTTACTGATGCCACGACACCACCAGGTCTGAATGACCATATATCCATTAAACCCTTACTTGATATTAGGTAATTTACTAAATTCATTTAGTTATTATATTATTTTGTGGTATAGATGTAGTATTGGTAACCACTTATATATCAAATGTATAAAATGTTTTTTTCAGTATCTTCATGATGCTTTTGAATGTTTTTTGTAGTATTTTACAATTTTATATTCATCATATTTATTATATGTTTGTAAGATCTGTGCAGACATCAATGTCTTTGTCATTGAATTTAATTTAAAATGAAAATTTTTTTTGTATGTAGTTTCACTTTAAATTATTTCAAATGTTTTTGGCGCCAAAGATACTATTTATACAATTTGTAGCAGTTGGCCAAATGTTCTGATGAAGCTCACTTTCATGTGAGTGAAAGCGCTTAATGTTCTTGTTACAATAAATTCATTTTAGTATTTGTACCACTGGTTGTGGTGACTTCATTTTGAGTTACAACTTCTATTTTGAGCAAAGGCAGCCTTTTGGAGTGTTGCTGTGTTGTGGGTGAGCGGAGGGTTCGGAGTTCCTTCACCACTGGTTTTTGCTTCTTTTGAAGTTTTAAATGCTGGAGTACGGCTATACTCTCTCTCTGACTCAGATTCAATGGTTGCAGGGTTAGCCACCAGATTCTTGTAGGAAAACTTAAAACTCCTCCTGGACTCTATAAACACAGTCAGCTTTTATAAGGTGGTGGCTATGTGCCTAGCTCTAAGCACACTTAATTAAAAACATCCTAGAAATGTCTGGATAAAAGGAGAAATAGCATATGGCTTATGCTAACCAATCTTTAGTAGCTCAATACATTTCTTTCTGATGGAAGAAAGGCCAATCTCAGGTAAAAAAGATCTTTCACTAAAGTTCAAGGTTTCACCAAACAAAACATTTGTCGGATAGGGTGGCATATTAACTCCCTTCATCATATGGATCATAATTAAAACATAACGGGGGGGGGATTTGATTTTAATACACCGGAAACTTTATTTTCCTTGGATTCTGGGGTGAGGGGGGGGGCACCTTTTTCTCTCTTCTGATCAGAATGTACCAGAAGCAGTATGGTTTGTGTTCAGCATCTAATAACTGAGCTTTTTTTAAATAATGCAATATGCTTCTGTACAGACTGCTTGCAAACAAATGAAAATGGAAGTGTAATCTTGAATGTCTAGGAAAGCAAAGTTTGATTTCCAAGCCTTAGAACAAGAACACTCAATCTACCTGCCTACTTAACTGAACTACTGGAAACTTCAACAAGGTGTCTATTCCTCCTCCAAGAAGGGTATCAGAAAGACAGAGTCTCCTAGATCTAAAGTGATTTTTATCTAGAGTAATCCTTTGTACTCTGTTTCTTGCTAGTCCTGTCACCCTCTATGTCAGAGATGGGACACCACACTTCACTCGAGCCCTCTGAAAACCTCCTTGGGGCAAGAACATTTATCTTTCTACAAAAATGTTTTCTTCTTTTTTTACCCACTTTTTTGCTAAAAATAACACTGGAAGGAGAACAGCATAAAGCAAAAGAAGAAAACTAACACTCTTCTATATCCTAAGAAGCTTGTAAATTCCCACCTTTTCTTGCTAATGTTTTCCTATCACAACCTGCACAAGGCTCATGATTATCCAAGATCAAGTTTCTCTCCTCAAAAAAATATGCATTTACAGTGGAAATCATTTAAGAGGTATCTGACTACCACATCATCATTTTTTGGGGATCTCAAAAGAACTAATTAAATAAAGTGATGAAAACAATTAACTTACTTTGTGAAAGAAAAGCTTTTATAACTAACACTAACACTGTAACTTACAGCCAAACACAAGATGAATGTAATGCAGTTTTACTTTCATGTTCAAGCCAATTATTCTGTTTTAGAGCTATGCAATGATGTTCCCAACTCCACTGGCAAGTTACACAGGCTTTTTTGAATGATTTAAGGTATTTTGGTCATCAAAAATTCTCTTCCTTTGCACTACACAAGGTAGTGCACGAAGCACCAAATAACATTTCCACAGCATTATTAAAGATGTATGGCAGCTCCTTTTGCTGTTGGAAAAACTTTTATCATGGCTTTCCCTACAATCATGTCACTGAACCGAAAGGGTGAATTGCATCCAAAGACTGGAATGAGTGTATTGCCGTGCATGCACGGCGGTGCACCCATTACAGTCCAACAATGCAGAGCTTGCTCTGCTTACAGCGATGTCAAGATGGACAACAGCATATTTATTTGGGTTATGGCTTAATAAAATGTTTATAAAGCTTTTTATTAAAAAAATAAGTAAATAAAAATAACCACTAAATTACAACAATGTAGGTTCATCATGACACTTAATTCATCAGATGCAGCAAAACATTTCCGATCATGAAAAATTCACTTTAAGAAGATAAACTTTGCATTGGTAAATACTGTAGAGGAAGAGTTATTATTTATAGGTTAGTAAGCTAGGCATTAATAATTAGTTTTTAGGTTACAAAAAAAAAAAAGCAAGTACAAAATGAGACTGAAGAGTGAAAATACAAAGACGTAACTATTACGAGTGTTCTTTAAATGATTAGTAATCTTTGCTGGTTTTAACTAGTTAAGAAACAATTTGACAGAGAAGCAGTACTCCATAATCTATATACATGTGTCAGTAATGCTGTCAGGCCTGATCCTTTAAAAGAAAGCCTATACAATCCTTGATGTGGATATCACTAATATCCCTCCCCCACCAAAGGTGTCTTGTTTCAACTGTTCTGCATAATTTTTTTAAATTACTTTTCCCATATGATATCATACTAGCAGTTTAAAGGGCCGAGCACAGATCAAACACTGGCTGCTGTTAGATCCACTCAGGAAAGTATGGCAACAGCTCTGCTTGTAGTGCTTGTTAATACTATTTGGGACCCTCTCTGAGATATATACCCATTCACAGCATATGATTTCAAGTGTCCTACAAAAATCCTGCACAGATATTTCCCTACTAGCTTAAAAGGCTGAGAGGAAACAAATGTTAGCAGCTGCATTTAATGCTCAGTAGAGAAAGAGAGCAAGAAGAAGTCATGCCTGACATTAAATGAAAATTAAAAATTGTTACTGAAAGCCATCATAAATACCTTAAGATTAAACAAAGAGTAGAAGACTGATGAATATGGCCAAATAAAGGCCATCAAGTAGTCACTCAAAAATGTCCCATTTCATTTATTGAAAATTTAGTCAGCCCACCTGGTTTGCCTCTTCTACCCATGACATTACATAGGCAGAGACCTACAGCTGTTTACTGCCTAAACTTTTATTTCAAAGAAACTATTCTATAAACAGAAAAAAAACAATCTGCCAAGATATAGACCAATATCTAAAATTCTTCCATCTCCATACTGCCTTCTTTAACATGGTTGGGGCCACAATAGCCAAACTCACTGTCTCACGTCCTTAGTCTCAGTCTCAGCACAGCAACCCTGCCACCTTCCCTCATATATGCCACAATCAGCCTTTTACCTGTGGTTGATCCCTGACTTTGCAGCAAGACTACAGACTTATACCTGCCTACGCTTATAACTGCGCATCACGCCTTTTTTTCAAAAGCTAGTGCTTGGGAACCTGACGGCAGTGGACTTCTCTAGCAAAAATTATCTCACCCATCCCCGGAAAGGCTTGTAACATTTGAGGACTGCTGCTTGGGACTTATTGAAATTGGCAGTAGTCAAACTTTGTCTACACATCAGTTAAAGAAAATGGAAACAAGGACTTCTCTAGCAAATATTATCTCACCCAACCCAGCTCACCCCTGGAAAGGCTTGTAACATTTGAGGACTGCTGCTCGGGACTTATTGAACTTGGCAGTAATCAAACTCCGTCTCCATATCTGTTAAAGAAAATGGAAACAAGGTTAACAACATTTCTGAAATTACCCTGTATTTCCATGAGTGTAAATGTTTGTTAAATACCGCACAGGGGGTCCGCAGCAGTAGCCACTTCCCTCTAGGCCACCCCTTTCACTCCAGCAATTTCTCAAAGTGTAAAAAAATTAATAGAAATAGTAAGTCAGATAGCTATAAGATTCTATTAAATCTAAAAGAACACAGAAAATAGTCTGGCCAAACCTCGCAGATTGGCTCTTTACTCTCATGGCTGGTGGGCTCTGCTCCGTTCGCCCGTGGCTCACTCCGCTTCCCTTCCCTACCCCCAATTCCCACCCACCCCACTACCCCTACATTTATTCTAACCCCTAATCACCTGACAAAAACCTTGACCAATCAGTCAT
Organism: Protopterus annectens; assembly: GCF_019279795.1. Lineage (NCBI taxonomy): Eukaryota > Metazoa > Chordata > Ceratodontiformes > Protopteridae > Protopterus > Protopterus annectens. The sequence continues at coordinate 1,106,927,822 of NC_056732.1, forward strand.
CTCTAACCAAAAAACTCATCCACACCCCCAAATAGCTCCTTATTTCAACAGCCACTTCCACAACCCCCACCAACAAACGCAATAGTAACAGCCAATCATGCCAACACAACTCCCCCAACCTTTTAACCACAACTTACCTTATGCCAAACTACTACTCACAAAAAACAGCTTAACACTTCTTCTCCTAACTCTCACATGCCTTACAAACACCACAAGCATACGCACTCACAGACCTCTGGAAAATGCTTCATTCCATACTACACAGACCTACACGAAGACCTGCCCACACAAACTTCACAATCAGTCCTACACTATTCAGACATCCCAATACTTCACAGACTCAAATTTCACATAGATACACCCTACAGTATAAGGATATCACCCAGATCAACCTAAAAATACACACTTTTAAACACAGACTACACATGACAAAACACCTGCTTCTATCAGGGGATATATACCCAAACCCAGACCCACAAAACACCCTACTCGCAACTATACATAACTCTGACCTGCTAATACTCGACATCAACATCAGGAGCATATCCAATAAACTCCCAGACCTACATGCATTTATAGCATACTACTCCCCAGACTTATTAACCATAACTGAGACCTGGCTAAACTCAATATTCAAAATGAAGAAATTCTTCCACCAGGTTGTAACATTTTAAGACTGGATAGAGTAGGTAAGAAAGGAGGTGGAGTGGCTATCCTCTTTAAAACTTCTCTCAACATTAAACCACTGCAAATGCCCCTACCTAAGTTTCAAAATGCAGAATTCCTATGTACAACTCAATATGCAAACACCACCAAATAAATCAACATCTTCTGTTGTTACATCCCACCAGGTAATAACTTCCCAATAACTGAAGAAATATTACACTGGATCTCTGAGAATCTACAACAGGAAACTATCCTACTAGGTGACCTAAACACTGACTGGATAGCTTATAATTCTAGCAACCCCACTAATCATATTATTTTATCTGGCTTCTCTCAATTCACCATAGAACCCACTAGATTAGATAAAAAACCTACAAACAATCCACTCTGGATTGGCCACTAGTCAATTACCCCAAACAAAACTACCACGCAGGTTGCTTACCAGATAATCTCAGTGACCATCTTCTTCCTATGCAAACATATCAATAGCCCCCAACCCCTTAATTTTCAGGCAAGTTAGGAATGACCGAAAACTAAATATCTAAGACTTTAACTATATTCTAAAACAAACTAACTGGGTACCACTACTTAACCTATAGTTAGATAAGGCCATGGACTACTTCAACAGTACAGTCTTAAATATCCTTAACAGTCTTGCTCCCAGTAGAAAAATTAGGGTCAAGGCAGACTACGCACCATGGCTAAGCAGAGACACCAGAGCCCTACTAAAAGTCAGAGACAAATCCTGGAAAACATGTAAGAAAGAACACTAGCCTTGTCAAGCTTAAATTCCAACAACTAAGAAATCAGGCCAAAAATCAAACCAAGCTGGATAAAAAGAACTACTTCCTTAAGGCCTAAAGCAAACACTCAAAAGACCCCAAAAAAGTCTGGCACACTATTAACTCTCTACTAAAACCAGGGAAAACTACCACTCCAGCCCCCTAATCCAACAAGAATACAAATGGCATAGCCCCCAATTTAATCACTATTTCACAGAATCTATCCAGACACCATCCTCCAAAATATCTAACAACAACCAAACACAAATGCCCACTATAAGTACAAGTAACATCCCCTCCTTTACTCTCTCTCCTGTTCCCACTTCCACAATAAAAAAACTCCTTCTAAAACTGAAATCCACCACCCTTGCAGCAGACAATCTACCTACAAACTTCCTGAAAATAGCTGCAGAATCTCTAGCGTACCCAGTCTCTATCCTTATCAATCGCTCCATAAAAGAAGCATATATCCCACAACACTGGAAAGTTTCTTATTTTATTCCACTTCACAAAGGTGGAACTTCTTATGACTTTGCAAATTACCGACCCATCGTCATTCTACCCCACTTTCTAAACTGCTTGAAAAATGTATTCACTTCCAAGTTATGAAATTCCTAGATTCTCACAATCTTCCCTCCTCCACAACACAACTTCCGGCAAAATCGTAGTACAACTACCGCCCTTCTCTCTTTCACCAACTCAGTCAAACTACACAGAAATAACAATAATTTTGTATCGTCAATATTTTTAGACCTCTCTGAGGCATTTGATATGGTCTCTCATTCCAAACTCCTATACTCTCTAGCCTTACTGTCTTTTGCCCCTTCTACCATTGACTGGTTTAAAAGCTACCTGTCACACAAGCAGCAATCAGTCCAATGGCAAGGCACCCAATCTCCCTTACTACTAACTACAAAAGGTGCACCACAAGGCTCAATACTAGGGCCCACTTCTTTTCTCCATATTCACAAACAACCTACACACCTCCACCCAGCATGCCTCTCTCATAGAGTACGCTGATGATTCGACTCTCATCTGCTCTATTCCATCCCTCACCACCCTTCAAAAACTTATCCAAGAATCATTCTTGTCTGTGGAAAGTTGGGTAACTGATATCCAACTAATCCTAAACCCCAATAAGACCAAACTACTTCTCTTTACCCCCAATAAATCTATTACCCCTCTATCCTTTACTATCTCATCCAAAAATAGCATCATTATATCTCCCTCTGATCACACTTGACTCCTTGGTGCTGAACTTGACAACAACCTCCTCTTTGACATCCATATCTCACAAACTATAAAAAAGGTCCATAAAAAATGGGAACCCTATATAGGCATAAAAATTTCCTCTCACATCAGGCACGTGTCACTCTAACCCAAACTCATCTGCTGTCCACCCTAACATATGCTGCACCAATCCTCACCCAAGTCAAAAAGCAAGATCTTGCCAAAATGGAATCCTGCTATAACAAAATTGTCAGGTTTGCCCACAACTCCACTTTCCGAACCCACCACTGTGATTCGTTAAGAGGACTTAAACGGTTAGAATTTCCCCAGCTACTCATCTTTCACCAATTAGTCATTACCTATAACATAATCAATTATCCCGATAAAACCCCAGCACTAAGCCAGTTACTTTCCCTCTACAGGCCAAATTGTCCTCTCCGCTCTACTGACAAATCCCTCCTCTGCATCTCTAAGGCCAATAACGATGCTGGGAAAGCCCTTTTCTCCCATTCTATAGCACTGAACTGGAACAACTCCCCCCCCCCCCCATAACTTCTGCCCCCACTAAATCACACTTCATTAACACACTCAAATCCCACCTTACAAATAAATGGTTATGCCCATGTATTACATAAATTTCACAGCCTCAGTAAAACTTTCAGTTCCTTCTCATCATCGCTATTGTAAACCCTTACAGATAAGCAACTTATTGCTGACTACCCAATGCTTTTTTACCATGTGAAATTAATTATTGCATCCTGCTTCTATAAAAAATATGTTTTTCTTTTCCACTTGTTAAAAGTATTTCTGCTGTCTTGATAGTAGTGTTTGTAATACCTACCGGAGTTCACTGCACAATGATAAATGTTTTGTACTAGTCTGTTGATTGTTATCTAAATGTGGAGCTTTTCTCCCTGGGCCTCTGCTGAAAATGGACATATATCCAGTCGGACTTTCCCAGTTAACAAATGTACAATAAAATAAATAAAAATAAAAAATAAATAAACTTACAGCAGAATTACGGGAGATAATCATGTAAAACCATATCTCCAGCTATGTTAATAAATATGGATTGCTGCTTTAGGTCCAGCAAGGTTTTTGACAGGGGTATAAGAAACTGACAGCCATTTGTAGCACCACAGTTACACTTCTGTCAACTATGGAGAAAAGCCTTTCCACCAGTGCCTTACCTGTGGCTATGAGAAGGGCCACTGAGTCACTAAACCAATATGTGTGCACAAATTTAAAAAAAATCTTCAGACTAATTTGGCAGATCACGTCAGTCAAATCATCACTGACAGACCTCATCCAATGTCGGCTGTGCTAATATGGTAGTACTACAAGGGTTGGTACTGAGCCAGGTAACCTTTACTATTTTTATCAATGATCCTAGTATGAACCTCCCACCAATAAAAGTGACCATGCATGCATGTTGATGAAATGCTCCTTCTAAAATCTGGAAGAACTATAAAGACAATATTGAAAGAAATATAAAGATCCTCTGATACTGGCTCCATGTTAATAAGCTTACTGTACACTCTACTAAAACAGTGCACAGGACTTTTGTATTCATAGCTCCCAGACTTCCCAGCTACCTAAAATCTTCAGCAAATATACATGGGAAAGGTCTAGCTTGATCCCTCACTTACATTTAAAGTACATGTTGAAATCAGTACTGAAAATGTACTCAGTCATATAAAATGAAATCAAGGCCTCTCTAGTATTGGCTCAGTACTAACAAGCTTACTGTATAACTTGTAAGACTCCTCCAAAGCTTAAAAATGCCACAGCCATCCATGTTTCACCCTCTTGACTTCCCAGTTTCTCAAATCATTCAACACAGATAGCCAGAATATAGCATGATCCGTCACTTACATTTAAAGCACACACTGAAATTAGTACTGAAAAGGTATACACTACATGCTGTACATTATCAAATATGCTAATATTTGAAAAAAAGAGAGAAAATTTGTAAGCTTAAACTGTTTTACATCTAAAGTAGGATATTCCCTCTTGCCACAACAGCCCTAAACTCCAACCCTCAGTACAGCTAGCCTTCAAACTTGACAGCATCACTATCAAGCACTAAAGAAAGCAAACTAGCTGCCAGTTACAGCCGGGGAAACTGTATTATTAGTCTCCCTTACACTCACACAATCATCAAAACTGTTCTCTCCTCCATTAGCTATAAAATCTTTGCTCAAGATTCATTAATAGTCTCTTAGGCCAGGGTATCAAGGGGTACTGATGCTTATGAGGCCTACTTTCAGTCTGATCTTCAGAGAAGGCTTTCAATAAAATATTGACTACAACCCAAATTTCCCCTCCATCTTATGGGAAAAAATGAATTGAGCTACTGTAGAGTCCGATGTAATTTTGTTAAACATCTTAAAACTCTACATGAGCATAACTGCTTTAAGGAAAAGGGACATTTGCCTACATAACCACCTTGCATACACCTGGACTCATTTTAGATCTAGCAAATACCATTAAAGTGAAATTTTCACCATGCAAATTAGAAAGTATTTCCTCTTTTACAAACTACCTCACTGTAGCATATTTTGTAAACAAATCTGACTGATGACGGTATACGTTATTATCTTCACTTAACTTGCTGTAATGTTTTTCAATACGTACAGTGCGGTGGCTTGTGTATGCACAAGCCAATACAAAAATTCACCTCAGTGTTCATTATCAGGGCTTCTCAGTGCCCTTCTAAAGCACATTCAGCCAGTGGGGGGGAAAAGTTTATTGCTCAGCCACACAAAGTGTTGCACAGTTTCAATGGGCAGTAGCAAGCTATTGCTCATGGAAGTAAAACTGGACAGGACAGGACAGCTATTTTCAATATCAAAGGCATGTACTCTGCAAATATATTGTGTTCCATTAATTTTGTAGTTTAAGTTTTTCCCATTATGATTTACAAATGCTGGAAAAGAGAAAAAAAGTGTACTGCTGTGCCAGCAAGCATGCACATGCTCCACAAAGGTGTCAAGAGTTCCATCATTTTGTCAGCTTTAACACACTTTTACTTTCACTATGACTTAATCAGTATAGGAAGAAAAGAAATAAACAAATGTGCACAGTTGTGATAACTTGAAAAGACCCAATGAAAACATCAAAACCATAATGCCAAACATTACATCCCCATGATCATTTTTTCTTCCGAACAACATTTTTTTTTAAAAAGTGTGTGTGTGGCTGTAAGGGAACGTACAAAACCATCAAAAGCACAACAGTGACTACAAATAATAATAATAAAAAAAAAAGAAATCAGCAGGAAAAGCAACATCTTCTCCATACTACAGAATTTACACATGGAAATTTTAACACCACATAAAGTTGCCATAACTTACAACCTTTTGGACAGAGTTTAGGTATTTTTGTAAACCGTTGTAGACTGATAACTGCATTATTACAGATTCTCTTATACTATTCAATATATCAATCCCAGAAGTCATACCAACATATCAAATACCTATTTTATGGTCAATTTCATCAACAGCAAGGAAAGTCATTATGAAAAATTGGAAAACTAAGTCTATCTCATTTAACAGTAAATGTATTAATTTAGCTAAATCAGTTTGTAATAATGACATTACCATAAAAATGAGAACTAGTAATACAACACATCAATTGACTGCTTGGTAGAAATTGTGTAACTTATTAGAGAAGTATTAACTGCTTGCATTTGTATACTCTGTTATGGACATAGTATATAGTTCATTTATGTTGTATTTGTCAATTTGATTGATTATTGATATGTAAAACCAACTAAAACATTTCTGGGAAAACAACACTGTATGTTGCTTGCTTCCCATGATTTTTATTATTTTGCAGTAATTTTTAATAAGAAACAAGCACTTAAACACTCTTTTCCCTCAAGAGATAATAAATTAAGGATAAAAGTGATTGGTGGTAGTGAAAAAAGTTAATGTACTTACCATAGTGTTAGACCTGGATAAGCAAGTCCACCAGTTAATAACAGGACTGCAGACACAGGGCTTCAGTCAGCTCAGCATCTGAGCCTCTGCTTGGCTACCAGATGCTCCCTTTTACCCACAATACTCCAAGTTAGTGTCCTCTACAGATTTCTGTTATGTGCATCAAAAACAAAATACACATGTACTAAGACTTCTCCACATCAAGTCTGTTCTCAGGTGAGGGAAGGAGGGTGGATATGTTGAACAGGATGGATTTAATGTTATTGTAAGTATGTAACTTTTGTATCTGCTGCAAAGAAGTCTATTTTAATCAACAACAGAACACAGTCCCTACCTTATCATCCTTAGTATCCATCTTAATGGGAACACAGCCTCAACAATTGTGGCTCCAAAAGGAAGACCAAGACACAGAGATCACATCCAGCTTCTAGTGTCTTACAAAAATATTCAATGAAGCCCAAGAAGCTGCTGCACAAACATTAACTAAGGATGCATTTCTGAAAAAAATGCTTGAGAGGAAGCCACTTAACTGAGCAAGTTCTACACAAAAAGGCAAAAGTTTACTGCATTTCTCCTAGCAAAATTTAGTGCAGCCATATCTGTAGCATAGAGGGATAAAGCCCTGAGTATAACAGAGATGGCCCAAGCTCAATGCTTCTTTCCCAAGACTTCAGGAAAGCTAAACTGAAACACATGCTTGAGAAGTGATCTTCCGCTTAAACGGATTTCAAGCTTAAACTCCAAATAAAAACAATTCCATAGGTTCATAAATTAGCACTAGGAAAGCTGCCCTTCTGGGATATTTTAGGCCAAGGCATGCTCCTCAAAAACTGAGGATCAAACTCTGTACCTTGTGTCTGTGAGGTAAACACCTTAACCATTATGCCATCCCCCAACACCCTAATTTAATTCTATTACACTTATAGCCATTTTGGTGTTGTCTGTACTTTACTATTTTACAAAAAATGGACTCAAACTCATTGCCAAAAAGTGTAACATTCTTGTATTCAGTAACCACTTTCTCGTTTCAGCTAACATACTACTTCAACATGAAAAGGTTGTTGACAGGTGGATGGCTCCCTTACTTTTGACTATCACACCTTGTAACAGTAGTTAGTAAATCCTTTTAGCTTGCATAGCTCATAGCAAAAGGTATTTCTTCCTGATCAAAAGAAGTCCTCAGCTCCTGGTACCAAACTGATTAGACCCATCATTGAGTACAATACCTCCTTCACAATGTGCCTATCCAAACATATCACTCAATTTTAAAGACATGTAGGTTTGTAACTAAAAAGATCACAGGCGTAAAAGATCTGAGCTACAAAGAAAGACCGGTGGCATTATCTCTATACTCAGTTTTATATAGACTCCTTAGGGGCATCCTGTGTCTTGAATATAGATCCATAAGGCATCCGGTAGTCCAAGAACTCTCATACCTTAAGTCAAACAAGTCCAGCTAACACTAGCGCTAGATAGCTAAATCCACTCCAACAAATATGTATGTATGTGTCTTTCAGCTTTTCCCGGTTAGGGGTCACCACAGCAGAACTCCGGTCCACTAATGATTGGCAGTTGATTTTTACGTACCAAGTTGCCAGCCCTGACGTAAACCTTCAATGAAGGTACGCCCATTTACGCATGTCTCCACGCAGAAGACACTATAACTGAGAATCGAACCAGACAGCGTCTTACTGTGAGGCGACAACGCTACCGCAGCACCACCACCACAGACAAATCCACTCCAACAAATAAAACAAAACAAATAAACAAAACAAAGTGAACACAGAGAACTGTCACACAGTGCCTATCCCTTCTATGGAACAACCTTTCCCTACAAGTAAGCAGAGTAACACACTGTCCACCTTAAAAGCTAAACAACTAGATGGGTTTTCATAAATGTACCCCTGGTATGACTGCCTAGCCCTCCTTGAAAAGACAGACAAGGCCTAAAGGTGTGTAGTGACAAAGTTGAAATGGCCTCACCCCAAATTTGCCTTTTTAACTTCTAGGATCCTATGAATTAGTTAGGCTTAGCCACTGAAAATCTGTTGGAGAAGGGCAGGAGTGAGTGTCAGTCACTGGCTTCCAATCCCAGGGATGGAGTTCTGGTTTCCGGTTGACATGGGGGGGTGGAGTTCTGGTTCCAACTGGCATGGAGAGTGTAGCATTCTGGTTCCAGTTGGCATGGGGGGATGGAGTTCTGGTTCCAGTTTGACAGTCATCACTATGCAAGTGGATGTTTGCAGGACAATGAAGCTGAATCTGGAGACACAGGTCTGACAGTTCCCAGCCAGTAATAATATCTCTCACTGTTTGTGGATGGAAGCATGCGCAAACATAACAGGACACAGCATGTCTTGCAGTGACGTGTTCTCACAAGAGTGAGGTTAGGGTATGATCACAAAATGCCCTCACTGCTGGGATGCCAGCCAGTGAGGGCATAAAACCTCCTCCACAGGTGTTTACACGATGGCCCTGACTGAATGCTCTCAAGACCAGTAGGGAAGGATTGATGGTTGGTAACCATGGAGGGAAAAATTATACACCAAAAATAATACATGGAGTCAACCAACTGGATAAAATCATTTTTGATACTTTAGAGTTTAATTTCTTATTATAAAGAAGATAAAAAACTCAGAATATTTTCGGACAGACTTGGTTCTGTCCAGGTAAAATGTGTGCTGCAGACATCTATACAATACAATAAATATTCATATCTGTTAGAGTAAAAAGAATACAGGGAAAGTAAGAATCTACTTGTTTTAGAGGCATCTTGAGTATAATAAAAAAATTGTTTGTTCATGGTGACACTTTATACTTAGGAAAGATTAAGTATGGAAGACTGACAAATAAGATTTGTAACTCAAATACTTCTAGTGGAAAAAATAGCCTAAAATGTTTTCTGTGACATACCCTCAATTACACAACAGCTGCTGGTTCAGAAGGAGGAGGAATTAATTTGTCTGAAAAAATATAAATCCAGTAGAGGCATGTACCCCTGAAGAATGGCTTTACAAACCTTTAACAATGGTTACGGACAAAAAAATAAAATCTTGGTGAAAGGCAGAAATGGCAGCAAGATGCACTTCATTAAAGGAGTAGCTTAAACCTGTTTCAAAAATCTGAGAAAGGTACTCTAGCTTTGCTGAAATTGGAGTTGTAAACAGATCCAATCTTTCAGAAGTAACTCATACTGAAAAACAGGTCAATTTACTTTTATAAATTGTTCTTGTTTAAGGCCTCTGGGCAGAAGCACGTACCCTGGAACTAGTACAGCAATGCCACTAAATGTAGAGAGTGAAGGCTTCTGAAGGGCCTCAAAATGGAAGACTCACCAGAAGATGAGGTTTAAGCATAGGAAGCTACACTTGTTGACCAAAATGGGATAGTGAGAATGAATTTGGACTTGCTCTGCCTGAACTGTGTAATGAATTTTGGAAAAGCAGAAAAATGGAAGAAAAGCGTAAAGGACTTAATAAACCCATTTCTGAACGACAGCATTGTTTAGACCCCCCCCCCCAAGGATGGATGAGGGAAATGCAGATGTTGCAAATGATGCTGGTTGGGAATACAAAGAGGTCACAGCAGGGATCTCCCACCAAATGGAGCTTTTCCAAGTTACTGATCAGCTGAGAGACCACTTAGAGGCATCAGTATGCAGCAACTTAGCCTCTTCACTAAAACATCAGCCTCATCAGAATTATAGTTGGCAACCAGAAGGTATCCTGAAGGCATAGTCCATTCCCACACTCTCATGGCTTCTTGAAAAGTGCAGTAGGCATGACTCTACCCCCACTTGTTTACCTATAAAACTACCATCATGGAGTCCTGAAAAGTCCTGCCCTTATCTCCATGATATTGATGGGTAGACTGTCTGCTTCTAATTGTGACCATACACCCTGGGTCATTTACTTTTAAAAATCCCTCCTACACACATATACTGCAGGTTAGACGCATACATAGTGACAGTCAGAACAGGGGTGGAGACTTGACTGCCCCAGAATGAGGTTTAATGTGCGAAGGCACCAGTTCAAATGCAACTTGCCGGTCTAGGAAATTTTAATTTATTGCATTTAATTTATGGTTCAGTGAATTGGGACCACTTTATTTTCATTCAAAGTCTACTGTACGGCTCTCACATACAACCCATCACAAAGAACAATGTATATATCTGTTACCTTGAGATCCAGTGCTCCAAGTCAGTCATGGTAAAGTTGTGACTGCCTGACACTGAATAGTCTGAAGTACCAGATTTTGTAAGGGAAGGATGCAGTCTGAGGGAAGACTGCTCTCCAGTACAGAGTCCAGTGCGCTTCCTATGAATGTGAGTATTTGATAGGGCTCCATCTAGGACTTTTGCACTGTTCATCATAACTCCTACAGACTAGAAGAGACTCCTGCGTAGAAATCAGCCTGTTCAGCGCTGGAGCAACTAGGAGACAGTTGTTAAGGTAAGGAAACACCTTTACTCTCTGCAGCCTCAATACACTGCAAAAATGGGCACATACATGGTTAACACCCCTGGGGCTGAGACAGAATAGAAGCATCCAAAAATGAAAATTATGCTGGCTCCTACATGAAAGCGTAGACACTTTCCCAACTCTTTGGCAATCTTTATGTGGAGACAGGTGTCTTGAAGGTAAAGAGCACATTTAGCCATCTTCTGACAGACAAGAAAGGATAGACTAAACCATGATCATCAGAAAGAATGACTTGGGGATAAATTCATTTAGACCACTCACACTAAGTATAGGTCTGATGTCCCTTGGCTTTTTGGCAGCTAAAAAGAACCTGAAATAACAACATGATCCTTTTCTATTTCTATAGAGACCTCTTGGATGACTCTTTTTTTATGAGATTTTAATACCTCTTTTCCTACTCTACTCTTTTGATAGGGTAGGATGCCTCCGGATATCATTGTAACTAACCACCTGTCCTGCAATACAGCCAGCCACAAGCCACACATTAAAGTGGGGGAATATACAATCCCAAATAACTTCTCAGTGGAACAGTTTTCAGCTGCTGGTCCTCCTGAAAAAAAAGGCAACATAACTTGGTGTTTTTGACTGCTTTGGACTCTCAACTAGCAACCACTCTGAAAGTTACCACAATGGTTCCCTCCAGATCTTTTATTGTTCTGACTCCTGTAAAAAATGCTGAAAGTGCTTTTGTGCGTGCATGATGCAAGCCATGGTGAAACTAGATTTGCGTAATATTTTGTTTTTTCCTTGAAAAGGTATGTTGTGGAGTACTTAACACCAACAGCTGTGAGTACATTACACTTCTTTTCCCAGTTGTCTTAGTGATTCTTTACTGATGGACTGAAAAAGATCAAAGGCATTGAGCAGGAAATTAAGGAAGGTCACCTTGGTGCAGTCTAAGAGCACACCCAAGTTTGACGGTGAAGAGCTATCCAGGCATCTGATGTTCCAGCTGTACCATTCCTGGAATTTTGAGATAGAAGCATGATGAGGATGGAAATGGATAACCTGGATGCCATCTGAGACTGCAGTCTAAGTAGCAGCTATCCATCATGGAACTCTTACAAGGACTTGTTCATTCTATCTGCTAGCTCTCACTGGAATCTTAATGTGAGACAGACAGTTTGTTGTTCTTAAAACAGAGGACACACAAATGTGATTCCTAAACCTGCCCATGACTGTTGACTGTACTACAGAAGTCTTAATAAGGAATGCTAAGACGGTTCTATCCAGTAAGTCTACTCTTTGGAAGACCAGAGGATTCTGTCTGGCCCTCCTGAGAACAAGTCCTACAATGTCAGTGTTTTCCCAATTAACTCTGACCCCTCCAAAAAATACATTCTATCTACATAATTAAAGTACAGTTGTGTACACTTACCATAAATGTAGATGTTCAGGTGTATTCACTGTTGCAGTCATCACATTTGGGTTATCTGCCTGCAGTTAACCCTCAGCCGGCCTGAATACCAGAGTCTTGGATTCCTGCGTCGGATGCTGTCTCTTCTTCCATGACGTCAGGTCGTCAGGGGTATAAAACATGCAGCTGACGCCATTATATTAGTTTTTCTTGCCCCAGATGTCAGGTGCCCCCACAATCGGAAGCAATTATATGTTATGGTACACCTCCATCAAAAAGCAAATACACCAGAAAACTTAAATACACCAAACAAGAAAGAGAGGTAGAGCCAAGAGAAGTCAGGGGGCTGGAGGGAGGGTAACCAGGACTGCAACAGTACTATGTTCTTCGTGTTTCACTGTTGCAGTCATCACATTTGGGTTGATTCCCAAAGCTAAGGAAGGGAGGAGGAAGTTAAAAAGCATTAAGGCCAGCTGTTAAGCCCTGCAAGACTGCAGTGGCAAAACCAGCTCTGGATTTGGAAAAAATAGGCATGTGGTAAAGTTTGGTGAAGGTACGTACAGAGCTCCAGGTAGCAGCTTCTAGGATGTCCCTGGTAGGGACTCCTCTGAGAAAGGCTGCAGAGGTAGATGCAGCCCTGGTGGAATGTGATCTTATCCCCTGTGGGGTATATTTTCCATGGTGCTTATAGCAGAAATGAATGCAATGGGCTATCCATTTAGAAATGGTTTGCTTTGAAATGGCCTTCCCCTCTGCCCCTGCAGCAAAGCCAACTAGCAGCTGTTCAGATTTTCTGAGAGGCTTAGTCCTGTCCAAATAAAATCTAAGTTGTCTGTGCACGTCCAAGAGTGCAGTATTCGTTCTCCTTTGTTTTGTGTATTCAGAGGAAAAAGACAGGCAAATGAATGGACTGATTTAGGGCCACACTAGATACCACCTTGGGCACAAAGGAAGGATTGGTCCTGAGGGAAACCCTGTCTGCATGGAAGATAATGAAGGGCTCCACTGCCATAAGGGCCTGTAATTCAGATACTCTTCTTGCTGAAGTGATGGCTAAAAGGAAGGCTGTTTTCCAAGAAATGAATTTCATCTCTGCAGTTGCAGCTGGCTCAAAAGGAGGGAGAGTGAGCTTTTCCAATACAAAGTTAAGGTCCCAGGCTGGAGTAGGGGCTCTCCTGGGAGGTGTTAAATTTTTGGCCCCTCTGGGCAATTGCTTTAGCAGGGGGTGAGAAAAGAGGGGTTGTTCAGTATTATAAGGTGCTGAAATGGCAGAGGCATGAATTTTAATTGACAAGAAGGACAGGCTCTTGTGGATCACTTCTGTTAAGTACTGAAGTATATGCAGTAAGCTGGGCACCATTGTGCCCATCCCCTGAGTCTGGCTCCAGTAACCGTATCTTTTCCACTTGTCAGCATAGAATGTTCTAGTACTAGGCCTCCTTGCCTCCAGAATGACATCTAGCACCTGCTTACTGAGGGATGCTATTGGAGAGCTCAAGGAATTAGCCATGCTGCAAGGTTCAGGGTTTGAAGCTGAGGGTGCATAATCTGGCTCGCCTACTGGAACAGCAGGGAAGGGGTCTGAGGCAGGTGCCATGGTTCCCGCAGTGTCATACTGCACAAGAGTGGGTACCAGTGCTGGCATGGCCAGTCTGGTGCAATCAGTATTGTCCTTGGCTTGTCCTGTTTGATCTTTAGATGAACCTTTGAGAGGAGAGGCAGAGGGGGAAGGCATAAACCAAGAGGTTTTCCCAGGTAAAGGACAGGGCATCCACTTTCCAAGCTTGACTGTGGGAAGTCCTTCTGCAGAATTTGTCCAATTGGTAGTTCTGAGGGGAGGCAAACGGGTACATCTCTGGAGTCCCCCATTTGTTCCTCAACAGGCTGAATATTTTGGTTGCAGTTTCCATTCATGTGGGTCCATGAGATTTCTGCTTAGGTCATCTGCCAGAGAATTTAGCTTGCCTGGCAGGAACTGAGCCTGTAAGTGTACTTGGTAGCTCAAGCCTGTGTTCCACAAAGTCATGGCTAGTCTGCAGAGAGGGTATGAGTGGGTCCCCCCCCTGCTTGTTTATGTACCACATAACCGTGGTGTTGTCCATCTTTACCAATAATTGTCCTGGAGAAATGTGGTCTTTGAAGGCTGTCAGGGAATTCTGTACAGCTAACATTTCTTTTTGGTTGATATGCAAGTGCATCTGTCTCGGGTTCCATTTGCCCTGAATGCACTGCCCTGCCAAGTGAGCCCCCCCCCCATGCATAGTCTGATGCATCTGTTGTTAGGGTTTGGGTGGCAGGGGGTAGAGTGAAAGGGAGCCCTTTGTTGTGGTAGCAGGCCTCTGCCCACCAAAGGAACTCTGTCTTTACACAAGGAATGATAGGAATCATTGATTCCAGGCCCTGAGAATGTTGACACCATAGGCTTTTTAGATACCATTGTAGTTTCCTCATATGCAGCCTTGCATATGGAATTAGTAAAATGCAAGAGGCCATGAACCCCAGGGCTTACAGAATTTTCCATGCAGACAGCTGGGTCTTTGTGGCCAGTCGTTTAAAGTAGTCTGTCAAATAAACTTGTTTCGCTGGAATGAGTAAAGCCATCTGGGAAGTTGTGTTCAAGCTTGCTCCCAGGAATACAATCTGTTGGCAGGGTACTAGATGAGATTTCTTTTCATTTATGGTGTACCCCAGTGAGGTTAGAAGTTTCTTTACGAATGCCAGATGTTTTAATAGCAAGTCCTGGCTTTCTGCCTGAATCAGACAAGTCCAAGTATGGGTATATCTGAATATTTCTCTGCCTGCAAAATGCAATGGCTGGAGCTAGACACTTTGTGAATACCCTGGGCGAAATAGATAAGCCAAAGGGAAGTGCAGAGAACTGATAGTGCATGGAGCCTGCCCTGAAGCGTAGGTATTTCCTGCATGATTGGAATGTGCAGGTAAGCTCCCTTTAAGTCTAAGGTTGCCAACCAGGCATCTTTGCCTAGCATAGGAAGCAGCTGTTGAAGTGTTAGCATTTTCAATTTTGGGATTACCAAAAAGGTGTTTAGAGTTGAAAGGTCCAGGATAGGACACCAGGAGCTGTCTTTTCTGGGTACCAGGAAAAGTCTTGAATAAAAACCTTGTCCCCTTTCTTCTGCTGGGACAGGTTGAATGGCCCTGATACTTAGAAGAGAGAGATCCTGCTGTAGAGCCCATGCCCACTGATTTGGGGGTAGGTCTGGCCAACTGTTTGGGGTTGGTAGGGTGTGGAAGTGGAATTTGTATCCTTGGGAAACTTTATTCAAAACACATTTGTCCTGGGTGATGAGTTCCCTGTTTTTTGCATGCCTAAGTGAGCAAGCAGTTGACCAGGGCTTGGAAGGGTTAAGGTTAAGCTTAAGACATTGTGCCATTTTTCCATAGGGGGGTGTCTTATTACTCCCTGCTTTGGAAGTGGGAGCCCCCCACTGCTTAGGCCTGTGCATAGCCTGACACTGTAACCTAGGTGGTCTGCAGTTCCTGGGTTTGGACTGAAAAGGCCTGTTAGAGGCTGGAAAGGACCAATTCTTTGAAGGCCAATGCCTACTAAATCTGGGAGGCTGTACTTGCAGGAAATCTTTAACAATTTGCATAGATTTAGCTTTTTCCTCCATCTTTTTGAGGACGACTTCTGCTTTGTTGCCAAACAGGCAGTCTTGGTTTAAGGGAGCATCCAGTAATTTAGCTTTAACATGATCTGGCATGTTTTGCTCCTTAAGCCAAACATGCCTTCTAAGTACAGACCCAGTGATAGCAGCCCTGCAAGACACTTCTAAAGAATCAAAACCACATTGCAAAATATATTTACCAACTTGTTCTGCAGAATGCATTAAATCCTGTAATTCTCTGTGTTCAGCACAGTCAGGAATCAACATAATCGGAAATGCTCCCTAAGAGTGTGCAAGGTTTCACCAAAAAAAAAATCTTCTGGAGGGGAAGCAGAGGGAATGGAATCCTTTGCATCAGAATCCTCATAGGTAGATAAGGGCTAATCCTGGTAATCAGAAGAAACAGAAATATCAGATTCCTGATCAGAAAAAACAGAAGAAGAATCAGTTCTAGGTCTCTTAGAGGGAGAAGGCTGGCTTCCCCTAATTAAGGTAATAAGGTCTTCAGCCTTTCTAAGCATTTGTTTTTTTTTAAGCATATGGGTCTGACCATGCAGTTTGGACGTTGGTTTTCTAGGCGTGGGTCGAGTTTTAGGCCTGGTTGAAAAAGATGGCGTTGGTTTAAAATTTAAGTCTGTACACGTGAATACACCCTCAGAAGCCGGTGCCTGCACAGCAGCTCTGGACCCATCCAAGGTAGAGACATCCGCAGGTTCCATTGTCGAAGAAGCATCTCGCAGCATACCGGACTCTGAATGGGTCTCAGTAGAGGCCTGCGAATCTGAGGTAGCAGATGTCAGGGGCTGTGAAAGTGCCTCACTACTGGCGAACTGGCGACTAGCTTAACGGAAGCAGCGTCGGCAGTTTTGGACCTATGAGGTATGTCTCTGTCTTTATCCTTACATTTTTTTTGGAATATCGGAAGTCAGATGGCTTACAGAAGCCATTTCTGGATAGTTATACAGAGTACCAAAATAATTTGCTGCAAATATAGCCCGACGAATAGTTAAGGGGTTGAATAAGGCACAAAACCGACAGCGAGGGATGTCGTGGTCTGGCCCTAAGCAAGGAATGCAGTACGAATGAAAATCTTTATGAGGTATTTGCTTTCCACAGGTAAGACAATTGTTAACTTTTACTAACATCGGTTAAGAGCAAGAAAAAGGATCCCCAATGGGGTACTTGGCTTTTTTTGAAGACTTTGGTTATGAAACTCGAAAACGAAAATTTCAGGAGTCGGCTGACCGACATTTGTGAACTGCTTCTGCTTTGGGCACTGCGCGGCAAGCAAGACTGAAGTAATGGCGTCAGCTGCATGTTTTATACCCCTGACGACTTGACGTCATGGAAGAGACAGCATCCAATGCAGGAATCCAAGACTCTGGTATTCAGGCTGGCTGAGGGCTACCTGCAGGCAGATAACCCAAATGTGATGACTGCAACACTGAAACACGAAGAACATCTACTTGGGGAGAAAGCTGGGTGAACCATAAGGCCCTCTTACAACATCCTTTGTAGAGAGGTTATGAGGTCTATGAGATTTGCACTAGGAAGTCTTTTCTACAATATCACTTCAGCTGAACATCACAGAGAGGTGTGGACTCTGATCTAGTTGACAAGTCAGTTTTTAAGAAGCCTATAAGGTACATGTGGTAGCTATTACAGGCTGAACAAAACAAAAATGTTACAATGAAACATGGTAAACAGCAATGTAAGCCCTTGTAAGACATTTACATGTTAGATATTTTGAGTTTTCAACAAGAAAGGGAAAAGAGAAGGGGCTTGCATAGCAAACGAAAAAGACACATTCATATTTCATGCAGTGGACCACACTCTCAAAGGATAAACAATAGATTAAATACAATAGACAATCACTGGACATAACTTATTTAGATGCAATCAAATTCCTAAGGCATAAAGTGATCTCCAGTATCACCAGCACAAAAAGAATAACTCATTAAATACACTATGACATCAAAAAATAACATAGTGGATGATAGTGAGATTATAACCAGTAATCCAAATAAGATTTAGGACTGTTAATGATAACACAGAAATTTGTTAAATAACTGTCCAGGAAATTAATGGGAATAACATGGTATACATTTATGGTTATTTGTACATCCCAACCAACCACATGCACTTAGAAAATATGAAATGTACTATTTTTATCACATATCTGTCACAGTAACTTTCCAGTTGTTATACGCAATCAAGGAACACACTCTGAAGGAAAACAAAATATTTTTGCTTGGCTCATTACTTAATCTATAAAATCTACTGTGCATGCGCACTACCACTGAGTTTTGAATGGTCATGCCTGCTGCCATCATCAGTGTAAATTAAGCATGTGTTCTTGTTATTAACTACACAAAATATCTGTGTCCTGAATTACCATTAATAAATGCACAAAAATGGAGCTCTGCAGATTCCACGGGCATCCATAACTGCTACTTGGGAGAGAGTGTTATTTTCAACACAAGTACAGGTTGCCACTTCTGTGGGAATCAGTGCATATACATAAAATAGTGAATGATGAAAAATGGAAACAAACACAGCTATCAATAGCCTAAGAGGACTCCATATTTTGCCTGTATCTTTTTTTTTTTTAATTTCATGGTCAGTGCAGTATCGGTTATTTTCCTAAATACATTAACATTTGTTTCTATCAAAAACAAAACAACTGTTGGTTCTTCTCTTAAATAACAAACATTTGTTAGCTAAAGAAACAATAAATTATCCTCTTGTCACAACTGCTGGCAGAAAATTATGCACTGTCTTAGACATAATTTTAAAATAACCCTTGAAGTATGCTTTTAAAATACTCAAATTCCGTCTCAGCACAATTGAGCTAAATTACCGTTATTCAGCAATATGAAGTGCCCACGTGTTTTAAATGATGTATGAATATGTTAGACTGCAAATAATACAGTTGTGTACACTTTCCATAAATGTAGATGTTCGAGTATATTCACTGTTGCAGTCATCACCTGTGGGTTATACCCGCTGTGGTAGCCCTCGGTCGGCCCGAATACCAGAGTCAAATGTTTTTATGCGCTGGCTGCCGTCCCCTCTAGTTTGACGTCAGGTCGTCAGTGCTATAAAGCAAGTCAGCCAATGTCATTACATCAGTTTTTATTGCTCTAACACATCAGAAGCACAAGGGAAAAGAGAGAAGTGGTCCTGATGGATAAAAGTCACCTTGTGAAGCTTGTGTCCCCCTAGGGGAAGATGTTAAATGGGGGATGGAGGGAGGAAAACAAAGACTGCAACAGTGAATACACTCTAACATCTACATTTATGTTAAGTGTACACAACTGTACTATGTTCTTCGTGATTCACGTTTGCAGTCATCACCTGTGGTAGGATTCCCAAAGCTGAGGAATGGGGTGGAAGGATAGGTTAAGTCCTAGATATGGGTCAGACGTCTTTGCAGAACTGCAGCGGCAAACCATGCCCTAGACTTAGTAAAGAGGGGTAGGTGGTAATGCTTTGTAAAGGTATGGACAAAGGTCCAGGTGGCCGCTTCCAAGATGTCTCTGGGTAGGTACTCCTCTGAGGAAGGCAGTGGAAGTGGTGGTTGCCCTAGTGGAGTGGGTATGGATAGACTTAGGGATGGGTTTCCCATGTAATCTATAGTAAAAATGGATACAGTGTGAAATCCATTTGGAAATGGTTTGTTTTTAGATGAGCTTCCCCTCTGCCCCTGGGGCAAAGCTTACAAGAAGCTGGTCTGTTTTTCTGAATGGCTTAGTATGGTCCAGATAGTATCTGAGTTGTCTGTGCACATCTAATGAGTGTAAAATTCTTTCCCCCTTGTTTTGAGGGTTGGAAAAGAAGGTGGGAAGGTGTATGGCCTGGTTAAGGGTCACATCAGATACCACCTTGGGCATAAAGAAGGGCTTAATCCTCAGGAAGAGTCTGTCTGCATGGAAAATGATGAACAGCTTGACAGCCATGACAGCTTCAAGTTCAGAGACCCTTCTGGCTGAGGTGACAGCTAGTAGGAAGGCAGTCTTAGAGGTATTTCAATTCTGTAGAAGCGGCAGGTTCGAAAGGAGGTGAGGTTAGTTTTTCTAACACAAAATTCATGTCCCAGGGTGGTGTCGGAGGCCTTCTGTGAGGCCTGATATTAGAAGCCCCTCTGAGGAATTGCTTAATCAAAGGATGAGAGAAGAGGGGTGGGTCTGAATCATAGTGGGCAGAGATGGCAGAGGCATGGATTTTAATAGAGGAGAAAGAGAGGACACTATTGAGCAACTCTGCTAGGTAATCCAGGATAAGAGGATAGAAGGTTGGGAGGTACTGCCGCCTTTTGACCATTTCTAGGAGCAGAATCTTTTCCATTTTCCTACATATGATTTTCTTGTGCTGGGCCTTCTAGCCTCTGTGATTATGTCCAGGACTCGTCTGATTAACAGGGACTCCTTGTTAGTTTTTATTGTACAAGCCATGTTGAAAGTTTGAGAGTCTGTAAGTCTGGGTGCAGTACCTTTCCCCTCTCCTGGGGCAAGAGGTCTGACATCAGAGGAAGCAGCTTTGGGGGCTGTAAGGTCAGACTGCGTAATAAGGGGTATGAATGCTGTCTGGGCCAATCTGGAGCAATGAGGATGGCCTTTGGTCTCTCCTCTCTTATTCTGATCAGAACCTTGGAAATAAGGGGCAGAGGAGGATATGTGTACACAAAGAGGGAGCTCCAGGGGAAGGTCAAGGCATCCACACCTTCCATGCTATGAGGTCGTATTCCCTGGCACAGAACTTGTGCAGCTGGTGGTTGAGGTACAAGGTAAAGATGTCCACTTCTGGGGTCCCCCACTCCTTGGTGATTTGCAGAAAGATTTCTTTGTGGAGCTGCCATTCGTGGGGGTCCAGTAAGTTTCTGCTTAGGTGGTCCGCCAGAGTGTTGTTGATCCCTGGTAAGTATTGGGCAATTAGGTGTAGCCCCATGGAGGTAGCTGTACGCCAGACACTCTCAGCTAACCTGCACAGGGGGTACGATTGGGTGCCCCCTGCTTGTTGATGTAGCACATTACTGTGGTGTTGTCTGTTTTTATAAGGAGGACCCCTGGCCTGAGATGGGGTTGGAAGGAAGTCAGAGCCTTTTGCACTGCCATCATTTCTTTCTGGTTGATGTGCAAGTGAAGTTGCTAGGCATTCCAAAGGCCATGGGTACACCTGCCTGCTAAGTGAGCACCCAAGCAATGTCGGAGGCATCGGTGGTGATGGTTTGGCCAGAGGATGATGGGAAGACCCTTGTTCATGGCACAGGCCTCTGCCCACCAGAGAAATTAAGCCCTTATACAAGGGATAAGAGTGGGAATGGTCTCTAGGGACTGAGAGTGCTGATACCAAAAGTTCTTTAAGTACCACTGAAGTGTTCTCATGTGAAGCCTGGCGAGAGGGATGAGAAGGATGCAAGATGCCATTGTATCCCAGGGCTTGCAAGAACTTCCTCGCAGTGAACTGACTTCTGGAAGCCAACTCGGTGAAGTAGAAAGGCAGGAAGCTCTGCTTTTCTGGGGACAGGAAGGCCATTTGGGTTGCTGTGTCTAGTACAGCTCCCAGGAAAACAATTTTTCTGGTGGGGTTTTGCTTTGCTTTTTTTCTCGTTGATGGTGAACCCTAGAGAAGTTACGAGTGATTTGACAAAGAGAAGGTCCTGGAGCAACTTTTCGTTGCACTCTGCCTGAATGAGGCAGTCGTCCAGGCAAGAGTAAATCTGTATATTTCTCTGTCTGCAGAATGCTATAGCCGGGCCAAGCATTTGTTGAATACTCTGGAAGCAGTAGATAAGCCAAAGAGCAGTGCAGAGAACTGAAAGTGGCGATAGCCTGCTCTGAAGCACAGGAATTTTCTGCACAATTCCCTGATGGGGATGTGGAGGTAGGGGTCTTTTAGGTCTAGTGTCACAAGCCAGGCATTTTGTGTTAGCATAGGCAGGAGCTGCTGCAAGGTTAGCATCTTGAATATGGGGACCACCAAGGAGGTGTTCAGTTTGGATAGATCCAGGATGGGTGCCAAGTGCCCTCTTTTCCTGGGAACAAGGAATAGTCTGGAGTAAAAACCTTTTACTGTCTGATCTGGGGGGACAGGTTCTACTGCCTCCTGGAATATTAGAGTTTGGACCGGTTTCAATGCATCTGCTCAATGGTTTTTTTTGGGGGGGGAGTTCTGGGTATCCTCTTGGAATAGGGAGTTCACTGAAGGAGAATCTGCATCGCTGAGAAATTATTTTTAAGACCCACTGGTCCTTGGTTATAGAGACCCAACTGTCCTTGAAGGGAGTGAGCCTTCCTCTTAGTTTTTGATGAGTGAAAGGAGGGCAGAATGGAGAGGGAGAGTCATTGTGAGTGCTTGCCATAGAAGCCTGGCTTAGAACTCCCTGCCTTAGACACGGAAGTGGTCCATTCTTTGCTAGTCCTGGGATAGGGGCCTGGATGGCCTGTCCCTGCAGGGCTTACCATGGCCCTGTCTGCTAGGTGCAGGGAAGGCCCAGTGCTTAGAGGGAAAGTTCCTGCTGAATCTGGGAGTTTGAACTTGAAAGAAATCTTTTACTGTTTGCATAGATTTTGCTTTGTCTTCCATCTTTTTAAGCACCTCTTCTGCTTTTTCCCCAAACAGGCATTCATTATCTAGGGGTGCATCAATAAGCTTAGACTTGATATGATCAGGGAGAGGTTGTTCCTTCAGCCATGCATATATCCTAATAACAGATCCTGTCACTGCTGCCCTGATAGAGACTTCTAGGGCATCATATCCATATTGTAATGAGTGTTTGGCCACTTGACAAGCACAGTGTAGTAATTCTGCCAACTCTTTTGAGTTGGCACAGTCAGGAGAGGTAGCTATCTTCTGTTTTAATTGTTTCAAAGTCTGTTGTTGATATTTTAACATATGGAACTGACAACTGAGTGCTCTGATAGCTAAGGTTGCAGAGGATTATTGGCAGAACTAGTCTTAACTCCTTTAGGTCCCTGTGAAATGACCTCAGGGTCTGCAGCAGGATTCCTGTAGAGGTATATGTGAGAATCTGGTACTCTGTAGTACCTGTCAGGTTTAGTTGGAGCAGGAGGCAGGGCATCAGTAGCTAAGCTGGATTCATGGAAATCATCATCCACCACTTCCAAAATATATGGAATGGCTAGGAGTCTGTGCTGGGGCAGGTCCAGAAACTCCCTAATTCGTTTCTTTGACTCTGGAAAATCTTGAGATTCCCAATGAAAATATTCCCCGAGGGAGTGAAGGCTTTCCCCAAATGAGAGGTCCTCTGGCGGGGAGGCAGAAGGGATGAATTCCTCTGCATCTAAATCCCCTTCAAGTAGAATAATCAGATTCCTCAGACTCTTGGTCTGTCAGCATTTCTAGAGAAGGATGCCTTTTCTTTTTTGGAGTGGGGGCCTGAGTACCCCAGATAAGGGAGATGAGATCCTCCGCCATTTTACGCACTTGAGCTTGGGGTGGGGGAGCAGTAGCAAGATGGTGGCTAGAAGCAGATTTGCTAGGAATGGCATGGCTTCTAGGCCTGAGAGAATTCGTCTGTCTCTGAGAACTGGTAGTTGGAGGCGAAGACATCTTTTTTGTCTAAAATCATTAGCGAGAAAGGCCTCCTCAGAAGCCGGTGCCTGAGTCGCGGCACTGGACCCAACCGAGGCAGAGACAGCCAATGGCAAGGAAGGCGAAGTGGATTTCTGCGGAATACTGGACTCTGAAAGAGTCTCGGCAGAGGCCTGCATAGAAAGCAAGTTGGGCATCAAGGGCTGCGAAAGTGCCTCATTGAATTCCAGAGAACCGACGACTTGCTTAGTGGTAGCGTCGTTGGAAGGCTTAGCCTTGTGTCGCTTGTCTCTATCTTTATCTCTACATTTTTTCAGAATGTCTACAGATTGTTGGCTGATGGATGCCATATCGGAATTCGAAGACAGAACATGAAAATAATTGTCTACAAAAAGAGCTCTACGGCGAACGGTTCTCACATTAAAGAGGGCACAGAACCGGCAATGAGGGACGTCGTGGTCTGGGCCTAAACAAGTGATGCAGTAAGAATGAAAGTCTCAGTGTGGGATCTGCTTTCCACAGGGGAGACAATTGTTAACTTTTTCGGACATCGGTTAGAGGAAGAAAAAAGGGTCCCCAACAGGGTACTAAGCTTTAGACGTTTTCTGCTGAAATTCAACTTCTGGTAGCGACTGACCGGCACTCATGTGAACTTGCTTCTGCTATGGGCTCCATGGCAAGAAAGACTGATGTAATGACGTCGGCTGCCTTGCTTTATAGCACTGATGACCTGACGTCAGACTACAGGTGACGACAGCCGGTGAACAAAAACACTGACTCTGGTATTCGGGCCGACCAAGGGCTACCACGGCAGGTATAACCCACAGGTGAGGACTGCAACAGTGAAACACAAGGAACATCAATATGTTTCAGATATTTCAAAAGCGGTATTACTGCAATGGTTTTACTTCTTGAAATGTGGAAAATAGGCATACATAATGATTATATGCAAACTACAAACAAACCAACAAAATGTCATTAAAGAAAGGTTGCCAGATGTTTTTCCTGTCTACTATAAAGTCTTTCATATTTTGAAATATTCTGACCTGCTTCATATAGCTTCTATGATTCTCTTTTATTGCAAATAATGATTTCTTATGTTTATACATTGTTTTATTTCGTTCCCCTGTGGTGATATTAACTGCATAACAAATTTTAGGCAATATGTATGTGTGTGGATCTACACAACTATGTACATATATGGATTCACTTCATAATCTCGAAATACTGAAATCTCGAATTTCAGTATCTCGAGACCATGAAGCCAAAAATCCATAAACTCGAAACCCCAGAAGCATGAAACTTAAAATCGCGACTTCTACACTAAACATACCGCAGACACAAACACAGTCATACACCTCCCTTCACATACACAAACGCCTACCCTACATACAACTAGGGGGAAAAGCCCCCTGCACCCCACACCCCCCCTCCTTAAATATAATAACTTCGAGGTCGCACTACACAGACAAACGCACAAAAACACCACCACACAAGCTACATATATATAGGTTCCCGTCAGAATCTTGAACAACTGAAATCCCGAATTTCAGTAGCCCGAGACCAGAAGGGCAAAAGTGCAGAATACCGAAACCCCAGAAGTGCGAAATTCAAAATATATATATATATATATATATATATATATATATATATCTATAAATACACACACACACACACATGGGTCTACTTCATATGACCTAAATTTCATTTGACTGAAATTCACTTGACTGAGACCAAAACACTAAAATTTCAAAAGACTGAAAACTCATTTGACTGAAACTCATAACAGTGACACATTAAAGTAAAAGGTATGTACCCTTTTCCCCACTGTAGTGTGATCCTTGAGTTAGTATATATAGTTATTGGGGTGTGGGGGGCTCCCCATTTCCTCTCAATGTCTGTACATTTTCCTTCTTTTGAACGATTATCCTTTTGTTTTTACTCTTATATGTAGTAAATTTAGACCACTGCTATCAGTGCAACCCTTAATGTTCATAATTTTTTCTTTTGTTTTTCTCTCTCTAATTAATTTCGTTATTTTTAATAGTTTTTGTCCTGTATGTTTATCTTTGCTGGGGCTCTTTCCACTGAAAATGGGTTGCTTACTATCAATGCAATGCAAATAGTTAATGACCTTTTATTTTTTATGATTTTTTTTTTTTGTATTGCGATTATTTAATATTTGTAGATTGTCACTTTATCTTTACTTATGTTTGCTGGAGCTTTTCTCCTCAGGTCTCCACTGAAAATGGATTTGTTTGCAAACACAGTTGGACTAACCCAGTTAAAAATGTGAAATTAAAAAAAAAAAAATATATATATATATATATATAATAATATATATATATATATATATATATATATATATATATATATACATACACACACACACACACACACACACACACACACACACACACACAGACAAACATATGTATATGGGCTCCGATCTGTGGCTGAAGAACACAGCTGGTTGAATGTTTTCAACTGTGTCCTGAGCCTCTAAGTGGAAGGACTGTTGAAAATGTTGCATAACCAATTGAAAGGTCATGGATCTGCACATGCCAGGAGTCTACATGACTTTCCCCATGGTCTCCAACCTTTCTGTCTTCTACTTAAACTCAGTTGTTTTCCTCTCCTACAACTTCACAGACACTTTTATTCGACTCTGTCTTTCTCATAATTTCAAGAAGCCTTCCTCAGGTAGCTGTGACTACTTTGTATCCACTTCAGCTATAAACAATGTGAATATGTAAATAATTTGTCTTTTCTCAGTTGCATTAGCTCCAGTTCTGCTATTATATTATTCATTTAATGTCATTTGTAAATGTATACTTTGTTACTGCCATTACTCTGCTGAATTTGTATGCAGCCTAATCTCTTGTGCTTATGATACTGCTTCTACTTCATACTTTGCCATTATTGTACAACTTAAAATACATTTTGCATTCTTTTTTTCTTTTTGCTACATTCTACAAATATACATATGTAATATCCTGGAGCTATTCTCCTTGTGTCTCCACTGAAAATGGGCTACTAAGCTCAGTTAGACCAACCCGGGTAACAAATGTCAAATAAATAAATAAAATTAATAAATAAAAGTTCTCAGCTGTAACAAGAGTGAGATCATGGTAAAGCAAGGATTGGGAATATGCTCTTACCCCTACAGCTGTGTGATCTCAGAGTTGGTATACGTAGTGGGAGGCACAGCTCCTGAGATGGAGGGAGGGGGTGTGCCTTCTGTAGAAAATTCTGACAGTGTTTTTGTGTGTGCATGCTGCTGCTGTGTGCTTGTTTTTGTGTGCGCACGTGTAAGCTGTTGAGTGTGCTTGTGTGTTTCTGTTTGTGGTATTTGACCACATGTGTACAGTTTAGGGTAATGGTATGGAGTATGAGTATATAAATGCATTTCAAATGAATATGCAGTGCGTGTGACAGACTGTTCAATTTTCCCATCACCTACACTGTGATCAATGTTAGATTAATTTATACACACAAAACAGATATGCAAAAGCATGTG
Source organism: Protopterus annectens (assembly GCF_019279795.1). Lineage (NCBI taxonomy): Eukaryota > Metazoa > Chordata > Ceratodontiformes > Protopteridae > Protopterus > Protopterus annectens. Next base: position 1,106,954,985 of record NC_056732.1, read on the forward strand.
TCAGGATTATAGCAACACAACTTCAAAAACAATACCATCCCAAATTTTGTGAGTACCTACAATTACATTTAACTCAGATGTAGGTTGTCTACAAGTACATGTAAAACCATCAACCGTCAGTGAAGCACAACAACTAGGAATCAGTGAAGCAAGCCAAACCATACCAACTGCAAGTGTAAATTCAAATACTCTTTCTACCATAACATAGCCTAAAACCAGCTTCTTTTGCAGAAAGAGGCAAGCCAACTGCACCCTCATAGCTCCTTGTATATATTAATGTCATGGTTAACACATTTGTGGAGCAAAGCACAACAGAACCAAAGCATAATGCATTACAAGCACTATAGAAGAAATAATGTCGGCAATGCTTTTAACTTACACACCACCAACCCCAAAACATCCTCTTCTTGTATACTCCCATGGTCAATAAATCAGTAGTCAACCAAACCAACTTCCAATGACAAACACAATAAAACTATTAAAACATCCATTGCACACTGCTGATGAACTGTCATTCAATCAACATGGAATAAAAAGTACAGTTGTCTACACTTACCATAAATGTAGATGTTCGAGTATATTCACTGTTGTAGTCATTACACTTGGGTAATCTGCTGGCAGGTTGCCCTCAGTCGGCCTGATTAACAAAGCCTTGGGTCCTGTGTCGGTTGCTGTCTCTTCTTCCATGACGTCAGGTTGTCAGGGGTATAAAACATGCAGCCGACGCGATTACATCAGTATTTCTTGCCCCAGATGTCAGGTGCCCCCCGGGGAGCAATATATATAAATATATATATATATATATATATATATATATATATATGTGTATATATATATATATATATATGTATGTGTGTGTATGTATATAATTTAAAACACAAAAAATATATCTCTAAACAAAAGCAAATACACCAAAAATGCATAATAAAAGAAAGAAGAGCTATACTAAGAGAAAAACAGAGGGCTGGTGGGTGGGTAACCAGGACTGCAACAGTGAATACACTCAAACATCTACATTTATGGTAAGTGTACACAACTGTACTATGTTCTTCATGTTTCACTGTTGCAGTCATTACATCTGGGTAGAATCCCAAAGCTATGGTTGGGAGGATGGATTTATACAGCATTAGGAGCAGCTATAAGGCCCTGCAGGACAGCAGTGGCAAATCCAGCTCTGGATTTAGAGAAGAGAGGTAAATGGTACTGTTTGGTGAACATATGAATTGAGCTCCAGGTAGCAGCTTCTAGAATGTCTCTGGTAAGGACCCCTCTGTGAAAGGCTGCAGAAGTAGATGCAGCCCTGGTGGAATGAGAGTCCCTTGGGGACTGGTTTACCATGGTGCATATAGCAGAAACAAACACAATGGCTTATCCATTTGGAAATAGTCTGCTTTGAAATAGCCTTTCCCTCTGCCCCGGCAGCAAATGCCACCAGTAATTGTTCAGATTTTCTTAGAGATTTTGTCCTGTTTAAGTAGAATCTTAGTTGTTTGTGTACATCCAATGAAAGCAGAATCCGCTCACCCTTGTTCTGTGGATTTGGGAAGAAAGTTGGCAGATAAATGTTCTGATTAAGGGCCACACTAGATACCACTTTAGGCATAAAGGATGGATTGGTCCTGAGGGCCACCCTGTCCAGGTAAAAAATAATGAAAGGCTCCACTGCCATAACAGCCTGTCATTCTGAAATACTTCTAACTGAAGTGACTGCTAAAAGAAAAGCTGTTTTCCAAGAAAGAAATTTTAGGTCCGCAGTAGCCGCTGGCTCAAAAGGAGGTAGAGTGAGTTTTTCCAAAACAAAATTGAGGTCCCATGCAGGAGTTGGTGCTCTCCTGGGAGGTTTTAAACTTTTGGCCCCTCTGAGATACTGCTTTAGCAGAGGATGAAAAAAGAGGGGAGGCTATTGTTGTAATGAGCTGACATGGCAGAGGCATGGATTTTTATGGAAGAGAAAGATAGGCCCTTATGAAGCATCTCAGTTAAGTATTGTAGAATCTGAGGAATATTGGGCATTGATGTGCTTATTCATTGTGTTTGGTTCCAGGCACAAAATCTTTTCCATTTGTCAGCATAAGTACTAGGCCTTCTAGCCTCCAAAATGACATCCATCACAGGTTTGCTGAGAGATGTAACTGGTGAGATTAGTTGATTAGCCATGCTGCAAGATTCAAAGTTTGGAGCCGAGTGTGCAGAATTTGATAGTTCTGCTGAAACAGTAGGGAAGGTGTCTGTGGCAGGTACCAAGGAGGAAGGTACAACATACTGCGCAAGAGCAGGTACCAGTGTTGGCGAGGCCAGTCTGGAGCAATCAGAATCATTTTTAGTTTTTCCTGTATGACTTTTAGTAAGACCTTGAAGAGCACAGGCAGAGGGGGAAAGGCATAGACTGATAGGTTTTTCCAGCTGAAGGATAGAGCATCCACTTTCCAAGCTTTTTTTGTGATGAATTATTGTGCAGAATTTGTCCAACTGATAATTTTGGGGCGAGGCAAATACATCTATGTCCAGGCTCCCTCATTTGCGTGTCAACATGCTGAATATTTGTGAATCCAGTTTCCATTCCTGTGGGTCCATAACATTTCTGCTTAGTTCGTCTGCCAGAGTATTTTGCTTTCCTGGCAAGAAGTGAGCTTGGAGATGCATTTGATAAGTCAAGGCCGTGTTCCACAATGCCATAGCTAGTCTGCAAACGGGGTAGGAATGTGTACCCCCCTGCTTGTTTATGTACTACATGACTGTGGTGTTGTCTGTCTTTATCAGTAGTTGTCCTGGATGAAGATAGTCCTTGAAGGCTGTCAGAGCATTCTGTACAGCTAGCATCTCTTTCTGACTGATATGTAGGTGCATTTGATTTTGGCTCCATTAGCCCTGAATGCATTTCCCTGCCAGATGTGCCCCCAAGCATAGTCTGATGCGTCTGTAGTCAGGGTTTGGGCGGCAGGGGGTGGAATGAATGACAGTCCCTTGTTTTGGTGGCAGGCCTCTGCCCACCACAGGAACTCTTGTTGCAGGCAAGGAATGATAGGAATCATTGTTTTCATGCTTTGACAATGTTGACTCCATAAGCTTTTTAGATACCATTGAAGTTTCCTCATATGCAGTCTTGCATATGGAATTAGAAGAATGCAGGAGGCCGTGAACCCCAAGGTCTGCATAATTTGTCTTGCAGATAGCTGGGTTTTTGTGGCCACCTGAAGTAAGTCATCAACTGAATTTGTTTTTCTGGTGTAAGGTAAGTCATCTGGACAGTTGTATTCAAGCTTGCACCCAGGAATGTAATTATATGAGAGGGTACCAGTTGTGATTTTGTTTTGTTTATGGTGTACCCTAGACATGTTAGAAGCCTTTTTACAAATGCCAGCTGTTTTAGAAGAGTGTCCTTGTTTTCTGCCTGAATTAGACAATCATCCAGGTATGGATAAATTTGAATATTTCTTTGCCTGCAAAAAGCAATTACTGGTGCCAGGCACATTGTGAAGACCATGGGCTCAGTATATAAGCCAAAGGGCAGTGCAGAGAACTGGTAATGCAAATAGCCTGCTTTGAAGCGGAGGTATCTTCTGCAAGATTCCCTGATTGGGATATGCAGGTAAGCCTCTTTTAAGTCTAGAGTTACCAACCAGGCATCCTTGCCTAGCATAGGTAGTAACAGTTGAAGAGTCAGCATCTTGAATTTTGGAATGTCCAGAAATGTATTTAGAATGGATAAGTCCAGAAATGGACGCCATGATTTGTCTTTTCTGGGTACAAGGAAAAGCCTTGAATAAAAACCTTGTCCCTTTTCCTTTTCTGGTACTGGTTGAATAGCCCCCATATTCATGAGGGACATAACTTGTTTCTGGGCCTCTGCCCACTGATTCGGAGGCAGATCTGGCCATCCGTTTGGGATTGGCAACGTGTGGAAATGAAATCTGTATCCCTGGGATACTATATTTAAAACCCATTTGTTCTGGGTAATTAATTGCCAGTTTTGTGCAGGAACTGCCAGTTTTCCCCCCAAAGGGGTGGCCAAAAGATAAGTGCTTGGTGACTGCAGTGGGAAGTCATTGAGACTGTTTACCATAGGAAGGTGCCTTGTTGATTCCAGATTTGGAGGCAGAGGCACCCCATTGCTTTGTTCTAAAAGTCCATTGCGACTGAAACTTGGAGCCTTTGGAATGTCTGGGTTTGACCTGAGCGGCTCTAGTGGGTATTGGAAAGGACCAGTTCTTAGTAGGCCAGTGCCTGGTAAACCTGGGTGGCTGCACTTGTAGGAAATCTTTCACAGTTTGCATAGATTTAGCTTTATCTTCCATCTTTTTCAAAACTTCTTCAGCCTTATTACCAAATAGTCTGTCCTGCTGTAAAGGAGCATCCAACAATTTTGCTTTAACATGGTCAGGCAGACTTTGCTCCTTGAGCCAAGCATTTCTTCTTATCACAGGTCCAGTTACAGCAGCCCTGTAAGAGGCCTCCAAGGAATCAAAACCACATTGCAAAGTATGTTTTCCAACTTGTTAAGCTGAATGCAATAAATCCTGCAACTCTCTATTTTCCACACAGTCAGAAATCAACATCATTTTCTGTTTAAGTAAACCCATGACATGCTGTTGATATTTAAGCATATGAAATTGACAGTTTAAAGCCCTGATTGCCAAGGCTGCAGACGTGTAAACCTTCTTACACCCATCTATCCAGCACCCTGGAATCTCTATCAGAAGGGGTAGGATTTTTAGCAATAGAGGCCTTAACACCCTTGGGACCTTGAGAAATGGTTTCAGGTTCAGCAGTAGGGTTTCTAAAAAGGAATTTGTGGGAGTCAGGAACCCTGTAGTATCATTCTGGCTTACTAGGTGCCGGAGAAAGGGAATCAGGAGGCATACCGGACTCTGAGAAAACATCATCATCAATGTCTAGAACAGGAGGTATAGCCAAAGGCCTATGATGAGGAAGAAGAAGAAAATCCCTAAGTCTCTTTTTAGATTCTGAGAAATCCTGACTCTCCCAGTGAGAGTGTTCCCTTAAGGTATGCACAGTTTCTCCAAAAGAAAAATCCTCAGGAGGAGAAGCAGAAGGGATGGAGTCTTCTGAATCACAGTCCGCATAAGTGGGTATAGACAATTCCTGATAAGAAGAAATAGAAACCTGATCTGAAGATTCATAGTCAGTGCCTTGCCTAGGTCTCTTAGCAGGAGGGGGATGGGTACCCCTGATCAAGGTAATAAAATCCTCAGCTATTTTGATAATTTGTTTTTTAGGCTTTGGGACCTGTACACGTGGCCCAAGCGTCGTTTTTTTAGACACAGAAGTAGTTTTTGGCCTTAGTTTGGAATATGGCGTCGGTTTAATATACAAATCTTTAGGCCTGAAAACACCCTCAGAAGCCAGTGCCTGCTCAGCGACTCCGGATCCATCTAAGGTAGAGGCATCCGCGGGTTCAATACTTAAAGTATCTCATGTAGAGGCCTGCGAATCAAAAGTAGCAGGTATCAGGGGCTGCGAAAGCACCTCACTGAGTACCGGCAAACTGGCGACTGGCTTAGGAGAAGCTTCATCGTCGGTTCTGGACCTAGACGGTCTGTCTCTATCTTTTTCTTTGTGTTTTTTAGGTATTCCGGTAGTTGGATTGCTAACCGACGACATTTCTGGATAGTTAAATCTTGAGCCAAAATATTTAGAAGCAAAAATATACCGACCTTTAATAGTGCGTTGATTAAATTTAGCACAAATCCGACAGCAAGGCACATTGCGGTCGGGGCCTAGGCAAGGAATACAGTACAAATGAAAATCCTTATGAAGTATTTGCTTCCCACAAGTAATACAATTATTAACTTTTTACTGACATCGGTAAGGAGCAAGAAAAAGTTTCTCCAACGGGGTACTTAGCTTTTAGTTGAAGACTTCGGTTCTGAAACTCGAAAACGAAAATTTCAGGAGTCGGCCGACCGGCACTTGCGAACTGCTTCTGCTTTGGGCACCGCGTGGCAAGAAAGACTGATGCAATGGCGTCGGCTGCATGTTTTATACCCCTGACGACCTGACGTCATGGAAGAAGGGACAGCAACCGACGCAGGACCCAAGACTTTGCTAATCAGGCCGACTGAGGGCAACCTGCCAGCAGATTACTCAAATGTAATGACTGCAACAGTGAAACACGAAGAACATCCATATATTTTATACACACACACACACAATATATATATATATATATATATATACACACGTGTGTGTGTAGATATATATATGTGTGTGTGTGTGTGTGTGTGTGTGTGTGTATATATATATATATATATATATATATATATATATATATACACACACACACACACACACATATATAAATATTTATGCGCACACACACACACATATATATGCACACTGATGTACTGTAATACAAACAAACACTAGGGGAAAAAAGTGAGGATGGTAGGAAAGTCCCAAAATGAACCTACATTGTGTACTAGAGGGTATACTGGAAACAGAACGTCACATTAGGATAAATGAGCTGTATTATTAAGGTTGAGCCAAGTAGGCTTGTAAGAGACATTTACCTCTAACCCTAGAGGGATTTCAGGTGAGGAATGCCAAGCAACTTTAAGTGGAAGATGTCATCAGAAGAGTGGAGTTGCTATCCTGCAAAGTGAAGCTGGAGGCAAGCTGTTGCACCTGAAGAGTTTGACTTACCTGTATGGGTAAAGTGTTGAGCATTTTCCCTACCTGTGAACTGTAGGTACTTATACTGTGAAGGTGGAGAGGGAAGTATCTTTGAACTCTGGACATTTATGGTGGACCAAAGGATGCCACCCTGAACTATATTTTCCACAAAGCTGTGAGTATTGTTTAAAGGCTGCCTTGCATTTCAGTTTTCTGTTTCTATCAGTTTTGTCAACAGAAGCACATTTCTGTTCACTTCGCTTGTAAACAAAACCCAGGCTGCATCTTTAAAGAGAGTGTTTAAGCGTGCTTCTATAACTACTACTGAAGTGAAACATTTGGTGGAGAATGCAGGCAATTTTTCATTGTTTCCATAAATTATCTAGAAAGTATTACAATTTGTACTGCAGAAAAAATATTAACATTATTACTGTGTTCTTTGAATTGATGTTGAAGAACAGGTTTGAAAAAGCCTTATTTTACAAAACTTGTTAACTGTGCATCTGACCATTTGTGAATTGTAATCCCAACAACCAGTCAACCCCTGATGGCCACAAGAACCAGTCCAACACTGAAAAAAACAGAAAAAGACAACAATATTGAGATGTGCCTTATGGTCTTTGAGAGGTAAGTGACAAGACAGAACTGGCCCTCAACTGAGTTAGTTAGAATATTTTTTCTGTACATCTTATGGGGGACTTTTTAAAAGTAGATATGGAGGATACAAAAGCCCATAATTACCAAATACTGAAATATAAACCTTTAGCTACAGCAGGTGCTTCATCAGGGATACAGGCAGATTTAATCACTGGACATTGACATCAAGGGCAAATAAGTAAAGCCCTGAAATGGCTGACAGGAAACATATACTGAGACTGTGGTTAGGACCCAATATGAACAGTGTAGGGAAAAAAATGGACATCTTAGCAGTGGGGACAAATTTAGAAGACACTACCAAACAATTTACAAAAAAAAAAAATTCAAAATGATGTGCATCACTCTGAAAAAACATGCATCCCTAGCAGAATGTTTGCTATTATTTGAAAGTGCAAATCCTAAGTCAGACCTGCATGCAGCAAGAGCTACTAACAAGCCCTCAACTATGTCTATGCCTGTGAGTCAACAGACATTACTATCTGAATTAATTTGTTTTAAATGTTTTAAGAAGGGACATATTGCAAAGTACAGCTCAAGAAAATACCATTGTGCCAGTAAAAAAAAAAAAAGTATTAGTAGTCAGCTGTTAAGCAACCTGTATATGAAGCTAAACCAATGTAATGTGGTCTGGCTTAGTGTTTTGCCCATGAATTGTAGATTCTGGCACTGTGTTATTACCAGATGTATTATATGTACTATTTTTGTACACACAAAAGAATTACATAGACTGTTAGAGTCAAAAAGCATGATTATTTTAGTTAGAAAAGAATATGCATGTTAGCATAAAATTACTAGCAATCAACACTGAAGAAATGTATACACATGAAGACAACACCCTATAACTCAACAGAAATACAAACTATTCTAGGTAAAGTATTACACACAGAAGCTTTAGTGCCCACTATAATACATGATGTGATAATTGGGCAGGATATTCCCTATTTCAAACTGTTGTGGGAAGTGTGTTGGAGGAGGCAAAATCAGATACACTAACAAAGATACACAGCTTCAGTTTCCTCACACATTCCAAACGCTTGCTATAAAATGAACCCTGGCTATGCTCCAAATTGTTCATGCAAGTCTATATATGTGTGTGTGTATGCATCCAGTGATGGGGCGTTACCCCATCCAGGATGCATTCCACTACCTTGCTCCCAGTGAGCGAGTATTAACCTTCGCTCCCCTACTCCAACCGGAATTAAGTAGGTTATTGGAGAATGCTGATCAGAGATATGTAGCTAGCTTTTCTGGCACCCTGATCATCTCCCTGATCTGATCTGGCACCCTACCTCAACTCAAGGTAGGAAAGGGAAGAACAAAAGTCTTCAACTCTGAATGAAGTGAAAAAAGGTTTTTAGCTCTGACATCTATAGCAACTAACGTGCTACAAATGTAACAAGTGTCTTACTGCAGTCTAAATACCGCACATGGGCTACTGAATTGAAGAGCTTCAACCCTGACTGCTAATGCACTACCGGGGTTCATTTCTGTATGCTGGCAGTACACTTTCTTAACCTCAGCCCCTGAAATCTTGTGCCCAGGGCAGCTGCCTCCTTTGTCCTAGCCTAGGTAGCCTCTGGCTGGGCTTACAGTGATTGATAATGTGTTGTTTAGTCAACAAATGATTAATTTCAACTTGGAGGTCTAAAGCCCCTCCGTCTCAAAACACAAAACTCCCAATATTGCAAAAGAGTCACAATTTTTTTTTTTTGGCATGGGCTAAGCCACCCCCATCCTGTACCCGTCAATGTGTGGGCAAGCCCCAACATCCACACTCTCTAAATACATCTACTCAGAGGTTGCATGAACTTGGAGAAGAGGGAGAAGGTGAGCTCAAAATTAAAACACACTTTCTCCCTTCTCTTCCAAATCCACAATGCAGCCAACACATGACATGGGCAGCTCCAATCTAGTAAAACATGACAACAACAAATACATGATACTTCTGTTTCCACACTCCTGGGTTTGGTATTCTGGGCTGCACCTGCACATGTGTCTTGAAAATGTGTCTGCAACATCTTTAATTAATAAAGGCCCTGCTTCACTGACACCTCTCCCTATATGTATTATTTTCATATATTGTTTCTTCTCTCTAACTCTTCTACAGGTGAACTTTACACGATTCCTCTATGGTGCAGTCGCCTTAAAAAATGTGCTTGCAGAGAAGCAGATACTATTATCACCTGTTTTTCTTTCTTTACAAAGAATGTAACATTTTTTTCTGTGGCAAAGTGTATTCACCTTATATTTTATGAATTATATGTACCCTATAATTTTCTAATGGAGTATTACTTGGGATATACAAGGGAAACGAAATATCATCCTAACTCATACCCCTGAAACTCTTAGTGCAAAAACTCTGTCTGGCTCAAACCTAAAATAATGGTGGGACAAAGCCCCAAAAATAGGGACAGAGTTTAAATACTGCTCTAATAAACTAGAAAAATTGCTAAAAATAACAGCATTTTTGTTAGTATGCATTTTATGAAGGATATGAAGTCTGAAATGTGTATCATTATATAGTGACTTCAATTCTCAGTAATTTGCCAGAAAACCACACATTTTATGAATAGACCAGAAATAAGGGACAATTATCTAGACATTCTGTGAAAATCTGGACAGTTGAGAGGTATATTCTGACGTGCATTATAAAGAATGCTTCTTAATTTTACACACTGGTGGAGAGCCAGAAAAAACACCAATGCATCAGTGGATGATATTGTTGTGGAGCCCTAGATAGATAAAGCTATGTATCACAAACACTTGATATAAAATGACCAACTACAATGGCTAACAGGAGGCAAGCCCAATACAAATGGACTGCAATGTAGGTATCAATGTACACAATGTGTAGTTGGCAAAATCAGCAGTCTGGAGAAATGGAAACAAAACATTTGCAGAAAGCAGATCTGATGATAAAAATGGTGACAAAAATGAAGTAATAAGAGCAATTGTCTAAAAGTTACAAAAGTAAAAATGTAAACATATCCAATAAATATTTCTTTGCATCATCTATGAGATACAAGAGAAAAATGTAATTATGCTACAAAGTTATGTAGCAACATGAACACTCATTATTTAGGTTTACAGTTTTAGTAGGCCAGTACATTATATACTAATACTACCAAACTTCACACAGCACTACATCATTATATCAAGGTATGCACTCACTGTTGGTTTTACTATATTACATCTCTGGGACAACGGAAGAATATAAGTGGAACAAGTGACATGCACTTTCTGGCCTAACAGTACAGGCTTCTGGTCCCTTTGCAGAGTATGGTGCATTCTAAGATACCAGGAAGTAATTCTAACTGCGACAGCAGAAAAGCAAACCTTGGGGTCAGTGGCTGAGATAACTTGCTTCAGGACAGCAAGACCAAATGCTGGCGCTGAAGCAGATCCCTGACATGGAAAGAAAAGTGCATCAAGAGAATGAAATTCAGTGTCATTTATGTACGACAACATGGAAATTACTCTAAAACTTCACTAAAATCTAAGATTCTGTGTTAATAGTACATTACATGTATTTACCATAATTATTCTTTATGCAAAATGAATCCCCATTTTAGTTTAGGTTGTGCCTTTACTTACATTATGAGATTTCCATTCATACACTTCCATTCACCTGCAGAAACAGTTAATTAAATGATGTGGTTATTTCCCACTATCCACTGGCTGTCATTCAATCAATACGGTTTTGTCACTGCTTTATACAGTTCTTTGCAGTAACCTTTACACCAAGGACCTGGTACAGTGACAGTACATGTAACCTTTAAACTTTAAGGATGGAAGGAGTCGTCATCTTTCATGTTTATGAATTCTAAGGAAAACTGAAATGTGGGCTACACTAATGGGAAAGGAGACATAATGGTACCTGACTTTAAGGTGCAAGGAGCAGCAAAAGGGAGACTAGACAACAGGGATGGCATAAAATTCACTGTAGTTGATGATAATGAAGATGATGCAGTGGTACAAACAAGAGAAGACAGACTACAATGTTGACTAGAGGGTGAAGCAGGAGAACCCTGGTGGGCCACTAAGGTATCCAAACCACCAGAGGCTTGGAAAAAAAGAAAAGGACAAACTCGGATGCAGCATAAAGACAAGGTGGAGTGATGCAGCAGTTAGTTTCTGTTATAGGCAAGTCTAGAGCTAGTGGATTTTCTCAAAAAAGAAGAGAACTACAGCAAAGGGAGACTTTAGCCTTAGCCTTTCAGCACTGAATTAGAAGTTGTCCATATCCAGTGAAAGAAGGAAGAGGAAACTGGTACATGCTATAATGGAAGTTTAATTCAAGCAGACAATGATGATCCAAAAAGTAAAGATAACATCCTTGACATACTACTTCAAAATACATCCATCAGAGGAAGGAGGACAAAATACAGTTACAGACACAAGTAAAGGATGCAATGAACTACAGTACAGAGCAAGAATGCAAGTGTGTCAGTTGAGGGGAATAGGGGATAGAAGGAACAGGGAAAGCAAACAGACATTTGATGAAGCTACAAATGTTATAGGACAGGATTATGACCTTCACACTCCTAGGGGTTAGGTATCAGTAATTAACAAGGAAAAAAAAGATTAAAGATAGGCTTTTAATTTGGGTTCCTGTACCTATATTCTTATGCATTTTACTGATCACAGCAATTATGATGTTTAAGATAAAATATTAAGGGTAAGGATTTTTAACTGTACAATACAAGCTATGGCTAAAATTACAGTTTGGTATATCAATCTCTGTTCTGCAGTTTCTTTTTCCAATGAGAAATTATTTTAAATAAAATACTTTTTTAGTTGATAATTGTATCAAGAATACCTCTCTCTCCATTTTCCACATTTTTAGCATCCTCTCACTTAATCTACCAGTACAACAAATACATAAATATATGAAGCAGATTAGACTCGGCTTTACCTAACTAAATTAGCAGGAGAAAATATATAAGGAGGTCCCACAGGAATAACAGCATGATGAAACAAGCCTTCAATCCTGCTCTAGAGTTGTTTGGTCAAGGAGACATTCTCTCTCTCTCTTTTTTTTTTTTTTTTTGGGATCTGCAAAATCAGTCCAGTGGCTTTCCTTCTTGCACCCAATTGATCCATTTATTCCTCTGGCCCACTATTTTCCCTTGTGGAAGCAAGATTCCAATGTCAGGTAGTAAGCCAGTCTACATATCCTCCAGCTTTTGAGCTCTGCTACAGATGCTTTTGGAGGTGCATGCATGCTTCCATGCATGCTCACAACTCTTAACCCAGCAGCATACTCCTTGCAGCACTGGAATGCATGGCTCTTCATGGGGATATACTTGCTTTCCCGCAGGTGTCACCATTGCAGCAAGCCAAACTGCCTCCCTTCACCCAGAATGGGAAAAGAGGCATCATCCATTCTCTCCCACCCTTCCCCACTTGGTCCTACCAGTGTCTGTGTCACTAAATGAACAAGGGCTTCTGAGAGAGCACACGGGCCTTTACCCCCTTTGCACCATGGGGATGGGTATCTCTGAGGGATGGGGAAACCAACACAAAATAACAAAGAAACAGAGTTCAAGGTGACAAGGCAGCACGTGTTCAGAAATGTGCACCATTTTCTCCTGTTACTCCTTGGGGGGGGGGGCACCCCAGCACCAGTTCAAGGCCAAGGATGCTTCATTTGGCTTAACACGAATAATAGTGTGAAAGAAGAATGTGGGCTGATGTTACAGAGCAGACAGGTGAAATTAGTGTGCGTGGTAAATAGTTACGAAAGAGGCATTTTAAGTTGGTGTTTGCCATTACACGGCATCTTAACTTAAAAAGCAGTCTGATATCTAAGAAAAGGAGTATGGGGAAAGCTAAGTCAAGTAGCACAGAGGCTATGGTCCTGAATAAGACCCAGATAAACAGAGTCGGAATAGCAGAACAAGCATTTAAGGAACTAGCTACAAGGAGTAGGACAGAGCAGCTGATGGACAACAATTATATAAAGGAAATGGAGTATGGCTGTTTGTCTCAGGAGTATCCCCTGGTGAGAGCCAAAAACCTAGCTATGGGCAGGGACAGTGTGAAGGCTGACCTTGTGGGAAAATGACATTATAGGATGCCAATGAGGAAGCAAAGTTGGTAACATGGCCAACATTTGGGTACACCACAATTCAGACATGCAACAGCCTGATAAGCAAGGGCTAAAATAAAAAATGAAATCTTCACTGGCTATAGCTGACCTCCAGCTCCTTCTGGCAAAACTACGTCGCTGAAAGGGTAATTCATCTGCAAAGGAGGGGTTTCTACATAAGACAGCAAAGGAAAAATATATGGATCATTGGGGGGGGTCAGATGAACAAAATGCTGGAACAGGGCAAAACAGACAGTGATGGGAAGGGAAACGGTCTACTACAGAATTTCATCTACTTGCTATTTCACTATTTTACTGAAATGAGCTGTAGGCAGTGAAAACATTCTGTAATCCACTATCACTTTGTTATCCATAGGAATTCAGAATTAATCATAACAGATCTCAATGGATTTTTCCACATCCACAGACAAACTGAAGATGCTTCACTGTCCACCAATATAGTACTAATATTTCTTCTAATGAAACTCCCAGCATTCAAGCACCATATTTATTCCTAAGTTTGTCATTTTCACTGTATAGCTCTTTATTGTGACCTGGAGAATTCCCCGTCTTAGCAGCCCCCCCCCCCCCCACACACACACACACACTTTCTTATAACAATTTTCTTAGCTGCTAACAGAAACAACATTGATGAAAATATTTCATTCTTCATCCACTCCCTTGCATGCCAAAGGGATATCATCATTTACCTCCAAAGAAAAGGTCCAAACCAGCCACATTTTATAACATAAGCCTTGGGAGACCATTTTCAATCTGTTTAAGCCTGTACACTCACAGAATGCAAGTCTCTAGCTGCGTAGGGAGGGATACAGCACCACATCTCCAAAAACATGGCTCAACTTCTAGGACACAGTCTGAGAATTTGCTCAGGGTATAGAAATCTCCGAAATCTTGCAGAGTATTTCAGCAGTACACTTACAGACAGCCACTGGTCACTGTTCAGTTCAATCTCCAGAACTCTCTCTCCCACACACTATCTCCAGACAGGCTTCTGTCCCAGAGGGTCTTCTCTCACAGAAACTGTATTAGTCATCTGTTACTAAATGTCTATACTACACTGTCTCGTTTCTAGAAATGCTTAAAAAGGTCACCCACTGAAGCTGCTGATCAGCTAGGATCACCAGTTATGTCAGTATAATCTGCTGTCTCCCTAATATTCTGTATTGCACCTGAAACTGTTCCCCTGTTTAAGGCCTACCCTCACAGACTATTTTATCTCCCAGAACAGTAAAAAAAAAACAGAAACAAGCTCATTGTGACTTCTGCACCATCCTTCCATTAGCCCTGTACCCCAAAGCTCATCATTCCAGTCCTCTATTTGAACTCCTGCAAATCCCAATGGGCAGATGTGACTACTGCTACAAAATATATTGTTGACTCCATATCTTGCCTTCCTTTTGTCCAAATTATAAATTCATGTGGCCATATTTCAAAATATATGCTCTTAGTGTAAGTGACTTATTCTGGTGCAAGGTCCATCTATAAAGCAGGCTTACACCAGAATAAGAAATTTACATTGACAGCAAGTCTTTGGAACTGGGCCCATAAATACTACCTACATCTCCAAACATCAAGACGCTTTGCATTTTCCAACAAGTAGCATAGCTTCCTTTTTCCAAACTGGAGAAGTTAAACAAACTAGGCTGATAATAGTTTTCAAAATCCAAGACCTCAAGTCCATCCAAGTTTTGAGGTAATATCAATGTCTTCCACTTCCACACTACCTTAGATGTCTTCACAAACAAACAAACCAAAACAAGAGATAAGTTGCTGTAGTTAAACAGCTAGGAGGGGCCAGAGTTGAAAGGGTTCATCTATAACATGAACATGTGAATGGCCTGGATGCTCTGAATGTGGCCCAGCTAGGGTTGCCAGATGTCCCTATTTGAGCGGGACTGCCCCAAGATCAGCAGCCCAATCCAGAATCTCTCACTGCCTGTTAAATCCTGGCAAAACAGCCTCCGCTTTGTGATTTTTGATTGGCTCATGAACCAACATTTTTTTTTTTATTAGTCTTCACTTAGCATGAAGGACTTTTTTTGTTTTGGTCCCTTGGTCCCTAACTGTCTGTTTAGAAATCTGGCAACCTTGGGCCCAGCAATAGATTTTTCCATACCACAAAATAACATTTATACCTTTTTTCCACTTCAAGATATATAAAGGTCACAGTCTGCTCTAAAGTAGTCTCCAAACTGATGCCCATATTTCTCATGGTCTACATTTCAGGGCCTTCCCACCTCACAAGTATGGGTTATTTCTTAGCCAGTCATTCCTAGAATGAGTCACTAAATCAAGGTCTCATCCAACTGATTTATTGGTACTCTCAGTAGGATATACAAGATCCCACAGCACTTATCAAAAAGAACTAGAATTTCATCTACATCCTATTCAGATTTCCCATAGACAATATGAATAGCACCTCGTGCCTCTTGGAAATAGACCATAGGCATAACGGGGTTAACCCAGTCATCAAAACATTAAAAAAGTGCTTTAGAAGCAGCAAAGTTTACCTGAATAGCATTCTCTTAAACAAGTTAATAAAATATACAGATAGCTTTTCAAACTTCCCCAGTTCCAAAAACAATCGATATATGTCCCGCTCTGAATCTACTAGCCAAACTAATCACATTATTTAAGCAATAATCAATGATGGCGGTCTGGGTTAAGTATTTACCAATTTGTGCCTTTGTTAAAACCTCAAGATGTACCTACTGAGAGTACCAATAAATCAGGTAGATACATATGGGGATGCACAGAGGAACACTTCAAAATATAGTACTTGTTTAATTATTGTGAGAGAGAGTGCCTCACAGTTTTGATTTACAATTAAATATTTCCTACCTTTTAAAATTATGCTTATTTTTGGTTCTGTAAAATGGCTTCATATGTTTCATTTTTTTTCTGTTAAGTATTTCACCAAAAATGTTTGCCTGGTTGATAAACTTACTGTCATCATTTCTTATCACTGACTTAAATAAGAAACATAGTTTCGCCTGTTCCAGTACCTTCCAGTGTACTGCCTCAATGTATAACCTACTCAGAGAGCTGATACCACTGTAGGGTTGCTACCTACCATTTTTTTATTGAAGGATATTTTTGCAGGGCAAGCAATATCTACAAAGGACTGCACCTCACTTTGTTGCAAAAATAAAAGTTAACTTTTATAGAACTGTAATTATTTCTATAGTTCCATATCATATCAAGGTGCTTTAGGTATAAAACAACTGCTTCATACAACTGTTAGAGGAAATACAAGAAATATGTTTTTGTTTCCCCAAAGGATGTGGAATTTATTCTCTTGTTTTTAAACCCTTATATTAAATTATCACTTAAGACACAGGCAGACATGCATTAACAGAAATTAAAACAAACCATGTTAACATTTTCAGTCATTAAACATTACATACATGTTTGTCTTTCTTTTTACCAATTGTTAAACACTTCATTACATAAAACTACTTAATTGCTGCCTTACCTTAAACCTCACTCCTCTCCTCCTAAACATTATTCTGCATGTATTTTTCCCATGAATTAAATTTCCATGTAATTTTCTCCTTTCATTTTCTAAATATCTCATCTCCAGTTCTTTTATACTCTTTAAAATACAGTATGTAAGTTTTAGTTGGTTTAGAGTTTGTTTTCCATTTTCTAGTAATTGCTTTTTTTAGCAGCCAATAGCATTAAACTTAGTAAGGCTTTACTATGTCTGAGAAATCCAAATTCTGCAGTGAAGTTCCAAATAATAATTTCCTTAGTTATAGCCATCCCCCCCCCCACTCCCACAAAAAAACATTTCTAACTACAGGGGATTTTTTTTAAATCTGCCAAATTGTTATGCTCCTAGTTCTCTCTCTCTTTCCCATCATACCTCTATCATTTTCTATCTACCTGAAGAAAAAAAAAAATGAAGTCTGAGTGGGATATAAACATACCTACCCAAACACTTCCAAGCAAAAATCCTAAACCTTCTGAACTTTGTTAAATACAAGGGAGCCATGCAAATGCTGTCCCATGCTTTCTATGTAAGTTGCCTTTTCAGTCTCTCTCAATCTTTTCTAATCTCCTCTGACTGTTAAGAGTTACCATGCAAAATTTTAGATGCCCTACGAATTAGTCCATTTTTAACAGCAGCTTCTGTACTATACTAGATTAAAAATTCTACCAGAAGTGGTCTTACTTAGCACTTCTATATCCCTTTCTCTTTGTCTATACTCACTATATCAATCCCTGGTAGGGAAGGTAGTCTCTTTGCTGCAGTCCAAACTTCTGCTTAGACTCATCACACTCTATTACCTTCCTATCTCTAGTTATTTGTTCACAATACCTTGTTTCCTTTTCCTATTTTCTCCAGTAAATTTCAATCCTCTCTTGCCTATTTTCTATACCTTTACTTAAGGAGTCACCTATATTGGCAAAATCTACTTTTATCCTTTCCCATGTTGGATTACCTCCAAGAATATTTTTTGCAACTGTATGAATACAATACTCTGTACAGTATCAAAAAATGTTAACACTCCCATTATTTCTTGAACTCACCTCTTGTTTTATCAAAATCACTTTTCACTATGATTTATAACCTTCTGCTTGTGTTACATTTATGAGCCTTAATTGCTTAGCTCTAACTCATACATTCAAAACAGAATCCTAAATCACCCTACTTAAGGGAAAATCAAATTATCACACTTAACTCTTGTCCTCTTCCCCTTCCAAATAAAGTCATCCAATACTCATCATCCACAACTTCCCCTCTGGTTGGTAAAAATATGCCTGACCTGGATATATAAACTAAAGGACTAAAATATTTTCACTGCTTGTATCTTGTTATACATATCCATAATCAAGAGCTTCCAGTTTCTCAGTTTTTGTATTATCTTTCATTTAGTTTCTTCCCACATATTCTTAGCTGCCATAACAGAATCCTTTCTAATCCATTCACTTCAACATTTCATCTTATCATGTCTTCATAAATATGGATATTGCTGAACAAGTTCATGTATGCGTACATAGTTTGCGGCTATAGCCTTTGTCTTATCTTCATTAATTTTATGTAGAGGAAAGACTTGAAACTGTCTCAAAATGTTCCACAACACTGAAATGTCCTTTTCTGGATTTATCAAGTACAATATATTATATTCTACCGTATTTTTTCATAAATAATACCTACCCAGAGAATAAGACCTAGCATGGTTTTCCAGGGTGGTCATGACATAAGCCCTACCCCAATAGTAAGCCCCAGTCAACAACACACAACAGACGTGTTGAATTATAAAATAATATTATTGACACCCGTTGAGGATAAGGCATATGGAGAGTTGTATGAGAGATTGGATACTAAAGAGGGAAAAAAGGACCTGTACCGACTGGCTAGACAGAGGGACAGAGCTGGGAAAGATGTGAAGCTGGTAAGCGTGATAAAGGATAGTGAGGGAAACGTACTCACAAGCGAGGAGAGTGTGTTGTGTAGATGGAAAGAGTACTTTGAAGGGCTGATGAATGAAGTTAAAGAGAGAGAGAGAGAAGGTTGGATGATGTGGGGTTAGTGAATCGGGAAGTGAAACAGATTAGCAAGGAGGAAGTAAGGACAAATATGAAGAGGATGAAGAATGGAAAGGCTGTTGGCCCAGTTGACATACCAGTGGAAGCATGGAGGTGCTTAGGAGAAATGGCAGTGGAATTGTTAACCAAATTGTTTAATGAAATTTTGGAAAGTCAGAGGATGCCCGAGGAGTGGAGAAGAAGTGTTTTGGTACCTATCTTTAAAAATAAAGGTGATGTGCTGAGCTGCAGTAACTACAGAGGGATAAAATTGATCAGTCACAGCTTGAAGTTATGGGAAAGAGTAGTGGAGGCTAGGTTAAGAAGGGACGTGATGATTAGTGATCAGCAGTATGGTTTCATGCCAGGAAAAAGCACTACAGATGCAATGTTTGCTCTGAGAGTGTTGGAGAAATACAGAGAAGGTCGGAAGGAGTTGTATTGTGTCTTTGTGGACTTAGAGAAAGCATATGACAGGGTGCCTAGAGAGGAGTTGTGGTAATGTATGAGGAAGTCGGGAGTGGCAGAGAAGTATGTAAGAGTGGTACAGGATATGTACAAGGTAGTGTGATATTGGTGAATACTGCGGTGGGAGTGACAGATATGTTTAATGTGGAGGTGGGATTACATCAAGGATCAGCTCTGAGCCCTTTCTTATTTGCAGTGGTGATGGACAGATGAGATCAGACAGGATGCCCCGTGAACTATGATGTTTGCAGATGACATTGTGATATGTAGTGAGAGTAGAGACCAGGTTGAGGAGACCCTAGAGAGGTGCAGATATGCTTTAGAGAGGAGACAGGCATGAAGGTCAGCAGGGCTAAAACAGAATATATGTGTGTAAATGAGAGGGAGGGTAGAGGAATGGTGAGGATGCAGGGAGTAGAGCTGGTAAAGGTAGATGAGTTTAAGTACTTGAGGATCAACAGTTCAGAGTAATGGTGAGTGTGGAAGAGAGGTGAAGAAGAGAGTACAGGCAGGGTGGAATGGGTGGAGAAGAGTGTCAGGAGTGATTTGTGACAGAAGGGTACCAGTAAGAATGAAAGGGAAGGTCTACAAGAGGGTAGTGAGACCAGCTATGTTGTATGGGTTGGAGACGGTGGCACTGACAAAAAGTCAGGAGTCACAGCTGGATGTGGCAGTGTTAAAGATGTTAAGATTTGCACTGGGTGTGACTAGGATGGACAGGATTAGGAATCAGTATATTAGAGGGTCAGCTCAGGTTGGACAGTTTGGAGACAAAGCAAGAGAGACGAGATTGCGTTGGTTTGGACATGTGCTGAAGAGGGATGCTGGGTATATTGGGAAAAGGATGCTAAGGATGGAGCTGCCAGGTAAAAGGAAAAGAGGAAGGCCTAAGATAAGGTTTACATATGTGGTGAAAGAGGACATGTAGGCAGTTGGTGTGAAAGAGCGTGATGCAGAGGACGAAAAGAAATGGAAACATTTGATCCGTTGTGGCGACCCCTAACGGGAACTGCCGAAAGAAGATGATGATGATGATTATTGACACCCGTTGACTGAGGTTTTCATACTATGCTTGCCATTTTCAGACCATTCAGACACCCAACTCCTTTTCTTTGCAGAAAGTCGTAAGACTTTTTTCTCTGGGAGTCCTCCACGATTCTTACTGTAACTCTAATCATCACTTACACTTGACGGTTGAGATCCTTGGCCCATAAACACTGGCAGGTGTACTTTGATTGGTCAAAGTAGAGACAATGCGCGTAAAGAGCGTGCACTTGATAACGAATGGCTGTGGTTGTGTCTTCTTAACCGTCACCATTTTGTGTTGCCACTCCTATCTCGTAAGTCTTCAATTAACCCCACCCCAAACAAGATGAGTGCAAAAAGAAAGAGCTATTCCATAGAGTACAATAAAAGAATCATGGAGGACTCCCGGGGAAAGAATCTGATAGCTTTCTGCAAAGAGAAGAAGTTAGATCTCTGTATGGTCTGAAAATGTCGAGCAGCATATGATAACCTCAGTCAACAGGCCAACGAGGCAAATGCTACGAAGTGCAAGTGTGGATCAGGTTGGAAACCATTATTTCCTGAGCTGGAAGACATCATCTGTGAATGGATTGCTAACAGGAGAGCAAAGGCTTTGGATGTGCGCAGGGCTGATATTCAAGCATTTGCCCTTGCAATGGCACCACAGTTAGCAATATCCCCAGAAGAATTCAAAGCATCACAACATTGGCTGGATGGGTTCCTTCAGCAATATGAACGGTCTCTAAGAAGATCAACAACACTGTTCAAGCTGGAAGATATTGACGTTATTAATCATGCACTTGCATTCAAGTCCTTTGCTGATGGCATCAACATTTTCTAAATACCAACTCTCAAACATGATTGCTATGGATGAAACTGCAGTGTTTATGGGCCAAGGATCTCAAACAACAATTGATCAGAGGGGTGCCTCGTCAATCTACATTCCCTCCACTGGTTACGAGAGTGCACGTGTTACCTATATTTTGACAATTTGTCTAGATGTAAAGAAAACCCTACCTCTAATCATTAGTAAGGGCAAGAAAGATAAGATTGAACGTGTTTTATGCATTTACATTCTTGAAACCAAAAAAGCATGGTGCACACAAGCAGTTATAAGGAAGTGGGTCAATGTAATGCTGCCACTTGTTTTACGAGATAGCGAAAGAGGTCTGCTCGTCTGGGATTCAGTCAGCACTCACTGCGCTAAAGACATGAAGAAATTTCTTGCACGGAGAAGAATAGATCAAATAATGATTCCCGCAGGAATGACTGCCTATCTCCAGACTCTTGATATTGCAATAAACAAGCCATTCAAGGACCATTTGCGCATGGAACTCAATGACTACACTGAAAACAGAATGGAGAGAAATCAGCATGGAAACTTTGTGAAGCTTAGCCTGCAAGAGTTCGTGACTTGGGTGAAAAATTCATGCCATAAAATCACTGACAGCTGTGATGCCAATGCACTACGAGCAGGCTACTTAGATAAGCAGTGCTCATTTAAGGAGAGCTCTATTGCTAGGCATGACAGATTGGGGCCAGTCAGGAAATGGAGTTGCAAGAAATTCAGGCCGGAGTTCAGGGGTTGGAGACTTATGACAATGTTCCAGAAGAAGACATGACTGTATATGAATAACTTTTCCATTATCGGGACAACAGAATGGATTGCTTCTGCTTTCAATTTTATTCCCCTCCTCCAATACACATGTATTGAGATTTTTCTGCACTTTCTGTACAGCAAGAAATATTGCACTGTGAAAGTCAAGGTGTAGATATTCTGAAGTTGAAATGTTTGTTACACTGTTTATGTAGAATTCTCACAAAACTTTTAATGCGTTACTTAGAACTGTTGCCCAATTACAGAAAAGTACCAAATAAATGTCGATTTGTGTACATGAATAAATGTAAATTGCTGTACTGGGGGGGGGGGTAAATTAGGCATCCCCTGATAATAAGCCCTAATTGGTGGGGGGGGGAAAGAGTACAAGACCTGGTCATATTTTCGGGGAAATAAGGTACAAGTAAAGCTAACTTTTCTTGATTCCCAAAGCTAACTTTTCTTTATTCCCATACCAGTTATATCCTTGAATTTGAGAGTCCCCTATTTTAGTTCCTAATGGCTCTAGATATAAAGCAAATAAAGTGGAAAGAGGACACTCCTACCTGGTTTCACTGCTCAAACATAGCTTGTCAGAGAGGAACCCTCCCACCATAATTCTTACCTATAACGCTTCATATTTTTTATTTTATTTTACATTTGTTAACCGGGAATGTCTGACTGGATACATATCCATTTTCAGCGGAGGCCCGGGGAGAAAAGCTCCAAGTAACATATAAACATTTAAAATGCAGGTTACAGTGATATTTAGCAATTTAACAAAGATCAAAAGACAAAAACAAAATAGGTTACATATTTGAGAAAAAGTTCAAAGTAAGGTAACATTTAGATATGAGAAAGACAACAACAAAGAGGGAGATGGAAAGAAATATAAAGGGAAAAATAAACATATAAGAGTAGTGTGGGTATAGGAAAAGGATGACAATTAAGAAAGAAAGCAAAAATGAAATAAGAGAAGGGTAGGTTAGGTAAGAAGCAGCAGAGGCTGAAAAGGAGGTTATAGTCCTGATAATGGAAGCTAGAGAGATATAAAGGGGTAAAAGAATTTAATTGAAGGAGGGTAAGGAGAGAGTAAAGGGGAATTACATTTGAGAGCTAAAATGGATTAATAGATTATTTGAGTAAAGGTGGGTCTGATAGGGACTAGAGAGTGAGACAAACTTTTTGTCATAACTCAGTCTGAATATTGTGTGGGTTAGTCAGGGTTTAGACATGGACATAGCCAGTCATTGTGCATGTGTGTATTTAGAGATATTTTGAAATGAGGCAAGGAGCAACTGGTGGTTAGTTCACAGGAAGGGAGTTTCATTTTTTTCCAGTAGAGTTGGAGAATAGGGAATATCTGGCTGAGTTGTTGGCTTTGGTTGTTTGTACTAGCATTCTGCTGGATGAGCGGAGGGATGCTAGGTTGCAATATGGGGTAATAATATTAGCTTGACTGGGGGTGTGGGTAGGTTTGTGGAGGATTTTATGAATTACTATGAAACGGACAGGACCCTAAAGGAGAGAATTAAAGAACATTACTATCATATTAACAAAGGCAGTAATGTCAGTGCCCTGTCCAAGCACATATTAAGTGCAGATAGTTCCCATTTTGTTAGGTTTATGGTAGTAGCACGCATCTTTGAGAATATCAGGAAGGGAGACATCAATAATTTAACACAGCAGTTGGAATCCAAATGGTTAATCAGGTTGAGAGGAGACTTTGGGCATGGCCTGAATGATAGGGTACCTATTAAACCAAGGCTTAGAGCTAGAAGTTTGAAGAACTAATACATGAATTCATGATTTTTACAAATACTTTAATGAATTCCATATTGCTTGGAATATTTTATTTTATCTGTATGCTTTTATATACAAACTAATGAATTTGTTTTTATTATTTAGTTGTAGATGGAATGCTACTATTTTTGGATGCAGTTTTTTATAGATGTAATATACCTTTTAGCAGTAATTGCAAATAGTCATGTGATCTATTGACTTGATTATACAAATGTTTATGTATGTGTTTTAGTATACATCTGATGAAGTAGCTTTGCTATGAAAGTGCTTGTGTATCTGGTGGTTTTATATTAAAGGAAAGAATTATACTGGAATTCCTTGCTGTCCTTGGATCCTTCTGTGTCTTCTATGTTGTTTACATTTTGATTTTTGTTGGATTCAAGTGCTGGCTGGGATCGGTGGTGTGTGTTTTTACTAAGAAGATTACTGCTCTGTAAATGTTGTCAAATGTTTGCTTCCCCTCCACAAAGTCACAATATCACTATCACCTCTGCAATTCTCTTAGCTAGTACAGACATAAGCACTTAATAATCATGGTTTAAAACTGAAATGGGTCTATATGAAGCTCTGTCTATGTAATACAACCACAACAGCTTTCTTCCAAGATACTGGTTCTCCCCTCTTTTAGAGGACTGTTAAACAAAAACTTCCAGACCTTTATCACTATCAGTACACTGTGAATGTCCAAACTTCCACAATACCATCTGTTCCTGGAGACTTCCCCAATGACTTATTACACATCACTACTCTTATCTAATTTTTTCTATCTCAGCTATTAATTGCTGAGCCTCATTTTGCTCTAACCTTGGCATAATTAAGTTTTCCATAAATATTTCCATTTGTGCCTTTTTGGGTTTCCACTTTCCTCTGCTTTATATAATTTTTTTGTATAAAATTTCCAAAATGTCACTTATATATGTGGGAAATATTTTACCTTAAAAATCTCAGGACACTTGACATTTTTCATTTTACCTCCACAGGACACAAATGGCCAGTTAGGGACTGCCCTGGATGCCATGGGACAGATGGCAATCTTACATCACTGTGCGATCTGCAATACATTGTCATTTCTTTAAGTTTAAGAAGGTGAGTTAAATTACTCTTAAGAAAGCTTTTCAGCTTTAACTAGTGGTCTAAACTAATTTTGTTTTTAATTATGGTATGTTTCTCACTGGAACCTGTACTTGACAACAATTATATCAAATGGTGGGTGGCACATTGAGTAGCATTACTACCTCACAGAGAGAGGTTTTCTAGTTCAGTCCTTGACTGGGGTGCCTTCTATGCAGAGTCTGCACATCTTTCCTGTGTTCATGTTGGTTCTGTACAGGTGCTCCAGTTTCCTCCACCATTCCAAAGACATGCAATATATGGACTGGCAACTAAACTATCTGTAGGTATATGTACAATATACGTGTGATACAGAAGAAGACCTGGCAATCGGTTCCCTGCTTGCCTAGTAAATTCTGTGGACAGAGGCAGTTGTTCATGGCCTCCCAATAAGAGTTGGATGAGACTCCTCTTCCAAATTAAAAGAAAAAAAAACAGAAAGCACTGCCTACTTGAATACTGAAACAGATTGCCCTTAGCAACTGAATAAATACATTCTGATGGGAACCCAACAGGAACCAAGTATAAATATTTCAACTCATTCTGCTGAATGCTTTCTCTGCATCAAAACTGGCTAGCAGAATGTTTCCCACACTATTCATCCTACATTAACAACAGGTTTACAATATTATCATATACTTCAACAAACCCGCAATGATCTAAAATGGTCAGGGAAGGAAGGACTGCTCTAGCCACTAGTATAGCCAGTGATAACCAACAGGCCTGGCTCCTCACAGATAGCAACCTACACTACTGCACCAGATCTGTACCTCTGACCTGGTTTAATATCACCAAAGTTACAGTTTTTTTTTCTAACTAGCAGAGGTCTCCCTTACTGCCAAAAGCATAGCTTGCTAGTCAAGTAAGACATGGTAGAAACTTATCACATCACAAAAGGTAAGTCTTGCTCCTCATTCCATCACAGCCAAGTGATTTGCCTCACTAAGGATTCAAAGATTAGAGCCTCTGTTTCAAAAAATGGATAATCAATCTTCATTTAAACTATGCAATCCCAAGTTTTTGGGAAACAAATTAATTCCCTTGCATGTTCAGGTTTCAAGCTTCAGCCTCAAACAAAACTAAAACGCATTGTAGAGACAATAAATATTTATCTATGCCACTTTCCTTTAGTCTACTGATTATTCTTTCTGTCTTCTGCTACTGCAGCCTCAGAGCTAAAGATCACAGAGCATTTTTTAAGTAAATAATCCAACTCTGAACAAGTGCTGCAAAGCCAAACTAAAGACAGTTTAACCTAGATCTGACAGCCAGTGTCAGCCATGCTCATTCACAGATGGTCCCTGCACCCATAACTATAACACCATTGTTGACTGTGTATACCTCATATGTTTGTGTAAAAATAAATAAATACGCAATTATGGACATAAAAATTAATTTCAAGTTTGTTTCACACAAATACATGGTAACCTAAGTACTTGAACTTATTTCATACAAATACAATGTAGTCCTGCAAAGCCAAATGGTAAGTGAGTCAACAACTACATGGTAAGTAGGAAGGTAGGTAAGTGGAAGGTAATCTTCATCCACAAACAGCTCCCATCCAGCAGTTATAGTCATTTTATTTTTTACACGTCATTTGTAAATTAAAAAAAAAAAAAAAAAAAAAAAAAAAAAACACAATCCTTCAGTGGAAAAATCAAGAGACAAAGCCAAAAAATAATGAGGGGATAAAGACAAAACATTCAAGGTAATCTTTTAAATACTACTCTTATATAGTTAGACATTTTCCAGAATAAGAGGTTTTGCACTGGTGTGTATTTTCTGAAGGACTTGAAGTCTGAAAACTCAAATGTCCATTACTTGGTGATCACAGTCCTCAAGGATTTTCCAAAAAAGCATGCATTTTGTCAGAAATACAATGAATATATGAGGTATATTCACGGCCACAAGATCATAGGACATTACCAGGCTATTGGCCCTGAGGCCCTTATAAGCCTAGCCAAGAGTTTAGTCCGTGTTTAGACAAGTCAGCACCCGATGCCCCTGTCCAGCAGGGACATGGGTGGAATTCTAGGGGTGTATTTTCTGTTTCTCATCCAGGTTGCCCTTAAAAAGGGGTAAAGAGGTAGTCTGCTTCACATGGAGAAGGAGTCTATTCTACAGATGGGGGAGTCTCTGGGAAACAAACCTGTCCTGCCAACAGGTCATATTGATGTCACAGACCAGGATGAGCTACGTGTGTGGATTACTCGAGTGGAGCTTGACTTGTAAATATGCAACAGTCTTATCAAGGCGAGGTCCGAGATCGCCTTATATGCCAGAGGTCACCTCTGAGGAGTCTGTATGAAACTGTGTAGAGGGAAAGGGCTTTTAAGCCTATCTGTGTATGGTAGATTTTTTAGGCCCTGGATACTCCTGGTGAGGAACTTCTGTGTTCTCTCCAGCTGCTGCATGTGCTTTGCAAGGTACATGATGAATGGGGTGCTGTACTCAAAAATGGGCCTTAGAAGGGAAGAATACAGGGATGTCACTACCTCCTTGTCCCTGGATGACATACTCCTACTTATGAGGTGGGTCATGTAGAAAGCTTTCTGTACGATGGAAGCAACATAGTGGTCAAAAGTCAGGCTGCTATCAATCTGGGTGCCCAAATCCCTCACAACTGATTATGTGCTTAGGATGTTGTTATTAATGTGACAATTTGTGGGACATCACTCTCCCCTAAGGGGATAATGATGCATTTTTTAGTATTCAACTTAAGGCCATGTTTCTGGTACCAGTCATTTGCTTGGGTGAGACCCTCTTGGAGGATATCCACATCACTAGGGGAGTCATCTGCAAACGTGGTCAGCCATAGCCCAGTAGTTTTGGCCTGCACCTCAGAAAAGTATATCCCAAATAGCAGAGGTCCCAAGACCAAACCCTGGGGTATGACGCTCATTATGGGTCTACTGCTTGAGGTGGCTTTCCCTATTTTGACTAGGTAGGTTCTATTAGTGAGCCAGTTTGCCACCTGTTAACACATGGATTGATGCCCAACTGAGATAGTTTATCTATTATGCCAGAGTGGGGAATACTGTCGAAGGCTTTGGCCAGATCAAGGTAGGAGGTGTGCATCATCTTCCCCTCATCCATGGCTTTAGTGACTCAAATAAGTTGACCAAATTAACAGACATGACATCCCCTTGATGTAGCCAAACTGTGTAGGATCAAGTGGAGGTCGCCACTGTCCTTGTTAATGAGGTCCATGATAATCCATTCCATGGCCTTGCAGATCAAGCTAGTTAGGCTGATGGGCCTAAAATTTCCCATATCGGTGGATGCTCCACCTTTGGGCAAAGGGATGACAGTGGCTGTCCTCCACTGAGCTTGGATGAAGCCGGTACTCAGGCTTTCGGTGAACTCAGTGACAAACAGTAGTCAGAGAATAAACATTACAATTAATTTCATAGAAATGTGCATTGGCCGTTCAAAGTCTGACTTTACACTGAGCAAGGAACAAGATGCTAAATTGCTTTCATCCACAACCAGCCCTTCTTATTTACTAATTCTCACTGGCTTACCAGAAAACTACACGAGGAACACACCAAAAAATACAAGGCAAGGTCAGGAATATTCTGTGAAATCGGGGATGATTTCAACTTTGTTTCACATGAACATTAGCCAGAGAGTAATTATTCCAAATTATCTCACACAAATGCTCACTAATCTTAAAGCTGCACTTTAAAATGAGCAAGCATGTAATGGCAACAATAGTTCTGCCACTTGAAGAAAAATCCAGTCTGATAACTGCAGTGTAAGTATGTGAATTAATAGCTCTGGCCACATTAGAATAAAAGGCAAAATATATCATATAAACACATCTGGTACCAGAATTTGCCACAAGGATTAATTAAAATTTAATCCGTCTGTCTGTTGTGCCTTTAGAAATACTTGCAAGTGACTTGCTAGAGAAGATACTTGGTGCTACCTTACCCATAAGCAGGACTATGCTACAGCCAATAAGCTTTCCTGAAATGAATCAGGAAACTGTTAGGGAACTTTCTTACTACCTTCTCCCCAGCAATTGGAATGATTAATATACCCACTCTGAAACCCCTAATAGTAACAAGGACAAAGTCTTTGTCTGTAAACAGTACTACGGCTGTCAATTTTTTTCTCACTCAAGCTCTGGTCCTGCCAAACTATTAGCAGGTATTTCTGATAGACCACACATTTTAGATTCAAGAGTCTCTAAGAAAGAAATTTAATTGGAGCTTAGTGAAACAGCATGCATTAGGAAATTGTACAAAGCTTCCAATGACTTAATTTGGCAATGAATTTAAATTGCCAACACTTAAATTCATAAGGCAAAAAAAAAAAGACACCAACATTCATTATAAACAATTAATATGATAATAAGCCACT
The DNA here is from genome assembly GCF_019279795.1 of Protopterus annectens. Classification (NCBI taxonomy): domain Eukaryota; kingdom Metazoa; phylum Chordata; order Ceratodontiformes; family Protopteridae; genus Protopterus; species Protopterus annectens. The sequence continues at coordinate 1,106,984,294 of NC_056732.1, forward strand.
ATACTATAATTCCAGGACCAAGAAAGGAGTGGCATCAGTACAAGTTGCTTTCATCTACAGCCAGACCCCCCCCCCACGCCTACTTACTGAGTGCAAATGAAACCCTCAAAGCCACACTGCTGCCTATATCCAGTTGTCTGCCAGAAATTAAAAAAAAAAAAACTTATCAAACATTTTCTCAACCTAAAGCTGTTCTTTCAAACTAGCAGTCTGTAACTTTTCCACTGTACCATTTAATAACAGTGTGCATTACATATACATACATATATATATATATATATATATATATATGTATACATTTTTTTTTTACTTTCTATCACTGTTAAATGGTAGCCGTGCACTCAATAAATGGCTGGCTGTGGCAGTCTGAGGCGGATGTGTGTGACAGTAACGATCATTGTCAGAGTGTTGCATTGAGTAGTACTGCGATCTAACAGCACTTGGTTCTCTTGTTCATTTTTTTTGCTGTTCAGTCTGCCAACATTAAGTGCTCTCTTTGTTGACTCATCCATGTGCTTTGGTTCCTTTTACCAGAACCTCATCTGTATATCATTCCTTCCTTCCCCCTCTCTCTCTCAGGGTGCAAGAGAGTTACAAGGTTCACTGGAAGAATTCCTAAAGCACATACACAGCAGGCAATAGCCATACAGTCTGTAAACTATCCTGTCTTTCTTTGGTGGAACTGCATCCCTTCAAGGAAGTCACCCTTGGTCTCCCTCTATCCTTTCTTTTTTCTCCTTGCCCAAGACAGTTATTAAACCACTTTCAGCTCTGAGCTAGTATTTGTGCACAGTCAACACTGACTTAGTGCACTCAACCGTCCCTTTAACATGTTTTCATTTTACGTTAAAAGTGTCCCTGCAAGCATATATATATATATATATATATATATATATATATATATATATATTTTACACATTTATGTAACAGTGAAGCCTGCAGTTTGAATGTCAGTCTGTGAGCTATCTTTTTTGTAAAGAAATATTATGGCAGCCTAAAATAAAGAACTGTCCACTATAATAGCTCTGTTCTTGTAAACCACTGTACTCCCATTGGTAGTTTTCTCCTTTAACTGTGTTCCATCTATTTTTTAGCAGTCCACTGTCTTCCTTTTTAAATTTTTCTCCTTGTGTAACCATTTTCCATTCTGAGCCAGTATTTTTCTAGAGCTGCACTCCTGTATTCTGGCTTACTTTTTTCTCATTGTTTTGCCGATCTGTGGAGGTTGGGGTAGCCTTTGGACTTGGTGTTTCAAAGTCCATAGAAACCTCCTTACATTACATAGTTGTTCAAAAGGTCAAGTGGAATTTTTTAATGTTATCATCATTAGTCAGGTCAAGATGATATTGGACTAGCTCTTTTCCTAAAACTATATCCTAGAGTAACAAAATCAATACTTTCATCTACTATCATAGAGTCCTTTTAAACTTCATTATTCATTTTACTTATCTCTCTCAACAGATTTGTGGCTAGGTTCAGTCACTGACTTGTTTTTTCCTCTCTTTCCAAAGTTTTCAACCTGCTTCATTCGCCATCACTCCGCTCCCCTACCATACCCCCAATTCCCACCCATTTATATAGCACCACCCACATATTCCTCAAACCATTACTATCAGTTACCGCCAAAATAAAATCAAAAGAATTATTCCCAATAGCAACAGCCAGCCTAGTTTACCACCCAAGACTCTCTCAAACTGTTTCAATCCTTTCCCTCTAACTATCAAATTACATCTCTACAACCATCACAGTACGCTCTTAACACTTTCAAACTCTAATTTACAACAAAGATAAACCCAAGTTAAATAAGATGCATCTAACTCAGATTATTTTACTATTCCTCCTCACTCTACTAGTCTTCATCAGCAATTATTAAATGTACCTCCTCCAAATACTTAGGACATAATCCAATCCTCATAAAGAGTATATCAACATCTAACCTGCCTTTCTAAATAATACCCTATCTCTACAAACAAACCATATCTGATTTATCCATAAATATCTCAAAACTAAGTATCCAAATTTAGACCAAATAAAGACCAAAATATAACTGACCACAATCTTCCTTCTGTAAAATATCAATTCACAAAATTAGTTGAGATATTCACCCCAACCCAGGTCCCACTGTTCATAAAACCATCACTTCCATCCCAACATAAACCAGTCACCTAATACATTTCAAAAACAAACTTGCCTTACTAAATATGAACCCAAGAAGTATGTGCAATACAATCCATGACATACATGCCTACCTTGCTACATACACTCCTGATGTAGTCATAGCTACTGAAACATGGTTAAAAAAGAAAGAAAGGATAATGTGATCACCCCCCGCCACAATATAATATACTCAGGCATGACAGACAAAACAAGCAAGCAGGTGTCGTAGCAATCATCTATAAAAATTCCCTAAACATCACCTTACTTCTACAGGAAATACCCAAATTTAACAAAGCTAAACTTCTAACAACACTCTTAAAAAATCAACAACAGGAAAACTATATGTTTTAACAGCAATTTATATACCCCCAGGGACTAACACTGATACTACTGAAAGCATCCTGTACTGGATATTCCAACAAATTAACTATGACACTATAATACTTGGACACTTAAATACAGACTGGCAACTCAAATTCCACTACCCCACTGAATCCATAAACTTCTACAGCTTCAGACAATAACCATACCTACTACAATCAATAAAACTTCAGGGAGGCACTCAACATTAGACTGGATTCTTACAAAAAAGCAGACAAACTGACAAAAGCAGGCTGCCTCTCAAATGGCATAAGTGACCAGATACCAATATAAGCCATTATAACTCATCATAACCTAGATAAACATATTATTTATAATCAAATACAAAAAACAAATTTCAGTAAAGATATTTTCAATGAAACACCAAAACAATACTACTAGAATGTACTTAGAACAATACCACTAAATACTGCTGCAGAACACTTTAACAACATATTCTTAGACCTTAAATAATCTAGCACCAGTAATTAATAAAAGAGTGAGGTCCAATCCTTCACCATGGCTGATAAAAGAAACAAAAAAAAAACTCATAATAAAAGGGATAAAACCTGGAAAAACTAATATAAAAATAGATCTCAAAATGCCTTCCAGAAATTTAGACATCTTAGAATCCTTGCAAAACTCCACAACAAATGGGATAAGCAAACATACTATACCAACCCATAAGAAAAACATAAAAACAACCCAAAACCTCTTGATCATCACTAAATAAACTATTCTCTGTAGACCTCTGGCTCAAAGAATCTAACGTCCTACTCAACCCCAAAAAAATAACTTAATGCTTTTTACCTCAAAAAGTTGCCAAAATCAAATGCAATCTTTTACCATAAAGTCAGCAAATAACACTCTCACTGAAACTGTAACTTACAGTAAACTTCCAGGTGTTATAATAGATATGATCAGCATACATAGCACGCCATTAAATCTACACATCAGAAACTAGGCTCCCTTTATAGGATCAATGGTTTCCTTATAGATAGTGCAGAAAAAATCTCTAGCCACCAACTCTCTTATAAGCTGCACATATCCTAACAAATTTAAACAATACTCAAAGCAAGAAACTTGCATCCTGCTACAATAAAACATCTAAATATGCCACCAATCTCCCTCAAAGGACCCATCACTGCCATAGTTTAAAGCAATTAAAATGGCTTGAATTATAATAGTCAACATATTCACTACAGCACACAAACTCATTCATCATCCAGAAATATGCCCTGCATTACAAAACGTATTACTGCCCTACTGTCCAGCAAGGGACCTCCACTCTAGTAACACATTTTTATTACTTACAAATAAGTCAAATAATGTTTCAGGAGACTCGCTCTTCTCCCAGTATGTTGCTAAACTCTGGAATAGTACTGCCACACAAACAAAACTTTTCGACAGTTCAACAGTTTTAAGCCACTGCTTAAACAACATCTTAACCAATCCTGGTCCTACAAATGCTCATCACAAGGTTAAGATTTCGTGTTCACTGTACTATACTCTCCTTAAACAGAACTCTCTACTTTTCATTGAAATGACGGAACTTTTATACATAACTGCTGCCTGTACAATCCACAAAGTTGCATGTTAACTTTCTCTTTAACTTCTACCTCTGTAAAATCTTAGAATGTATAAATGTAACTACTGTTTGTGTATAAATGTAAATAGAAATGCAACTACTCTGTATTTAACTGGAAAGTAGTACAATGCAAAGTAAGTAAATTGAGCTTTTTTCTGGGCTTCCGCAGAAAATGGGTTATTACACAGTTGGACTTTCCCAGTAAACAAAGACAAATAAATATAGTACAATATATGCCTTTGACCATTAGTTCTTTTACTTTCTCATCCCACTCTAACACAACAGTGGACAACAATGTATTTTTGAAGGGGTAGGAAGGCAGATACTATTCTCAGGCAAGATTTATGTATTCTTGCATTTAGCTTTTTAGCAAACTACTATTTTCTTAGTTTAAAACATTATGCTTTAGACACAACTTATTTTCCTTGAAAGAAAAAAATAATACTGAATATATTTTCTTATTCATGATTTTTTTTCACGCCATAATCATTAAATCAAAAGTTTGTAAAAATAAAGCTCTGAGATGTACCTCAGAGCACCTAGAACTTTATGACTTACACTTGGCAAGTCAGTGTGTTAAAAGCATTGGGGGGGGGGGGGCTAAATAAAAAGTAGGACAGAATTAATTTATGTGAATGGTGTGAGGCAAGGATGAGAGGAAAACAGGAGAGGGCACTGAGGAAGTGCAGGGCAGATTACTTGACAATAGGGGACCCATGAAGTTCTTTGTCTATGGCTCCATTTTACTTAATGCTGATCTTGTTGAATGCCGCTAGACATCTAAGGTGTAAACTGGCTACGAGTGGGTTTATAATTAGGTAAACCAAACGAATGTGAGCTGTAAGAATCACAAATTCAAGGCTAACGAAATAAATTTAATAAAGTAAGCACACGCTTTCAGACAGCTCAATGACACTCCTTCCTCAGACAAGGAAAAATCAAAATTCCATAGTTACAAACACTTACATATACACATTACTTATGTTAATTAATTATCTTCAAATGAGCAAGTTAAGCAGAACTATTAACCCTTTAAAAGGGGTGTGTTCATGCTGACACCAAAAATCAAACATCAAACTAAACACATTCACCTTAAAAAGATATATATATATATATATATATATATATATATATATATATATATATATATATATGTATATGCAATGTGAAAATCTTAAAACTTTAACCACCATAAATAAAATTTAACTAAAAAATAATAAATAAATAAGCTTTATATGGTTAAGTTCAAATATACTTTGTTTAAAAAAATGCTTAAAACAAAAAAATGCTTGAAAATGGAACTACCGATGGTAACGACATGTGTATGTCCAATAACATCGAACCAACTTTAAGTAATATTTTACAGCTGATTAACATCTTCGACTTAAAACTGTTTAAATGTAGGAAACTACAACTAGAAATATCTTACCTTCAACACTGTCTCGTTAAGCAAGTGGTTCCTAAAGGGCTTCGGCAGTGGCGTTTTCCTGTAGGTCTAGTAGAGGGGTCACAGTTTCATAATGACCTCCTCACGTTATTTGACAAGCAGGCTTTTGAGTTTATTAATATGTTACTCTCACAGTATAACAATGCAGCTGAAGCCTTTCAAAAAGAGTTGGAAGCCCTTGAATATCAAATCAAAAGTGACAATGACTTTCAAAGGTATAAATACGAATATTTTCGTATTTTTACCAGCATTGAAGCTACAATGTGCAAATTGGTTAATGCTAAAAAGAAAAAGATCGACAGACACGTTTATGAATATGCTAATAAAAAAGCCTACCCGAGTCCTCCTCCCATTTTTAAACAAACTAATGATTTTAGGCAAGTTGTAGACTTGACTGGGCACTCACCAAATTCAATTAACCAGGAGAGGGATGAGGCTGTTAACCAGGATGAAGAACTACAGTCTCTTCGCCGTAGTGAGCGCCTTATCAACAGCGCTAATAATAACGGCCATGATGTGGCCATTTCCGAACAACAGTCAACATCTTCCTCAAACGCAAACAGTCAGAACAAATTGTCCCAGGGGGGTTTCCCAGGAACAACAAATCTAAGCAGAGGAACACATGAGCGAAGACCAATTTCGGCAACTCCAGGAGCAGGAGAAACCTGAGGAGGAGATGGTTAACACCAAACATGTCCCTGAGATTATATTTGATTCAAGAGGGGATTTTAAGATATATAATTACACTAGTTTAGTTATCAGTGAAGACACGGTTGACTTCTTTTCTAAGGGTTTATTCTTTTGTGCCTGATTCTCACTTTGATGTTGTTAAAACAATTTATTTACTTAGCCTTGAATTTGTGATTCTCACAGCTCACATTCATTTGGTTTACTTGGTTTGTTCGTTCAGTGCTTCTTGTTTTTTTTTTTGGGTTTATAATTAGGCAGCCTGTCGGTGAAAGTGAATGATAAAATCTGTTGTTTAATCACAGGTAGCAGTTACTGACATGTTGTAATAGAGCTCTGTCCCATTCAACTAGCCACACTAATTCATCAAATTCCTGCAGCTCCCCTTGCTTTGAAGTCACCAGCTGGCACTAACAATGGGCTTGCTTCATAGCTAATCTGTGGCTCACAGATGGGATGGAATCACTGCATAAGGTTTTGTGCACGAGTCTTGGAAGGAAATCTGAATGTCCCTTCACTGGAAGCCAGCTGGCTCTTTGTAAAATGATACAGTGACGTTCTTATTTGGGAAAATGGGGATGAAACAACATAGTTTATTAGACAGTTTGGTTTATTAAGATTTTTCTTTGAGGCATAAATGAAGAGTGTGTGTGTGTGTATTACAGTTATGGTTGTAAAATATCTTTGCATATTGCATTTCTTCTTTCAGAGGTGAGTTATTGTGAGAATTTGCAGCAGTCATACAGGGAAGAGTTGACATTGTTTTTAGTGTGTGTATGTGTATAATTTGTAGGGATATATTTAAGGTTGGGTCAAGAGGGAACTGACTCAGCAGACGAATTCCCTCCACAGATTGAACAAGCAAATCAGAAAACTTGTAAAGTCCTCTAAGCCTAATTATAAGGTTTAAAAAGCATCCCTAGCCAAGGATAATCATAAAGCATTCTGTAACTACATCTGAAATCTAAAAGGGAATGCCCAGCTATGTGTCGAACTGGCAGTAGATGGTACCACTCTTACTATACTGGAAGAAATTGCCAACCCGTTGGGTGACAGATTTGGCACAAACTTCAGTCCGCTGTCCCCACCACCCATACCTCAAACCATACCTGACACCAGTCCTCTGCCTAGTATCTCTAGAGATCAGATATTTGTGCTCTACAAGGCCAAAAACACAGCCACAGTGGGACCAGATACCATCCCAGCTTGCTCATCAAGCAATCTAAAACAGGAACTAGCAGACCTATTTGGCATTCTTCTTTAACCATAGCCTAACAACCAGCTTTATTCCAGCAGAGTGGAGAACAGTAATCCCCTTGCACAAAGGGGGCTATCAACGGACCCCAGGAACTACAGACCCACATAAGTCTAACCAGCCTCATCTGCAGGCCATGGAATGAATCATCATGGACCTTATCAACAAAGACACACGCGACCTTCAAACTCTAGACTCAACCCATTTTAGCTTTGTTAAAAGTACAGCATGATTATTAAACCTAGTAGACTTCTTTGAGAAAGTCACCAAAGCCCTGGATGAAGGCAAGGCAGTGCATACTGCCTATCTTGGCCTAGCCACAGCTTTTGACACAATTCCTCACTTGAGTATCATTGAGAAACTCTCCCAGCTGGAGATTAACCCTTACATCACTAGATGGGTAGCCAAATGGCTCACCGAAAAAATACATACTGTCAGAGTTGGTGACTCCACCTCTACTAGACCTGTCACCAGTGGCATATCACAAGTATCTGTGCTGGATCGTTTAGAATCTATTTCTCAGAAGTCCAGGCAAAAGTAGTCTACCTCAGCTTACCCAGGTTCACTGACAATTGCAAACTGGGTGCAATTGCTGAGTCCCCCAACAATGTTAACATATTACAGGAAGAGCTAACACAGACAAATGACTGGTGCCAAAGCCATGGTCTAAAACTAACAGTGACATTAACACAACATGCTGGAGATACAGATATACCTCCCAGAGAATAAAGTTTCAGTTCATGTAAAGCAGAGCTCCTCACTGACCCTATTCAAGCACAACCTGGACAAATGGATGGGAGACCACAAATTCACCCAATGGGTGGCACCCATGTCCCTCATGGACAGGGGAAATTGGTGTTTATCATAGACTCGCTCTGTGAATTATGTCCATCTAATCAAGGACAGTTGAGGCAACTTGGGATTAACATGGCTAGGCTTGTAAGGGCTCTAGGGCCACTACACTAGTAACCTCCTATTAACCTATAAGTAAAACTCAAGATATTTAAAGGGGGCGGTGTGCTCAATGGTCTCATTATTCTACGTTAGAGTATGGGACAGGTACTAGCTTGTTCAGTTTGTGGGGAGTACCAAAAAGCATATGTGTTTCTCTTTTTTTTGACATTCAGTATTGGCTGTTTAACTAGCGGCCAAGGAAGCAGGTTGTCTGATGATGTTTGGAGATTCTGCAGAATAGCTTTAATGGTTAGGGGCTGAGTTACCAAAGACAGAATTGTCAGCATTAGGAATGAGACTTGTTTCATTAAGGTTACTGGGAAGAGAGTTCATGAAGATGAGGAACAGGATGGAAGTCATGATGGAACCTTGGTGGATGCTAGTAAATAATTTTCTGTGGTGGCAAGAGACAGAGATTAATTTTTTACAGAGAAAGTTCTACTGGATATATAGCTGGAGGACCATTCTAGAGTGGAAGATAGAAAGCTGGTATTTGCTAGATAATTGAGTAGTTCTGTGTGGTTCACAGAGTCTAAGGCATTGACAAAGTCAATAAACAGGATGTCTCTAAGCTGGCCTTTTTACTATTAAGGATAGAGTTAGTTATTGCATGGAGAGCAGTTTGAGTGCTTTTGTGATTTATGAAATCATGTTAGTAGAGTAAGATGCTAAAGGTAAGTTTGTTAATTGGATATATACTGCTTTTTTGTCTATCAGCACGTCAGTGTGGATGAGTAAAGAAATATGAAGGAAATCAGATATAAGGAATGAGTAGGTGCATTTTGGAATGGGGACTAAGGTAGCGTAGCTTTCTTTTAGATGTCACAGAAAATATGTTGGGAGAATGAAAGCTTGAAAAGATGACATAAGTGGGTGGACATCCAATCTCTAATTTCTTATGAACCACCAGAGCAGGCCATCAGAACCTGCTGCGCCATGGTTAGGGAGTGACTCAATGAGGTTTGTGGTTTCTTTTTTAGTAATTTGTCTGGTACTTCATTCAGAGGGTTAAAGCTGTGAGCTGTAGTTCCTGAGGTAAAGGGTTTGAGTCCCTCATTTGCCAAATGTGTGACCTTCAGCAAGTCACTTAAGCAGACAGTGTTCAGGGGCAGCTGGGAATCTGGGCTACCTAAACCTTCTCACATAGAATTGGGGTGTATATGGTTCAAGAAGTTTGGGGTATTTGGTGCACAGTATAAGGGGATGTGTTAGAGAATTCAATGATAAAGTCATTGGGGTAAATAAGGTATACTGTTACATGTTCTTCAATATCTCTGTTGCAGTAATCTTTACCAAAGGGATCCCTTGCAAGGGTAGTCAAATGTCTGGCCAGAATACCAAAGCCTTAGGTTTTCAAGGATGTCATACATCACATGTAAGCTCTCCACTGATGGTGTAGGACATAAAGGTGACATACATACATACCTCAGAAATTCTTTGCTGCCAGTCTGAATGCCATCTTTGATTATCATTCTGGACGCTCCTTCATTTGTGCTGGTTACCAAGCCATTTTCAGATAAGTGCCCGTTGGTATTTTCTTATCTTTTTTTTTCTTTTGGTTTACATGTTATCCAGAAAGGGAAAATGTCAGTGTGGGAGAAAGATTCCCCATAAGGAATGTCACGAGCAGTCTCTCTTTTGCTTGGGTGCTTCTCACCACCATGCTTCATGCTTGATTTGTCAAGTGTTTGTCCCCAAGACCATTCCTTGTCTATCTACCTAGAGAACCAACGTCTTAAGTTGTTGGCACAGGGTGCAATGGCAGAATCATCCTATCTTAAGGGTCAGCCATTTGCCAAGAAGACAACCAAAAAAGTCAAGTCAGATTCGGCTGCTGTACTGACTCCCTTGGACATTTCTCTGAAGGAAGGTGAAACCCCAGAGGATCATACGGTTGTTCCGGATTCCTCTGCTGTGACCACTTTAGATGCCAGCATGAATATGGCTTCTCACACATCCTCAAAGGCTCTGTAGACGTCTGTTGTTGAGGGGAACCTAGGTGATCATATCTGAGGGACCAAGGGATGTTCTGTAGATTCCATTTCTTGAGGAGATTCACAATAAGTTGACTGAATGTCGGCAAGGGTCCGAACCTCCTAAGGTTTTAGGGCTGACATTCCTTTGAAGCAGCAGCAGAAAACAAAACATACTTCCACTGCTCCCAAAGATCCCCAGTGTGAATGGCAGGACTTTACACAGGGGTTGTTTAATGCACTCATGGTCTTGGAAGTCCCTCAGGGAGTTTTTCTTCCTGCTCCCCCTTGGCTGTCTACTCCTCTTAAGAGGCCTAGTGAGCAGGACTCTTCTGATGAGGAACTGGAGAAGAGTCCTTGGCTTACTCATCTCAGATTCCTTCTCTTTGGACCATGGTTCTAAGTAGGAGCACTCCATTAGGTCATATTCTCTCTTTGAGGAGCTTTCTTTTGGGGATACTTCTCTCTCACATGATGGAATTTTTTAAATGGGACTGTACTCAGGTTTCTGACATCCAGGAGAGGTATTATGAACTCCTCCACAGTCCCCTAAGCCCTCTGCTGTCCCTCCAGTCCTAGCTACCCTGTCAAGAGACTTTTTCAGCAGCTTCTCAGGCTCCCGATTCCCAGCCTCCAACCCCTAAAAAATTACCTCCTACTAAACTGCTTCCTAACAAGGACAGTGGGGTCATGGAGTGGCTGGGTAAAAAGGTGTACACTGCTGCTACCCTGGCTTTTCACTTACTAATTATCAGACCGATATAACCAGGTATGTCTTGGCTCTTCTTTCTCAGGCCTATCAGGTTATTTCTGACCTTTCTGATCTTGAGGGGAAGGATTTGGCCCTCTCTTCATTAGGCTCCTCTTCTCAAGTGGCTCACTATTCTACTAAATGTAGTTATTATGGCGCTTATGCTTCTTCTAGAACTGTTGCCTTTGCTTCTGTGTTCAGGTGTCACTCTTGGCTTGGCAGAAAGGATTTTCATATGAAAGGAGTTATAAAAAGAAATGGCTTTAGAGATCCACGAAGAAATGGTTTGCTTAGATACAGCCAAATTTAAAGATCAAGGATGAAAAGAAATAAAGATTTGCTCTGACTTGAGAATGGCCTTAGTCTTATGCAAATAATATCTGAGTTGTCTGTGCAAATCCAAGATGTGAAAACCTTCTCAGTGGCAGACTGCAGAGAAGGGAAAAAGTGGGCAAATTAGTAGACTAATTAAGAGATTATTTATTAACCACTTTGGGCATAAAAGGAGGATTTGTACGAAGAGACAACCTGTCCCTATGAAAACGTAAAAAAGGAAGGACAACCGTAAAGGCCTGAAGCTCACTCTCCTAGCTAAAGTAAGAGCCAAAAGAAAAGTCTCTCCATGTACAATGCTTCAAGGAAGATGAAGCTGCAGGCTCAAAAGGAGCCCGAGTCAGTTTTTCAAGAACAAAATTTCAGTCCCAAGAAGGAGGAAGAGGCTTCCTGGGAGACCTAATATGAAGGATGCCTTTAAGAAATTGTTTGACCTCAAACCTAGAGGCCAAAATAAGAGTCAAAGGCAGACAAGCAGAAATATCTGAGAGGTGAGCTTTACCTGAAGAGTATGCCAACCCAACATCAAGCAATTTACACAAAAGAAACTCCACACAAAGTGGATACTGGTTATGAGCAAGGCACCAGAAAATATTTTCCATTTGAATATATAAGATTTCCTGGTATTGGGTTTCCTGGCCTCCTTGAGAACATGAAGCACTTCCTCAGACAAAAGGTGCCTAAAAGGGATCAAAACCATATCATCCACAGTGTCAGTTGAAGAGTGGACAAGTGAGGATGAATGAGAGACCTCTTGCCTTGTGAGGTAACTTGTGGTGATTGCTGTTGACGAGATGCAGAATAAGAGGGAACCAATGCTGTATGGGCCAAAAGGGAGTCACCAACAAGATTTTCAGGTAGTCCTGTTCTATCTTAAGCAGAACCCTTTGTATTAGAGGAAGAGAAAGCATAGAAAAACATCTCCTTCCAAGGAAAAAGCGAGGACATCCACCTTTCATGCCAGAGGACTTGGAACTCTGGTGCAAAAGACAGGACATTATCCATTCACAGGGGATGCAAAAGGATCTACCAGAGGAGTACCCGCTGGTGGACAAGATGCAGAAACATCTGTTTGAAACATCCACTCTACTGTGTTATGGACGTGCTCAGAGAGTCTGCCACAATGTTTTGTTCTGAAGGAATATAAACAGACTAAAGAGTCACCTACCTGATACTGGACAGCTAGATCCCAAACCTGAAGAACTAGTCTTCACAGGAGGTAAGAACGTGTTCCTCCCATGCTTGTTCATATATATCACTTTGATATTGTCTGTAAAGATCTTGAGAGGCCCTGGAAGGAAAAGGAAATAGAAGGCCCAAAGAGCCAGGAGAAGACCTCTCATCTCTTTGATATTGACACAGTCTTTCTTTTGACAAAGAGACCAAAGGCCCTGTACCTTCAGAAGGCTGAAGGAAACTCTCAGCCTGTATCTCAGGCATCTGAAAAGAGTTCCTCAGCAGGGATTGGAAGCTGAAAAAGAAGCCCTGGGTTGAGGGACAGTTGATAAATCCACCACTGAAGCTCTAACTTGAGACATGGGGGAAGAAAACTTAGAAAGTCTAAAGGATGAGAATGTTGAATCCATACTGACTTTTAGGAGCCACTGAAGCTCTCATACGAAGTCTGGCCAGCGGAAGCACATGAATGGTGGAAGCCATGTATCCCAGAGCCCTTAACAAACTCTCTGGCTATAAAGGAGACCAGAGGAAGAAAGGATTGAAAGAATGCAATCAGAGTCAAAGCCTTCAGAGGAGGCAGGGATGCCAGTACTGGAATGGCCTGTAGCCTGCACCTAAGAAAATCATGACCCTGAAAAGGAATAAGGAAAGATTTTTAGAAATTCATTGTAAATGGACGTTATGCACTTACCATGACTTAGCATCTGTGTCGTTCACACAGACATCAAATTATGCTAAGTACATAACTTCTAATCTGATGTTCTCCATTTCATTATACATCACGAATGGGTCAGAGTCCTCAGCTAAATAAACCATGGGAGGACCTCAGGGAAGGATATGCCTTAGTACCGCTGAGCTAAAGGATGCTCTGTTCCTGGAAATTTCCAGCTTGTAGTGAGATACAAAGGTATGACATGTGGGCCATGTAGATGCAGCACAAATTTCATCAATAGCAGCCCTTGTGGAGAAGGCAGATGAACTAGACATAGACCTGGTGAAGTGAGCTCTAACAGGATGGGGAAGTTGCTGCCTTGTTAGGAAGAAAATACAATCTGTAATCCACTTGGCTAAAGTGATCTTGGACACAGCCTGGCCTAACCTATTTGGTAAGAAGGCAATGAACAACTGATCAGATTTCCTGTGGGATCTTGTTCTGTGTGAACAGAAATGCAACTGTCTGTGTACATCCGACGAATACAGCATGTATTCGCTTTTATTGGAGTAATTAGGGAAGAATACAGATAAGTGACTGGTTGAATTAATATTCGCCTCTGAGGCAACCTTTGATATGAAAGGCGGATTCGTTCTCAGTGAGACTCTGTCTTTAAAGAAGGTAATGTATGGTGGTTGGGAAGACAGAACTTGCAATTCCAACACTCTTCTATTTGAAGTAATGGCCACTAGAAAACCAGTCTTCCAAGATAAAAATTTTAAGTCACATGAGCTAGCAGATTCAAATGGTCTTCTAGTAAGTACCTGAAAAACTAAGGCGAGATCCCAAGGAGGGGATGGGTGTTTTATTGGAGGTCCGAGAGAAAAACTCCCCTCATAAAAGCCCTACACAGTTTAGAAGTGGAGATAGGGGAAGGAAAGTTATTACCTTTTCTTACATGTAAATTCAAGATAGTTGCAAGTTGTAACTTTATACTGGAACAGCTAGCTCAGTGCTGAAAAAGTGAGCTAAGAAACATAAGAATGTCTGGGACTGAACCAGAAAAAGGATCAATATTCCTCTGCAATGCCCAGATGGAATATCTATTCTATTTACTATGATATACTTCCTTGGTGGAAGACTTCTGAGAAGCAAGAATAACTTCCTGAATTGGAACCTCCAATAAAACACCCATCCCCTCCTTGGGATCTCGCCTTAGTTTTTCAGGTACTTACTAGAAGACCATTTGAATCTGCTAGCTCATGTGACTTTTGTAGAATTACTGGAAGTGGAGAAACCAAGCGGTCAATATGAGGGATCAAAGAATGGGAATCTGGCTTTCTGACAGATGGGAAATCAGATCCTGCCTGGGATCCAGTATCCATGGAGGATATTTGCCATGAGACTGCAGGACGGGTAACCATACCTAATGAGACCAGTAAGGAGCAATGAGGATTAGATTGGTCTTCAACCTGCTGGCTTTCTGGAGAACTTTGGGTATCAGGGAAATCGAAGGATAAGCATACAGGAGACCTGGGGGCCAATCGTGGAATAGAGCATCCTTGGCTGACTCCTCCAAAGGGGGGATCAGAGCAAAGCACTTGCTGCACTTGTTGTTTAGGGGAAAGGTAAAGAGGCCACAACAAGTCTAGCCCAAATGGCTGAATATCTGATTCGCTATTGACTGATTCAGGGACCAC
The DNA here is from genome assembly GCF_019279795.1 of Protopterus annectens. Classification (NCBI taxonomy): domain Eukaryota; kingdom Metazoa; phylum Chordata; order Ceratodontiformes; family Protopteridae; genus Protopterus; species Protopterus annectens. The sequence continues at coordinate 1,106,999,330 of NC_056732.1, forward strand.
TTGTGTGGACTTAAGATCGATCTAATCAGTCTGTCTGCCATAACGTTGGACTCTCTGGGATGTGTGTTGCAGTGAGAGAAAGTGATTTGAAGAGATTGCCCATTCCTAAACTCTCATGGCCTCCCTGCACAACAGGTATGAACGGGTTCCCCCCCTGCTTGTAGATATAGACTGACATACTGTCTGTAAGAATTGCAATTGTCCCCAGAGAAAGGTAGTCCTGAAAGGCCTGCAGCATCAGAAGGACCGCCCTCATCTCCAGTACATTTATGTGGAATTTTTCTCTGTTGTGGACAACATGCCTTGGACCATCTTCCCCCTGGAAATGCCCCTGACCCCACCCCAACAGGGAGGCATCAGTGGTCACCGTGGCTATAGGTGGGGGAAGAATGAAGGGTTTGCCAAGATGGAGGTCATCTGTAAGGATCCACCACTGCAGATGGCACCTAAAAATCGGAGTTACCCTGATTGGGGTTGACAACAGATGAAGCAGAACAGACCATTGAACTGTTAGGGTTCACTGGAGAACTTGGATGAAGAACTTGGCCAGAAGGACCAGAAGAATGGCAACTGACATGGACCCTAGAGCCAGGAGGACTTGTCGAGCTGGCGGTGTTGGGGTATCTAGTAAGAGCTGAACTTGCTGTCTCAGGGATCTTACTCTCAGTGGAGGTAGGGCTGCTATCTGTGTGGTTATATTCAATCGAGTTCCTATGAATATGATGTCCTGTACAGGAGACATCTTGGAATTTGGCATGTTCACTGTAATTCTCAGGCAAATGAACAGTTGCAACATAATCTAAATAGCTTGAAGTATTTGATGCCTTGTAGGTGCCGTTAGGAGCCAATCGTCCAGGTATGGAACCACCTGGAATCCTTGCAGACTGAGGTGCTACCACTGCCATGCATTTGGTGAAAACCTGGGGGGGTGAGACCAAAGTGCAGCACTCTGAACTGGTAATGACTGGCCCCCAGCCTGAAGTCCAGATATCTCCTGGAGAACCTGTCTATTTTGATATGATAGGCATGCCGGAGATCTACAACTAATCATCCTTGCATAGAAAAGCAGCATAATGGACTGTACCATAACCATGCGGCACTTACACTTCCTTACGAACAAATTCAGACTGCTCAAATCCAACATCGTGCAAAGATCCCCTGTTTTCTCTAGCACCAAAAAGAAGAGCAACTTCCACATCCTAATTGGTTAGTTGTGACCTGCTCGATGACTCTTTTTTTCAAGAGGTTTTTGAACCTCTAGAAGGGTATTCTTCCTCTGACTGGGTGGCATATTGGGAAGGAACATCCTGGAGCTGACAGGAGGAACGGAAAAGGGAATATATTAACATCTGGAAATTATATGTAACACCAATGTATCATTTGTTTTGTTTGTTCAAGCTTCTGGGTGTAATGAAAGTCTGCCCCCAACTACCTTCAGAGTAGGCCAGGCAGCACCTCAGGAGCGCTGATGGGGCCTGTCAGAGAAGGGTTCCTTGAAGCCCTGATTTTGAGGACCCCCTTTCCCTCTGGGGCAACGCTGACCATTAAATCATCTCCTTCTGCCCCTAGAAGAGGATTCATCCTGCAAATCGTGAAAATACCTTTGAGACTTACAGAACAACATCTTCTTCCCATGCCATTAGATTCTGGAAAAAGTCTGTGGGGGGACTTGATCCCTATGGCAGACAAGGTCTTCCCTTCTTGTTTGCTGACAGCCCAAACAAAGAGAAGCTGTCAAAGCGGGTGTTAATGAGCAACGCCTTAAAGAAGTCTGCAAACCTACACAGCCTCATCCAGGCATGTCTCCTGAGGGCTACACCTGATCCAGCCGCTCAAGAGGTTCCTTCCACAGCATGGAAAATTGGCTTTGTTAGTGTGTATTAATCCACCAGATGCGCAGTAGCAAGCTCCACCCAAACCCCACCTAACACCCAGGATCACGGCGACGTCACTGAACATTCATGAATAAACATTTCCTTCTGTGTCACGTCTGCATGAATATTCATTGCATCTCCACAACTGGACTGTTTAAAAATTCTTGATTTTATATATATATATATATATATATATATATATATATATATATATATATATATATATATATATATATATATATATATATATATATATATATATATAGAGAGGTTCATAGGTAGGTACTAGGCTATCGACCTTGGGGCCTATATAAGCCTAGTCAAAAAGGTTTCCTGGCTTTTGCCACCCAAGAAAATTATTTTCCTGTGCCCCTGTCAAGCAGTGCCACAGAAGCGATCCTGGGGTGAATCTTCTATTTCTCATCCAGTCATCAAGGTTTTTCTTAAAGAGGGTCAATGAGCAGCTTTGCTTGACATGAATGGGTAGTTTGTTCCAGAATATGGGAAGTCTCTGGGACAGGAATCTATCCCTCCAGCATGTTCTGTTTATTGTGGTGAACAGGTTTAGGTCCCTGGAGCATGTGGTTTGGACAGATTGGGATTTCTTTAAGTGCAGCATTTCCAACAGCTCTGGGCTTGACATAGCTTTGTATGTTAGGCAGAGATTGCCTCTGGATATGCGACGGAGTACAGCTGGAGTGTTTTGAGATGGTCCAGCTGTACTCTATATAGTCATATATATCAGACATATATATATATATATATATATATATATATATATATATATATATATATATATATCTGATTTAAAATACAGAGTATATATATGAATGGACGGCGCAGTGGTAGCCTTGTCACCTCACAGCAAGAGGTTTTCCAGTTTGATTCTCGGCTGGGGGTGCCTTTTGTGCAGAGTCTGCATGTCCTCCTTGCGTTTGTGTGTGTTTCCTCCCACATTAGAAAAACATACATCTGGAGCATTTCTCTCTGGGCCTGCACTGAAAATTGGCTTCATTCCAAGTTGAACTTTTCCCAGTTAACAAAAATAAATAAATAAAATATTCACAGTGATCAGCAAGCACATACCGGGGACCTGTAAATTCAAATGGTGAGCCAGTGATAATTCAAGAAATTAATTAATAAATCCAAGACATTCATTAAAAGCAAGTCTTGAAAAAATCATAACGTATAATCTATTACAGTAATTTTGTGAATTGAAGTGCATTAGATATTTAAGCAATAACCCACGCTTGGGTGTGGGTAATGCTGGATTTACCCACGGTTGGTGTGGTTTGTTCACGAGGGTGAAGCCCAAGTGGCCAAACAAAGACAACCATGGGTAAAATTCAGCATTACCCACACCCAAGCGTGGGTTATTGCTATTATACAATGACATTATTTAAGAAAAATACTTAGTTTTCTTAAATAATGGCATTGTATAATGCCTCCTTGCTGCCCTTTTGCAGCTGTCCTGTATTCTGCGGCAGTTCTGATATACTGCACATGCGTATGCTTACGCAGTACATCAGGGCTGTGGGTGGAAGCAACGGAGAAAGCAAGATCTCCGTTGCTTTTTAGAAAGTGTCTCACTATGTTAAAGGAGTTTAACATAGTGAGACAGTTTTAAAAAAAGCAATGAAGACAGTTGCTTTTTTTAAAGCTGTCTCGCTATGTTAAACTCCTTTAACATAGCGAGACACCTTTAAAAAAAGCAAAGGAGATCTTACTTTCTCCATTGCTGTAAGAAAAAAAAAAAAGACTTATACTAATGGAAAAAGTCCAGGCAACCATTAGTATAAGTCTGATTTACAACATGCACGCTGACCAATCAGCGTGCAAGTTTTGGAATATTAATAGGGGGTCGTTGTATAATTACATTTACAAAACAAACTCCCCACATAAAATAACTTTTTCGCTTTAGCTGTAGAAATGTATAAAGCCTGTTGCCTCCTATACATATAAGCTTGTCCCAGGGAAACAAGTGATTTATAATGTACAGTATGAAATGGCTGTTACCTTTTATTAGGTTGTTAGAAACTATACTGTGGAAACATACATAAGGTTATGAATATAAAACTTAATATTTGTAAAAAAAGGGTAACCATTAGGTTTTGTGGAAAAAAAAAAACACTGTTGGACATGCCACACCCCTCAAACTTCCAAGATGGTAATACACCATTTTGTTCCAGTCCTATAATGTACATTGCTCTTGATGGCTATAGCCAAGTAGAGAGGTGGCATTAATGTAGTTACTAAAAAAAAAAAAAAACTATATAAAATGTGTTTTCAACTGCAGTTTTATCGGCTGCTTTAAATGGTCCCTGATTGGCCCTGTGCTGCAGTCCCTTGCTTGTTTGTCTTATGATAACTGAACCTTGGGTTTTCTTGCAAGGCTGATTCCTGTTACACACACTATGGAGCACTACTTTTTGGAATGGTTTACTTTATGCAATGAACTGTGCTAAAATGTAATTTTTAATAAACACCCTGGCATATTTAATATTCTACTACTTCATACTGATTTTGTCTTTTCCATAATAACAGGCTGGGTGAAAGGGTCATTTTCATTTCAGGAGATAATTTTTCTGTTACCGCAAAGCTCTGCTATTCAGACAGGTGCTACATCTGAGGACATGTGCTAAATCTGAGGACACCTGCTAAATCTGAGCTACTAGTGTTGGGACCCTTCCAAAATGCTTTATCCCATACGTGAATGCACTCAAATTACTTATGTATAGTATGATCCCAATTTTCTTACAGTGGACATAAAAAGTTTACACACCCCTGTTAAAATGCCAGGTTTTTGTGATATAAAAAAATTAGACCACAATATATCACTTCAAAACTTTTACCACCTTTAATGTGACCAATACCCTGTACAATTCAATTGAAAACCAAACAAATGTGTTAGGGGAAAATATAAAAACAAACAATAAGCTGGTTGCATAAGTGTGCACACCCTTAAACTAATACTTTGTTGAAGCACCTTCTGATTTAATTACAGCATTCAGTTTTCTTGGGTACACACCTGCCATCAATTAACAAGACCCTGACTAACCCCAAATAAAGTTCAGCTGTCCTACAAGGATTTTCCTGACATTTACTCAGTTGCCTGGTACAGCAAAAGCCATGGTTCGCAGAGAGCTTACAAAGCATCAAAGGGATCTCATTGTTGAAAGGTATCAGTTAGGAGAAGGGTACAAAAAATTTCCATAGCATTGGATATACCATGGAACACAGTGAAGACAGTCATCAAAAAGGGGAGAAAATATGGGACAACAGTGATGTTGCAAAGAACTGGACGTCCCTCCAAAATTGATGAAAAGACTAGACAAAAACTGGTCAGGGAGTCTGCCAAGAGACCTATAGCAACACTGAAGGAGCTGCAGGAATTTCTGGGAAGTACTGGTTGTGTATTACATGCGACAACAGTCTCCCATATTCTCCATGGCTGGGCCATGGGGTAGGCTTGCAAAATGGAAGCCTTTCCTTACACAGAAAAACACCCAGGCCCATCTAAAATTTACAAAACAATACATCAAGTCTTCCAAAAGCATGTGGGAAAATGTGAAACCAAACAAAATCCACATGGCTTCAAAATAAGCACCAATAAACCAAGTAAGAAGTCTCCACGGCAAAACAATAAAGCCGAACATCCTGGAATCCTTCTCAAGACTTTTAAGCACAAAAATCCACCGTAAACATTCACAGTACATTTTCGGTTGAAACGCACTTCATCAGATGTTGGCTGCCATTAATCTGTACCTCATATATAGTTGGCAAAAAGACTGCAACGTAGTAATTAACCAAAACCACACTTTTTTTTAAGATGTCCATCTACTCTGTGCTGCTGCTACAGTCTTCAGGTAGTTTTTTTTTTTTTTTTTGCTCTCTCTCTCTGATGTGTGGGTAACATCTTAAAAAAAAACTGTGATTGGTTAATTACTACGTTGCAGTCTTTTTGCCAACTATATATGAGGTACAGATTAATGCCAGCCCACATCTGATGGCGTGTTTCAAACGAAAACATACAGGGAACGTTTATGGTGGACCTTTGTGCTTAATAAAAGTCTTGAGAAGGATTCCAGGCTGTTTGGGGCTTTATTGTTTCACCATGGAGGCTTCTTACTTGGTTTATGTGGGAAAATGTGTTATGGTCTGATGAGACCAAGGTTGAACTTTTTGGCCACAATTCCAAAAGGTACATTTGGAGCAAAAACAACACTTTGCATCACCAAAAGAACACCATCCCCATGGTGAAGCATGGTGGTGGCAGCATCATTCTTTGGGGTTGTTTTTTTTCAGCTAGAACTGGGGCTTTAGTCAAGGTGGAGGGAATTATGAACAGTTCCAAATACCAGTCACTTTTGGCCCAAAACCTTCAGGAATCTGCTAGAAAGATGAAGAGGAATGTCACCTTTCGATATGACAATGACCCCAAGCATACATCCAAATCAACAAAACAATGGCTTCACAGAAGAAAATTAAAGTTTTGAAATAGCCCAGCCAGAGCCCAGACCTAAATCCAATAGAAAATCTGTGGGGTGACCTGAACAGGGCTGAGTACAAGAAATGCCCTCTCAATCGGACAGATTTGGAGCACTTTTGCAAGAAAGGGTGGGCAAATACTGTCAAATCAAGATGTGCCATGCTGATAGACTCCTACCCAAGAAGACTGAATGCTGTAATTAAATCAAAAAATGCTTCAACAAAGTATTAGTTTAAGGGTGTGCACACTTATGCAACCAGCTTATTGTACTTTTTTATTTTTTTATATTTTTCCCCCAACAGATTTGCTTGTTTTTCAATTGAATTGTACAGGTTATAGGTCACAATAAAGGTGTGAAAAGTTTTGAAATTGTTTATTGTGATCTTATTTTTTATATCACAAAAACCTGGCATTTTAACAGGGGTGTGCAAACTTTTTATACCGACTTTATGTGTAGAATATAATTAGTGACCACTGGGTTGGGAAAGCCCACTCCCACAAAAAGGAAAACTGACAAAAACTGTTTCCTAACTTTTCTTTAATTGTTGCATAAAACTGTTATTTTGGATGTGAAACACCTAAACGTTATATGAAATAGCATAAGTAACTGAAATGCTATAAGATTCAGGTTTTATTTTGGCAAAAGAGTGAAATTATGCCCTTTGCACTGGCCCTAGGTATGTTTTGGCCAGCAAAATCTTAGTCTACAAAAATATCCCACTTTGGGCATCTGAAAAGGTAGAAATGCATGTACAGAGAAAAAAGAAAACACTGTATAACTGGCAGCTCCTTCAGTAGTTACTCTGCATTTCATACAGTACTCAATTAATAGTGACGCATGCACGCTGAATTTTGAGCACACTGATTTATAATTTCCTTTCAAAAGAGCGAAATTTCACGTGTTTGGATGTATTTGATACTGTATAATTATGGAAATTTTGATGACAAACAAGTATATCGACACTGGGTGGATGTCACAGAAAAAGGTATGTATCCGATTTAAAATGCATTGGTTTGGACAACAGAAGGCCAGCGTATTACTTTTATTTATACAGCTTTTACTGATTGTCTGTTTATGGAGAATACAATAGTATATTCGTGAAAGTCTGACTGCCTTTTCATTCACGCCTCAGATACGATAATCACGGAGCAATGAATACACAAAGTCACTTGCAAAGCTGCATGCCGTGCCAATCATGTCACATTTGCATATTGCATCACCGGCATTTGAATCATGCAGGCCACGCCTATTCCTGCACGAAACAGCCAGTGGGTTAATACATATCAACAAAGCTGGAAAATTAACCTCATTGAGGAATTAGCGATGGAAGACATAGTGGTCAGTTGGGTGAGAAACCTTCTTGAGGTCCTCCTCCAACGACTGCATCAGAGAGGTAGAGATTTCCTTAATCAGGTCTCTCTGAAGGAGAGTGAAGTGTGCCAAGAAGTTCTATGCTCTCAGTGTAAAGGTGGTTTAGGCATACACGTGCTTCCCATGCCTGACCGAAGTCTGAGACTCCTTGTTCCAGGGATGAACAGTGTAGCTCTGCTTAGCTAGCTCCTTCTTTGTGGCTGCCGACACTTCTTTGGCTTTAACAGGGACACTTTTACTCCAAAAAGGGCAGTCACTGGGGGGACTAGGTTATTTGTCCATGCATTTGGAGATGGGCTCCATGGTGTCAGGCCCCTTCCAAGCCCAGCGGGCTTTAAGGTCAATGAGCTGGCCCACCAGTGGGGTCACCCAGGACACAGATGTGCTCGTCTTGAATGCCTCCAGAAACAATGACTCCTCAGAAGAAAGGAGTAGGGAAGACCAGCCACCCTTTTACTTCAGAATTTCTAAGATATCCCCAAAGGACATATCGGGTGGAATCTGGGGGGACCCTACCCCCTCATCAAAATCACTGGCCTCTGTGAAAAAATCCAAAGGTGAGTCTAGGTACTTCTTCTTGCAACATCACTTCCGAGGGGGACTCCTCCTCGGGACAGGACTCAGAAGACAGGGGGACCCTCTTGCTGAGAGATAGTCTGGAGGTTCTCCAGGGGGGGCTGACCATGGACTGGATGGATGGGAGCAAAGCACTGATCTGCAGGGGGTTGGATAAGACTTGACGGAAGAGGGACTGCATCTCTTGGTGTGGAGAATGCCCTCTTTGCCACCTGGAAGGCAGACGAAGCTGGGAGGATCTGACCTCCCACCCCAGGAGCTGAAGCTGCCAAGGGAGAGAACGAGGCCACCCTGGATCAGACACCTCCAGAAAGTATTAGCCCCAAATTTTTGAAGGCCAAGGACCCCAGGGGAAGTGACGGCTCTGAAAAGGTGGAGGCTGACACCAGCCCCGAGGACCTGCTGCCGACATCTCAGGTCCAGGAACCACTCCACTCTGAAGGTATCAGAGCTGAGCTGGTCTGGGACACTGCCAGAGTTGAAGAAAGCCATATTCTGTGCTCCGATGATGGTCCACTCGGGAATGTCAGGCCCTGTAACTCCAAAGCCGAGGGTCGATTTGGAGAAGGAGGCTGCAGCATCAAGGTTGGCATTCTCACGGATCCAGCATTGGTCAGAGAAGGCAAGATCCCCAGCTGGATCTGGGCTTTGAGAAAACTCCACATCATCCTACCCATATCGGAGTAGGACAGCTGAGAGTATCTAGAAGAGACAGAGAAGTGTGTAGACCTGACCAGAGACGGGTTTGGTCAGGAGAGGGAGATTTACTCCGATGTGGAGTACGGCTCCAGGACCTCCGATACGGATGTTTCTGACACGAAGGAATCTGCTCCGGAGATGTAGAGCTGTGGATCAGAACTACGTCCACAGGATTGGATCGACTGCTTGGACCCAAAGGCTGAGGATCCAACAGACAAGGAAGTCTTGGCCAGCACCACCTCTGCTGGATAAGAAGTTTTTCCAGGCCTGGATGAACATGTATCTATTGCTAGTGTGTTAAGATTACGATCTTATTTTGTTTAAAAAAAAAGGTTTTTATGTGTCCTGATTATGAAAGAGGATCACTCATAAGCGAAAGTATTTATATATATATTTTTTTACCGGTATTTATTATGTATATATTCTCTCAACTTTTAATTCAGTGGGTAAAATTGTCATTGTCTGTTTTTTAAGATCGGTTTTAAGTAGTCACATGATGAGTTGTGTAAGGTATTTATTCCAGGCTTGTAATTAGGGTGATTCTGATGAAGTCACATGTTACAATCTAAGAAAAGTGTTTAATCTAACTAAAGTATTTTTAGTCTACAACTCTGGCTGTTGTTCTGCTTACTGGACTGTGTTTTATTAGCTTTTTCATGGTTATCTGTTTTGAATATTATAAAGCTTTTTTCTAGCAAATAAATGTATGTTTAGTAGCAACTCTGTATCTGGTCCTCGTGTCTCTATGGAGACAACTTAATAAAAAGAAATGGCTAGGAGAGAATTTTTTCTGAAAGCATTCAAGTGTTTTCACAGCTGGGAGAGCTATAAAAAGATAAGACAACCAGACAGCACTTGGTAGAAGCACAGGCTATACCATGTATCTTACCAAGAATAACCTTCCTTTCATGTTAACCCAACTCTATGAGTGTGGCTGTCAGCTTGGGACACACGTTCCTATTAAGAGGGTTTGTTTGTCTTTCAGCTTTTTCCGGTTAGGGGTCGCCACAGAGGAAATCTGGTCCACTAATAATTGGCAGTTGTTTTTTACAGTGTCGAGTTGCCAGACCGACGCCCAACCTTCAACGAAGGCATGCCCATTCAATCAACGCATTTCTTTCGAACGCCCACTCGACCGTGGGGAGGACATGCAGACTCCACACAGAAGGCACTCCAAACCCAAGCCAAGAATCGAACGGGAGAACCTCTTGCTGTGAGGCAACAATGCTACCACTGCACCCCCGCAGAAGTATTCCTATTAAGAGGGTAAAACTTCAATATTTAAAGATCTACATAGTTCTGTGCATTAGTATTAAGTTAAAAGGTTTCAGTGGGGTATTGAGGTGGGTGTGTGTGGTTTTTTTTTTGTTTGATGGCTTGCAATAAAACAAAAAGTTTTGTAAGATGTGACATAGGCACAAATGGATAGGGCTAGAAACAACTGTATAAAAGTTCAACCTGCCAAACAGTGTATGCATGTAACACAAAGGCTGGAACTAGACATTTAACAAAAAAGGTGTTGCACATAAAAGGTGGGAATAACAACTTTTCAATACAATGATGCTTTCTGTAATGTCTTTAAATGCCAATGGTCTCACAGATGAATACAAAAATGAAGTATTAAACTATATTAAAAATGTACAGTGCAAATAGCTATGCTACTGGAGACAGACTTGGAAAGAACTGAACATATGAATTTGATAAAGTACAGTTATGTACACTTACCATAAATGTAGATGTTCGAGTGTATTTACTGTTGCAGTCATTACATTTGGGTAATCTGCTGGCAGGTTGCCCTCGGTCAGCCTGAATAACAAAGTCTTGGGTCCTGCACCGGTTGCTGTCTCCTCTTCCATGACGTCAGGTCGTCAGGGGTATAAAACATGCAGCTGACACCATTTTATTCAGTTTTTCTTGCCTCACATGTCAGGTGCCCCTCAAATGGGGAGAAAAAAAAATATCAATAAACAGAAATATATGTAAATGCACTTTTAGCAACATAAACTTTACCTTCATCTAAAAGCAAATACACCACAAAGGCTTTAGAATATAGTGAAAGAAAGAGAAGTTATAGAAAAGGGGGGATGGCGGGGTGGGTAACCCGGACTGCAACACTGAATACACTCTAACATCTACATTTATGGTAAGTGTACACAACTGTACTATGTTATTCATGTTCACTGTTGCAGTCATTACATTTGGGTAGAATCCCAAAGCTATGGATGGGAGGATGGAACTAAATAGCATTAGGAGTGGCTATAAGGCCCTGCAGAACTGCAGTGGCAAAGCCTGCCTTGGATTTGGAGAAGAGTGGCAAATGATAATGCTTTGTGAAGGTATGAACAGAGCACCAAGTAGCAGCTTCTAGAATGTCTTTGGTTGGAACTCCTCTGAGAAAAGCTGCTGAGGTAGAAGCAGCCCTGGTGGAATGTGACCTGATCCCCTTGGGCACAGGTTTACCATTGTGCAAGTAGCAAAAAAGAATGCAGTGACTTATCCACTTTGAAATAGTCTGCTTTGATATAGCCTTCCCGTCTGATCCTGCAGCAAATGCCACCAGTAGTTGCTCAGACTTTCTTAGAGATTTGGTCCTGTTTAAGTAGAATCTTAGTTGTCTGTGTACATCCAATTAATGCAGAATCTGCTCCCCCTTGTTTTGCGGATTTGGGTAAAATTTTGGCAGGTGGACTGTTTGGTTAAGAGCCACACCGCATACCACCTTAGGCATAAAAGAAGGATTGGTCCTGAAGGACACCCTGTCTGGGTAAAATGCAATAAAAGGCTCCACAGCCATGACAGCCTGTAGTTCTGAAACCATTCCTGCTGAAGTGATTGCCAAGAGGAAAGCTGTTTTCCAAGATAAAAATTTTATATCCGCATTAGCTGCTGGTTCAAAAGGAGGCAGGGTGAGTTTTTCCAGCACAAAAGTGAGGTGCCATGCAGGAGTTGGTGATCTTCTAGGAGGCCTTACATTTTTGGCCCCTCTAAGATACTGTTTAAGCAGAGGATGAGAAAAAAGGGGAGGCTCCGTGTTGTAATAAGCCGAGATGGCAGAGGCATGGATTTTTATTTGTAAAGCATCTCAGTCAAATATTGTAAACTCTGAGGGATATTGGGTCTTGCTGTGTCTGTTCCTTGTGCTTGGCTCCAAGCATAGAATCTCTTCCATTTATCCGCATAAGATTTTCTAGTACTAGGCCTTCTGGCTTCCAAAATGACATCCATCACAGATTTACTGAGAGGTGTTGTTTGAATAATTAAATTATCAGCCATGCTGCATGGTTCAGAGTTTGGAGCTGAGAGAGCAGAATTTGATAGTTCTGCTGAGACAGTAGATGAGGTATTTGAGGCAAGTACCAAGGAGGGAGTTGAGACATATTCCTTAGACTTGGGTACCAGTGCTAGCGAGGCCAGTCCAGAGCAATTAGGATAATTTTTGGGTTTTCCTGTCTGACCTTTAGTAAGACCTTGGAGAGAAGAGGCAGAGGGGGAAAAGCATAGACTGATAGGTTTTTCCAACCGAAGGATAGGGCATCCACTTTCCATGCTTGTCTGTGATAAGTCCTTGTGCAGAATTTGTCCAGTTGATAACTTTGGGGAGAGGCAAATAGATCTATGTCTGGGCTCCCCCATTTCTGTGTTAAGATGCTGAAGATTTGTGGATCCAGTTTCCACTCATGCGGGTCCATAAGGTTTCTGCTTAGGTCGTCTGCCAGAGTATTATGTTTTCCTGCCAGGAATTGAGCATGAAGATGTATTTGTAAGTCAAAGCTGTGTTCCACAATTCCTTGGCTAGCCTGCAAAGGGGGTAGGGGACAGGAATGTGTACCCCCCTGCTTATGTACCGCATAAACGTGGTGTTGTCCGTCTTTATCAGTAGTTGTCCTGGGTGAAGTAAGTCCTTGAAGGCTGTTAGACCTTTCTGAACAGCTAGCATCTCCTTCTGGTTAATATGCAGATGCATTTGTTTTGGGCTCCATTAGCCCTGAATGCATCTCCCCGCCAGGTGGGACCCCCAAGCATAGTCTGATGCGTCTGTAGTTAGGGTTTGGGTGGCAGGACCTTGTTTTGGTGACATGTCTCTGCCCACCAAAGAAACTCCTGTAGTAGCAGGGAATGAGAGGAATCATTGTTTCCAGACTGTGACAATGTTGACTCCATAAACTTTTTAGGTACCACGGAAGTTTCCTCATATGCAGTCTCGCATATGGAATTAATAGAATGCAGGATGCCATGAACCCCAAAGCCTGCAGAATTGGTCTTGCAGATAACTGGCTTTTTGTTGTCATTTGTTTGAAGTATGCTGTCAGTTGCCTTTGTTTGTCTGGCGTAAGTTAAGCCATCTGGGCAGTTGTATTGAAGCTTGCAGCCAGAAATGTAATTATTTGAGAGGGTACCAGTTGTGATTTCTTTTCATTTATTGTGTACCCTAGGCATGTTAAAAGCTTTTTTACAAATGCCAGATGTTGAAGAAGAGTGTCCTTGTCCTCTGCTTGAATGAGACAGTAGTCCAGATAAGGATAAATTTGTATGCTTCATCTGCAGAATGCAATTACTGGTGCCAGGCACTTTGTAAAGACCCTGGGCGCAGTAGATAAGCCAAAGGGCAGTGCAGAGAATTGGTAATGCAAAAAACCTGCCTTGAAGTGGAGGTATCTTCTTCACGATTCCCTTATTGGGACATCCAGGTATGCCTCAAGTCTAGAGTCACTAACCAAGCATTCCTGCCCAGCATAGGCAGTAGCTATTGTAAGGTCAGCATTTTGAATTTTGGAATGTCCAGGAACGTGTTCAAAATCTATAAGTCCAGTATTGGATGCCAGGCAATGCCTTTTCTGGGTACCAGGAAAAGTCTTGAATAAAAACCTTGTCCTTTTTTCTTTTATGGTACTGGCTGAGTAGCCCCCATATCCATGAGGGACATAACTGGTTTCTGAGCCTCTGTCCATTGATTTTGTGGCAGATCTGGCCAACCGTTTGGAATTGGCAAAATATGGAAATGAAATATGTACCCCTGGGATACTATGTTTAATACCCTGGGTAATTAACTTCCAATTTTGAGCATGAAGTGCTAATTTTCCCCCCAAGGGGGCTGCCAAAAGATAAGTGCTTGGTGAAGGTAGAGGGAAGTCATTGAGACTGCTTACTGTAGGGTTGCGCTTTGTTTCCTCCAGATTTGGAGGTGGAGGCACTCCATTGCTTTGACCTGTAAGAACCCTGTGATTGGTATCTAGAGCCTTTTGATCGCCTGGATTTGCCTTGAGAGGCTCTGTTGGACACAGGGAAGGACCAAATTTTAGTAGGCCAGTGCCTACTGAACCTGGGTGGCTGCACTTGTAAGAAATCTTTTACAGTTTGCATAGATTTAGCTTTGTCTTCCATTTTCTTTAAAACCTCTTCTGCCTTATTACCAAACAGAGTATCATGTTGCAAGGGGGCATCCAACAATTTAGCTTTAACATGATCAGGCAGATTTTGCTCCTTGAGCCAGGCATGCCTTCTAATCACAGATCCAGTAACTGTGGCCCTGCAAGAGGCCTCCAAGGAATCAAAACCACATTGCAAAGTATGCTTTCCAGCCTGTTCTGCTGAATGCAATAATTTCTGTAATTCTTTACTTTCCACACAATCAGAAATCAACATCATTTTCTGTTTCAATAAGCCCATAACATGCTGTTGATAGTTAAGCATATGAAACTGGCAGTTTAAGGCCCTAATTGCCAAGGTTGCAGACGTATAAACCTTCTTTCCCCATCTATTCAGCGCCCTGGAATCTCTATCAGAGGAGGTAAGATTCTTGGCTGTAGAGGCCTTTACACCTTTGGGACCCTGTGAGATAGTCTCAGGATCAGCAGCAGGATTTTTGAATAGAAATTTGTGGGAGTCAGGAACCCTGTAATATCTATCTGGTTTACTAGGAGCCAGAGGTAGGGAATCAGGAGCCATGCTTGATTCCGAAAACACATCATCAACAATGTCTAAAACAGGAGGTATTGCCAAAGGCCTATGCTGAGGAAGAAGAAGGAAATCCCTAAGCCTCTTTTATCTTTTTTGACTCAGAGAAATCCTGACTCTCCCAGTGAAAATGTTCCCTTAAAGTATGCAAAGTTTCTCCAAAAGAATAATCCTCAGGAGGAGATGCAGATGGGATGGATTCTTCTGCATCAAAATCCTCATAGGGTGGAATAGAAAATTCCTGATCAGAAGAGGAGTCAGAAGAAATGGAAACCTGATCTGAAGATTCATAATCAGTGCCTTGCCTAGGCCTCTTAGCAGGGGGGGGGGGGAGTTAGGAGCCTCTGATCTAGGTAATTAAGTCCTCAGCAACTTTGATCATCTGTTTTTTAGGCATAGGGCCCTGAGCACGTGGCTCATGCGTCAGTGTTTTAGA
Organism: Protopterus annectens; assembly: GCF_019279795.1. Lineage (NCBI taxonomy): Eukaryota > Metazoa > Chordata > Ceratodontiformes > Protopteridae > Protopterus > Protopterus annectens. Next base: position 1,107,014,731 of record NC_056732.1, read on the forward strand.
CATAGAAGATGTTTTTGATCTTGTTTTTGAGGCTGGCGTCGGTTTTATATAAAAATGTTGAGACCTGAAAACACCCTCAGAAGCCGTTGCCTGCTTAGCGGCTCTGGACCCATCCAAGGGAGAGACATCCTCAGGTTCAATACTCTGAGAATCTCGAGGCATACCGGACTCCACATGGGTCCTGGTAAAGGCCTGTGACTCAAAAGTAGCGGGTATCAGGGGCTGCAAAAGCGCCTCACTGAGTACCGGCGACTGGCTTAGGAGAAGTTTTGTCATCGGTTTTGGACCTCGACGGTCTGTCTATATCTTTTTCTTTGCGTTTTTGTGAACTCCGGTAGTCGGATTGCTAACCGACGACATTTCAGGGTAATTAAATCTGGATCCAAAATATTTAGAAGCAAAAATATACCGACGCTTAATAGTGTTTTGGTTAAATCTAGCACAAAACCGACAGCAAGGCACGTTATGATCTGGGCCTAGGCAAGGAATACAGTACAAATGAAAATCCTTATGAGGCATTTGCTTCCCACAAGTAATGCAATTATTAACTTTTACTGATATCGGTAAGGAACAAGAAAATGTTTCCCCAACGGGGTACTTAGCTTTAGTTGAAGACTTCGGTTCTGAAACTCTAATGCGAAAATTTCTGGAGTTGGCCGACTGTCACTTGCGAACTGCTTCGGGCACCGCGCGGCAAGAAGGACTGAATAAAATGGCGTTGGCCGCATGTTTTATACACCTGACGTCATGGAAGAGGAGACAGCAACCGACGCAGGACCCAAGACTTTGTTATTCAGGCTGACTGAGGGCAACCTGCCAGCAGATTACCCAAATGTAATGACTGCAACAGTGAAACACGAAGAACATAGAAAGGTTTTCAAGATGGTTATTCAGTGGAATACCTCAGACAAAGGAAAAGAGGAGTTCTTACATTAATTGCAAGAGGAGCCCCAACAGAAGAAGATAAAAAAAGATAATAATAGTAGATTTGTAGTACTAAGGGTCTACTGGCAATGGAGGAGGATTACACTGGCATGTGTCTGTAAGCCCAAAAGGGAAAAATCTAACAAAGTAGGGTAGATTTTTGAAGAAATTTATGAAAACATTTGCCATGGAAGATGTGAATTCAGTACTAGGAGTATGAAGTGAATTTATATCTTATTCCCAAAGATACAAAAACTGGGCTAGGCTAGACAGAATTTACATTGAACAGGTGCATTTAACTGAAAGTCTTGGTATGTACCCAATAACTATTTCAGATCATGCAGCAATAATAACTAAAATAAAAACACAAGGTACTGAAATAAAAATGAGATAGTGGTGCTTTCCCATCTGTTAAAAAGAGAGGAATTTAAGGAATTGGTAGTGGAAATTATTCAGGAGCTATTACAGAAGATAGAAATTTCTTCAGAAAATGTAACTAGCGAGTGGGATAAAATTAAAGTGGAATTTAAAAATAGGGTGGAAATAAAAGAAAGGGAGATATGATTAAGAAGTAACAAGAATTATTTAGAGGGACTGACAACTGTTTATGTATTGCAAAATATGGGGAATCTCACAGAACAAGAGGAGTAACTGCAGAATGCTAAACAGAAAATAAGGGATTACCTTGATAACATGCATGAGTTTAGAAAGACTGCTGTTAAGCAACTGTACTTCGATATTAACTCTAGAGCACAAGAACTTTTAGCACGACTCAGGCAAGAAAAAGCAGAAAGGTTCGTCACCATGCTTAGGGAACGTATGACAAGGAAGATAAGAGATTCTGTAGAGGTATTAAAAGTATTTCAGAAATTCTATGAAAGTCCATATAAAGCACAGAAATATGGAAATCAAGAAAAGATACAAATTGGAATCTTTATGGAAGAATTAAATATGTCAAAGTTAGAGACAGATTAGGCTCAATTACTAAATAATTAGGATTGGAGGAGATGAGATAAAAATTGTGATATACAACCAATCCACAGGAATAGATGGTATTCCTGTGGAAGTTTGGAAGCTAGGAGGGAAAAACTGATAAAGATATGGAAAGATTTTGTTTAACAGTATTTTAAGAGGAGAAGTGCTAACATCCTGGAAAAAAGCGGGGGTAGCTGTAATACATAAACAGGGTAAAGACCCATCAGATCCAGCTTCATACTGGCCCATTTCAATACTAAACCAGTTTTATAAAGTGTTTGTTTATTATGGCTATAAGAATAGCAAAAGTGATGCCAAATTGATAGATGTGTATCCATGTGGTTTTGTGGAGGGGAGGCAAACATTTGACAACATTAACAGAACACTGATGATCCAGAGGGAAGCAGAAAATATCATTGTTGTTGGTGGGTCTTGATGTAGAGAAAGCATTTGACAGAGTAAACTGGGACATTTTGAGCAGGGCAATAGAAGCATTTGCATTCCCTGATAAAATTATAAGGTTGATTAGGATGATATATGAGGGATCGGAGGTGAAAATTAAAGTGGATGGGTTCGTTTCTGATAATTTCTGCTTGAGCAGAGGAACCAGGCAGGGGTGTCCTCTTTCCACTTTGGTATTTGCATTATATTTAAAACCACTGGCAAAGAAAATAAGTGACTCATAAATTCAAAGATATAACTGGTATGGTAGTCAAAAAAAGCTGGCTCTATTTGCAAATTATATTATTTTATACCTGATAAAAACAGAAAAGGACATTTCAGTGTTGTGGAACATTTTTAGACAGTTTCAAATCTTTAATGAAGCTAAAACAAAGGCAATAGCTGTAAATTATGTACCCACCACAAATTGGTTCATCAATATCCATATTTATGGGAACATGATAAAATGAAGTACTTACAGGATTATGGATTAAAAAATGATTCCGGTGTGGCAGTTAATATGAGGGGAAGAGAATAAACAAAAGACAATACAAAAACTGAGAAATTGGAGGCTCTGTTATATGGATATGGATAAGAAGATACAAGCAGTTAAAATATTTTTAGCCCATTTAGTCTTACACACAGGTCAGGCACATTTTTATCAACCAGAGGAGAAGCTGTGGATAGCAATTAATAACGAGCTGAAGATAAGCTGATTCTTCCAACAGAACAAGGCAGATTGGGATTACCCAATTTGATGGGGGTATTTCAGAGCTACACAGTTAAGGCTCTTATACATAGCACAAGCAGAAACCTATAATTCAAAGTGGAAAAGGATGACAATGAAACAGGGGGGGGGCGCACAAGACATAAGGAGGTACTGGGAATTTGGATGCAGACCTTTTAGGAGAATAACAACAATCATACAGAATATTATATTCATAAAGTAGAGGAAAGTATTCTAAGAAATAAGCCAACATGGGAATGGAGAAAATATATTCTGCCAATAACACAGACAATAGGCAAGAGGGGGCTGGAATTTATTGGAGAAAACTGGCAAAGGAATCAAGGTACTGGGAGCAAATAACTAGAGAGGAGAAGGTAAAAGAATGGAAAGATGCCAAGAATTTATCTGGACTGCAGGTTAGAGATGTCTTCCCTATAAAGAACTAATATCAGTGTATAGGCAAATAGAAAAAGATATGGGGGTCCTAAATGAAAGACCAGCATGGGTAGAGTTTTTATTAGAATCTAGAACAGAAGCTATTGTTAAAAAAGGAATAATTAATAGTGTATATAAAGTATTGCATTATAACTATAAGAATTAAGAGGAGGTTAGAAAGGACTGGGAAGTGAGATTGGCTAAGCAATTCACAAATTAACAATGGGTGATATATGTATGTCACCCAAATATGCAACTAAATCTAGAAGATTTAGGATTTTTGCTTGAAAATGTTTACATAAATATTTTTATACCTCAAGTAGACTCCAGAGAAATTTTCCTCAGGTAGACAGCAAATGTTGGAGGTGTGACGGGGAAGAAACCGATAATTGGGAACATATTTTCTGGGAGTGTAATGAGTTGGCAGACTTTAATGAATCCTCGCAGACTACTCTGTCAGAGGTACTGGGTGAGCAAAGTGGTGTATCCAGGGAAATGATTCTTCTGAGCCTTGATACAGAATTGGAATTGCCTAGACATAGTAAGGCCTTGCTGAGTCTAATTATGGTGGCTGCCAAAAAAGCAACTACTAGAAAATGGAAATCAAAGTCTAAACCAACTACACTAGAAGTAGCGAATATAGTAATAGAGACAAAACAACTGGAATTGGGATCTTTAGAAAAGGTTGGGAGCAAATTACATAGAAAATGGGGATTGTGGGAACAATATATACAGGGGAGGAATGTGGTGTAAAAGAAGGCAGGATTTAAGTGAGCTGTGTAATGCTTGACTGACAATGATTGGGTAGATTATAAGTGATGTATAATGTCTAACAAAAATTATGTCAATATGGTTTGTGATGTGTAATGCTTGCAACTAAGATTATGCTTACATGGTTTGTTTTCATTTATACAAATGTATGACTCCCTATAAGTGATAATTTAATAAAGATATTTCTTGTTAAAAAAAAAAATCTGCAGAACCCCCCTCTGTCCCTTAGATATAATCAGCCAAGGTTTCCCCTCAATGTCGGGGGGTATATGTATATCAACCAAATATGCAAGAGTGTCCAGAAAATTTAGGATCTTTGCCTGGAAGTGTTTACATATGTATTTTTATACCCCAAGTAGACTCCAAAGAATTTTTCCTCAGGTGGATAGCAAATGCTGGAAGTGTGATGGGCAAGAAACAAGTGGATGGGAACATATTTTTTGGGAATGTAATGAGCTGGCAGATTTTTGGGATTCCCTGTGGACCGCTCTGTCAGAGATGTTGGGTGAGCAGATTGGATTGACTGGGAGATGATTTTTTTGAGCTATGATACAGAATCAGAATTGCCAAGACATAGTAAAACCTTGCTGATTCTAATTATGGTGGCTGCCAAAAAAGCAATTATTAGAAAACAGAAATCAAAGTCTAGACCAACTTTACTAGAAGTAGTGAATATAGTAACAGAGATAAAACAAATAGAATTGACATCTTTAGAAAAGGGTAAGAGCAAACTACATAGGAAAAAATGTGAATTGTGGGAACAATATATGCAGAGATGGAACGAGGTTTAAGAATCATGATTTGAATGAGCCATATAATGTTTAACTGACAATGACTTGATAGAGTATAAGTAATGTATAATGCTTGCAACTACAGTTGTTTCAATGGTGTCTGTGACGTACAATGTTTACAACTACAGTGGTGTCAATGTTTTGTTTTTCACTTATATAAATGTAAAATTGCCTACGCCATACGTGATTATTTAATAAAGATTTATTGGGGGGGGGTCCCCCTCAACGTCTATAGCAGATGTCTGTAAAGCCTCTGAGGATGTGCAGGGAGTAGGAATCATGCTGGCCTCCAAAGGGGTCAAGGTAGAAGAATCCAAAGCAACCACCAAATGATCCTCCATGCTTTCACTATCCTCGAGAAAGATGTCTGGGGGAGGCTGGGCAGCGTCTGTATCAGGCCTAAAACTTTTGACCTTTTTTTGGCAGATGGCTGACCCTCAGGACAGGAAGACTCAACCATAACATCTTGAGCCAACAGCTTAAAACACTGATTTTTCTAGGTAAATAGATATGGAGGAAAGATGACTACAGAGGGTCTTAGGGACAAAAGCTTGGCAGAAAGAACATTGAGTATGATCGTGGGGAGCACCCAAGCAAACAAGGCACTGGTCATGAAGGTCTTTATGGAGAAGCTGCCTCCCACACTGACATTTTCCCTTTCTGGATGACACGAAACCAATCAATACCAAAGAAAAAGAAGATGAGAAACCCCAATGGGGCACTTATCTGAAAACTTGCCCAGTATCACACACAGAAAAAAATCATTAAGACCAATATTGTATGATGGTTTTCAGACTAGCACCAAATAAGTTCTGAAGTGCACTCTAACAAACCACCAGGTATTAATGAGAACATTACTTTGGCTCCAGTGTTAAAAAAGAGAGCTCTGGATGTAATATAGTATTTTACTCAAAGCTTCAACATATTATACTTTTAATATACATGTTTTAAGTTGTCAGTTTATGAAGCAGTGTGGATCACTTTAATTACAGAATTTTTAATTTGCAAATTGTCTAATTAACTAGAATGTAAATGACACCTATTATATAAGAAGTACTTATGGGAATAATAACTTAGTTCTGAAGAAGTCTCTGTTATGGTGAGGGAGACGAAAGAGCTTAACTTTCTTTGTGTTTGGAATAAAGTGTGTTCATAAGAATTTTGGTTCTGTTATTCCTGTGGAGGTATGGAGCTTATGGTAAGGACCCAGTGAATTGCTTTTCTAAGTTGGTTTTGGTCAAATATACTTGCAATTTCATTTGCCACAATCTCAGATTGTTTTACTTGGAAAAAGATACAGGCACCATATATAACCCAAAACTATCAGCATCAGAAACTTAAAGAAAGTGCCACTAAATATGATCAAATCAGAACTAAATGACATCAAATGAAACTGCATCTGGCAAATCAAACTTGCATCTGGCATTGTCACAGCCCTGCAGTACTTCAGTATTACTTTCATGAATATCCTGATAAGATATTCTCAAACAAAATTAATTATAAAAAAAATTATGCTCCTTAGGGTAATAAACCAATTACATAGCACATGGTGTTACAAAAGTGGCATGGAAGGAGTAAAAGAAAACAAGGTGACACTTTAAATACAGAGATTTAAGAAAAAAGTGTCAGTAAGTTATTCATGACAAATAACATTAATTTGGATTATAAAACAAAAATCCATCTTTCTGGAATATTAACAAACTTCTGGATAAAATAATACCAGAGAAGATGTACTGCAGTCATCAAGGTAGAAGACAGACATTTATAGATAGATAAACTAGTACAGATAAATATCACCTTTTTAAAACTCATTTATTAACTGGGGTAGAACACTGATCCAACTAGACCATTTTCAGTTTCAGCCTTAATACAAAGGAGACCAGCTCAATTACATAATTGTTTTTATATAGCTATACATAAAATAAAATAATGTGATTTACTGCAGTACAAAAAATTCAATTGCCATACAACTAACAAGAACAATATACAAGCTCAGACTCGAATAATGACAGTGTACTTAGAACTTACCTATGTACAAATCTTTTGCTCTCTAGATAGGCAAGTGCTGTGCTGAGTTGGTAGGCATAAAGAATCAAGGACGCCAGGTCCAGGTTGTATTTCCTGACTTGCAGGAATGATCTTAGCTTAAAAATAAAGAACACAATTTCAGTCAAAGTATATGGTTACATCATTTAATTTTAATTAGTTTCACGGCACTTCCCTATTCATATACTGGCTCTGGTACTCTCATCCATTACAGCAAAAGCATCTAGCCTTTTAACCAATGTAAAGGGCCTACTTTCCAGTGAAAAATGTGGCACACATTACAACCGAAACACGAGTCAACAGGTAACACTTCTTCTAAAAGTGATACAAGTAACTGCAGCAGAACTATGTACTATGCATCTACTAAAGAATACTTAACTTTTTCCCTAAATTTTGTGTAGCTAGAGTAATATTATGCTCCTTCTAATCATTCCATCATCTCTGCAACTGCTGAATGAATGTAAGATGGTGAGAAGTTTTGCCTACCCTCTTTCATCCTCTTCCTCTAAAAAAAAATCCTTTAGAAAGTTTTTTTCTCCTCCAAATGAATGCCTTCCAAACCTTCTTAAATCTGTTTCAGTTGTATGAAAGAATGTATCGACACTGCCTTAATTTCAGCAACATTTACACATCTGAGAAAATGTGTTACTATTTTGACATCTGTAGATGCAATCAGTACTGGCCTAAGAAAACAATACTTTCTTTTACGTTCTGTGTACTATTTACTACTACCTACCATTCCTTGTAATGGATATGCAACATAAACTTAAAAAATGGCTTTATCATCAAGTCTCCTCAACTGTAACCTACACTTGTGTCACTGTTTTCATGAACTATTGGTTACCCAACCCTCTGTGCAAATTAACACACTGAAAAAATGTCCAGCAAGAGCACTTTACTACCCAGCATATATACTTTACAGCAGAAAACTATACCTATAAGACCATGGATGTGCTTTAAGATCTAATTCAACTAACACAGTATAAACTGGTCTTATGTCAGTCACATGCATTCCCGAATACTGTCACTGCATTTAACAGTACCATCTCTTCAGGAAGACTGCCTCCACCATCCTTTCTGTGAAAAATAGGTCTTCACAGCTCCTTTCAGCCATGCAGCTCATATCATTAAACAATTTACTATTTCCTCTTGTGTTATGATCTCCCTTTTTTTAGAGCCTACCTACTTAGACTATTACTTTTTTGCAGTACTTAAGTAGTTCAGTCTTATCTATCCCACTGCCTTTTTTCCTTCAACAGTCTACATTTTCCAGCTGTTGTGGTCTTTTGTTATATGCTTTCTCGTCAAGAACATGTACATTTTGTTTTCTGCCTTTAACTGTACTGGCTTTGCTGTGCTTATGTTCTGGCAAAGTGTGGTATCTCAGACTAGATACACAGTGCCATAGATTGGCTAACAGATGGATAACTTTTTTTCCTGGTGGTAACTATGCTACACATGCCAGTACTTCACCTGCTGCCGTTGTTGCTTTGGCACACTGTTTGCTTATTCTGCTTGTGTTTACATTACCTGTAATGAGTACATTACCTGTAATGAGTACATCTAGATTCCCTTTCTACTTTTGTTCTGCTTCACCTCCAAGTTTGTTCATTTTGTAGGTTACTGTTTTCCAGCTGCATTATCCTACAAAGAATTTAAGTTGCTATGTTTTAGACCAACATTTCTTAAATGTTAAGGCCAGACCCCCTGGGAAAACCACCTTGTTTCTGGGAGATCCACCAAGTCTGAAAACATTTTTTACTTCAAATGTTAATTATGCATTACTGTTTTTATATGTTGTGTGACTTTACTGGTGTGTCAGTTAGCATTGCTGCTTCACAGCACTTAGTCCTCAGCTGACGTATTTTCTATTATGAGTCTGTACATCCTTCCTGTTTCCCCGTGGGCTTTAACTGGGTGCTACACTTTCTTCCCACATCTGAAAACATGCCACAGTTCAGGAGGAGTTACTCTAAACTGTCCAAACTGGCTGCAGTTGCATGCGTGTCTGTGTGTGTGTGCCCTGAAATAGGTTTGTTCCCGATTCAGGATTACTACCTCTTCCTTGTGTCCAAAAAGTACCAGGATAGGCTTCATCTTCCCATAATCCTGAGACCGAAGTGGGTTATCAGAAAATGAATGAATGATTTTAATTTGGAAAAGTCTAAATGCAGAAAGATAATCATCAATGAATTTGTGCATTTGATTAAAATCTTTAATAAAAAAATTATGTAATAAGCCAATTCTTTATTATTTGTAGTCTGTGTGCATGTGTGTGTGTGTTGTGGGGAGGGGGGCAGTCTTCTCTTGTATCCTGTGTCCAGTGCATGTTTTTTTTGTTGCTTTGTTTCTGCATTGGGAGGTGTAAAGTACTTGCTTGACATCTGGGGGCTTCAGGAGTTATCTGGTTTGAAAGAAACTCACTCTGGAAGGCTGAAAGCCTAATTTTAAAGGTTTCCTCCAAACTTAGCTAATGTTACCATCTCTTGTTCCTCCCTTCCTTTGCATATCTTTTCACCAGCAGCAAAAAGCACACACTTCCATTCTGATCTCCTGCAGTGTTACCTAAATGAACAACAGAAAATGGCCTGCCTGTAGTACAGCACTAGTAATCATCCTTTCCTAAGTGACATTCATGCAATACAACCCACTAAGCCCTTTTTTCCAGCCAGAATTTTACTTAAGCTACCACTCCATGAGAATCTCCTGCAGTGTTACCTAAATGAACAACAGAAAATGGCCTGCCTGTAGTACAGCACTAGTAATCATCCTTTCCTAAGTGACATTCATGCAATACAACCCACTAAGCCCTTTTTTCCAACCAGAATTTTACTTAAGCTACCACTCCATGAGACACCCAACCACCTAAATATGTTAACTAATTTTCTGCACTACACTGTACTGTGTCAAATTATACAACCTCTTTCAGCATTAATACAATATACTCAACAAAATAACTCAAATCAGACATGGATGGAGTGGCCTTATGTGAAGCCATGCTTAAATTAACCACTTTAGCAGCTAACAATCATCCAGCCAAATTCATTAAAATAGCCTCAGATGCCCTAGCCTTTCCAGTCTCCATACGCACCAGTAGTTCCATACCTGAATCCAGAGTTTAAAATCTGGAAGTAAAACTACATATTAGCTCTACATAAAGATATCAAATCTAATGATCTTAGTAACTTCAGGCCAACTGCCGTACTACCACCACTATCAAAAACTATGGAAAGATGTGTTCACACAATTACTACAGTACCTCATGGATCAAAACTGACTCTCTAGTTCCCAACATGTCGTTTGCCTTAACCATATTGCAAAAACTGTCTTAGTGTCTTTCCAAAATACTACCAATCTGCACCATAACAACAATCTTTTGGTTCTACCAGCTTTCTTGATCTCTCAAAAGCATCCGACAGTAACTACTCCATAAACTCATCCTGTCTCAAGCTCTGTACTAACACCATCAAATAGTTCCATGCTGCCCAAGGTACAAAATGCAATGTGTCAAATGGCAAACAGCATACTCTTCCTTCCTCACTGTAAACATAGGTGCCTCTCAAGGTACTATACTAGGCTCATTGATCATTAACATATTTGTCAATCAATATTCTACAAACCACTTATGGCTGCTCCTCACTTATTCAGTATGCAGGTGACTCCACTCTTGTTTGCTATTCCCCATCCATTAATAACCTGCAAGTCAAAACCCAGGAATCATACTCCTAAATTGAACTTTGGATATAACAACATGACCTAACACTTGAACGAAAAAGACAAACATTGTGTTCTTCCTACCTACATCCAATTCTGTCACATTCAATTACCTCTTCTAAAACTATTTATATATTTATTTAACATTTGTTTACCGGGAAAGTCTGACTGGACACAGGTCCTTTTTCAGCAGAGGCTCGGGGAGAAAAGCTCCATGAGTAACAGTAAATGTTCATGCACACATTACAATAATCAAAAAAGTATAAACTAAACAAAATGTAGTATACATAAGAACATACAAATTTGTTACATCTTGACAACAAAACCTAGACTTTGAACATAGTTAGTACTATTTGTAGGTGCCTAAGGATATTGTCCTAAATACCAAACTCCTCTGAGTTACCCTGGAAAGTAAAATATTTGCCCTCCATATATATGAAATCATTAAAAAAAATCATAAACTAAGTGCTTTACACAGAATCACAACTTTTCTCTCAGAAAAAGCCCAAATCAAATCCAGTGCTTACCTCCTACCCAGTCTACTCTAGACTGCCACAATCTACTCAACAACAAAGACCATCAATACACCAAACTCAATCTGGTCCATTCAGTTCTGCACCAACCATCCAAATGTCCTTTCCCTAATCCCCTAATGAAGTGGTACTGTCCCATAACAGAACTCTGCTCAAAAGACAACTACTTGCCTACAAAGACAAACCATGAAATGCACATGGTGAAACCTTGCATTCATGTTATGTGGCCAAACTATGGAACTTGATGCTATATGCACTACAGGAACCTCAAATTCAACACAGTTTAAAGAAAAATCTCTACAATCGTATCCTTAACTCTAAAGTCTGCTCCTGCTCTTCCTCTCCTGGTCAATCAGTTATGACCCCCACTATTCCTTCTCTCCAATCACAAAGATTCTCCTCTCATCAGTATAGGTTGATAGCTGTTTACTACAGTAATTACTACTGGGGCCTTTATAAGCCTAACCAAGCATTCCAATTTTATTCTGCACATTAAAATGCCTTAGAGGTTGTTTTAGGGCTCATATGCAAGCTAAGGCAAGCTTTACTGGCTGCCTCTGTCCATTAGACACATAGGTACTAGACCCAGGGTATATTTCAGATTTCCCATCCACTAGTCCGGGCTTCTCTTGAATAGGGGTAGGAAACAGTTCTGCTTCACGTGGATGGGAAGCCTGTTCCACAGAAGGAGAATTTTATGAGTCACATACCTGTCTGTCCAACATGTCCTATTTATGTCACAAGCAAAGTTTAAATCCCTAGATCTTGTAATTCTGCTGCTATTCATTTTCCAGATATGCAAAAGGTCCATCAGAGTGGGATCCAAGGATGTCTTTTATGCCAGGCATAGGTCATGTCTCAGCAGTCAGTAGGAAACAGAGTATAGAGACAGGGCTTTGAGGCAATATGCGCAGGACATGCTGTTAACTTTCTGTATTCTTTTTGTGAAGAACCTCTTTGGATGTTCCAGCTGTTACATGTGCCAGGTTAGGTACATGCTGAAATGGGAGTTGTACTCAATGATGGGCCTGATGAGGGCTAAAATATAGTAGAACAAAGAATTCCTTGGACTTAGATGTCATGCCCTAACTTATAAGTTGAGCAACATAGAATGAATTCTTTGCAATCTTAGACAAATGCTGGTCAAAAGCCAGGTTACTATCTACATATGTACCCAGATCCCTAACTACTGGTTCTACACTTCGGGGTGTGTTATCGATGAGGTAATTTCCTAGGGTGGCTGAATTCCCAAAGGATACTATTACACATTTCTTGGCAATGAGTTTTAACCTGTGGCTTTGGCACCAGTCTGTGCTAGTCTTTCCTGTAGGATGTTAGTGTCTTAGGAGGATTCTATGACTGCCCCTAGTAGTTTGCAATCATCTGCAAACTTGGTTAGCCAGACGTCCTTGACATTGGCCTTGACTTCCAAGAAGTTTCTGCCAAAAAAGAGTGGATCCAGCACAGAGCTCCGAGGCACTCTGCTAGTGACCAGTCTCTTTGTGGAGGTGCTCTCCCCTATTCTAACTTCCTGAGTCCTATCGGAGAGCCAGCTGGCTATACATAGGGATTTATTCCTGTATCTGAGTTTATTTACAATGCCAAAGTGGAGTACTGTATCAAATGCCTTAGCAAGATCAAGGCAGTATGCACTATTTTGCCCTTATCCATTGCCTTGCTGGCCCTCAAAGAAGTCCACCAGTTTGAGAAGGCATGATCTGCCCTTGACGAAATCAAACTGAGTTGGATCCAGTATTTGAAGATTTTTTGGGTGCATATTAATCATTTCCATGATAACTCTTTCCATGTCTTTGCATAAGACTAGTTAGAATTATGGGTCTCTAGTTTCTAGGGTGCATTTATGGCTTGTGCAGAGGGATGATCGCTGGAGTTCTCCATTCATGTGGCACAAAGCCTACCTTGATGCTATGGTTAATCAGTTACTCCAGGGGTCAGAACAGGTCGGGGTCCATCAATGCATTGTTTTTTTGGCTTAGAGAATGCATCAAAGACCTGCTCGATAGTGAAAGTTTTTATGGGGGGGGGGCTATTTGATGCTATTTCCTTGGGGGTGGTCATGGGGGAGAGAGGGGGTAAAACTTGTAGCTAAATTTGTCAGCCAGCAGATTTTCTATATCTGACCCATGTAGAAGACTCCATCTGCGATAAGTTCTGAACACTGTTGTGTGCAGTCTTTGAGGTTTTGGAAAAAGCTAAAGAAAGCTTTGAGGTTGTTCTTTGCCTGTGTGGCTATCTTTACTACAAATTTGGCTTTAGTAGATTTAATTTGCCCTCTTAGTTGTTTATTTAGATTAATGAGAGTTTTTGTTTTTCTTGTTGGGCAGAGCACTACCTAATCCTGGCTATAACTTTTTGTTGTACAACCAGTTTATGTTTGGATTCCAGCAGGGTTTCTTTCTTTTTTTTTTTTTGAGTTACTTTGGAGCTTATTTTTGTTATTCACAGTTGTCTATATACATTTATTGACATGACTGTACAGGGTTTCTGTGAACAATTATGGATAGGCATTTGCGTTCTCATGGTTTGGGGGCTTGAAATTTTGAAAGGTTATGACTTAGTAGTAGGAACTTTAACTTAGAATTGTTCTTACATGTTACAGGGTTAGCTTGGATCAAAAAATTTAATTTTATTACAAAAAGAGACAGTTTTATGGTCTGACCTTACCAGACAAGGCACTGCACTAGGGCAGGTACAGCATTCTCTCATGTTTGTGAATACCAGGTCGAGTAGGATTGCTCCCCCAGTGGGCAAATGGACTATCTGGTCCAAGATATTTGTGTTTATAAAGTCCAGGAATCTCTGGGCCTGTAAGTTTCGGGCTGTGTATATCAGATTACAGAGGGGTAGTTGAAGCCACCCATGGATATAGTATAAGGTTCTAGTAACTGTAGAAGTCTGCTCTTTTCATAACTTGTCGATGTGAACCCTGAAATTGTTCTTTTTTGTGACTTTGATTATGTAGATTAATAATGCAATCTGCTCTCACATGTTTACACTTAATCTTCTATAGCTTTACATTTTAGTAACTCTGGATCTCTTTTAACAATAACTATTGATCTTTTTTTTTTCTTTTTGTACTCTTGCTCCCACCTTCCCACAGCTGGGTTACCCTAACTGCTATTACTCTTCTCCAATACTGCCTTTTTGACTTTTCCTTCTTTAACACCTCCTACTTGTCATACACACCTAGCCAATATTATAGCAATAACCGACGCCTGGGTGTGGGTAATGCTGGATTTACCCACAGCTGGCGTGGTTTGGTCACGAGGGCGAAGCCCAAGTGGCCAAACAAAGACAAACGTGGGTAAATCCAGCATTACCCACACCCAAAAGTGGGTTATTGCTATTATACAATGACATTATTTAAGAAAAAAAAAATATTTTCTTAAATAATGGCATTGTATAATGCCTCCTTGCTGCCCTTCCACAGCTGTCTGGTATTCTGCGGCAGTTCTCATGTACTGCGCATACGTATGCTTATGCAGTACATCAGAGCTGTGGGTGGAAGCAACGGAGAAAGCAAGATCTCTGTTGCTTTTTACACACTGTCTCGCTATGTTAAAGGAGTTTAACATAGTGAGACAGCTTTAAAAAAAAGCAACGGAGAATCTCCGTTGCTTTTTTTAAAGCTATCTCACTATGTTAAACCCATTTAACATAGCGAGACACCTTTAGATAGGAAGATAGGAATATCTCCGTTACTTTTTTTAAAGCTGTCTCGCTATGTTAAACTTGTTTAACATAGCGAGACAGTATGTAAAAAGCAACGGAGATCTTGCGTTCTCTGTTGCTGTAAAAAAGTTATACTAATGGAAAAAGTCTGGGCAACCGGACCTTTTTCCATTACTATAACTCTGACTTACAACGTGCATGCTGACCAATCAGCGTGCACATTTTGGAATATTAAAGGGGGGGGGTCATTGTATAATAATCATGTTTGTATTTCAGCTATAACTATCCAACTGTTTAGCCCAGTTTTTCCCTTATGCCTTATTGTTTGCCACCTTTGCTACAGTGGATTTCTTATTACAGTTAATGTAGCTTTTCATCCCATCCCAACAGATATATATGCTGACATTGCTCTACCAAACATCTCCTTATGTGACCATCTATACCAACTTAGTGAATATACTTATCTCACTTAATACTGCTTTTATTATAAACAAGCTGAAACAGTGGCACAGTTACAAATACATTAATAAAAAAGAAAACAAACTAACGTAACTTTTGTTCATGCAGAATACAAATCAGTTTCCTTTAACATTTATTCACCCTGACATTAAATTGTTCAATTCCTTCCTTCACTTCAACATCACTTCTCCTCCTGAACATTATTCTGTATGTATTGTTTCCACTGATTCCACTTACTTCTATATAATCAGCTCTTTCCTTTTTCTAACATCTCAAATGGCTTAGTGGTAAATCACTTTGGATGTAGTTTGCAGGGTCCTGGGTTTGAGACTTGCAAGGGCTGATTATAAACCCCGATCCTGGGTGACCTAATGGTTAAGGTGTTTGCCTTACAAACACAAGGTGCAGGGTTTGAGTCTCACAAGGGATAATTGGCTAGGCTTACAATGGCTCGCAAGGGCAGTTAGCATGGTACTAACATATAAACCTATAAAAATCCCACCTCCAGTTCGTTTATCTTCTTTATAATTTTCTTGGGTGGCGAAAGCCAGGGTACATTTTTTGGCTAGGCTTGTATGGGCCCTAGGGCTAATAGCCTAGTATCTACCTATGAACCTATAATGTTCAGTACTTCAATTACAGCCGGTTTAGACTTTGATTTCCATTTTGTAGTAATTGCTTTTTTTTTTTTTCGCAGCCAGGAGATTAAACTTAGTATGGCCCCACTATGGCAAGGCAATTCTGAAGCTATGTCCCAACTCAAAAGAATCATTTCTTTAGCTACAATTTACTCCCTAAACATTTCTGATAAAACACTGTGTAGTGAGCTTTTAAAATTCCCTTACATTCTCAGAGCACATACTCACAATTACCTCTCTCTTTCCCATCACACCTCCAGCATTCGCTATCCCAAGGAAACATTCTCTAAAGTCTGCCTGGGGTATAAAAATATCTATACAAATGCTTAAAAGCAAAAATTCTGAGCCTTCTAGACTTTCTTGCATGGAAGGCAATCTGTAATATGCAGTCCAAACTTTTGCTTGGCCTCATCCCAGTCTATTAACTTTCTCTCCATAGTTACTTGTCCCAATACCTTGGTTTCTTTGCTAATTTTTGTCGATTACATTCCCATTCCTACTTGTCTACTTTCTGTATCTTTACTTGCAGCCATCCCTATTGGTAAAATTTAATTTCTCTATTCCTGTTCCAGCTTAGTTCTTATAATACTTTCTGCTACTTTCTTCTGCGATAGCTGGAGGCAAGCAAGTTTCAAGCATATCCTGAGGTACAGTCAGAGGGAAGACAGGGAGAGAGGGGTAAAGTTAGAGTTCTGCATGATTATTCTCCTCCTTAAAGACCTGCACCCTAAATCCTACTCTCTTATTTCTCAATTCCCCCATTTCATCATAGGTTCACAGATAAGTACTAAGCCAGTGGCCCTTGAGGACCATTTTAAGCCTAGTCAGTTTTCCTTATTGTGCTCAAATTAACCAATCTCATTTGGTTAGAGATTCGTCTCACCTATCCCATGGGAAAGAATTATAAACCACACTCTATGATAATAACTGGGATCATACCATAGATAATTTGAGGGGACCTACGCATGGGATAAAGCCCTTAGGAGTTGCCTCTGTAAATTACTAGTACAGGTTGCAGTCTTAGGGCAAATTTTCTCTTTTTCAATAACAGATGTAAGTTGACTTGAATATGGACAGGGATTAACTTTGTTTTAAGTCGTTGGGGAGTCTGTTCCAGAGCATCGGTATCCTCTGAGAGATGCACCTGTCCCTCCAAATTGTTCTACTGATGTTGCAGAAGAGGTTTAGAACCCTAGACAGAATATTTCTCATGACATTTGACTTGCTGATGTGCAGTAGTAAATCCATCAGTATTGAGTTGGAGGATGCCACAGACAGGTCACTTTTTAGGAGTTTGTAGGATACAAAGTATAATGACTGGGAGTTGAGTCAGTACATGTGGGAAATGTTTAGACTTTGTATCCTTTTAATAAGGTATCTCCTCTGGGCATTCCAGTTGTATGTGTCTGGACAGATACATGCCAAAGGGGCTATTATATTCAATGACTTGCCTAATGAGGGCTGAGTAAAGGGGGACAATGACATCCCTAGATCTAGATACCATCCCTTTGTTAATAAACTGTGTGATCTAGAAGGGTTTTCTTACAATATCGAACACATGCTGGTCAAAAGTTAGGTCACTGTCCATATAAATTCCCAAATACCGAACAACTGGATCAGCTTTTGAGGTGTATTATTAATGTGGCAGTTCCCTGGGATAGATGGTGGCCCAAAGGATATAGTAATGCATTTTTTGGCATTTAGTTTCTGTCCTTGATTTTGGCACCCGTTTTTTATTTGGGACAAACCTTCCTGCAGGATTGCCAAGTCATTTGGTCATTCAATGACTGCTGTTATCTTGCAGTCATATGCAAACATAGTCAGCCTAGGCCATTTGG
This sequence comes from Protopterus annectens, assembly GCF_019279795.1. NCBI lineage: Eukaryota > Metazoa > Chordata > Ceratodontiformes > Protopteridae > Protopterus > Protopterus annectens. The sequence continues at coordinate 1,107,032,716 of NC_056732.1, forward strand.
TATAGATTTTTACTTCAGAAAAGGAGATGCCAAACAGGAGAGGTCTTAGCACAGAACCCTGGGGGACTCCGAAGACTGGTCTCTTTGTGGAGGTAATTTCCCCCATTTTGATTTCCTGCATCCCATCTGTGATTCTATCCAGTGAGTGACATAGGGGCTTATTCCCAGCTATTTAGTTTTTCTACTATGCCTGAGTAGTAACTGTTTCAAAAGCTTTGGCCAGGACGAGGTTTGCGATGTGCATCATTTTGCCTTCATCCATTGCTTTTGGTGACCTTTTCAAAAAAAAAATGCACCAGGTTCAGCAAGCACGACCTGCCCTTAATGAATCCAAACTGAGACAGGCCCAGTGTTTGGAGGTTCTCTATGTCTTGATTGATTAGTTCCATGATAAGTCTTTTCATGGCTTTGCATATGAGGCTGGTTGACTTATGGGTCTGTGATTGCCTGGGTCTATGGAAGGTCCTCCCTTATATGCAGGGAAATGACTGTAGCTGTTCTCCATTCATTTGGTATGAAACCTGTATGGAAGCTGTGACTGAATAACGTTGTTAGGGGTGTGACTAAATCGTGCTGTTATTTAGATCAGTCTTAACTGGGTAGTTCTAAAGCATCCCTTCAAATCTCACAATCCTAAACCACCTTGTTCAATGGTGAGAATCAATCTATCCTTCTTCCCCTCCCAAATAAAAACAACTTCTCCCCTGGCTGGTAAAAATATGCCTGACCTGCAGATAAAATCAAAGGGAGTAAACATCTTTTCACTGCTAATATCTTATTATTCATATCCATAATCAAGAGGTTTCCAGTGTCTCAGTTTTTGTATTATCTTTTATTTAGTCTCTTTTCACATATCCTTAACTGCCATAACAGAATCCTTTTTAACCTATTCACCTAAATACTTCATCTTACCATGTCCCCAAAATACAGATATTGCTGTACCAGTTCATGTGTAGGTACATAGTTTATCACAAAATGCCCTCTTTCAGTAATACAGTCACCACAGCTTTCGTTTAAGATGCTGCTTCCCCGCATTTTAAAATACTGTTAAACAAAACCTTATAGATCTTTATCACTCCCCCTACCCCCCATCTTCCAGACTTCCAGAGCAATACTACCTGTTCATGGAAATTTCCCTGTTGATTGATTATGCATCACCATTTTTAGCTCATCTCCTCCTATACTATCTCTATTAATTGTTGAGCCTCATCTTTCTCTAACCTTGGCATAATTAATACTTCCATTTGTACTTTTTTGCTTTTGACATTCAAATTTCCACACTATCTCTAATTTGACTGTGGGATCTGTGGTTATTTTTCTTGTCACATGCTCCCTAACCTAAGTTTGGCAACAAGCCTTTCTTTTTTCTATTGCCTAAATCATTGAGCTAAAAGTTTTGTGCTGTAGTGCTATCAAAAATAGTTGCTTAACAGCAATCTTTCTAAAGTCATGCATATTATCCAAATGCACTCTTATTTTTCCTTAAGCACTCTGCAGATGCTACTACTCCAGTTCTGCGAAATTCCCTTTATTTCCTTTAACCTTTATCTCAAATAAATCTTATTATATAGGTTCATAGGTAGGTACTAGACTATCGGCCCGAGGGCCTATGTTAGCCTAGCCAACAAGGTTCCCTGGCTTACGCCACCCAAGAAAGTTATTTTCCTGTGCCACTGCCGAGCAGAGACACAGAAGTGATCCCTGGGGTGTATTTCCTATTTCCCTTCCACTCATCAAGATTTTTCTTGAATAGTGCTAATAACGAACTTTGCTTGACATAGATGGGTAGCCTGTTCCAGAGTAGTTTCTGGGACAGGAATCTATCCCTCCAGCATGTCCTGTTTATTGTGGTGACAAGGTTTAGGTCCCTAGATCTTGTAGCTCAGAGGGATTGGGATTTCTTTAGGTGTAGCATGTCCAACAACTCTGGGTTTGACATAGCTTTATATGTTAGGCAGAGATCACTGCCCTGGCAGTGCAAGGTTTCAGTGCCTTCCATACTTTTAGACTAGTAGCTACGCAGACAAGGACTAAAAGCAGAGGTGTCTCAATGTACATCAATTAAAAAAACAAGTGTAAGAAACTTCTCTGCATGGAAGATTTTCAATCCATATATATCTAGTTACTCACTGTATATTAATCAGATCAGATAATGGTAGTAGAAGTAGTGAACTTAAACTCTTCCCAAGTGAAAAAAATAATAAAAAACATAATTTGAAATGTACAGAATTATTAAGTATTCGAAAGTAATCCAAGCATGGTAGGCAGTCTGTTTCCAGTCAAAAATCCTTTATTAAGTACACAGGCAAGCGATCCAAGTATGATTATAATAATAATAATAGAATATGATTTTTACAATGGATTTTTTTGCATGCAGAGTGCGTATGTATACATTTATATATATTTTTAGATTGCCAAATAGTCTAAGGTTTATATATACTTCAGCCATGTAGTATATTGTCTTGGATAAAATCAAAAACTTAATAGTCTGGGCAAGTAAGATGTATCACGTCATTATTACATAAGGGTTATACTATTATGACAGCTACTAAGTAGGGCAGGACCAGCTCGAATGTCACACTGATGGGGGAAGGGATGTGAATTTAACATGTATACTAATAACACTGTCTTATAGTCACAATAACCTACTCTCTTGCCTGATAAAAACTATATATACAGTTAGAAAGATTGTGAGGAAACTATTACTCTGCTATTTTTGTTTTACTTGGATTGCTTGCCTGTGTACTTAATAAAGGATTTTTAACTGGAAACAGACTGCCTACTCTGCTTGGATTACTTTTGAATACTTAGTAATTCTGTATAATATTTCAAATTATATATTTTTTTGACTTAGGATGAGTTTAAGTTCGCTACTTCTACTGCCATTATCTGATCTGATTAATATATAGTGATTAACTAGATATATATGGGTTGAAAATCTTCCACACAAAGAAGTTTCTTATACTGTTTTGTTTTTGGACCCACTATATTTGTTTAGTGGGTTGTTTGACACTTCGGGGATACCACAGAGATTACTTTTATTTTGAATGTACATCAATTACAAGCATACCGCTAAGGGTGGTCAAACAGGAAGACATGCTGGAGTTCCTCCATGTGCAGATCACCACAGAAAAAATCCTGTACTATATCCCTGCCAGCTATAGGCCACCCTTCATGTCCCAAAAAGCTCACAATGCATATTTGGACCTACTGGAGACACTCATCATCCAACTTAACACCCTACTCATGGGAGACTTTAATTTAATTACCCCTCTTTAGACTCGGTATCCTAGAAAACCTCACATCTACAGGGACAGAGATTCCTAGACTTCATAAATACAAACATGCTTGACTAAATAGTGAATACACCCAGTATAGGATCCAACATACTGGAACTCGTGCTCATAAATATGAGAGAATGCTGCACCCCCACTGTCTCATCCTCCATGGTAAGGTCTGACCATAATGTTGCCTCCATTGAAAACAAATCAGTTTTGTAATCCCATTAAAACTAATAACAGGAACTATTCCAAGGCAAATTACTTGTTATTAAGCGATACTTTGTCAACATTCAATGCCTCTCCAAACCCAAGAACACAGCCTCCTATGCTGAATTGCTCTCAGCAACTCTGTACAACCATGTTAATGGCTGCATAGAGGTTGCTGTACCTATCATAAGTAAGCCCAAGACTAGCCCCAGAAACAAACTGCACTTGTGGCATCCTAAATTAAACAGGATATACAACAAAAAGGCGAAAAAAATGGCAACAATCTGGAAGAGTAAATCCTATAAAGATAAAAAGCTCTCTTTTCAAAGTAAACGGGCATCTAAGAGGGCTAATTAAGTTAAGGAAAGCTAACTTTGAAGTTATGACAGCGTTCCAGGTGAAAGATAACAATAAGGCCATCTACAGCTATGTCAGAAACCTCAAATGCAGCACACAGCAATGTGCTGAACTGGTGGCACATTCACTGAGCCTGGTGATACAGCAAACCTGTTAGAGGACACATTTAGTTCCAACTTACCTCCTCTCACCTCCAACCATCCTGCCCAAATGCCCTCAAATATAATCCTTCCAACTAGACAACAAGAGAGCATGTACTGGCTGCACTCACTAAAGCCAAGAACATGGCCTCACTGGGCCCCAATAACATCCCAGGATGCCTCCTGACCTCCTGAATAGTTTAAAATATGACTTATCAGGACCCCTGGAATCATAATTTAATTACAGTCTTAAAACAGGCTTTGTTCCATGTGAATGGAGGACTGCAGCAGTCATCCCTTTGATAAGTGAAGACCTTCAACAGATCCTGGAAATGCCAGACCCACTAGTCTGATTAGTCATATTTGCAAAGCCATGCAAAGAATTATCATGGAAACTGTCAACAAGGACAAAGGAGACCTCCCGACACTGGATCCATCCCAGTTTGACTTTGTCAGGAAGGTCATACTTATTGAAGCTTGCGGACTTCTTTGAAAAGGTCACTAAGGCAATGAGGAGGACACCATAGGTTCATACTAGCATATCTGCCCTAGGGCATTTATAAGCCTAGCCAGAGTGTGTTTGGCTTTCGCCACCCATTTTAAATTAATTTTGCTATGCCCTTTTTCGAGGTTAGTATACTGTGCACCATGCACACTGCCTACCTAGATCTGGCCTAAGCATTCAACACAATACCCCACACTTGGGTATTGTCTACAAATGTATGGTATAAACCCCTTTGTAACATACTGGACAGCAAGATGGCTCACTAATAAGACCCATGAGGTTAGAATCAGTACAGCCTCCTCCAGAAAGAGGCAAGTCACCAGTGGAGTCCCCCATGGCTCTTTGCTAAGCCCACTCCTCTTTGGCATCTACTTCTCAGATGTCAAAACCAATGTCAAAGACCTCTGGCTAACCAAGTTTGCAGATGATTGCAAACTGGGAGCAGTTATTGAATCTGCCTCAAGATCCCTTCAGGAAGGTCCAACACAGACAAATGCTTGGTGCTAATCCATGACTTAAAACTCAATACCATAGAATGCATTACAGTACCTTTTTGAACATCTGCCACACCATGTAACTATGTCATCAATAAAATGCCCTTAAAAGTTGATGCACTAGTCAGGGATCTGGGAACGAATGTAGACAGTAACCTAGCCTTTGGCCAAAATGTAACAAAGATAGTAAGACAATCCTTCAATGTTTCTTATATTATAAGCAGGGGCATGACATCTAGGTCCAGGGAAGTTATCATACCACTGTACTCAACCCTCATCAGACCCATCAGAGAGTATAATGCCTTCTTCGGTATGTATCCAACCAGAAATATGTAGCAAGAATGCCCACAAAGGTTCCTTGGAGAGGTAATCTTTGCCTGGCATACAAGGCATCCCTGAAGCCGGTTTTGATGAACCTTTTGCACATACACAAAACAAACAGCATCAGAACTACTACATTAAAAGACTAAAAATTTGCTTTGCTTGCGACATAAATAGGACACACATTGGAGACAGATCTATTTCTCAGAGAATTCCCATTCTCTGGAACAGGCTCCCCCATCCATGTGAAGCAGAGTTCTTTCTTATGCTAATTTAAGTGCAACTTGGACCAATGGATAGGTAATCAGAAATTCTCCCCTGGTCTGGCTCCTCTATCTCTGATAAGCAGAGTAAATCACCTTTGTATATAAATCAAATTTGTGGGTCACATTTAGGTTGCATGGCTAAGCTTATAAGGGCCCTAGTGGTTGTTAGCCTAGTATACACCTATGAATCCTTTGAAAGTGTTATGTCTAAAGGGAATTAGTACTTTGTGTAACCTTTTGTTTTGTGTCAAAAGATCCATATATTGATGCAACATTACAGTTTCTGATGAGTAAATCACCCTGTACAAAAATTAAACTTGTGGATCACATTTACGTTGCATGGCTAGGCTTATAAGGGCCCTAGTGGTTATTAGCCTAGTATACATTATGAACCTATGAGGATATTTCAAATACCTGTCATATTTCCTTGGATTAAGGTTTCAATGACTACTTTAACTAACTGTTTTGCGGTGTGGCAGCATATTTTCTATATTTTAATTTCATATATAGTATGTTATATAAAGGGCCATAGCTACCAGAATTAGTGTCCAAGATGGTATAGTCGTGCCCTCTCGACCCAAAGCAGAGGACCAAAAAAGTTATATTAGCCAGCCACCTACTAACACACATACACACACCTTCATTTTAACAGCCACAATGTCACTTGGTTGTGACTGTTTGCATGAATGCCAGTACTGCACTTTGTGTCTGGGGCTACCTCCCATTTTGACTCACCCTAGCTTTGATCCTCATGTTATAATATACTAAAAATTAATCTATTGTCTATTTGGTTAACGTACAACAAATGTTCATTTATTTGCTGTCATGTACTGTCGTTCGGCAATAAAGCCCAAATCATGGCTGAAAACAGTCCTTGGAATAGACCCACTTGCCCAGTTAAAATACATAATATAAATACAATTTACAATACCTCAGCTGCCAGACACCATGAATTTTGGCACAGTCTTGAGTGAAAGAAAGATATATACTCTCCAAGAGAGACGATGTCATTATTAATTAAATTACAGATATTCAATTCAAAATAAGAGTACTGCAACTACTTGGACATGAATAACATTATGTATTTATTTTGTACAAATTAACTATGGTTGGAAAGGCCAGTTAGAAGTAAGGGCTATGACAACCATGTTTATTGACTTCAAAAGTCTGGGTTAAGAAGTGATATTGTTGGGGTTGGTACAATGGTTAATGTGTTTACCTCATAGACACAAAGTTTGTCTTGTTTGTCTTTTCCAGGTTAGGGGTCGCCATAGCGGAACTCCGGTCCGCTAATGATTGGCAGTAGATTTTTATGGTGCCGAGTTGCCAGCCCGACACCCAACCTTCAGTGAAGGCACACCCATTCATGCATGTCTTTCGGAGGCCACTCGACCGCGGGGAGGACATGCAAACTCCACACAGAAGACACTCCCCGCACACCAGCTGAGAATCGAATGGGAGAACCTCTTGCTGTGAGGCAACAACGCAACCACTGTACCACTGCGGCTGAAAGTACAGGGTTTAATTGTCACATTTGAAGGGGAAATTGGAGAGGCTTAAAATGGCCCATAAAGCAGCTAGCCTGACACTTATCGATGAACCCAAGACAAGAAGTTAATTACCTGATGTTGGTAATCTTCCAAGAATATTAATAAAAAAATAAACTATACCCACTCTGTTAGTTATGCTAATTGGGGATAGTTTGGTTAATTTCTAGACAGATGCAGGCGCATATCAAGTCCCTCAAACATGTCTTATTTACGTTGGAAGCAAAGTTTAAATCCTTAGATCTGGTAGTTCTGAATGCTATGCAAAAAGGCCCATCAGAGTGAGATCCAAGGATGCTTTGTATATCAGGCATAGACTGCTTCTCAACAAGCTGTAGGAAACAGAGTATAGAGATAAGGCTTTCAAGTGATCTGTACAGGACATTGTGTTTTGTCCCTGTACTCTTTTTGCAAGGAACCTCTGTGGATGTTCCAATTGTTGCATGTGCCTATTCAGGTACATAGGGAAGATGGTGCTGTACTCAATGATGGGTATGAAGAGGGAAGAGTACACTGGCACAATGACGTTTCTGGACAATAACATTAGTTGAGTGACATAGAATCATTTTCTTAGATGCATGTTGATCTAAAGACAGATTACTGTCTATTTGAGTCCCCCAAATCCCTGGCTACTGGATCTACTCTTGGGTGTGTTTTATAAATTGGGCAGATTCCTGGTGTCGACAACTTCCCGAAAGGTACCGTTATGCATTTCTTGGCATTGAGTTTTAGGCCATGGCTCTAACACCAGTCATTTATCTCTGTTAGACTTTTCTACAAGATGTTAGCATCTTGGGATGGTTTCTATGATTGTTCCCAGTTTACAATCATCTGCAAGTGTGGTCAGCCAGAGATCACTGACACTGGACATAACTTCCAAGGAGTAGATGACAAAGATGACTGGACCCAGCACAGAACCCTGAGGGACTCCCCTGGTGACTGGCCTCTTTGTGGAGATAGTTTCTCCAATCCTAACTTCCTGGATCCTGTTTGTAAGACAGCTGGCTATCCAGCATGTTACACAGGGTTTATGCCTAATTCTGTGAGCATGTTCACAATGCCCCAGTGGGACTTTGTATCAAATGTATTGGGCAGATCAAGGTTGACAGTATGCACCCATTTTGCCCTCATCCCTGGCCTCAGTGATCTTCTCAAAGAAGTCCACCAGGTTTAGTATGCATGACTTGCCTTTAATGAAATCAAACTAGGTTGGGTCTAGTGACTAAAGGTTTTGTTTACCATTGTTTATCATTTCCACGATAACTCTTTCCATGGCTTTGCACATGAAACTAGTCAGACTAAAGGGTCTGTATGTAATTCTCAAGATCTATTGATGTTCCATCTTGTACAGATGGATGGCTGTTGCAGCCCTCCATTTATGTGGCAAGACGTTTGTTTAGAAATTAAGAATGAATAGTGACTCCAGTGGTCGTGATAGGTTATATATTAGGCTATTTAGAAGGCATCCTGGGATATTATCTGGGCCCACTGAAGCTGTTTTCTTGGCCCTGGAGAACACATCTATGACTTATTCCCTATTGATAGCTGGTGGAGTTACGTTTGATGGTATTTCTTGGGGGGTGGGGTGGAGTTGGAGCTAAATGTATCAGGCAGCATGTCTCCCAGCTCCATTTACAACCAGTTTGGCACACTGTTGTGTGCTGCATAGAGGTTTCAGACCTAGCTGAAGAAGGCCTTGTGCTTGTCCTATTCTCGTGAAGCTATTTCCACCTCATAAGTTGCTTTGCTAGACTTAATTAGCCTTCTTAGCTGTTTATTCAGTTTGATGAGAGTTTTGTTTTTCTTTTTGCGTGTTGAACTTCAAAATTTTAGCTGTTGCATTTTTCTTTGGTTGTACAACCTGTTTTTTTGGACTCCACCAAGCTGGTTTGTTTTGGACTTACTTCTGATAGGCACGGCAGACTATGCCACCGTTAACATGACTATACAGAGTTTCTATGAACAATTCCACACAAACTGCTCTGTTATCTGGGTTTGGAGGGGCTTGACATTTTGACAGACTATTGGTTAATAAAAGGTATTTTGCTTTGGAGTAGTTCCTTGCTTTTACAGGGTTTACTGGAACTACAGAACTGATTTTTATTTTGAAGGAGACAGTTTTGTGTTTTGACCTTATGGGGAGGGGGGTGCAGCACTCTCCTATATTTGGGAGTACCGGGTCTAATATGTTTGCACTTCTAGTGAGCATATGCACTACCTGGTTTGGGAGTTTGTGTTTACAAAGGCCAGGAATCTCTGTACATAGGAATTCTGGATCATATAGGATTCCCAGTCTATAGTTACAGGTGTTTATAAGGCTATCAGATTTGGTGCTAATCAGGAAGCTAATACAAAATATGGACATGAAATAAGGGGTCTATGTCAGATGATAAAGTTTTTGGAAACTCAAAAAATAAAATATCAACGAGACCATATGACTGAGTTTCTGAAAATGTGATCATCATAAAAAAACACAAATCTACCCCCCACACCCCCTGCAAATTATATATACCAACTCCGAGATCGCACTACAATGAAAGGGTTCATTTCCTGATCCTTGCTGTACCACGATCTCCATTCGAAGGTCTCGAGTTTTCAAAAACTTGATCATATGGTCTCAACCATATGGAGTCTGAGTTTCTGAAAACTTGATCAACTGATAGGGACGCAAAATAAGACCACTTAAAATGTAGTAAGAATAGTTGCTTGGTAGGACTTTGGAAGGAAGGGTTACAGGGGGAACAATGTAGTGTTTTTTCAACATTATTTTGTCTTAGGAATAAGTGGGCCATAGCCTGTATTCATATGGTGTGTTTAAGAAACAAGAAAGGAAACATTACATTTACATAGATGATTAAGAGACAGGAATTTAACTTCACAAGCAGATCTAGGAAAGATGGTTATGGGACAGGAAGCAGGCACATGGCTGGAATTCTATAAATGAACTGGGATGGGAAGAAAACAAAATATGGCTTACTGGCAGAAAGGATCACTACCATCAGACAGTATTTTCTTTTGAATAAGATGCATCAAAGGTCGAGGACTTCTAAGATGGCTACATATTGAGTAACAGCTTGTTTCTAGTTCTCCCAGTATGAAAACAGAAACTCAGCAGAGAAAGCCAGTAGACTTGTGTTTTTGGGTAAATTTCAGCAACTGGCTAGTAAGTGGACTGCCTGGATGCCAGGAATAAAAAACACATAAAGCCTGGAAAAAATCAGCTAGAAAAAGTGAGGAAGAAATACTGACTGGGGAAAGTTCTGCAGCTGTTCAACAAAAAACAATGCAACCTTCAGACATGACTTCCAGTAACGTACAGGAACATACAAGACAACTGCATACAGACCTGGTTAAAATAAACAAAACACTGATGGAGCATATCACCACAAACAATAAAAGCTGGAAAAAATGGAAAAAGCTTTAAACAATTATTCACATGAGATGATAAAGCTGTAAAAATCAGAGGTCGAAATGAAGAAAAGGCTGGCTGAATATGAAATGGCTCAGGAAGAGATGTTTCAGAAAATAATAGAATTGGAGGACAGAACACATATGAAAAATCTGAGATTTTCAGCTACACCGGAGAAGTTGGAAAGAACAGACTGCATTAATTTTATGAAAGTACAAATAAGCAATTGGACTGGTGTTCCACAGCAGTTGTTGTTAGCTGATAGGGCACACTGTGTGTATGCTCCAAACTTAGCTATAAGAAAGCAACCTAGACCTTTATCAATGACTCAATCCTACCAGCAGAAGGAGTTGATTCTGACAAAACTGTGACAGGAAGACAAAATACTGAAAGTTGGAGAGAGCAGAGTGTTTGTGGAGAATGATTACTCATTGTATACCAGGCGGAAGGGGAGTAAATTCATTCCACTATTCAGGGAATGTTGAGACAGAGATGTGAGATTCAAACTGTTGTATCCAGCTGTCTTTAAGGTATTCTTCCCTGGAGGGACAAAATCAGTTTTGATTAAGTACATGCTAAGGAGGAAATACAAAACTTTGTCCAACAAAAAGTGAGCTATGAAACAGGAGGAAATTCTACTTCTTGTTGTTCTGGTAATAAAGACCACAGAAATATTGCATCTGTGAAACCATTTCCAGTATTTCAACAGAAAATGTTGGAGAGAAGGAAGGGAGCACAAAAGTTGGCTAGAAGAATAAGTACAATGGAAATGAAGCAGAGACGGGATCTGGGTGATGGAAAGGAACAGTAAGAAAACCAGTAACTTACTGTGGGATTACAATGCAATAATTATATTTGTGAAGTATGACAGAAAAAGAAAATCTGGAAATATTGGACTTTTTCAAAATTTGGTGGACTTGTGGGGGACTCTAAAGTATATGCCCTACTTCTTGTCATTAATGTTTGGAAAATGCTCTGGACAGGAGAAGAGAGGGGAGAAACCTAACTAAGTAAAGAAAACTAAGTAAAAGAATATATGAACACACAGTATTAGAAAGAAAAATGTGAACAATGCACTTTACAAGCACCTGCAAGCTGAAACCACACACAATGGTTTTAGGTTTGGAATCTTGGAACATGTAGTAATTAACCCTAGGGGAGGGGACTGGGAAAACTGGCTGTGTTGCAGGGAGACCTCCTGGCAGATTAAACTGAATGCAACCAGTTACCCAGGGATCAATGATCACATTTCAATTAAAACTTATTTAATTAAAAAAGCAAAAAGATTTTAGCCACCCATATTAACTTACACTGTTCTTATTGGGCAACCACAATATGGGTTCAAATAACCTTGGGTATTCTATATTAATGTACTTTATGAATGGAAAATAGTGCAATACTTTAAATGCATGTATCTACATGTTTTATACACTTTTCATATACATTTTGAGTTTTGCACTTTGCTATGTAGTTTTATTTTTACAGCAATGAATGTAAATGTCCCCTTAATGGATTCTTGGTGCCTTTTTTAAGGGAAAGAGTATTTATACTGGTCTGTGTTTGTATGCGTTTGTTTTTACTTGAAAAAGCCCAGCACTACGGCTGGGTGAAAGCACTTGTATTTATTTGTGGAATAAATTATTTATTGCTTTCCGGTGCAACCAGACCATTTTTTTCAGTTACTAGTTACCAGTTTTATGGTCTGTGCTCTTCATGTTTTGTTTGTTTATTAAGTAAAGAAAACATTTTCTTAATAGTACTGTATTTGTGGTGTACGGTTTTCTTTGCATGCTATTTTAAGTGCAATCGGGATTGTACACAGATGCTGTTTTTTTTCTTTTTCTCCCCTCTTCTCTCGTTCTTCTTGTACAATTTTAAGAAATATATGCAAAGCAATGTAAAAAAAAGGAGCCTGATTAAAAAGGCATGGCAAAGCTAAAATTAATGTGCTTTTTCTAATTCTTGCTTGGGGAAATGACTGGATTAAGGATCTGAAGCTGATTAATTTTAGAGAGACAGCAAGCAAATTAAAAAGAATATTGATTATAAGGCTTTTTTTCCTAGCAAATACATGTATACTTAGTAACAATTCTGCAGCTGGTCTTCATGTTTCCATGGAAACCATCTGATAAAGAGAAACTGGCTGTCTGGTTCCAATGGCTCCATGGACACAATCTGATAAAGAGAAACTGAAGACAGTCTGGTGGAAGGGGACTGGCTGACGGGAAAAAGAAAAAGAGAAACTGGCTAGGACATAATGTTCTCCAAAAGCAATTAGGGGTTTTCCCAGCTAGAAGAGCTTTAAATATAAGAAAAAACTCATGAGACTTGAAGTCAAGTTTTCTCAGATGTTTTATTTTGTAATGCAATGGAGATACTAATATAAACAGGTGCTTCTGTTTTTTTTTTCTCTTTTTCTCCCTTCTCTCTTTTTCTTTGTTCAGTTTTAAGAAATGTAGGCACTGCAATGTAACAAGAAAAAAAGAGGAAGGGTCTGGTTAAGACAGTATAACAAAAGAAAAATCAGTGTGCTTTTTTCCCATGCTTACATAGGGAAATTACTGGGTTAAGACCCTAGGTGTTATCCAGTAACAAATGTATTGCAAAGCATATAAATGAAAAAGAATATTGAATATTATACAGCTTTTTTCTGGTAAACAAGGTATCTTTAGCAGTTTTGTGTCTGGTTTGCCTGTTATTAGAAGACAGTTTGATAAAAAGAAATGGCTTGGAGAAAGTGTTTACTGAAAGCATTCAAGTATTTTCTCAGCTGGGAGAGATATAAAGACAGACCAAATCAAATAGCACTTACTAACAGCACAGGCTGTACCATCTGTCTTAGCATGATTAACCTTTCTTTGTGATTAACTCTAGCCTGTCTGTGTGGCTATCAACTTAGAACTTTTGTTCTTATTAGGAAGCAAAAACTTCAATATTTGAAGTTGTACATAGTTTTTAGTGTTAATATGTTTTAGGAAGGTTTGGAGGGGGTTGTTTGTTCTGTTTGAGGGCTTTCAAAATAACAAAAAGTTATGTAAGATGTAGCATAGGCTCAGATGGCTAAGACAAGAAACAACTGTATAAAAGACCAATCTGCCAAACAGTATATGCATGTAACAAAAGTTGGAACTAGACATTTACAAAAAAAACAGTTATACAAAGGTGGTAATAATAACTATATAAGAAAATTAGGCTTTCTGTAATGTTTTTCTATCCGAATGGTCTTACAGATAAATATAAAAAAGAAAGAGTAGTGAACTATATTAAAAATGTAGAGTGCAAATAGCTGTGCTACAAGAGCGACACTTGGAAAGAACGGAACATGTGAATTTGATAAAGGTTTTCATGATGGTTATTCAGCAGAATATCTGGGGCAAAGGAAAAGAGGAGTACTTATATTAATTAATTGCAAGAGGAGCTCCAATAGTGACAGGACGGGGAAAAAAGATAATAATGGAAGATATACATACTACTAAGAGGCTACAGGCAGGGTTGCCAGACGTCCCTATTTGGGCGGGACTGTCCCGAGATCAGCAGCCTGATCCCGAGTCCCGCACTGCCGGTTTAAATCCCGGCCAGCCTCCGCTTTGTTTGTTTTTTTGTTTTTTTTGATTGTCCCGTATACCTGGCATACGGGCCAATCAAAAATTGCTAAACACGGAGCTTCTTGTGTTCCGCATTAAACACGAGAAGCTCCGTGTTTAGCGATTTTTGATTGACCCATATGCACCGGCATATGGGTCAATCAAAAATCGCTAAACACGGGCCAATCAAAAATCGCTAAACACGGAGCTACTTGTGTTGAATGCGGAACTGCAATGCATTAAACACGAGAAGCTGTGTGTTTAGTGCAGAGCTACTGTTCTTTAATGTGGAACTGTGTTCCGCATTAAAGACCCTTTTTTTTTTTTTTTTGGTCTTCACTTGCTGTGAGAGACCTTCCTTTTTTTTTTTTTTTTTTGTCCCTACCTGGAAATCTGGCAACCCTGGCTACAGGCAAGGGAGAAGGATTACACTTGCATGCATTTACATTCTACCTAAAACTGGTATAATGGCGCTTAAGTAAATTATGGGAGAAATAGTCAGCTTTCAGCAAGGAACATTATTTACAGGTGGGGACTGGAATTTGGTTTGCAACAGTGAAGATGTGTCTAGGGGGCCTAGAAGGGAAAATGAAGGGTAGACTTTTGAAGAAATTTATGAAAATACTTCCATGCAAGACATGCATTCAGTACTAGGAGTTCAGGGTGAATTTACATATTATCCTCCAAAATACAAAAACTGAGCTAGGCTAGATAGAATTTATATCTCACAAGAACATGTGCATTTAATTGAACATCTAAAAACGTACCCAATAAGTACTTATTATTTTATTTATTTATTTATTTGATATTTGTTGACTAGGTTAGTCAGAATGAGCAAAAGCCCTTTTTCAGCAGAGGCCAGCGAGAAAAGCTCTACAATTAGTACAAACAAATAGTATAACAAATCCAAAAGTGTAGAAACTAATCAAATAACTAGTATAACAATCAAAGTATACACACAAATAGTGTAAACAAATCTTAAGTGGACAGCACTTTGAGCAGGCACAAGAGTCTGACAGTAAAAACAAATCCAGTGTGTAGTCATTTGTACATCAGAAGCTGTATATAAGCATATGCCACTACACTTTGAGTGTTACAGTAGTAAATACACGTGCCAAACAGTATCAGAAGAAAAATGTATACAGTACAATAAGGAGGAATAAGTCATTAGGTAAGTAGACACAGAGAGTAGAAGATGAAGTAATTTTAAGTCTAGTAAGATTAAGGGTGGAAATTCAAGGCAATAAGTGGACATGACAGAAAGAAGAGGAGGACAGATGAGAGAAAGGAACTGAGGGAAATAGGAGCCTGTTATGGTGGGTGGTTAAAGTGACAGAGCCAAGCACTGTATAGAAAGTTTTTGACAGCAGTCTTGAAACTCTGTCGGGAGTAAGGTAATATTTCTGACGTGTAGTGGAAGTTTATTCCAGGCTTAAGCAAGAGAGTAGCTACACATGTTTTGCCCAGTTTTGCTTTTAGTCTTGTAGATAGTGAGGAGGTTTTGTTCAGAACTTCAGAGAGATCTAGGGGGGTATAGTAGGAGACTACAGAGGCCATGTCAGGGCAAGAGGAGGGCTGGTGCAGAATAGAATATATGATCTGAAGCTGAGATAGTAGCTGGTGGGGAAATTCTAACCAGTTAATGCTTTTGAGGGCAAGGCAGTGGTAGGACTGGAAGGTCTGACCAGCTGCGAATCTAACAATTTTGCTGAAAGTTGATTCTACTTCAGACAGGAGAGAGGACTGTAGGATTGTAAGGATTTGTGAGCCATAAAAGAGGCTTGGAAGGAGGTAAGCATGAGGCAGAGATTTTGGAACTTATTATGGTACAAAAGTCTTTGTTTTTTTTTTTTTTTAATGTTACAGGTGATATGTAGATCAAGTCTGAGTTGTACATCTGTGATGACCCTCAGAAGAGTGGTGAGAGACTCGACTGAGATAGGTGTACTGTTTAGAGAAGAGACAGCGAAGGAAGATTTGAGATGTTTCAGAGTTTTGGGGAGTGAAAAGCAGGAGTTTGTTTTTTTGGGGAGTTAAGAATCAGCTGATTCTGGGTGAGCCAGTTTTCGACTGATAGGAAGGATTTTTGCATCACAGTATTTAGGTCAGAGAGGGCGTCAGCTATGATAATGACAGTAGAATCGTCAGCGTATTATACAGGAGATGACTGAGGACAAGAAGTGTGCAACTGATAAATATTGAACAGAAGAGGGTCTAGGATAGACTCTTGGGGTACTCCCATAGTGATAGGTAAGGCAGGTGATGTAGAGAGAGACATCTAACAGACCGTTGCCGATCTGAGAGGTAAACTGAAAACCAGGAGATGGTTGAAAGAGACAGATTAAGCTTAGAGAGTTTCAACAGAAGGACAGAGTGGGAAGTGGTGTTAAAGGCTTTATAAAGGTTAAGGAATAGGGTGGAAACTAATCCGTTGTTGTCCGGAGCTTGGAATATACAGTTAATGAAAGATACAAGAGCAGCGGAGGTGCTATGTTTTGGACAAAAGCCATGTCGTGTGGGGTAAGTTTTCTTGTAGGAGGTAGTGTAGGATTTGTTTATAGACACATTTATCTAAAATACTGGAGAGAGGTGAAACAATAGCAATTGGTCTAAAGTTGCCAAACTCAGAAGAGTTTCCACCCTTGTGAATTGGTATGGTGTAAATTTTTTTTTCCAAATTGGGGGACTTCACTTCTGTGAGAGAGTGGTTAATGAGAACAGAGATGAGAAGTGCTCGTGAGTTTGCAGCCTTAGGGAGAAAGAGTGGAGGGAGATTGTCCATGGAAGGAGAGCAGGGCTTTAGCTTGCTAAGCAGAGCTTTGATGTAATTGGTAGATACAGTTTTCAGTGAGAAGGCAGGAGAGGAATTGGGGGAAGTTTGTGGGGAAAGACCAGCACTGCCAGAGTTTCAGATCATGCGCCAATAATCACTAAAATAAAAACGCAAGGTAACAAAATAAAAATGAGACACTGGTGCTTTCCCGCTGAATGGCTGAAGAGAGAGGAATTTAAGGAATGGGTTTTGGAACTAATTCAGGAGCTTCTAGAGAAGATAGAAATTTCTTCTGAAAATATAGTTAGGAAGTTTGATAAAATTAAAGTGGAGTTTAAAACTAGGGTGGAAACAAAGAAAAGGGAGATATGGTTAAAAAGTAACAAGAATTATTTAGAGGGGCTGACAAATGTTAAAGTATTGCAAAATTGGGGGAACCTCTCAGAACAACAAAAGCAGTAACTGTAGAATGCTAAACAGAAAACAAGAGATTACTTCGATAATATGCATGAGTTTGGAAAGACTGCTGTTAAGCAACTGTTTTTTGATAATAACTCTACAGCATAAAAACTTTTAGCACGACGACTCATGCAACTGAAAGTGGAAAGGGCTGTCACTAAGCTTAGGGAGCCTATAACAAGGAAGATAACAACAGATCCTGTAGAAGTATTAGAAATGTTTTGGAAATTTTATGAAAGTTTGTATAAAGCAGAGAAATATGGAAATCAAGAAAAGGTACAAATGGAAATGTTTATGGAGAAATTAAATATGCCAAGGTTAGAGGTAGATGAGGCTCAATTACTAACAGTTAGGATAGGAAGCGAGGAGATAAAAATGGCTATGTATAATCAATCTACAGGAACGTCCCAAGTGATAGATGGTATTCTTATGGAAGTTTGGAAGTTAAGACAGAAAAAAAAAACAAGATCTGGAAGGTTTTGTATAACAGTATTTTACGGGAATGAGAAGTACCAGCATCCTGGAAGAAAGCAGTGGTAACAGTAATACCAAAAGAGGGTAAAGATCCATCGGATCCAGCTTCATACAGGCCCATTTCAATACTAAACTATGATTATAATGTGTTTATGTCTATTATGGCTAAAAAATATATGGATCAGTGTGGTTTTGTGTGGGGGAGACAAACATTTTACAATATTAACAGAACTTTGATGATCCAGAGGGAAGCAGAATGTAACAAAATACCACTGTTATTGGTGGGCCTTGGTGCAGAGAAAGCATCTGACAGAGTAGACTGGGACTTCATGAGCAGGGCAATGGAAGCATTTGCTTTCCCTGATACAATTTTAAGGTTGATTAGGAGTACATATGAGGGATCAGAGGCGAAAACTGAAGTGGGTGAAGTCCTCTCTGATAATTTATGTTCAAGTAGAGGAACCAGGGAGGGTTGTCCGCTTTCCCCTCTGCTGTTTGCATTATATTTAGAACCACTGGCAAAGAAAATAAGGGACTCAGAAATTCAAGGACATAATTGGTATATGTCAAGCTGGCTCTATTTGCTAGTGATATTATTTATACATGACAAAACCAGAAAGGGCTATTACAGTGTTGTGGAACATTTTAAAACCGTTCCAAATCTTCTAAAGAGCTGAAGGATTTTATATGGAAGAGGAAGATGGCAAGAGTGAAGTGGGATAAGCTTATTCTTAAAATAGAACAAGGCAGATTAGGAATAACCAATTTGAGGGGATATTTCAGAGCAACACAGTTAAGGCTCTTCAGCACAAGCAGAAACTATAATTCAAAGTGGAAAGAAATAATGATAATACAGGGCTCAAGAAATAAGGAGAGATTGGGATTTTGGATGCAAACTCTTTAGAACAGCAAAACTTGTACAGATTATTATACTGTCACTCCTGGGATTCTGGATACTGGCTAAGGCACTTGCCACCCCCAATAGTGCCTTTTTTAGGCAAGGTTCAAATGCTAAATTCACAGGTACAAGCAAGCAAACTCTGAGGGTAATGCTACTCAGTGCTAGAAGTCTAAACCTCAAAATGCACTCACTCGAGGCATTACTTAAAATGGAGAACATCGACATCTGTGCAGTGACAGAGAGCTGGTTCAAGGCTCCAGAGAGTACCCCTGCATTATCAGGCTATAATTCATACCACACCTTTTGGCCACCTAACCTGGATCGAAACACTAAAGGCAGAGGCGTGTCCATATTCATTAAGGATATCCACACATCCAAGCTAGTTGCTCAACATAATGCATCCGAAATTATCCAAGTGCAACTAACACTGGGCAAGACTGCAATCCAGGTTGTAGCTTGTTACAGATCCCCCACCATGCCTCAGGATTCCCATTCTTCATTTCTTAAGATACTGGAAAATATTAAGGTACAACCCAATACCTTATTTATGGGCGATTTCAACTACCCCACCATCAACTGGGAAAACTACTCACATGCCAACTCATTCGCTCAACGTTTTCTGGAATTCATAAATTCCAACACCTTGCATCAGCTTGTCCACACCCCCACCAGGGGCAGCAATATCCTGGACCTGGTCCTTACCAATATGGGTAACCGGTGTTCCACACCAGAGGTCAACTCCTCGCTGGTCAGATCTGACCATAAGCTAATCACCCTAGACATCCATATCCCACCCCCACCCCCCATTAAGGAAACCACCATCAAAAACTACTCCAAAGCCAACTTCATGCTTCTTAAGACAGAAGTGGCAAACTTCACAACACCCATGCAGAAGGAAAATAGAGGTACGACTGCTGAATTTTACACAAATGCACTGTTTAAGCACATACACAAGTGCATGGATCATGCCATTCCCAACAGAACCACGATGCTATCCTCCAAAAAAAAAGGAAGCCAATCTGGTGGTCCCCTGCCATAAATAAACTCTACAACAGAAGGAAGAAGCTGTTGCAAGAGAGAGTAAAATCCCAAGATTGAAGGAATTCCCTGGTCAGCCTCAGCAAGAAGCTGAGATCCCTCACAAAATCCTCCAAAGTCAGTTATTAAAATAAAATCACAACTGATTCCAAAGACAACCACAAAGCATTCTACAGCTATGTCAAGAATCTCAATAGGTACACTCAGATCTGCTTCTGAGCTACAGCACAATGGCACTAAATATACAGAACCAACCGATATTGCCAACATCCTGGCAGATAGGTTCAGTGCTAACCTTACCCCCTACCTCATCCTCCAAAGGGACTATCAATACTGGAAAAATGCAAAGCCCCTATAATCACAGATGAACAAGTAAAAACCGCATTCTCCAAAGCCAAGAACATGGCATCCATGGGGACCAGACAACATCCCAGGCTGCATACTGCACAAACTACAGAATGAACTGGTACCCCACATAAGTATCATGTTCAATCATAGCCTCACCTCAGGCTATGTGCCTACTGAATGGCACACAGCAACGGTTATCCCAGTCCACAAAGGGGGTGCCACCATGGACCCTGGAAACTGCCGCCCCCATTAGCCTGAGGAGCTTGGTCTGTAAGGCCATGGAATGTATCATCTTGGAGATTATAAACAAAGACATATGTAACCTCCAAACCCTGGACCCGACTCAGTTTGGGTTTGTAAAAAGTAGATCTTGTCTACTAAACCTGACCGACTTCTTTGAAGCAGTCACTAGAGCAGTAGACGAGGGCAAGGTAGTACGCACAGCCTATCTTGACCTCGCCAAGGGTTAAGATACCATCCCCCACTCTGGAATTATAAACTCACTAAACTGGGCATAAATCCCTATGTCACAAGATGGGTGGCCAACTGGCTCACTGACAGAACCCACACAGTAAACGTAGCCAACTCAAAGTCTGACTTCAGATCAGTGACAAGTGGAGTACCACAGGGTTTGGTCCTGGGTCCTCTCCTGTTCAACATCTACTTCTCTGAAGTGCAGGCCAACACAGAAGGTCTTTGGCTAATAAAGTTTGCAGATGACTGCAAACTGGGAGCCATAATAGAATCACCTAATGATGTAGGCATTCTGCAAAAGGGCCTCACAGAGACAGATGCTTGGTGTCAAACTCATGGCCTCAAGCTTAATGCCAAGAAGTGCACTGTCATCCCCTTTGGGAAAAACTCAGTACCCATGAACTACCACATAGGCGGTAGCTCACTAAACACTGAAAGTGTGATGAGACGTCAGGACACAGGTGCACAGTCTTTGATAACCACATTGTCACAGTAGTCAGGAAATCCTTCAATGTGGCACACCTCATCACAAAACGGTTCTCCTGTAGAAAAAAGGAGGTCATTGTTCCTCTCTACTCATCCCTCACCAGACCCATTATAAAGTACAATGTCTCATTTGGCATGTATCTCACAAGACACCTACAACAATGGGAAAGGCCACAGAAATCCACAGAAATACCTCACTAAGAGGATTACCAGCCTCCAACAGATGCCATACGCAGACCATCTAAAAAAACTCCAGCTCTACTCCATTGCATATCGCCTACTCAGAGGCGATCTCGGCCTAACATACACAGCTATGTCAAACCCAGAGCTGCTGGACATGCTACACCTAAAGAAATCCCAATCTCTCTGAACCACACGCTCAGGAGACCTAAACCTTGTCACCACAATAAACAGAACATGTTGGAGGGACAGATTCCTGTCCCAGAGACTTCACATACTCTGGAACAAGCTACCCATTCATGTCAAGCAAAGCCCCTCATTGGCCCTCTAAGAAAAATCTTGACTGGATGGGAAATAGAAAATTCACTCTGGGGATCATTTCTGTAGCACTGCTTGACAGGGGCACAGGAAAATAATTTTCTTGGGTGGAGAAAGCCAGGGCCGATATCCTAGTACCTACCTATAAAATAGCAGGAGTATTCCAAGAACTAAACCAGCAAGAGAACAGAGAAAAGAGATTCTGCCGATAGGGATGACTGTGTTTAGGGATACATATAACAGGCAAGTGGAGGCTGGAATTTATTGGAGAAAACTGGCAAAGGAACCAAAGTACTGGGAGCACATAACTAGAAAGGGAAAGGTAATAGAATAGGAAGAGGCCAAGAATTTATTTGGACTGCAGGTTAGACATTGCCTTCCCTATCAAGGATTGATATCAGAGTATAGGGAAAGAGAAAGAAACAGGGGACTCATAAATGAAAGACCAGCACTGCCAGAGTTTTTAATAGAATCTAGAACAGAAGTTGCCATTAAAAAAGAATGATTAGTACAGCATATAAAATATTGCATGATAACTATAAGAATCAATAAGAGGAGCTTAGAAAGGATTGGAAAGAGAGACTGGATAAGCAATTCACAAAGAGGCAATGGGGGGAATATCTGTGTATCTCGCAGATATGCAACAAAGTCTAGAAGATTTAGGATCTTTGCCTGGAAGTGTTTACATAGGTATTTTTATACCCCAAGTAGACATCAAAGAATTTTTCCTCAGGTGGATAGCAAATGTTGGAAGTGCGACGGGCAAGAAAGAGGTGGCTGCATTGAGCTGACAGACTTTGGGGATTCCCTGCGGACTGTTCTTTAGGAGATGATGGGTGAGCAGATTGAATTAACTGGGGAGATGATTTTTTGAGCTATGATACAGAATTAGTATTGCCTAAACGTAGTAAAGCCTTGCTGAGTCTAATTATGGTGGCTGCCAAAAGCAATTAATAGAAAATGGAAATCAAAGTCTAGACCAACTCTATTAGAAGTACGAATATAGTAACAGAGATGAAACAACTGGAATTGGGATCTTTAGAAAAGGGAAGGAGCAATAGGAAAGATGGGAATTGTGGGAACAATGTATGCAGAGAAGGAACAAGGTTTAAGAGGCAGGATTTGAATGAGCCATGTGATGCTTAACTGACAATGACTGAATAGATTATAAGTGATGTATAATGTTTGAAACTATAGTTGTTTCAAATGTATAATGTTTGCAACTAAAGTGGTGTCAATATTTGTTTTTCATTCATATAAATGTAACACTGCCTATGTCATACGTGATAATTTAATAAAGATGTTTATTGGAAAAAAAAGATGCATCCAAGGGCATTGCTTATACATTTGTTGGCTTTTCCTAGTAATAAAGAAATCAATGTTTTAAAACCTACCATATTACTTTTTCTAATTTTATGACTAAAGATATTAGAATAGAAGGTTAAGCTTAGAACAGTATGCAGTCTATGGATACTCTACAAAAGCACCACACATCTATTAAGATTATGTATTCTAAGTTTTACAGTTACCAAGATGAAGATAATGTTTAATTGTAGAACGAAAATGGATTCTACCAGAACAACTTGTACATACTTTGTTTTTTATATTTAAAAGAAAAAGAGAGTTATATTTTTCTCTAGCAACAAGAAGAAATGCAGAACATTGTACCTGTTTCATTACTAGCTAATTCACTCACACTGAGGATTAAATATCTGGAGCCAAAGCTTCCACTTTGCTGCAAAACTGCTAACCAGCATCAGAATTCCTAGTTGCTGCAGATGAGTCATTCTTTTTACTTTAAGTAATATCTCTGCACTTCAAAACACACACATTTTTGAAAGCGTGTGTGATATAGGGAAATAGTCAGCCGAGCTACCTGGAATTTTGTAAATAATTCTGTGTCATCTGTCAATGTTGATATGATTTACACAGAACTGTATGTTATGTACTAAGCTAAGATGTATCCAGTGTGTACTGTGCTGGAACACAGAAGATTAACCTGCAAAACTTAAGAATAGTTGAGGTGAAGTTACTTTATAGCTGGGCCATAAACAAAAGATGTGGTCTCTCAGTTTCAGTTCAGCAGCAGATACAATGTTTAGAGCCAGAAGTTTCTGTACTGTCTTGAAAGAGAAATAATTATCAGGTTTCAAATGTGTTTTAATGTTTTACAACTTCCAAGCGCTGCAAATATCTGAGAAATATGTACTTCTCACACAGATATGTTAAATTCTGTTAGTATCTGTTTAGCCTGGGAACTGAAGTCAGGTAACAAAAAGTGATGTCATCCAAGCTAACCCAGCAGTAATTCATACTGATTTAAGAATGCTCTCAGGGAGAGACTGTGCATTTTGTATTTTGTCTTGGACCTACCAAGAATATCCAGTCATCATCTGCACATGCCTTTCTGTAAGTATGATTTAGGGCATAGTATCGCTTTTAGATATAGATAGGAATACAGTAAAGATTAGTTTAGATGTTTTCTGTATTTATTTGAGACTGTCCTGCAATGTTGTTTTAAAATATTTCCTGTGATTTTGAACTCTGGAGCAACTGTGTTGGATTTACTGAGTATTGTCTTGTTCTTTTATTATTTATTATTAAATGTATCGAAACCTATATTTGTGGCTGATATTTGCCAGACATACAGTGGTTATAAAAATTTTACACACCCCTGTTAAAATGCCAGGCTTTTGTGATATAAAAAATGAGACCACAATAAATCATTTCAAAACATTTCCCACCTTTAATGTGACCTATAACCTGTACAATTCAATTGAAACACAAACAAATCTGTTAGGGGAAAAAATATAAAAAAATAAATGTACAATAAGCTGGTTGCATAAGTGTGCACACCCTTACGTTAACAGTTTGTTGAAGCACCTTTTAGATTCATAGATTCATAGATAAGTACTAAGCTAACTGCCCTTGCGGGCCATTGTAAGCCTAGCCAATTATCCCTTGTGAGACTCAAACCCTGCACCTTGTGTTTGTAAGGCAAACACCTTAACCATTAGGCCACCCTCCCAACCCCAATTTTGATTTAATTACAGCATTCAGTCTTCTTGGGTAGGAGTCTATCAGCATGGCGCATCTTGACTTGGCAATATTTGCCCACTCTTCCTTGCAAAAGTGCTCCAAATCTGTCAGATTGTGAGGGCATCTCTTGTGCACAGCCCTCTTCAGATCACCTCACAGATTTACTATTGGATTTAGGTCTGGGCTTTGACCGGGCTATTCCAAAACTTTAATTTTATCTGGTAAAGCCATTCTTTTGTTGATTTGGATGTATGCTTGGGGTCAATTTCATGTTGAAAGGTGAAATTCCTCTTCAACTTTAGCTTTCTAGCAGATGTCTGAAGGTTTTGGGGCAAAACTGACTGGTGTTTGAAACTGTTCATAATTCCCTCAAGTTTGACTAAAGCCCCAGTTCCAACTGAAGAAAAGCAACCCCAAAGCATGATACTGCCACTACCATGCTTCACCGTGGTGGTGATGGTGCTCTTTTGGTGATGCGATGTGTTGTTTTTTGCGCCAACTGTACATTTTGGAATCGTGTCCAAAAAGTTCAATCTTGGTCTCATCAGACCATAACACATTTTCCCACATGCTTTTGAGAGACGATGTATTGTTTTGCAAATTTTAGCTGGGCCTGGATGTTTTTCTGTGTAAGAAAAGGCTTCTGTCTTGCAACCCTATCCCATAGCCCAGACATATGGAGAATACGGGAGAGTGTTGTCACATGTTGCACACAACCAGAACGCCAGAAATTCCTGCAGCTCCTTCAGTGTTGCTGTAGGTCTCTTGGCAGCCTCCCTGATGAGTTTTTGTCTGGTCTTTTCATTCATTTTGGAGGGATGTCCAGTTCTTTGCAATGTCATTGCTGTCCCATATTTTCCCCACTTTTTGATGACTGTCTTCACTGTGTTCCATGGTATATCCAATGCTGTGGAAATTTTTTGTACCCTTCTCCTGACTGATACCTTTCAACAATGAGATCCCTTTGAAGCTTTATAAGCGTTCTGTGAACCGTGGCTTTTGCTGTAGCATGCAACTGAATAAATGTCAGGAAAATCCTACTAGGACAGCTGAACTTTATTTGGGGTTAATCAAGAGTCCAATTAATGGCAGGTGTGTACCCAAGAAGACTGAATGCTGTAATTAAACCAAAAGGTGCTTCAACAAAGTATTAGTTTAAGGGTGTGGACATATAAGCAACCAGCTTATTGTACATTTTTTTTTTTATATTTTTCCCCCTAACAGATTTGGTTGTTTTTCAATTGAATTGTACAGGTCACATTAAAGGTGGAAAACATTTTGAAATGATTTATTGTGGTCTCATTTTTTTATATCACAAAAACCTGGCATTTTAACAGGAGTGTGTAAACTTTTTATATCCATTGCATTTAAGATCTTAGAGTACTTGGATATGTATTTGGTGTGTGTGTGTGTGTGTGTGTGTCAGCTACTTGGGCAAGGACACGGAGCACTGGTTGAACAGAGAGGGTGCTGGAGGTATTGGCTTGGCCTCTCAGCTGAGATTTTAACCCTATACCTGTTCCAGTGGGAAGCTGTACTGGGGATCTGGAGAAAGAGGGAGAAACCAGCCCCAGACTGACTGTGGTTGCTGTGTGCTCTTAAGGGAAAAGTACAGCTTTGTACCTACCAAAAATGTAGATGTTCGAGTGCTCATACAGCTGCAATCATAACAGATGGGTTATCCTGCCGTCAGGCGGGTCCTCGGTCGGCCGAATTCCAAAGTCTAGGTCCGGTGTCGGTTGTCGTCGCTTATTCCCTGACGTCGGTGCGGCAGGGGTATAAAAGAGGCAGCCGACGCCATTTTCTTCAGTTTTTCTTGCCCCAGATGTCAGGTGCCCCCAGAAGGAAGGCAAACATAATGTTATGCAAAGATGCAATGTTGATAAATCAAAAACAGTAGTTGCAAGCAAATACACCATAAAAGAATACCCCAAAAAGGTTATATGAAAAGTGTTTGTCATAAGGCCTGTCCTAAGAGGGGATGGAGGGAGGGAAAAGTGGACTGCAGCTGTATGAGCACTCGAACATCTACATTTATGGTAGGTACAAAACTGTACTATGTTCATCGTGCATACAGCTGCAGTCATAACAGATGGGTAGAATCCCAAAGCTAAGTAAGGCTGGTAGGCACTAAGTGTAACTAGGAGGGGCTAGGATGCCCTGCAGGATTGCAGTGGCAAAGCCCGCTCTAGATTTTGAGTATAGTGGGAGGTGATAGTGCTTGGAGAAAGTGTGCACTGAACTCCAGGTGGCTGCTTCCAAAATGTCCTTGGTAGGGACCCTCCCTGAGGAAGGCTGCAGAGGTAGCTGTGGCTCTGGTGGAGTGGGATCTGATGCATGCAGGCACAGTTTTTCCATGAAATGAGTAACAAGAGCGTATGCAGTGGGCTATACATTTTGAAATTGTCTGTTTGGAAATAGCCTTTCACTGAGCACCTACATTATAGGACATAAAGAGTTGCTCAGATTTCCTGAATGGCTTTGTTCTGTCCAAGTAGTAACGAAGTTGTCTGTGAATGTCCAAGGAATGTAGTAGTCTTTCCCCTTTGTTTTGTGGATTAGGATAAAAGGTAGGTAAGTGGATAGTCTGATTCAAAGCTACACTGGATACTACCTTTGGCATAAAGGTAGGATTGGTTCGTAAGGAAACTCTGTCCTGATGGAAAATGATGAATGGTTGCACAGCCATGAGGGCCTGTAGCTCCGAAACCCTGCGTGCTGAGGTGATAGCCAGAAAAAAGGCTGTTTTCCATGACAAGTACTGTAACTCTGTTAAAGAAGCTGGCTCGAAGGGAGGAAGGGTCAGTTTTTCCAATACGTAGTTGAGGTCCCAAGCAGGGACTGGTGGTTTCCTTGGGAGTTTTAAATTCTTTGCCCCTCTGAGGGGCTGCCTTAAGAGAGGGTGAGCGAATAAAGTAGGATCTGTGTTGTATTGTGCAGAAATGGCTGAAGAGTGGATCTTGATGGAGGAGAAGGAAAGCCCATTGTTTAACATCTCAGCTAGGTACTCTAAAATTTGAGGTATGTTTATTACCCAAGGATTCTGTCCCTTTTCTTGATTCCAGGCACAAAATCGTTTCCATTTGGCGGAGTAAGCCTTTCTAGTAGAAGGTCTTCTGGCCTCCAAGATGACATCCTGCACCTCCTTGGAAAGGAGAAACTGTTGGGAAATCAAGGAATTCTCCATGCAGCTAGATTTAAAGTTTTGAGATGGCTGTGAAGGGTTTTGTAGTTGTGCTGGGACAACAGAAGAGGGACTAGAGGTAGGATCCATGGTGGGGAATGTGTCAGGCTCCTCAGGAGCGGATACCAGTGTTGTCTTGGCTAGTCTGGAGCGATGAGAATCATTTTCGGCCTCTCTGTTCTGGCTTTTAATAGAACTTTGGGCAGCAGAGGAAGAGGCGGGAAGGCATAGACTGTCAATGCTGCCCAATTGAAGGAAAGTGCATCCACTTTCCAGGCCTGTGGATGATAGGTCCTTGAACAAAATTTTTTCAACTGGCAATTTCTGTGGGTAGCAAAGAGATCTATGTCTGGCTGTCCCCATGCCCGAGTTATCTTTGTGAAAACTTGAGGATGCAACTTCCATTCGTGTGGATCTGTCATATTTCTGCTTAGGTTGTCTGCCAGTGTGTTTTCCTTCCCTGGCAGGAATTGTGCCTGTAGTTGAATTTGCATTTCCAGTGCTGTGTTCCATAGGGTCATGGCTTGCCTGCACAGGGGCTATGAATGAGTTCCCCCCTGTTTATGTACCACATCACTGTGGTGTTGTCTCTCCTTATCAATAGCTGGCCTGGATGCAGTAGGTCTTTGAAGGTCATAATAGCCTTTTGCATGGCTAGCATTTCCTTTTGGTTAATGTGAAGGTGCTTCTCTTTTTGGGTCCATTTTCCCTGAATGCACTGATCTGTCATGTGTGCTCCCCAGGCGTAGTCTGAGGCGTCTGTTGTGATGATTTGAGTTGCTTGAGGTACACAGAAAGGAAGACCTGTGTTTCTTTGGCAAGCTTGAGTCCAACACAAAAATTCCTTTTGAAGGCATGGAATGAGTGGGATAATTGCTTCCAAGCTGTGGCTGTGTTGAGACCATAAGTTTTTCAGGTACCATTGAAGTTTCCTCATATGCAGCTTTGCACATGGGATTAGTAGGATGCAAGATGCCATGAATCCCAGAGCCTGCAGGATTTTCCTTGCAGTTAGCCTGGTGTAAGCTGCCATTTTTCTGAAGTATTGAGACAGTTGCCCTTGCTTGTCTGGCATGAGATAGGCCATCTGGGTGGTTGTATCCAAGCTGGCACTCAGGAAAATTATTTGTTGAGAGGGTATTAGTTTTGATTTCTTTTTGTTGACTGTGTATCCCAGGAAGTTCAACAGCTTTATTACAAACGCCAGGTGCTGCAGTAGTATGTCCTTGCTGTCCGCTTGGATCAGGCAGTCATCCAGATATGGGTAGATTTGTATCCCTTGTAGTCTGTAGAAGGTGATTACTGATGCCAGGCATTTCGTAAACACTCTGGGCGCAGTAGATAAGCCAAAGGGCAATGCAGAGAATTGGTAATGGGTTGAACCTGCAAGAAATCTGAGGTATCTTCTGCAATCTTGTCTGATAGGAACATGCAGGTATGCCTCCTTGAGGTCCAATGTTACCAGCCAAGACTCCTTGCCCAGCATAGGAAGAAGCTGCTGTAATGTGAGCATCTTGAATTTTGGCACCTGTAGATATGTGTTTAGGATGGATAGGTCTAAGATAGGTCTCCAATCTTTGTCTTTCCTCGGTACCAGGAATAGTCTGGAATAAAACCCTTGACCTTGTTCTTTTGCAGGTACCTCTTGAATTGCTTTCATGTCCATGAGAGCTGAAACTTGTTTTTGTGCCTCTGCCCTTTGATTTTGTGGCAGGTTTGGCATACCTCTCATTTTTGGAAGGGTGTGAAAGTGGAACCTGTAGCCTCTGTCTATAATGTCCAGAATCCATTTGTCTTTTGTAACAATATGCCAATTTTTTGAGAATAATGTCAGTTTCCCGCCCAAAGGTGCTGCCATTAAAGCTTTGCTTGGCAGGTGCAGGGGGGAGTCATTGTGTCTGTTTTCTAAAAGACTGTGATCTATCTTCTCCACCTCTTGGGGTTGGTGCTTGCCACTGTCTGGCTCTGAAAGATCCTTGAGGTTGCCCTCTACCCCTTGGGCGCCTGTATCTGCCCCTTTGAGGTCTGTCCGTGGCTGGAAAGGACCAATTTTTTGAAGGCCAGTTTCTGCTGAAACGTGGAGGCTGTACCTGCAGGAAATCTTTCACTGCTTGCTTTGATTTTGCTTTTTCCTCCATTTTCTTTAGCACCTCCTCAGCTTTAACACCAAACAATACATCTTTTTGAAGAGGTGCATCTAATAATTTAGCTTTGACATGATCTTGTAAGGTTTGCTCTTTGAGCCAAGCATGCCTACGTATAACAGACCCCGTAACAGCAGCTCTACATGAGGTCTCTAAAGCATCAAAACCACACTGCAAGGTATGTTTATCCACTTGCTCTGCACCATGCAACAAATCCTGCAACTCTTTTGAATCTGGTTGTTCTGGTTGTGTCATCTTGCTTTTCAGCTGAGATATCAAAAACTGTTGATACTTTAACATATGGAACTGACAGTTTAATGCCCTCATGGTTAAAGTGGCCGAGGTGTACACCTTTTTCCCCCACCTTTCTAAAGCTCTGGAATCTCTCTCTGAAGGTAATGGGTTTTTAGCAGTACAGGCCTTAATTCCCTTGGGACCCTGTGAAATTGTTTCTGGGTCAGCAGTATTGCTTTTATATAGGAATTGGTGAGAATCAGGAACCCGGTAATACCTGTCTGGTTTAACAGGAGCTGGAGGCAAAGAATCTGGATTAAGGCTGGCTTCTGTGTACACATCATCAACTATATCTAAAACAGGAGGGATAGCCAGAGGCCTATGCTGGGGGAGCAGAAGAAATTCCCTGAGCCTTTTCTTGGAATCTGAGTAATCTTGGCCTTCCCAGTGAAAGTGTTCCCTCAATGTATGCAGGGTTTCCCCAAAAGAGAAGTCCTCGGGGGGGAGACCGAGGGAATAAACTCCTCTGCATCAGAGTCTTCGAATGGAGAATAGGCATAATCCTGGTCCTCAGATAGTTCTGAGGTAATAGAAGCTTGATCTGAGGAAGGGTAGTCTTTCTCTAATCTGGGCCTTTTGTCAGAGGGGGGTTGAGAACCCCTGATAAGAGTAATCAAATCCTCAGCCATTTTAAGCATCCGTTTTTTAGGCATGGTGCCTTGAGAGGGGGTCTGGGGAACCTGTTTTTTTGGTTTTCATGGCTGCTTTAGATTTAGTGAAGGCTTTAATACAGAAGGAGGAAGGCCTGAAGACCCCTGGAGAAATGGCAGGCCTGTCTAAACTCTGAGTTTCCCCGCCAGTAGTGGCGTCAGGATCTGTAGTAGGAATGGGGGCAGAGGAGCCTGCGACCTCGGGTACTGAAGACACCGGTAATGCATTGTCATTGGTACTCAGGGGTTGCATAGGCACCTCGCTGAGTACCGGAGAACTGGTAGTCGGCCTTAGCGTGGTTTCAGTAGGTAGTCCGGACCTTGTATGTCGGTCCTTATCTTTGCGTTTTTTGCTCAAAACTGGAGTCGGAGTATCCGACGACATAATATAATTAAATTTTTTGCCAAAAAAGTGAAGGGCGAACTTCGCCCGACGCTTAATAGTGTGCTTATTGAATCTAGCACAAAAACGGCAGGCCGAGACGTTGTGGTCTGGGCCTAAGCAAGGTATACAGAAAGAGTGGAAATCCTTATGTGGTATTTGCTTCCCACATGAAATGCAATTATTAACTTTGTCTGACATTGGTCTGAGGCAAGAAAAGTTTCCCCAACGGGGTACTTAGCTTTCAAGAAGACTTCGGCTGAAATACTTTCGTAAATCTCAGGAGCTGGCCGACTGGCACTTGCGAACTGCTTCTGCTTCGGGCACCGCGCGGCAAGAAAGACTGAAGAAAATGGCATTGGCTGCCTCTTTTATACCCCTGCCGCACTGACGTCAGGGAAGAAGCGACGACAACCGACACCGGACCTAGACTTTGGAATTCGGCCGACCGAGGACCCGCCTGACGGCAGGATAACCCATCTGTTATGACTGCAGCTGTATGCACGATGAACATTTGCACTTTACTGTGTGTGTACTTATCACCCTCCCAGTGCGTACATTTCCTAGCTGTTGCCAGTGGTGAGGATTGAGGGTCCTTGATTACTGGGCCAGTGCAGGGGCGTCACAGCATGCATACCCAATTCAGCAAGTATATTTCTTCATTTCTGAAAACGTTGTCACTTCTCACATCACGTTGTTTCTGGATGCACAGTAATTAAGACAAACTCACAGTGGAAGAGGCCCAATCACTATGAATATTAACTCAGACAAATATTTCCATAGAAACATGAAACACAACTTCTTGTAAATATTTCATTAGGGTTTAAAGATACATACCCCATATTCTACAGAACTCCTTTGCAGGCCCATGCTTCTGCCTGCTACCCTTGTCAAAGCATCAGCATAATCAAAGTTTGTTTATGCCTACAACTGAATTCACAGATGGGATCTTAACAGTCTCCTTCTCGAGTCTGAACTTGGGTAGGCATGAAAGTTTTTCCATGCCTGATCTAGTATGGAGAAATGAAATCTGCGATAGGCGGCCAAGAAAGTTGAGGAGACTAGATCTACAACCCAATCTGGTGCAGAAAAACACCCTCTTGCCCACCCAGACCAAAGTTTTAGACTGCTTGCCAGGCAGCAAGGTGCTGTGGTCTCCAGAATCCATGACAGACTGAACAGATGAAATAGAAGTCCACTCCAGGATGCTTCATCAAGGATTTCACTCCAATCAACTAAAAGCTTGCAGAGGTCATCAGTATTGTGAGCAAAGGGTATGATATCAAGCTAAATATGTATTGCATCCTTAACCAAAAGTACAATAACAGAGATGGTGTAAGGTTACCTTCTCCCTCATTTTTAGGCATTCAGACATGTCTGGCAAAGGAATAGAGACCACATGCAAGTCCATAGTGGAGTTAATGAGGCTGATGATTCCCCAAACAGGGTTTATTCAGACAGATATATGGGGGGGGGGGTGACTCTCTCTCTGTCCTTATCTGTTTCTGGGATAAGGTCCTCTGTGTCTTCTTATTCCTCCCATGAAGCATAGGAGATGGAGGAAAAGAGAGAGACCCCCAGCTACAGCTTGGGTGTGCTCATTTATGACCAAAATACCTGGAAATTGGTGTGTGAGATGGGTGAATACAGGTGTTGAGCAATGGGACACTGACACATACGAATACACTTGAAGAAAGCAAGGTAAGGATGGAAGAGGCCAGCAACAAGCTGCTGGCATTAGGTCATGTTGCCTAAAGGAGTCTTTCACTACCCCAATAAAGCCATGTCCTGCCAGATGCAAAAATGCCTGATATTGAGCACTTTTACATATGCTCTGGTAAAAAAATGATCTTATGGACTCTATCATTCTAAGCTATCACTTCCTGTCTGACCCAAGTGAAGTCTTGGGGCATTAAGTCCTCACTCCCAAGTATTACTACTGTGGTTAAGCTGGGGAAAGTACAGTTGTGAAAGTAAACTTATCAAAGCAGTAGATATTCAAAATAGATAACTTCTGCAGTAACCTGACATATTGTTAGTAACCTGACATATTGTTTATATCCTGCCTAGGACATATCAGCAAGATTCCAAAGCTTAAGGACACCTTCAATATACCCAGACCATTGGAAGTTTTTGGAAGTTTGGGAACAGCAGTGAGAAAACCAGCAGTCTGGAAACCAAGCCCTTCAGAGCTTTCATGCCAAATAAAGAAAGGAGAATAGAGCCCTGAAATCACATCAATACCAGTTTTTATGTCCTTACCCTGGCAAAGATAATCATACACAAAATAAGGGGGATGGAAGGAAAAAGCAGCTATTGTAGCAGTTATCTATTAGAACATCTACTGATATGCTAACTGTGCTGTGTTCATTATTAGAGCACTGCTGCAGTAGACTAAGAAACATAGGTAGAATTCCCAAAACAGAAAGTTTGGAAGAAGGAAGGATGAGAGTCCAGGAGCCCCTGGAGAATGAGCCAAGCACAGCCTGCTCCAGAACCAGAAAAGAAGTCAAGTTTGTAATGTTTTGTGAAATTATGTACAGAGGACCAAGTTCCTGCTTCTAGAATACTTTGAGTCTACCCATTTCCAACACGTCACTGAAAAAGCCAAAGCCCTAGTAGAATGTGTCTTGACCTTGCTAAGAACTGACTTGTTATGGCAGGAATAACTAAAGAAAATAGCATGAGACAATTATTTTGGAAATTGCTTTGACACTGGTTGTCTTTTTTTCTTACTTTCAGAAGACAGGAATAACTGGATGATAGACAGGAAGTGATGGCCTAGATTTTAGTTCTGTCAGGATAGTATTCTGAGTTGTCTGTGGACAACTAGAGTATGAAGAATCCCTCATTTTAAAGTTGTGGAAAGAAAATGGGGGATAGAGAGCTTAGCTCAAAGTAAAAGCGGATATCACATTTGGCATAAACAAAGGATCAGTTCTCAAGGAAACCCTATCTTTGTGAAAAATAAGATAAGGATGAACTACCATAAGAGCTTGCAACTCAAGATACTCTTCTTGCAAAAGTCAGAGCAATGAGGAAGACTGTTTACCATGTTAATTAACTCAAATCAGCCTGGTGAGCTGGTTCAAATTAGGCAACTGTTAATTTTTTTCCAAAACAAAAATAAGATCCCAAGCAGGCGCCACCTGATTTCTAGATGGTTGTGTATATAAAATACCTTTCAAAAACATGCTGAAATGGCCAAAAGTAGAACCCTGACAGGTAAGAAAGACCAGAAGATAATAGCTCACACAAATATTGTAGAACCAGAGAAATGCTTTAAAAGGTTTTGGTTCTTAATGTGGCACCAACAAGAAAATCATTTCCATTTGTTAATACATGGTTTACTAGTAGCAAGTTTCTTTGCCTCCTTTAACACTTGCTGCACATTATCAGAAAAAAGGTATCGAAAAGGTACTTGAATTCTAACATCCAGGCAGTCATCTGTAGTTGTCTTAACTTGGGGTACATCAAACAACCGCCTTGTCTTATGTGAGCAGGTCCAGTCTGTGTAGAAGCTTGTGGTATATGCTCTTGGGTATTTCCAAAGGAAGGGAGAACCACTGTTGCCTGGGTCAGAAGGGGGTTACCACAATGATCTTTAAAGAGTCCTTCTGATCTTCAAAATGATCCTGGAAATCATATCAGTGGAAAGACATAAAGGAACATTCACATTCAAGGAAATAAGAATACATCTGTCTTCCACACCTGCTTGCAAGGAGTTGTGGAGCAAATTTTTCCCAGTGTTTTTTTTTTTTGTGAGTGGAGGCAAACAGAACTATCTGAGGTACTCCCCACAGATGAATCAAAGCCTAATTCACTTTCTATTCGTGTGGGTCTGTCCAGCTCCTACTCAATTTGTCTGTCACAAAGTTTTGCTCTGATGGAATGTAAGAAGCCTGCAGAGTGTGATTATGCTGAATTACTATATTCCAGGCAACCTGCTCAGTGGATATGCTCTGCCCTCCCCTTTCCATTTAAGTACCACTTCACTGTGGTGTTGCCTGTAATCACTTGTAGAGCTCGTGGGGACCACAGCTGATTGAGAGAGTGGAGTACATTTATTACAGCCAACATCTCTTTGCTGTTTGCTTGTGTGCTGGTCTGTGTTTTGCTCTCTTCCAAATGTCCTTCATTTTTTACCAGCAAAGATACAACCTGCCCTCAAGTAAAGTCTGAGGCATCTGTTGCTATAGACGCTAATGGAGCTAGAAGGGAGAATGGGAGAGCTGGAATAAGATAAAACTGATCTCTCCATCAAATCAGTTCCCTTTTTACAAATCCCCAAATTGAAAATTGAAAAGTCAAGGGGATGCTAAAGTTGGGACCAAACAGATTTTATATATCAGTGAATCTTTCTCATGTGGAGTCTAGCTAGAGAAATCATGATCATCATAGATGCCATGAATCCTAAACTCCTGAGCAATTCCCTTGATTAAGTTCTCAACTGAGTGGAAAAACTCATGAATTGCTCTTGATATACTTTTTTCTGTGGGAGAAAAATCTCTGAATGGGTATATCCAAGAGACACCCCAGCAATACTATTCTGTGGGATGGAATTAGATAAGATTTTTTTGAATGTTTTCCTGGAAACCCTGGACCTCTTTTACCCAAGTCAAGAGATTCCTGACACACTGAAAAAGATTCTGTAAATACAACCAAGTTGTATAAATAAGGACAATGTGAATACCTTGGAGTCTGCAAACGGGCTACCACTTGAGCTGCACACTTTGTGAACACCCTTGGAGCAATGGATAATCCAAGGGGTCATGCAGAGAAAATGTAATCTAGACATACAAAATCATTAGAAACATTTAAAATATGTGGCTACTGGAATGTAATAGTTAATAAAAACTGAAAGGGGGGATAAGAGGTAACAAGTTGTGAAGGTATAGCATTCTGAACTTTGGGATTTTCACAAACTGTTTGACAAAGGAAAGATCTAGGACTAGTCTCCATGAAGCTTCCCTATTTGTACCAGAAACATTCTTAAATAAAAAAAACTTTTCCCTACAAGACAAAGAGAATGAGAGGAATACAGGTTGTATTACCCCTTGAGCCAGCAAGTGATGAACAACAGGGGGGAACTAAAACTTGCTCTGGCAGATGATAAAAGAATCTCCTGAAAAGTAGGTAAGGACTTCCACTGCCATCTGTAACCTTGACGGATAACTCCCATAACCCATTTGTCTGACATTATCTGTTGCCAAAGACAGAAATGGTGACTCGGATTTTGGGGAAGATTTAAAGGGTTGCTGGGGTGGGGGTGGGAGGTTACTGTTCATAAAAAGTCATTCCAGCTTGGACTGTTCTTGTTTCTGGGAGACTCCTCTTCCTTTTTTGAACCTTTTTGCCATTGATTTTTTAACATCTGCTTGCCTGAAGTTTGCTGAGACTCCTAATTTTCCTTTTTATATAAGGATCCTGAATTAGGAATAAAGTCTTAAACAAACTTGGAGAATTAAGGCTGAAAAATCTGAGTCACTTCCCTGAATCAGTTTTCCTTTCCGGTTACATTTTTTCAGAATCTCAGCAGCAGATGATCCAAATACAACCTCTCTATCATGGACAGATTTCAAAATTTTAGCTTTTACATCTTCATGCAAATTTTGAGAATGAAGCCATTTAAATCTTCACATAACAGACCCATAGCTGCTGCTCTGGAAGAGGCATCAACTGAGCCATAATGCCATTTCAAAAAATGCTTGGTTACTTGAGAAACAGAAGTAATAAGAGCATTCAAAAAAGATTTACCTCAGATAAAGGAAAAGCGGCAGTTATGTTCCTCGTATTATCAAGAGCAGCATGCAAAGAAAACTGTAATGTGAGCTTAACAATTAAAAATTCTAAAAATAAGAGTGGCAGAATACACTTTTTTCTCAAATCTATCAAACGTTTTCCCATCCTTGTCAGGGGAAGAGTGATAAGTATTTATAAAATGTTTAGCTGCAGAAGGATTTGACAAGATCACTGTAGGGACAGATATGGGATTAGAAAATAAGTATTTGTAAGACTGATTACTTCGAAACCAAAACCAAAAAAGTCAATTTGAAAAAAAAAAAAAATTTCAGTACACTAGAAGGTTTGCCACAATTTAAATAAAATGTTTTATTTGAGTGCTTTCGTTCTATCACATTTAAGAACTTCTTCAGAATAAAAACTGTGACCTGTTAATGCTATTTAAATGTAAAAATCATAATATAACAATTGATCTACAACTCACAAGTGAAACCCAATTAAGAAAAATACATTCCAAGTTAAAACCTGTTTAAGGAAAGAATTATACATAAACTCACACATAAAAAACATGGGTATTAGCTATTATATTAAATACTATTATAATTTAACAAACTTTTGACTGAAATACAGTCATAAATTCCTGGGGCTTTATCTGCTCTAAAAAAATTGCTATTTCAACTCAAGATGTTCCAAATATTTGTTGAAACCTTTCACAAACCTATCTTTTTAACTTTTTCTAAGAACTGAAACTTCCTAAAATTTGTACAAATTAATGCATGCTGAGCTAAAGCATTAGTCTTATCTTTTCTTTTTATAGCAAATACATGTTCCTTAATCCTATTATTTAACTTTGTTGTAGTTTTACCCACGTAAAAACAGTCACAATTTGAACAGCAAGCCAAATATACTAACCCTTCACTCTGACAGTCATTTCTTTCTTTTGCTTCCAAAACGTAATTTATATGCTTAAAATGAAAACTATTCACAGACAAAATATACCTACAATAAGAAAAATTCTGACACAGAAATGTCCCCATTTATAACCATTCTCATAATAAGGTTGCTGTAAGCTGTGATGTTCTAAAATTTCTTACAAATTTCTTGTTTTTTTTTAAATAAACTTAGGAGCAGGGCCAACTATCTTACAAGGCTCCTGATTTCTCATAATAATTTTCCAGTTATTGGAAATAATGCTCTGAATTAAAGGAGCATTAGTACTGATAGGTAAGGGAAGCAAACAACTATATTTCTAACTTGTTTTGTCATTAGATTCTTATATAATTTCTTAGAAGTAAACCCTACCTTAAGAATAGGCTGAATTTAATTACTCTTTGATTAATTACATTGTCAGAAATAACTCAACTTATGGGTCAGATAGCCACGTGCTGTAAACGGTTTACATACGTTTGCGAGAACGACATTCTGTTGGCTGCAATGTGCCGAACATAGAAATGTCGAGCACAGAAACATTTGTGAACCAGATAGTTGACTACACTTATGCGAATGCACTGCTGCATTCACATAAGTGTAAGTCGACTATCTGCAAGGAGATCGCGGTACAGTGGGGAGTGGAAATTCATCAATGTGATCTCGGAGTTAGAATATATAAGTAGGAGGGTGTGGGGGGTGCAGGGGAGCTTGCCCCCCCCCCGTGCAAAAACGTGATTTGTTGTATAGCAGTCTGATTTACATTAGCTCCTATACGGCTATCATGTGATAGTTTCGACAACAATGCCGAGTCAAATGCGTCGACCATTTGGTTTGACATTGTCACCGTTTGTTTTGTTTCATTTTGGTATTACTATTCGTTTTTCCAAACGGAAAAATTTTTCCGTTCGAAGAAACAGCAGTAAACCGCTGTAAACAAATCAGTAAATATTTCTACTTCTTGATTAAACTTATACATGGAATTTACTGGAGAAAATTGGCAAAAGAAGCAAGATATTGGCACTAAATAACTATAGAGGAAAAGGTACTAGAATGGGAAGAGGCTAAGAAGACATTTGGAATGGAAGCTAGAGACTGCCCATAAGGGACTGATACTGGAGTAAAGGGAAAGGGATGGGGGATCCTACGTGAAAGACCTGATGTGGTAGAACAGAAGTTGCTGTCAAAAAGGGAATGATTAGTACGGCATATACAATATTGCATGATAACTATGGGAATCCATCAGAGGAGGTTAGAAAGATTGGGAAGACAGATAAGAATTCATAAGTAAAAATCCGAGGACATGTGTATGGCTCCGAAATATGCAAACGTCTGGAAGACTTAGGATTTTGCTTGGAAGTGTTTGCATAGGTAATTTTATACCACAAGCAGACTACAAATAATTTTTTCCTCAGGTCTATGGCAAATGTTGGAAGTGTGATGGAGAAGAAAAATTTAACTGGGAAAGTACAGTTGTGTACACTTACCATAAATGTAGATGTTCGAGTGTATTCACTGTTGCAGTCATTACATTTAGGTTATCTGCCTGCAGGTAGCCCTCAGCCAGCCTGAATATCAGAGTCTTGGATTCCTGCGTCGGATGCTGTCTCTTCTTCCATGACGTCAGGTCGTCAGGGGTATAAAACATGCAGCCGACACCATTACAGCAGTTTTTCTTGTGCCAGATGTCAGGTGCCCCCACAAAGGGAAGCAATTATATGTTATGTTACACCTCCATCAAAAAGCAAATACACCAGAAAGCTTAAAACAAGAAGCACAGGTAGAGCCAAGAGAAGTCAGGGGGCTGGAAGGAGGGTAACCAGGACTGCAACAGTGAATACACTCAAACATCAAAATTTATGGTAAGTGTACACAACTGTACATTTGGGTTGATTCCCAAAGCTAAGGAAGGGAGGAGGAAGTTACAGAGCATTAGGACCAGCTATTAAGCCTTGCAAAACTGCAGTGGCAAAACCAGCTCTGGATTTAGAAAAAAATAGGCATGTGCTAATGCTTGGTGAAGGTATGTACAGAGCTCCAGGTAGCAGTTTCTAGGATGTCACTGGTAGGAACCCCTCTGAGAAAGGCTGTAGAGGTAGATGCAGCCCTGGTGGAATGTGATCTTATCCCCTGTGGGGGAGGTTTTCCATGGTGCTTATAGCAGAAATGAATGCAATGGGCTATCCATTTAGAAATGGTTTGCTTTGAAATGGTATTCCCCTCTGCCCCTGCAGCAAAGCCAAATAGCAGCTGTTCAGATTTTCTGAGGGGCTTAGTCCTGTCCACATAAAATCTAAGTTGTCCATGCACATCCAAAGAGTGCAGAATTCGTTCTCCTTTGTTTTGTGAATTCGGGAAAAAGGTAGGCAAATGAATGGACTGATTTAGGGCCACACTAGACACCACCTTGGACATAAAGGAAGGATTGGTCCTGATGGAAACCCTGTCTGCATGGAAGATAATGAAGGGCTCCACTGCCATGAGGGCAAGTAATTCAGACAGTCTTCTTGCTGAAGTGATGGCTAGAAGGAAGGCTGTTTTCCAAGAAAGGAAGTTCAGCTGTGCAGTTGCAGTCGGTTCAAATGGAGGGAAAGTGAGCTTTTCCAAATACAAGGTTAAGGTCCCAGGGTGAAGTAGGGGCTCATCTTGGGGGGGGGGGTCTTCAATTTTTAGCCTCACCGAGGAATTGCTTTAAAAGGGGGTGAAAGAAGAGGGGTGGTTCAGTATTATAATGTGCTGAAATGGTAGAGGCATGACTTTTAATTGACGAGAAGGATAGGCCCTTGTGGAGCATTTCTGTTAAGTACTGAAGAATATGAGGTAAACTGGGCACCGTAGTGCCCAAACCCTGGGTCTGGCTCCAAGAACAGTATCTTTTCTAGTTTTCAGCACAGGATTTTCTAGTACTAGGTCTCCTTGCTTCCAGAATGACATCTATCACCTGCTTACTGAGGGATGCTATTGGAGAGCTCAAGGAATTAGCCAGGCTGCAAGGTTCAGGGTTTGAAGTTGAGGGTGCAGAATCTGGCCCACCTGCTGGGACAACAGGGAAGGTGTCTGAGGTAGGTGCCATGGATCTAGCAGTATCATGCTGCGCAAGAGGGGGTACCAGTGCTGGCGAGGCCAGTCTGGTGCAATAAGTATTGCCCTTGGTTTGTCCTGTTTGATCTTTAGCAGAACCTTCGAGAGGAGAGGCAGAGGGGAAAAGGCATAAATCGACAGGCTTTCACAGGTAAAGGACAGGGCTTCCACTTTCCAAGCTTGACTGTGGGGAGCCCTTGTGCAGAATTTATCCAATTGGTAGTTCTGGGGGGAGGCAAAGAGGTCTATCTCTGGAGTCCCCCATTTGTTCCTCAAGAGGTTAAATATTTTTGGTTCCAGTTTCCGTTTGTGTGGGTCCATGAGATTTCTGCTTAGGTCGTCTGCCAGTAAATTTAGCTTGCCTGGCAGGAATTGAGCTTGTAGGTGCACTTGGTAGCTCAAGACAGTGTTCCACAGAGCCATGGCTTGTCTGCAGAGAGGGTATGGGTGGGTTCCCCCCCTGCTTGTTTATGTACCACATAACTGTGGTGTTGTCTGTCTTTACCAATAATTGTCCTAGAAGGATGTGGTCCTTGAAGGCTGTCAGGGAATTCTGTACAGCTAACATTTCTTTTTGGTTGATATGCAGGTGCATCTGACTTGGGTTCCATTTGCCCTGAATGCAGTGCCCTGCCAAGTAAGCCCCCCATGCATAGTCTGATACGTCTGTTTGTTAGGGTTTGGGTGGCATGAGGTAGATTGAAAGGGAGCTCCTTGTTGAGGAGGCAGGCCTCTGCCCACCAAAGGAACTCTGTCTTTATACAAGGAATGATAGGAATCATTGACTCCAGGTCCTGAGAATGTTGACACCATAGGCTTTTTACATACCATTGTAGTTTCATCATATGCAGTCTTGCATATGGAATTAGAAGAATGCAAGAGGCCATGAACCCCAGGGCTTGCAAAATTTTCCTTGCAGATAGCTGGGTCTTTGTGGCCAGTAGTTTAAAGTAGGTTGTCAAATAAACTTGTTCCTCTGGCGTGCGGTAAGTCATCTGGGAAGTTGTGCTCAAGCTTGCTCCCAGGAATACAATCTGTTGACAGGGTTCTAGATGAGATTTCTTTTCGTTTATGGTGTACCCCAGCGAGGTTAGAAGTTTCTTTATGAATGCCAGATGTTTTAATAGCATGTCCTGGCTTTCTGCCTGAATCAGACAATCATCCAGGTATGGGTATATTTGAATATTTCTCTGCCTGCAAAATGCAATGGCTGGAGCTAGACACTTTGTGAATACCCTGGGGGCAGTAGATAAGCCAAAGGGAAGTGCAGAGAACTGATAGTGCATGGAGCCTGCTCTGAAGCGTAGGTATTTCCTGCAAGATTCCTTTATTGGAATGTGCAGGTAAGCTTCCTTTAAGTCGAAGGTTGCCAACCAGGCATCTTTGCCTAACATAGGAAGCAGTTGTTGAACTGTTAGCATTTTGAATTTTGGGATTACTAAAAAGGTGTTTAGAATAGAGATGCACAGGATAGGATGCTAGGAGCTGTGCTTTCTGGGTACCAGGAAAAGTCTTAAATAAAAACCTTGTCCCCTTTCTTCTGCTGGGACAGGCTGAATAGCCCTGATACTTAGAAGAGAGAGAACCTAATGTTGAGCCGCTGCCCACTGATTTGGGGGGTAGGTCTGGCCAACCGTTTGGGGTTGGTAGGGTGTGGAAGTGAAATCTACATTTAAAACCCATTTGTCCTGGGTAATGAGTTCCCAGCTTTTTGCATGTAGGGCGAGTTTTCCTCCTAAGGGAGCAGGCAGTTGAGCAGGGCTTGGAAGGGTTAAGGTTAAGTCATTGTGACATTTTTCCATAGGGGGGTGTCTTACTACTTCCTGCTTTGGAAGTGGGAGCCCCCCACTGCTTAGGCCTGTGTGTAGCCTGAGACTGTAACCTAGGTGGTCTGCTGTTCCTGGGTTTGGACTGAGAAGGCCTGGAAGAGACTGGAAAGGACCAATTCTTTGAAGGCCAATGCCTACTAAATCTGGGAGGCTGTACTTGCAGGAAATCTTTAACAGTTTGCATAGACTTAGCTTTTTCCTCCATCTTTTTAAGGACTTCTTCTGCTTTGTTGCCAAACAGGCTTTCTTGGTTTAAGAGAGCATCTGGTAATTTAGCTTTAACATGATCTGGCAAGTTTTGCTCCTTAAGCCAAGCATGCCTTCTAAGTACAGACCCAGTGACAGCAGCCCTGCAAGATGCTTCTATAGCCGGCCTTAGGCATAGGCCAACTAGGCGGCCGCCTAGGGCACTGCTTGTAGCAGGGGAGCTTTTCCAGTATTTATTTGGTGTAGGTAGACTAGGATGGGGACACCGTGGAGCCCTTTTGCCTAGGGCACCATTTGACCTAAGGCCGCTCCAAACCATATTGCAAAGTATGTTTACCAACTTATGACCAAAATGCAGAAGTGCAAACCAAATACTCCACAATAAAACCACTGGTATGTTGATGCTGTAGAAAATGCTGGTAGTCCACAAAGTAAAGCAAAAAAGTTTATTGTAAGACAATAGAAAGGTGGTAAGCGCTTTCGTCCTCAACAAAAGAACTTCATCAGACAAATTAAAATCAAACACATTACTTTTAAAGACTCCCTTTGTGCTTCACATGATAGTAGCCACTCCCCCTAACAAAAATTTAAAAGGGCAATATTTACTGTGATGTCAATGACAAAATGTTAAATAAATACATGTTAATATATATAAAAAATATAGAAAATATATAAAAAAGATCATCCATTTCACATTTTTTTTAAAAGAGCAATGAATACATATATAAATAAATATATAAATAAATAATCAGTTTAAAG
Organism: Protopterus annectens; assembly: GCF_019279795.1. NCBI lineage: Eukaryota > Metazoa > Chordata > Ceratodontiformes > Protopteridae > Protopterus > Protopterus annectens. Next base: position 1,107,076,516 of record NC_056732.1, read on the forward strand.
CTCTCAATTTTAAAAGGGAATTAATGGAGAGGGATTCATTTAAACCTGGCCAGTTGTTCGCATTTAATAACTGCCAGTAAAATTCTCTCTTTTCTAGTAAGGCAGACCATGCACCTCCCCTGATATCCATCGTGACACCATCAATAACAAAAAAATGAAAAGTGTGGTCACTGTTCTCTGAGGTATGTTTATACAAAGGATTTGTTTCTTTGCCTGTTCTTATTTCATACAAATGTTCATATACTCTATTTTTAAATTTTCTATCAGTTTTTCCAGTGTAAAAACAATCACATAGGTTACAGAGGGCACAATAAATAATACGTTCAGAGTTACAGTTACACTTATTTTTGATATGAATCTTAGTGTTGTTGATCATAAATACTGTTCCTTCCTTTATAAAGGGACAGTATCGACATACCACACTTCAACATAAGTCCATTCGAAAAATGATTCACAGCATGTCCTTTCTCGAAATTTTTTTTTTAATTTCTACCTTTTCTAAAAATAACAGTAGGTTGTTCATCAATATGTGTTCTGATACTTCGGTCATGTGTTAGAATTGACCAATTTTTACTCAAAATATGTTTAATATCAGGACTATCAATCATGTATGTAGAAATAAACAAAGTATTATAATCTTTTCCTGTAAAAAGAGAGTTTAGGGGCGCAACATTCACTGTATGTGTTACATCCAATGAAACCTCAGATAAAAGAGGTATATACAAATTTCTTTCTCTCTTATTTACTACCTCTAAAAGGACATAGTTAACAAGTCTCAACGGGTAGCCCCTCTTTAAAAACATATCTTTTAAGGTATCACATTCATCTAAAAAATCTTCTGAAAGTGATACCATACGGGCAAGCCCGTACAAACTGTCCCTTAATAATAGCTTTTTTCTGTTTCTGAGGGTGGATGCTACTATAATGAAGTAGTGAATTTGAATATGTGTCCTTTCGATATATTTTAGATATAAACCTACTATTCTGGTAATCCTTAATTAATTTAATCTCAAGGATGGCTATCTCATGTAAGTTAAACGAATATGCAAATCTTAAAAATGAAGTGGTGGAATCTAAATATCTAATAAAATCACTAATAAATCACTAATAAGGGCATAGGGACCATCCCATAAAATAAAAAGGTCATCCAGGAATCGTGTATAATATTTAACATGCCTGTAAAAGTCAGAAGGAAACAAATATTTCTTCTCCCACTGTAAAACCACTATGTTAGCATAAAGACCACCACAAGCAGAACCCATAGTTACCCCTTCCTGCTGTAAAAAAAATCTCCTTATTAAATAAAATAAAATTGTTCTTAAGGACTGTCTCCATCAACTGGGTATACATTATTACATCAAAATGGTTTATTTTCTTTTCATATAAAAATTCATTAAACCATTCTAACCCCTCCTGGTGGGGAATTATTGAATAAAGATCCTTTATATCAACCGTTACTAACATGTAGGAGCCCTTTTAAGAAGCTCCATGAATCTTTACATATATGTAACTCTTGCTACACAAATTTCTTTAACTTAAAATCTAAGTATTTTGCCAGGGGTTGCATAACTGACCCCTTAGAGTCAACTATGGGTCGCATAGGTGGTTGTGATATGTTCTTATGTAGTTTCGGGAGACCAAATATTACTGCAAGTTTAGGATATATAACAGTCAAATAATTCAAAATGTCCATATCGATAAAACCATCAATAAATAGGTCCTGTAATTAATTTTAAATTTTTGAATAGGCACCATTTACCTCTCTGATGGATGATCTTCTGTATGCTTTTCCTTCCAATATGAACAACATTTTTCTATTATAGTCATCCAGGTTCATAATAGCAACCCCCCCACCCTTATCGGGTTTCATAATTCTGATGGTGTCAAGCAATCCATTAATTTCTTTTATAAGAATACCTTCTTGGATATTGTAACCCTCCCCGTTACAATAGGTGGAAAGTGTACATATCTAATTCACATACTATCTCAAATAGGGTGATCATAGGGTGCAAGGGGGGTTATATTTGCTAGATATAGATAATGAGCTGGTGGGTTGAATAGGGAAGGAATTCTGAAATAAAACCTTAAAATTTATTTTACGGGTATACAATTTCAGGTCGATCAAAGTCTGTGATATGTTACTACGTTGCCATGGGACATAAGTAAATCCTTTAGAAAAAAACATCACATTGTTCTTTATTAAATTCAAGGTTTGAAAAATTATAAACCTTAAAATCACCCAATGCTGTTAGTTAAAATACAGCAAATGGGTAAAAAATGGTCTCCACTATCAACTACTTGTACATCATCAATGACTGTATTGTTCAGCATAAAACTTGTTTCCTGTTCGACCATTTCCTGTTGCGGAAGTTCCCTCCACCCTTGTGGTTGTTCAAACCCCCCCTCCCTCTGTTCCATTGATTGCTGTTGTGGGGATGGGCTACATAATTCACCCCCCTCAAGTTGTTCACTTGGGGGGGGGGTCTTGTTTTTCAGACGTTCCGAATGTCTTAAAAGGGGTATTCTTCCTCATCTAAAAAATATTCATCATCATCCTGGTCGTGTGAAAAATGGGTCTGGGGAACATCCTTAGTATTTACCATCCCATTTTCAGATACATTATATTTGTTACCCCATTTCTGGGATGGTGGGAGTTTAGGGTGTGCAATGCCCTTACTATACTCCATTTTGTCCCTGTTTAACATCCAGGACTGGGGGGATGGCCAAGGGTCTGTGTTGTGGAAGATCTAAGAATTCCCTGAGCCTCTTTTTAGACTAAGGGTAGTCCTGACTTTCCCATTAGAAATGCTCCCTTAAGGTATGAAGGGTTTCCCCAAAGGAAAAATACTCTGGGGGAAGAGGTGGAAGGGATGGAATCCTCTGCATCAGAATCCTCATAAGTAGAGAGGGGATGCATGTCTTCATATTCAGATGCATCAGAGTCATCTGACTCTTGTTCAGACAAAACTACAGGGGACAGATCTCTTTTCCTTTTGGAGGGGGTAGCTTGGCTTCCCTTGATCAGCATGATAAGGTCTTCCGCCATGTTAAGCATTTGAGACTGAGGCAAGGAAGCAGGTGCCTGAGAATGGGTCATCAGTTTCTTAAGTGTGGATCATACCCTGGGCCTAAGAAACTTGGTCGTTTTCAAAAGAATGGTAGTTGCGAAAGAAGACATTGTTTTTTGTCGGGAATCGATAGTGCGAAGGACTTCCTCGGAAGCTGGTGCCTGCTCAGTGGTTTCGGACCCATCCAAGGTAGAGACGACCACAGGATCCTTAATCAAAGAAGAGTTTTGCAACATACCAGACTCCAAAAGGGTCTCGGTAGCGACCTGCATATCAACAGAAGCAGGCATCAGGGGCTGCGAAAGATCCTCACTGAGGACCGGAGAACTGACGACTAGCTTAATGAATCGTTGGTAGGTTTGGACCTGTGCGGTCTGTCTCTGTCTTTATCTTTACATTTTTTTATAAGATCTGCTGTCAGATGGCTTACCAAAGCCATATCGGAGTTGAATGACTGTAAGCTAAAATATCTAGCTACAATAAGGGCCCAACGATGGATAGTTCTGACGTTGAACAAAGCACAAAAGTGACAGTGGGGGACGTTGTGGTCTGGACATAAACAAGTGATGCAGTAAGAATGAAAGTCTCGGCGTGGTATTTGATTTCCACAGGCGAGACAATTGTTAACTTTTTCTGACATTGGTTAGTGCAAGAAAAAAGGATCCCCAACGGGGTACTTAAGACTTCAGCTTTAAATTGGTAGATGAAACTCAGGTAGTGGTCGACCGGCACTCATGCAAACTGCTTCTGGCTCCACGGCATGAAAGACTGATGTAATGGCACTGGCTGCCTTACTTTATACTACTGATGATCTAACGTCAGTCCTGAAGCGACAACAACCGACGCAGGAATACTAAGCCTCTGGTATTCGGGCCGGCCAAGGGCTATCCTGGCAGGGATAACCCAAATGTGATGACTGCAACAGTGAAACACGAAGAATATCTAGACCTTTAACAGTAAAGATGCAATCTTACCAGTAGCAGCTGTTGATTCTGACAAAACTGTGGCAGAAGGACAAAATACTAAAATCAGGAGACAGTAGAGTGCTTGTGGAGAATGACTACTCATTGTATACTAACAGAAGAGGAGAAAATGTATCCCATTATTTAGGGAATGTCGAGAAGCAGGTGCGAAATTCAAACTGCTATACCCAGCTATCTTCAAAATATTTTTTCCTAGAGAAACAAAATAATTTGTTGAAGAAATACATACTAAGGAAGAAATACAAAAATGTGTCCAACAAAAAGTGAGCTGTGCAACAGAAGCAGATTCTGCTTCTTGTTCTTCTGTTATTACAGACACAGAGAGACTGTGCCAATTAAACCACTTCCAGTGTTTCAATGGAAATTCTTGAGAGAGATAAAAGCCAAGAGTTGACTAGAGGAACTGAGAGTACATTGGAAATGAAGTAGACAGTGGATTTGGGAGAAGGAGATGAAAAGGAATAGAACAAGAAAATATTGGACTTTCTTGGACTCTGTTAAACTTGTAGGGGACTCAAACATATGCCCTACTTAATGTTAAATCTCCATTAAAGTTTGGAGAATAAAATCAGTAACCTGGAAATTTGACAATGTGGAATTACAAAGCAATAATTTTATTTGTGAAACATGACAGACAAAAAAAAATCTGGAAATATTGGTCTTTTTGTACTTTGTTAAACTTGTAAGGGACTATATGCCCTTCTTCATGTCATTAATGTTTGGAAAAATACTCAGGAGATGGGAAGAGAAGGAAGAAGGTCAAGTGTAAGAAAAAAACATTCTTAACACTATTATTTAAATGGTACACATTTTTCTTTGCATGTTATAAATTTTTTTCAGTTATTTTTAAATGTAATAAGAATACTAATGTAAACCGCTGTCCCTGTGTTTTTTTTCTTTCTCCCTACTTCTCCCTTCCTTCTTGGTCACTGCAATAAAAAAAAGAAAGATCTGGTCAAAAAAGCATGACAAAAGAAAAGTTAGTGTGCTTTTTCTCATTCTTGCATAAGGGAATGACTGTTTTAAGGCCATTAACCTAATCTAGTAACAGGTTTTAAGAGAAAGCAAGTAAATGAAAAAGAATATTGAATATTATAAGGCTTTTTTTCTAGTAAACAGTTTTGTGTCTGGTTCTCATGTCTCTAGCAAACAATCTGATAAACAGAAATGGCTTGTAGAAAATGCTTTCTGAATATACTTAAGTGTTTCCCAGCTGAGAGAGCTATAAAGATAAGACAACACCAGACAGCAGTTGTAGGGGGGGTATTGTGTGTGTGTATTTTTGTTTCAGGGGTTTTCAATAAAACACAAAGTTCTGCAAGATGTAATATAGGCTCAAATGGAAACAACTGTACAAAATAGTACCCTACCAAACAGTACATGCATTTAACAAAAAAGCTGAAACAAGACATTTAACAAAAAAGGTGTTATACATAAAAGGTGGGAATAATAATCTCTCAAGAATGTGATGCTTTCTATAATGTTTTTACATGCTAATGGTCTCACAAATAAATACAAAAACAGAAAGAGTATAGTGGACTATATTAAAAATGTAGAGTGCAAATAGCTCCGCTACAGGGGACAGACTTGGAAAGAAATGAACATGTGAATTTGATAAAAGATTTTCAGGATGCTTATTCAGCAGAACACCTAGAGCAAAGGAAGAGAGGGAGTACTTATATTAATTGCAAGAGGAGCACCAAAAGTAATAAAAGAGGATGAAAAAAGACAATAATGGTAGATTTGTAGTACTAAGGGGCTACTGGCAAAAAAGGAGGATTACACTGGCACATACTTATATTTCACCAAAAACTGCTACAATGGAGCTTAAGAAAATTCTGTGAAAAATAATCAGCTTTCAGCAAGGAATATTACTTATAGGTGTGGAGTGGAATTTGATTTGCAATAGTAAAGATGTGTCTGAGGGGCCCAGAAAGGTAAATATAACAAAGGAGGATAGATTTGTAAAAGACATTTATGAAAATATTTGATATGGAAGATGTGAATTCAGTACTAGGAGTTCCATTTGAATTTACAGATCATTCCCCAAGATACAATAATTAGGCTAGGTAGAATTTACATTTCACAGGGACATGTGCATTTAACTGAAGGTCTTGATACAGACCCAATAACTATTTCAGATGATGTACCAATAACAACTAAAATAAAAATACAGGGTAATGAAATAAAAATGAGACACTGGTGCTCCCCCACCTAGCTGTTGAAAAGAGAGGAATTTATGGAATGAGTAGTGGAAATTATTCAGAAGCTATTAGAGAAGATAGACATTTCTTCTGAAAATATTCCTAGGGAGTGGGATACAATTAAAGAGGAGTTTAAAAGCAGGGTGGAAATAAAAGAAAGGGATATATGGTTAAGAATTAACAAGAATTATTTAGAAGGACTGTCAAATGTTATAGTATTGCAAAATAGGAGTAATCTTACAGACCAACAAGAGGAGGAACTGCACAATGCTAAACAAAAAATAAGCGATTACCTCAATAATATGCACGAGTTTAGAAAGACTGCTGTTAAGCAACTGCTTTTTTGATAACTCTAGAGCACAAAAACGTTTAGCACAATAACTAAGGCAACAGAAAGTAGAAAGGGCTGTCACCAAGTTAGGGAGCCTATAACAAAAAGAAGATAACAAGGGATTCTATAAAAGTATTAGAAATGTTTCAGAAACTCTATGAAAGTCTGTAAATAAAAGAGAAATATGAAAATCAAGAAAAGGTACAAATTGAAATGTTTATGAAAGAATTAAGTATGCCAAGGTTAGAGGAAGGTTAACAGTAATTTAGCCACAAGATGAGGTTCGACTAACAGTATTTTAAGAGAAGTACCAACATCCTGGAAGAAAGCGGTGATGGCTGTAATACCTAAAGAGGGTAAAATCCATCAGAATCAGCTTCATGCAGACCCATTTCAATATTAAACCATGATAATAAAGTGTTTATATCTATAATGGCTGAAAGAATGGCAAAGACAATGCCAGAATTGATGGATATGAATCAATGTGGTTTTGTGGAGGGGAGGCAAACATTTGACAACATTAACAGAACACTAATGACCTAGTGGGAAGCAGAATGTAAGAAAATATAACTGGTGTTGGTGGGTCGTGATTCAGAGAAAGCATTTGACAGACTAAGTTGGGACTTTATGAGGAAAGCAACGGACGCATTTGCATTCCCTGACAAAATTATAAGGTTGATTAGGAGGATATAGGAGGGATCGGAGAGGAAAATTAAAGTGGGTGGGGTCCCATTTGATAACCTCTGCTTGAGCAGAAGAACCAGGCAGGGGTGCCCTCTCTCCCCTTTGTTAGATGCATTATATTTAGAACCACTGGCAAAGAAAAAGGTACTCAGAAATTCAAAGATATTACTGGTATGGTAGTCAAGAAAGGCTGGCACTATTTGCAGATGACATTATTTTATACTTGACAAAACGAGAAAGAGACATTACAGTGCTGTTGAACATATTAAGATAGTTTCAAATCTTTTCAGGATACAAAATTAATAAAGCTAAAACAAAGGCAATAGTGGTAAATTATATACCCACATACCAACTGGTTCAACATCATCTGTACTTATGCGGGCATGATGAAAGTACTATAAGTATTTAGGAGTATGGATTAAAAATGATTCTGGTGTGGCAACTAAGGGTATGGGGGAAGAGACTAAACAACAGATAATACAAAAACTGAAGCCCTACTACATGGATATCTATAGTAACATACAAGCAGTTAAAATGTTTTTAGTCCCTTTAGTCTTATGCACAGGTCAGGCATATTTCTATCAACCAGAGGAGAAGTTGTGGATAGCAATTAATGAAGAGCTGAATGATTTTATATGGCAGGGGAAGATGGTAAGACTCAAGTGGGATAAGCTTATTCTTCCAATAGAACAAGGCAGATTGGGATTACCCAACTGAAGGGGTATTTCAGAGCAAGACAGTTAAGGCTTCTATACCATAGCACAAGCAGAAAATTATAATTCAGAGTGGAAAGAGGAGATGAAGAATCAAGGAGAGACTGGGATTTTGGATGCAGATCCTTACGGAGAACAATAATCATCATACAAAATATTACATTCATAAAGTAGCAGAAAGTATTCTAAGAACTAAGCCAAAGTGGGAATGGAGATAGGAGATTATGCCGATAATTAGGGACACAGACAACAGGCAAGAGGGGGCTGGAATTTATTGGAGAAAACTTACAAAGAAGCCAATGAATTTGGGAGCAAATAACTAGACAGGGAAGGGTAACAGAATGGGAAGACGTCAAGAATTTATTTGGACTGCAGGTTAGAGACTGCCTTCCTATCAAGGGCTGATATCAGAGTACAAGCAAAGAGAAAGAAATGGGAGTTCTAAATGAAAGACCATCACTGCTAGAGTCTTTAATAGAATCTAGAACAGAAGTTGCTGTTAAGAAAGGAAAAATTAGTAGAGCATATAAATAAGAATCGATCAGAGGAGGTTAGAAAACTATACAAATCAATCAGAGGAGGTTAAAAAAGATTGTGAAGTGAGACTGGGTAAGTGATTCACAAAAACAATGGGGGGGGGTATATGTACATCTCCCAAATATGCAAAAAAGTCTAGAAGATTTAGATCTTTGCTTGGAAGTGTTTACATGGGTATTTTTTATACCCCAAGTAGACTCCAAAGAATTTTTCCTCAGGTAGACAGAGAATGTTGGAGGTGGGACAGGGAAGAAACAGGCAACTGGGAACATATTTTCTGGGAGTGTAATGAGTTGGCAGACCTAAAAGATTCCCTGTAGAATGCTCTGTCAGATATGCTGTATGAGCAAATTGGTGTCACTAGGGAAATTATTTTTTGAGCTATGATAACCGAATCAGAATTGTCAAGGCATAATAAGGCCTTGCTGAGTCTAATTATGAGGGCTGACAAAAAAACAATTACTAGACAACGGAAATCAAAATCTAAACCAGCTTTTCTGGAAGAAGCAAAGATAGTAACAGAGATAAAAACAACTGGAATCTTTAGAAAAGGGTAGGAGCAAATTACGTAGGAAAAAATGGGAAGTGTGGGAGCAATGCAGATGAGTAACGACATTTAAAAGAAACTGAATGAGCTATGTAATGGTTGACTGACAATTACTGGATACATTATAAACAATGTATAATGTTTGCAACTGAGATTGTGTTGGTATGGTTTATTTTCATTTATATACATGTAAGATTGCCTATGTCATACATGATAATTTAATAAAGATGTTTCTTGTTTAAAAAAAGAATCTGAAGCACTTGTTAAGATCGACTGAAGTGGAGGGAGAAGGGGAGACCAGAACTGAGAGAGAACTGGTCCACCAACCAGAGTATTTCCCTTCTTACATACCCAACAACTGGAATCTGAAAAGATATGGGGTATTGATGATGAGCCCAACTGACATGAGGTGCCACTGAATTTTCTCATATGAAGGCTGGCCATGGAAATTATTCTTAGAAATTCCTTGACTGGAAAAGCTGAGGATGATCTCTTAGAATTTATCTCTACTTTGTCTTGGTGAAGAAAAGCTATTCCCAGGACATAACCTTAAATACACTCCAGGAAAGCTATTGTGTTTGAAGAGATAAAAGATGAATTTTCTAAGTTCAGTAGAAACCCCCCTTCTGAACTCTTTTCAAGGAATCCTGAAAACTGGAAAGAGTCTTCAAATATAACACAATTATCCAAATATGGAAAAATGTGAATGCTGTGAAATCTGCAATAAGCAATTACCAGAGCCAGACACTTTGTAAATACCATTTGGAGCAGGAAATAGTTCCAAAGGTAAGGCAGAGAACCATATGAAATGTTGCCCATAGAAATGTAATTGGTTGGCATCTTTTAAGTCTAGCTTTTCCATGAACGCTAGCGAAGGTAGAAGAGGTAACAGGGTATGTAGAGATATATTTAAAAAAGGAAAAAATATCCCAAAGTTCAAAATGTTAACACCTTTAATAAATTATCACTTAAGACACAGGCAACATTTTTCCATTTAAATACATCACATATATTTTCTTTGCTTCTATCATTAGTCCAATAAAGCGAAAAAATTGCTGAACACCTGCCTTCCCCCTTAAAGCTCGCTCCTCCTCCTGGACATTAGTATGCATGTATTGTTCCCACAATTTTCATTTACTTCTGTGTAATTTGCTCCATCCCTTTTCTAAAGTTCCATCTTCCAGTTCTCTTTTCTCAATTTCTCAAATACAGTTGTAAAGTAGCAGAAAGTATTCTAAGATCTAAGCCAACAAGGGAATGAAGAAAGGAGATTCTGCCAATAGGGATGACTGCAATTAGGGATCCTAGAAGAAAGACCAGCACTGGTAGAGTTTTCAGGAGAATCAAGAACAGAAGCTGCCAGTGAAAATGGAATAATTAGTAGAGTATATAAAACATTGCAGGATAACTATAAATCACTCAGAGGAGGGTAGAAAGGATTGTGAAGAGAAAATGGATAAGCAATTCACAAAGAAACAATAGGCGGACATATGCATGTCTCCCAAATATGCAACAAAATCTAGAAGATTTAGGATTTTTGCTTGGAAATGTTTACATAGATATTTTTATACTTCAAGTAGATTTCAGAGAATGTTTCCTCATGTAGATAGCAAATGCTGAGGTGTGATGGGGGAAAAAAAGAGGTAATTGGGAACAGATTTTCTGAGAGTGCAGTGAGTTGCTGGACTTAAGATTCCCTGTGGGATGCAGTGTCACAGAGGCTGGGTGAGCAAATTGGTGTGACGAGGGAGATGATGATTCTGAGCTTTTACAAAGAATTGGAATTGCCTAGACATGGTGAGGCCATGCTGTCTCTAATTATGGTGGCTGCCAAAAAAGCAGTTACTAGAAAATGGAAATCAAAATCTTCTTCTTCTTCTTTTGGCTTTTCCCAGTTAGGGGTCACTACAGCGGATCACCTGTTCGCTCATGAGTGGCAGTGGAGTTTTACGGTATTGAGTTGTCTGCCCGGTGCCCAACCTCCCACAGAAGGCACACAAACACACACGCACTCACGCCTAGGGCCAATTTAGAGTGTCCAATCCACCTATAGCATGTCTTTGGGATGTAGGAGGAAACCCATGTGATCAAAGGGAGAACATGCAGACTCCGCACAGAAGGCACCCCAGCCGAGGATCAAACCGGAGAGCTTTTTGCTGTGAGGTGGCAATGCTAACTGCTGCACCACTGTGGCCGCCCAAAATGGAAATCAAAATCTAAACCAACTATATTAGAAGTAGTGAATAGTAACAGAAATAAAACAACTGGAACTGAGATCTTTAAAAAAAGGTAGGAGCAAACTACACAGAGAAACATGGGAATTGTGGGAACAATGCATACAGGGAGGAATTAGGTTTAAAAGAAGGCAGGACTGAAATGAGCCATGTAATGTTTGAAAATGACTGGGTAGATTATAAGTGCTGTATAATGTCTGCATCTGGGAGTGTGTCAGTATGGTTTGTTATGTAAAATGCTTGCAACTAGGATTGTGTCGGTGTGGTTTGTTTTCATTTATATAAATTTATGATTGCTTATGTTAAATGATGGCTTAATAAAGATTTTTTTGTTTAAAAAAAAGGGGGCAGGAATTGAATACTTTATGTAATGTTGCTTAGGTTATATGATATATAGCAATATATGTGAAGCATAATGTTTGTTAATTTTAACTTGTTAATACAGTTTGATTACTTTTATATTAAAAGCAATTATTATTTTTTAATAATTGCTTTTTTGGCAGCAAACAGAATTAAATTTAATAAGGACGTATGTCTAGGCAATTCAGAACCTGTATCCCAGCTAAAAAGAATCATTTCCTTTCTTCCAGACATTTGCTCTCCCAAAATTTCTGACAGAGTACTCTGTGGGAATTTTTTAAAAATCTGCCAACTCATTACACTCCCAAAACACATATTTCTAGTTACCTCTTTCGTTTCCATCACACATTTGCTATCTACCCGAGGAAAAATTATTGTGAAATCCAGAGTATAGAAATACCTATGCAAACACTTCCAAGCTAAGATCCTAAAACGTCTGGGCTTGGTCGCATGCTTGGCAGTCAAACATATTTCTTCCTATTGTTTTCCTGAAAATTGCTTTTCCATTCTCTCTTCCCAGTCTTTTCTAACTTCTTCTGACTGATTCTTATGTTATCATGCAGTATTTTATATGCACTGAATAAACGGCAAAAACAACATTCAGAACAGAAACATGGGAGTAGAATAAAAACTTTCAACAGATGAATTAAAATAATTAAGATAATATTAAATACAAGTAATGTAGGTAAGTGCTTTCACAAAACACAGTTTGCTTCATCAGACCAATGCTAACTGACAGAATGCAGTATCAAATTGTCTAATCAAGCAATTTTAAAACATCCAATCAACTAACATCACTCATTAGACATTTTTTTCAAAAACATTAACTAAGCATTTTTACATTACTTTCCAAATTTAAAAATATATATATCTATATCTATATATATATAAATATATATATATATATATATATATATATATATATATATATATATATACATACACACACACACACATAAATAAAATTCTACTTATTAATAAACAGTACATCCTAAATGCAAAAACTGCACTGATAAATAATTTCAAAAGTTTCCTAGCTCTAAGCCTAGGTTTAACTGACACATTCATTTAGCCAACTTCCTTGATGTGCCCTAAGTCTCAGTATCCATTTGAGCTCAGCCTCTTCTGTATTATTTACTATGTTTCCCATCCTGGGTTCTTCAAGTATTATAGTCAACACCATAAAGTTAAACTCATGGTCAGATCCTCCTTTTAAAAAATGTTCAGCTTTTGCACTGTAGGCATGGCCTTTACGAGCGCAATAGAGATGATCTCTAATGTGTTGCCTAAGGCGTCTGTTTGCTTTTCCTACATAGAAGGAACTACAGGAAATGCAATGGGCATAGTATACTAAGTTCTTTAAATTACAGTCTGCTTTCACTCAAGTCATATGTGGCACCAGTATCTGGATGCAAAAAGGAGTGTGAAGTGTGAGTGTAACTACAAAACGAACAACTTCCACATTACTGTGTTCCAGCGGTCAACAAAATATCCATCAACCTTTGTCTATATTTAGGATAACACAGCCTCTTTTTAAGAGAGTGCAAAGTCCTATACCCAAATTTGGGTCTGCCTCCTGCAACCTGAGCTATCTCATCATTCATTTGTAAAATATCCCAATATTTACTTACTATCTTTTTCAATTCCCTGTCATCACTAGTATAACTTAACGTAAAGACATTTGGTTGAATGCCAGTAATATCATTCTTCCCCTTGCCTTCTAAAACATTGGAAAAATAAGGTTTAGCTGTCGTATCCCTTAAATGAATTGACTAAGCACATGCTGCCCTGATATCCTTGGGCTTACAACCTCTAGTTCTAAAATCAATATCTAGCTGAGCTAAATTATTCATGAAATCATGTTCATTGTCTGCTAGTCTGGATGCCCTCTCAGTCTGACTTTTAGGTACATTATTGAAATCATGATTAGGGTGCATACTCTTGCGATGAAATAGGTAGGGCAATAGCAGTTTTTTCTATACCTACTGGTGTGGAATTCACTCCATCCCCCTTACTCACTCTTACGTCTAAGAAATCTATCTGATGTCTAGAATGCGCATCTGTAAAATGCAAAAACATACTGCTCTTATTCAAAAAAATTAAACTCACATAGCTGTGTTTCATCACCTCTTGCTATCTCTGTTTTTGAATTACAAACCAGTGCAGAGGGAGTAGCGAAGAATCATTAGTAGTAGCTGTGAAAGAAGGTTCTAAAATTCAGAAAAATTCACTTTGGCTTGCACAGAATACACTGTGAGGGTCCAATATCTACGGCAAGAGGAACCTGAACTTAAAGTTTTAAAAATCATGATGGTGGACATAAAGGGGTAATACCAAACCTTATTACACCTTCCTTTGTGGATTCAGCAAATTATGCAGATTTATACATAAAGGATCTTTTATTTAGCTTGTCACTGTACAGAGAATCATTAGTCCAGCAAGTAGGTTTAACTGTTGTTCAGAAAAAGTGATTAATATAGTGAAATGCATTTCATGTAATGCTTCTTATGTTGGAAAGACCAACAGAAAATTTGGTCAATACATGTACAACTATACGGTATTAAAATTAAGAACACTAAAGACCTTGTTCAACCCTTTACAATTCCTAATTTTTCAAAAAGTTTAGTCTTTATGTCATCAACAAAGTTGAGGAGAATTCAAGAGGCTCACTATAAGAATACAAGGAGCTGTGATGGCAAATGTGGTTAAATGCTAACCAATCTCATTGTTTAAATGAAATTTAGAAAGCATTTTACAACTGACATTTTAAATGTTTTATTCATTGCTTGCATGTATGTTTAATATTTTAACCTGGTCTTAAATATTAGCAAAAATTGAAAAAGTAGATTTACTTGTACATGAGGTATTTATCAATTTGACTAATTTTGTTGCACAATTGGTGTAACTGTTACATGAATGTGTTAGAAATATTTTACAGCATCCTTTTTTCATTTGTCCTGGTTGACGCTTTCATCTCAAATGATTAAGGATATGAAAGTGCCAAAACAGCATTTAGGTTTGAACATCCACCATTCTTTAGTATTTTGAGTGTTATTTGCCTGCATCAATATAATCAAAATTCTTGTGGCTCAGTTTTGTTTTTACGTACTTGTTTCATTATGTCCAATCATGTTGTCAAGTATTATTCCAGAAATACTGCACTGATTTCCATTACCACACCTCTCTGGTACTAAGGTCAACCAACACCAACTTCCATGGTCTACAATCCTTTTAGTACAGTATCAGCCTTTTAAGACTGTATCACTCGTGCATTCCCACAGGCAGTGTTAATAGCAAAATACTCAAATGAGCAATCACATTTGCTGTTTCAGCCTTTCTACAGACTAGTATATACACAATTATGAAGGAAAAAAAATAACCCAGAACAATAAAACACCACTAACCTCCCCTAAAGTGCAGAGTTCCATAATGATCCATACCGGATTTTCTGTAATAACACCTATAAGCTTGACTATGTGAGGGTGATCAAACTGCCGCATGGTCACTGAAAACAAAATGAAGTCATTTTAGAAAGCTTCACAAGCAGCAATGAAAGACTAAGAATTATATGAACTCTTCCAATATTCTTAACTGCTTAAAACATCACATTTAAATATCCACAGTAATAAATCACCTTCAGAGAACAAACATTTTATGCAGATCATCACTTCAAAATCCCTCATCAGCAAGTTATCTTAAGTATAACATAAAGAAAATATGGCAGAAAACAACTTTTTTCTTTGCATTGTCAGTGCACGTGGATTGGACACGCTAAAATTGGCCCTGGGCGTGAGTGCGTGCATGCCTTCTGTGGAAGGTTGGGCACCGGGCTGGCAACTTGACACTGTAAAAACTCCACTGCCATTCATGAGCGGACAATGTGATCCGCTGTGGCGACCCTTAACCGGGAACGGGGAAAAGCCGAAAGTGAAAGAGATTCTCAGTTCAAAAAATCTGTGTTTTTTTAGCTCTTTTCCTCCCTTCTGTCCTTGTGATCATAGGGCCTCCTCCCAATCACCTAGTGGTACATTTGTTCCTTTCTCCGTCCTGGTATTAAAGGAAAATTGGAGAGGGAGAGTTTGTGAAAGTCAGGGAATGCAACCATCATCTAGCAGGATCAGGAGGTTTTTATATAATTCCTAGCTCATCTCCCACTGGCCAAATGATGTGCTCACTGACAAACAGGACCCTGTACTACCAGCCTAAAGACTCATGCTTGTACGCATGCGCAGACAGCCAGCTGAAACTCTACATACTGCTCGGTAGACCACACTGTACGTCTTAGCTCATATGCTGCATATGCTCTTAGATAAGGCCTCTTCCTGAAGATCACAGTACAGTGGGCTCAGACTCTCTCTTTCCACCCACAATGGACAAGAAGACATCATTCTTCCACACCTCACAAGCTGGTTTTCAATCCCAAGATACCTAAATTGTAGACAGCGCTTCATCACTTACACCAAGGAGTCACCAAATAATTTGTTTTTAATTTCTACATGGCTGCGTACCTCCTCTTGTTAAGAGAACATGAAAATTCTTCCAGTAGTAAATAAGCCATGCTGTAGACAAGCATGCAGAATATGCATTAGTAATAGGTGACATTCTCAATTCTCAGGTACTAACACTTCCTGCCAACTACCAGACTCCTGAACACGTAGATAGAACAAAACTCTGAGAACAACAGTGGTCACAGAAACACAGAACTTTAATGAAGCTTTCAGGCTCTCAACCCTTCATCAGCATTACACAATATACAAATTTACATCATTTAAATAGAGGAACAATTAAAATCACATGATCAACCAGCCAATGAACTTTTTTTTAAAAAGTTATTTAAAAGGGAAATGTTTAAAACATAAAAATATGTACAAATAATGTGTTATACATAGTATATCATTTTAGTAGTATTTTATAAGTTATTTAGTTGGCGTTTAACTAGTATTGGTTTTATACTAGTAGTGTTATTTAATCCTGGTGGATTTTCAGCCTGTAGTCTTATTATCCACTCTAGTTCTCTTGTTTCTACAAGGTTATTTATATCACCCCCCCTCATACCCACTTGTATTGCATCTATACATCTGAATTTAAAAGTATGTGTATTGAACTCATGTATGTGCTTATATAGGGCATTAGTCTGTATTTGTCTGTTTATTTCAGACCTATGTTCAATTATACGGTCTTTCAACCTCCGTATAGTCTTCCCTACATAAAATGCTTGACAATTTACACAAGTGGCAAGGTAGATAATCTTTGTGGCATTACAATTAGCATTAACATGAAAATAAAACTTCTTATGCGTTATGGGGTGTATAAAAATATTGTCCCTTCAAAAATATCAGCACAGCAGGTGCAGTTATAGCATTTGTAGGTCCCTTTGTTACTATAACCAACATTGTGCCTTATGTCAAAATCCTTATAACACAACATGTTTTTCATGCATTGGTTATTTCTATAAGCAAAACTAGGTCTGGATCCTACTATATCACTTAACTCTGGCATGGCCATAAGTATAGGCCAATTTTTATATATTATGTTACTAATTTGATTAGAGTAACCTGAGAAGGTTGTTATATATCTTAATCTAGTGTCCTTCTTTTTAGTAGGCACTAAATTACCATTATCTGCATCTATATTCTCCTCTAAAAATATTGGTTTATAGCTTGTTTTCCTACCCTCAACTATCATATCAATATTTTTCTGTATAATAGTCTCAGAGTATCCACTTCTTAAAAATTCAGCTTTCATTATGGATGTCTCATTCAAATATACCTACCAGACTACCAGACTCCCACATCTCTTGATCGATGAGCCCCATTCATTCCTCAGAGGGGCAAGAACAATCACCATCTCGTTCATTGCCAGACAGGCAAGAGCTGATTGTGGGGTCATCATCCAGGCAGACATCAGGATCTCCTCCCTGGCCCCAGGGAGATCTTAACTCCACTCAGCAGATTTTGGGGGAGGCTTAGTGCTGCTGGTCTATGGGAGGGGCAGACAAGCTTCTCCACATGATTGTGCCCTGACTTATGTGGGTATGCAATGGCAGCACATCCTCCTGGTCAGACTCCATCGGTTGCAACATCCAGTGCTCCCAGTGGGTGTCAGCCAAGTGGTGAGCCAAGGCACTACCCTTCTCCAAGGATGGGCATACCCTGTCATCCTACTCCCTCCAGTTTCAGTGCTCATTAGTTGAACACAGGTTGCTTGGATTGCAGTTAGGGGTTTTCCCCCCTTTGCCATAAGATGGGTATAAGACTTCAAGATTTCTGCTATACTCATCAAACAGTGAATCTCTAGCATGGATTCAGGCTATTTAATACAAACCACAATTATTAAGTTAGCAGGGTTTTCTGCTGCCACAAGTAGTTAATTTTGATGTAAGCTTCTGTACAAAAATAATTTAGTCAAAAACGGATGGTACATGAGGCATCAGACAATGTCAGGGTAGTGACTTAAGTGAAAGAGCAATTCATTACTGTCCTGCTGAATAGCACTAAGTTTATTAGAAAAATACACAGCCCACAAGACAAACACTGCATCTCTATAATTAACTACTTTAATTAATTAATTTAAAATTACTGTAAGCCATTGCCAGCTTCCAAACAACCCAGATTCATTAGTGGCCTGGGTGCTAAGGGAAACAGCCTGCAAATGATGGGAGACAGTTACTGGTGCCAGCTCCCCAATCTTAGAGAAAGGACTTGGAAAAGTCCTGCCAGAGAAATGTCATATGGGGAAAGCCTAAAAGTGCAGTACCTGCACTAGGAACATGGGAAGCAAGGAAAACATGCACCAGGGATTAGGTGAACAAATGGACTAATAAGGTTACTGACTTAATGGTCATGGGAGGTGTGTAAAACCTGGGGAGTAGAGAGGAAAGAGCAAGCAATTATTAAAAAGAAATACTTATGGTCATATCTACCAGCAAGGCCAAGTTTCTGTTGGACCTTATGCTGCAACATGAGAAAGATTACTCAGTTGGCTGTACGCAAATTAAACTATGGAACCCAGTGGATAGAAAAAGAAGTTAAATTCGAACTTACTGTAACAGAAGAACTCAGAGAGCCACTGGCAGACAAGTGACATGTGTATGTCTGATGTAGTCACAGCAAAATAACTTCTGACTTCAAACATGATCAAAAGGTCTTGGTCCCCTGTAAATGTAAGAACCAATATGGCAAAGATAAAGGAGGTCTTTTTCCTTTACTTCTGCAGCACTTCCTTTAAGGAGAAATATAATCCACAAATGGACTAGGAGTGGCAACCAGAAAACTAAAGTCTACCAAAGTTTGCAAAATGGTGCCCAGTAAAGAAAGCACAGCAAATGCGGGCTTAACCAAAGAAACAGAAACACAGGAGGAAGAAGCTTGACAAACTATACAGGATATAAAAATCTCCCTCTCATAACTGTAGTGATAGTAAATTATTTCTGCCATGTTATACTTCATAAAAGGTTTATAAAGCAAAAAAACACACACAGGAAAGTCTTTCTAAGACTTGCCATACTCCTTGTAAGTGAAGTTTAGAATGAAAAACCACGTGACAATGTAAACAAAAAGGACAAGCAGTTTCAATGCAAACATTTGCAGCAAATACTCTCCTGATGCAGGTGAACAAAATGACATCTATAACTCCCTTGGAAGAAAAAAAAGGTGTCCGCAATGGCAAATGTAAATTTCTAAATTTCTAACAGTGAAACACAATACATTGGTACAAAATGGAAGCAGACAGATCTTCTCTGTCCTTGCAAAAGGAAAAAGTGCTGGTTATAACTCCTGAAATCCATCTTTCTAAAACACTTTTATTAAACTGCATGCATGTTTTTTCATAGGTATTTTTTATACCTACGCAGACCTCAAAGAATTTTTCCTCAGGTAGATAGCAAATGCTGGAGGTATGATGGAGGTAGACAGCAAATGTTGGAAGTACGATGGTAAAATGCATATTTAAATATAGACTTTTTTTACTGTATTTACTGTATCAATGATGTTGCTCTTTATCAAAAACTATTTGAAACTTTGTATGAATTTTGTAACCTTTTGTATTCTGCTTTATATATATATCTTTACAGCTTTGTATAGCTATGCTACTTTCTGGAGCTTTTCTCCCTGGGTCTCCGCTGAAAAAGGCCATTTTGCCCAGTCGGACATTACCCGGTAAATAAATAAATAAATTTAAACTTAAGACACAGGCAAACACACATTAATAGAAAACAAACCACATTTACATTTACATACATTACACATCACATAGGTTTTCTTTCTTTATAGCTATCACAAGTCCAAGTCCATCATTACACAAATTGCTCAATTATTGCTGTCCCTTAAACCTCACTCCTTCTCTTTAACATTATTCTGCATGAACTGTTCCCACAATTTCCATTTATGTCTATGAAATTTGCTCCTACTGTTTTCGAAAGATCGCTCTTCCAGTTCTTTAACCTCTTTTACAATATTCAATACTTCAAATACAGTCGGTTTAAACTTTGACTTCCAATTTCTAGTAATTGATTTTTTTGGCAAAAAAAAACAGAATTAAACTTAAGAAGGGCCTTTCTATGTCTAAGCAATTCAGATCCTGTGTCCCGGCTTAATAATTTCCTTAGTTACAGCGATTTGCTCACCCAATATTTCTGACAGACTATTTTGTAGGGAATTTGTCAGCTCATTACATTCCCAAAGCATGTCACCAGTTAGCTATTTATTCACCATCGTACCTCCAACATTTGCTATCTACCTGAGGAAAAGTTCTTTGAAGTCTGCTTAGGTACAAAAATACCTATGAAAACACTTCCAAGCAAAAATCCTACACCTACTGGACTTTTTGCATACTTGAGACTCATGCATGTGTCCTCCCATTGCTTCCTTGTAAATTGTGTCTCTTCCCAGTCTTTTCTAACCTCCTCTGACTTGATTCTGATATTTATCCTGCAATATTTTATATGCCCTACTAATTATCTTTTTAACAGCAGCTTCTGTTCTGGACTCAACTAAACATCTACTAGAGCAGGTCATTCACTTATGATTCTCCTATTCCTTTCTCCTTGCCTATACTTTGATATCAATCCCTGTTAGGGAAGGCTGTCTTTAGCCTGCAGTCCAAACGTCTTCTTGGCCTCATCCCACTCTATTACCTTTCCCTCTCTAGTTACTTTCTCCCAATACCTTGGTTTCTTTGCCAGTTTTCTTCAAGAAATTCCGGCCCCCTCTTGCCTATTTTTGTATCCCCTACTTGCAGTCATCTCTATTGGCAAAATCTCCTTTCTCTTTTCTCATGTTGGCTTTATCAGAATAATTTCTGCTACTTTATCAATACAATATTCTGAAGGGTGGTTGTTATTCTCCTTAAGGATCTGCATCCAGACCCCACTATCCTTATTTCTTGAACTTCCCTCCTGCTTCATGATCATCCCTTTCCACTTTGAATTATACCTTTTGCTTGTGTTATTTACATGAGCCTTAAATGTGTAGCTCTAAAATACCCCTTAAAGTCAGGTAATTTAAAACCAGCTTGTTCTTTTGAAGGATCAACTTATCCCACTTCAGTCTTGCTCTCTTCCCCTTCCAGATAAAATCCTTCAAAATCTTTAATTATTGCCCACAACTTCTCTTCTTGTTGATATAAAGATGCCTTATCTGTATATAAAAACTAAAGGGACTAAAACATTTTCACTGCCTGGATCATACTATCCATATCCATTAAGAAGAGATTTTAGTTTCTCAGTTTTTGTATTATCTTTTGTTTAGTCTCTTGCCACGTGTGTGGGTACATAATTAACTGCTATAACCTTTGTTTTATCTTCATTAATTTTATATTTTGAAAGATCTGAAATAGTCTCAAAATGTTATACAACACCAAGATGTTCTTTTCTGGTTTTATAAGGTAAATCTTGCTATACCTCTGTTGTTGGTGGGTCTTGATGCAGAAAGTATTCGACAGAGTAAGCTGGGATTTTATGATTATGGGGAAGGAAGCATTTGCTTTCTCTGATATAATACTTAGGTTAATTAGGAAGATATACAAGGGATTAGAGGTAAAAATCCAAGTGGGAGGGTTTCTCTCTGAAATGTTGCGCCTGAACAGAGAAACCAGGCAGGGGTGTCCTCTTTCCCTTTTGTTATTTACATTATATTTAGAGCCACTGGCAAAAAAAAAATAAGGGATTCAGGAATTCAATAATATTTTTATTTTTATTTTACATTTGTTGACCGGGCTAGTCTAGCTGGATACATGTCCATTTTCAGTAGAGGCCCGGGGAGAAAAGCTCCAAAAAACAGAGGTAGATAAACAGAAACATCAGAAGATTAAGTAATTATTATTACATTCATAAATAAAGCAAACAAAAAGGTTATACATATTGGTTAAAAGAGGTACAGACTTAGAATGATGGTCTAACATGGCTACATTGTGAACCCTTAAGGTTTTGGGTTGGGTAGAGGCTTCGGTGGGCCTGGAGCGTTTGCTATTAGTCTGGATTAGAGCATGGGCATAGCCATTGGGACTTTAGGAGATCTTTGAGGTGTTTTTTGAATTGGTGAAGAGAGGTCATGTGTCTTAGGTTGTTTGGGAGGGCATTCCAGGATTTGCCAATGGAATTGGCATAGAGTGCTTCGCCTCCCGAGTTGTTAGATTTAATGGTCTGTACTTGTAGGCTTTTGGACGACCTAAGAGATGTAAGGTTGGAGTAGGGGGTAAGTATTTTGTTCAGTGAGGGTTTTTTGTCTGGATGGTTGATTGTTTTAAATGCCTCAGTGAGTTGGTTGAGTTTGAGAATGTTGGGCAGTTCTAACCATTCCAGTGTCCTTAGATTTTGGCAGTGATGGGTGCGATAGGGCATTCCTGTTATGAATCTGGCTATGTGGTTATAGGTTGTAGATAGTTTGTCGAGTTCTCTCTTGTTAAGGAAGGAGAATATCGGGGAGGCATAAAAGAGTGTGGAGAGTAGGTGGGTCCTGGCAATAGTTAGTTTGGTGTGCGGGGTTAAGAAGTTCTTTATTCTATACATAGACCCGAGTTTCTTGTTTACCGACTTAATGGTCAGGCTGACGTGTATCAAATTTAAGCTTGTGGTCTATGGTCACCCCTAGTAGTTTGGTGTGGGAGACAGGTTCGATTATGGTCCCATTGTTGGAGGACACGTGGAAGGTTGGGTTGTTGGTATTAGGAGGTTCTTTTCCTTGGGAGGTAATTGGTGTGGGGAAAAATAGAAGTAATTTAGTTTTGGTCGGGTTAAGTAAAAGCTTTAGTTCTGAGAACCATTTTTCAACTAAGGAAAAGCAGTTTTGGGTTGCAACTTGGAGTTTGGCGAGAGAAACGTCCGAGCAGATCAGGGTGGAGTCGCTCATGTATTGAATGCAGGTGGCTTTGGGAATGATCGAGTGTAGACCATTTATAAATAGGGAAAAGAGAAGGGGACCGAGAATAGATCCTTGGGGAACACCGATATTAGTGGGGAGTAGGTCTGATAGCCTGTTTTGCCACTGGACTGCCTGTTTTCTACAAGAAAGGTAGTCATTAAACCAACTTATGGTTGATTTGCTAAGATGAAAGGTTTCCAGTGTGTGAATCAACTGTTGGTGACTGACCATGTCGAAGGCTTTGGATAGGTCGAGAAAAAGCGCAGAGGATATCAATTTATTATTGTGGTTTTGGTTGACTGAGTCAACAAAGGAGAGGAGAGCAGTGGTTGTGCTATGATGGGGGCGAAAGCCGTGCTGGGTGTTAGACAGGACGTTATTTCGAGTAAGATGGGTAATGAGTTGTTTGTGAACGCAGCGTTCCATGATCTTGGCTAGAGGAGACAGTATAGCTATTGGTCTGTAGTTAGATGCGTCAGTGGAGGACCCACCTTTATGGAGAGGGATGATATAGGAGATTTTCCAGATTGAGGGAATAGAAGCTTCAGAAATGGACCGGTTGATCAAGACTGAAACAAGGTAGGCTATGGCGTCAGATGCTATTTGTAAGTAATTGGCTGGGAGTAAGTCAGCCGCTAAGGTGGTTGGTTTGAGTTTTTTCAAGAAGGTTCGAATATAGGAGGTAGATGTGGGTTGTAGGTTAAAGGAGGGTTGAGTTGGGTCTTTAGTTAAGGTTATAGCCGAGGGAGAAGTGGTAAGCTGACTGGCGAGAGACTGGATGGTCTCAGTAAAAAATTGGTATAGCCATCAAGAAAAGTTGGCTTTATTTGCAGACAATATTATTTTGAATCTGATAAAATCAGAAAAGGACATCTCAGTGTTGTGTAACATTTTGAGACAGTTTCAAGTCTTTTCTGGATGCAAAATGAATGAAGATAAAACATAAATGTAAACTAAGTACCCACACATGAACTGGTCAGCAATACTGAGATTTATGAAAAAATTACATAACAAAGTATTTAAGACCATACCTCTCAACTGTACAGATTTTCACAGAATGTCCAGATTTTTATCTCATAATTTCGGTCTGTTTTTCATAAAATTGTGGTTTTCTGGTAAAATATTGGCAACTTATTGAGGGTTTAAGTCAGAAAATAATGACAAACATTTAAGTTTTAGACTTCATACCCTTCAGAAAATTCATGCTAATGCAAAACCTGTTATTCATTATTCATTAAACTTTCTATGTTTATAGGAACAATATGTAAAAAAAAGTCCATATTTTTGGGCCTTTGTCCCCCATTATTTATGGCTCTGTCTAGATTTTTTGCTCTAAGAGGTTGAGAGGTATGTTTAGGACTATGGGTTAAAAAGGATTCTTTTATGGCAGCTAAGGCTATGTGGGACGAGACTAAACAAAAGATAATAAACACTGAGAAAAATGGAAGCTCTCGTTTATGGATAGCAAAATGTTATTTTCTTTTATGTAAATGTATGTTTGTTTATATCTTAAGTGATAATTTAATAAACGTGCTAAAAAACATCTGAAGCAGTGGATCAGAAAATATGAAACTTACAGCAGCCATTATGTAAACTGATTATTTATACTGGGCATCATACAAAGCTGAAGGGTTGTAAAGTGTTGTTATAACAACAAGAAATACATGTTTTATTTAGATAGTCTATACTGGGAATGCACCAACTACATTGAGACATTTGACTTATTTTTGCACCCTCCCAGGACACTGCCTGATAGCTCCACTCCACTGACTGCTGAGCACTGTTTACCTTCGCGGCACCTGTTTGTGTGGCACGCAGTAGTGCTGAGTGAGGAAGGCTGTCCAAACAAAAAATTGGCTGAGAAAGGCAATGATATATTAAGTACTGACAACCCCCGTTTCACTTAGACTAAGGCCATTAACAGTCCTCAATGATGTACTTGGCAGGTGGAATGCATCACAGGTAGTCAATCACAATGGCTGCACCTACAGCAGAGCACTATAAGGTTGCATACACCCTACAATCTGATTTCACCCCCATACTCTGCACTAGTGGAGTACAGACTTCGGAGTTTTAACTGAAGGAATGTTAGGGGCTGCTGCAGGTCTGCTATATAAGTATGTGCTAGATGCTGAGGTCAATGCTGCTGACCATTGGCCATCACTGAGAAGGGAAAGAGTGTTCAGGCCCAGGGTAAACTTCCAGGAGCTACATGAGCTGGAGACTGCAGAGTGATACATGGTGGAGAGGGACATACTACAAGAACTCACTGAGCTCTGCCGACCTCAACTCAGACCCAGAGCCAACAGAGGGGAAACCAGCCCAGTGGAAACAATGGTATGTATAGCTCATAAGATACTAGCTACAGGTACTTTTCAAAGACCAAGTGGGGACATGATGGGGGTCTCTCAGACATCAGCATCCAGGGTACTCCACTGATGCCATACTACCACATGCCAGTGAGCACATTTATTTTCCCCTCACCCTGACGTGAGGACCAGTATTATGCAACACTTATACCATGTAACACAGTACCCTGCGGTACCGGGTGCCATAGATTGCACTCATGTACATATCAAGGCCCCACTCGGTGAGGAAGGTAGAATCTACATCAACCACAAGAGGTATCACTCCATCAACTGCTAGGTCGTGTACAATGCCTAGGGCACTGTCATGAATGCGTGTGCTGGCAGCCCTGGCAGTTTTCATGACTTCCATATCTGGCAAGCATCACAGCTGTACCCAATGGTTGCTAGGGGGACATCCCACAAAGCCATTTACTGGGGGATGCTGGCTAAGCACTGGAACTGTGGATGATAACACCCACCCACAGAAGAATGCCATAATGAGGCACATGCACAAACTAGCAACATAATAGAACATGTGTTTGGGCTGCTGAAGTCATGGTTCTGATGCCTCTGTATATCTGGTGCAGCCCTGCAGTACTCTCCAACCACATGTTCACAGTATGTGCCATGCTACATAATAGGATATTGTGGAAACAGCTGCAGCAGGATCAGCAAAGGGAGGGATACACAGCTCCTCACTAGTGGCTAGGTCACCACAGCCACACCCACAGGGGGACTCCAAGGAGGAAACCCCTGAGGTTGTCCCTGTAGGCAGACATATGCGTGACCAGTATGCCCCGGCCTTGGCCAAGAGATGATGCATAGCACATGCACTGACACCTTACTCCAACTCACATGCATATTACTAAAAATGATGCCACTCAGCCCACACAACCTGTACCTAACCATGTATTGACTGTCTACAGCATGCATCAGACAGAGTCAGCCCCAACCTGTAGGACTATCAACTGCTGCATTCGCAAGGTAAATCACTCACCTATTCACCACTTGTAAGGGGTACTAGAATATGGTAGCATATGTATGGATCTGCCACATGTATGCAAGGGAATATAGTGGGGTACTGAGCTACTTGGAGAGATCTAACAGCCACTTGGGATAAGAAGTACTCTGTCCAATAGTATGTACTCCATAATATGCACTAGGCTACATGGCTGAAAAATCCACTCCATTATTCAAGGGAGATGGCAAACAGTGGGGTCATACAGCAGTCACACAACTGTCTATGCAGCAGACCATGGGCTGGTCGTGCCCCACCCCCAACACATCAGTGTACCCATACAACTTCTGTAACAGTAAATCTGCAATGATATATCAGCAGACCAGCCAATTCCAGGGCTGTGACATGGAACCTGGCAACACATACTGAACAATGGTTCAACGCATGCCTTGGACAAGCCCTATTGCCCCTGGCCACATGTTTGCCTATCTAACTAGGAGTCATTATCAACTCCACAAGTGATGAAACATCCTACAAAAGGGCCTCTCTGAGACCAATGACTGGTGTCGGAACCATGGCCTGAAGCTTAACACCAAAAAATGCATTATCATCCCCTTTGGGAAAAACTCAGTTCCTGCAAATTACCACACTGATGGGAGCTCACTGAAGGGGTCATAAGAGATCTGGACACCCAGGTCGACAGCCACCTCAACTTCGGCCACCACATTGCCGCTGTGGTCAGAAAGTCTTTCTATGTGGCACATCTTATAACCAAAGGTTTCACATCCAGGAAGAAAGAGGTAATCATCCCTCTCTACTCATCCCTCAGAACAATCATAGAATATAATGTCCTGTTTGGCATGTACCTGACCAGAAACCTACAGCAGCTGGAGAGCCCACAAAAGTACCTCAGAAAGAGGATCCTAGGCCTTAAACACATGTCCTACATAGACAGACTCAAGAAACTTCAGCTGTTCTCAGTCTCGTATTATCTACTCAGAGGTGATCTCTGCTTGACTTACAAAGCCATGTCCGACCCAGCCCTACTTGAAATGCTACACCTAAAGAAATCCCAAGTCCGCCATGCCACACGCTCCAGAGATCACAACCTCATTACCCCAATTAACAGAACATGCTGGAGGGACAGGTTCATCTCCCAAAGACTGCCCATACTCTGGAATAAGCTTCCCATTCATGTCAAGCAGATTACCTCACTGGCCCTCTTCAACAGAAATCTTGAAGAGTGGATGGGTAACAAAGTTCACTCCAGGGATCATTCCAGTTGCCCTATTGGTTAGGGGTACTGTGAACTAACATAGGGTGGCACTGTACCTGGGCAATTTTTTGGGGCTAGGCTTGTAAAGGATCCAGGGTCATTAGCCTAGTACACACCTGTGAACAATTAGCCTGTGATGGTGACAACAGATCATAAAGCACTATACTTACGAATATTCTACTGAGAATGTTTCTGAGACTACAGAGAGTGACTTATAAGCCAGGCAAGGAAATTAATATAACAGATAACTCATTTATATCTACTAAAGTAAGATCAGGATTTGCTTGCTGAAGAAAGTACAATTGCATTAGGAACCTACTACAACTGTAAATGTTTGAGTATGGTGACTGTTGCAGTAATAACTCCTGGGACTTCTGCAGTAGAGGACCCGATGGCTTGCCTAACTTCCACAGCTTAGCACCCTTTCCCCACTAAGCTGGGCAAGTGCCCCTAGCACCTTGGTGTCAGCCCATCAGTGGTATTGACAGACATCTTCTCAAAACATCTTTGGTTCCTTCCTGCCCTGGTAATATAGTTTGTATGGGCTGACCCCAGGGCACTGACTGGTCTGGGGGAAGTAATCACCATGAAGACAGTCCAAACAAAGGGTCCCAAGCTGCCTAAATGGGTTCTAGATCAAGCTGAGGAGGGGGAGGAACTTGTTTAGGATAAAAAAGAGAAAGAGAGAGAGTAGAAGAAATAGAGATTAGGTTATCAACTGTTACCCAAGGATGCCCACAGAAAGCAGAGAAAAGGGGGAGAGGACCGGTACTTTGATAAAGAACATACTTGAACTCACCATTTACCCATCCCCACACTTCTACTCCTCCCCCTCTCCAAACATGCATGTACTGTACATAATACTCTTTTACTCATTACCCTTCTTGGAAACTGCATTATTCTGCTTATGCAAAACAAACTTTGTATCATAGCATCTTAAAATTGTATATTTTGTCAGAAAATGGTGTTAATACTGTTTGTTGTTCCTTAGACTGTCTTGTAAATTTTTTTATCCCCATGCTGAGCCTGAAAAGGGTCCAAAGAGAGCAGTGTTTTACCCCAGTCAGAAATGAAAAATAATATAAAATAAGTATCTACAATTCTGGCACGTTCTCAACACAGCTGTAGTATGTACATCATACAGTTCACTGTTGCAGTAATAACTCTTGGGATGCTTCTCCAAGCTTACATACCAGTAAGTGCCTGCCATTTAGAGGGGTAGACAGGCATTCCTGCAGAATGATCTTGTAAAATCCTGTCCTGGCTACAGATGCAATCTCCAAATGTTTGGAGAAGGGGCAGACAGATGACTGCTTTCAGGACTGATTAGGTATTGACCCCTCCTCGCAAGGAAGGCAGTTGCGCCTGCAATGGGCTTTTGCCATAAAAGCAGTAATACAAGCAAATGTAATGACCTACCAATTAAAATATGGTCTATTTGCTACTAGGTTTATCTTCCTTGCCCTTTTCAAATAAAATGAACATCCTTTCAAAATTTCTTTTCTTCCATTCTTTTGTCCTGTCCAAGTAAAATCTCAATTGCCTACACACATCAACAGGTATAAAATTCCTTCCCCCTTGTTCTGGGGTGAGGTTAAAAAAAAAAACACACACACACACACACCTAAACACAGTGGTGAATGGCATGAAGCATACAGGTAGGGATAGTGCATAGATTAACGCCACCATTGTGGAAGATGCAAAATGTTTTTTTTCAAATGACAGCCAACAATTCAGGAATCTTCTTGCAGACGTTAAACAATAACACAACAGCTTTCCAGTTACATAGCTGTGTATGTGTGTGTGTGTGTGTGGGGGGGGGGGGCAAAAGCAGCTGATTCAAAGAGTGGCAAAGTTAGTTTCTCCAGAGCAGAGCTGAGGTTCCATGGTGGAGTGGAGTAAGTTTGTTCATAGGGAGCCTCAAGTGCTAAACTCCCTTGCGGAACTACTTTACAAGTAAAAAGGGAGGGGGATTCCAAAGTAGGCAAGCTGAAATGGATCAAACCTCTATCATCACTGAGGCATTATACAACAATGTTTTGTAAAGGTGTAATAGGTAAGTCAGGTTCAAGGACAGAGATGCTGTAGTTGGGTGCTGCCTCTACTTTGGCACCAAAGGGAAAGTCTATTTGGCTTAGCAATGATCTTCCCTCAGAATGCAGAACAGTTTGTAATTCAGTGCTTCTGTATTCTGTTTATCTCTTACCTGCTTAAAATTGCATACTGCGTCTGCCCCATCCCCCATAACACATTAAGCTAAAGTTTCTGAAAGAGCTCCAATATTGCCTTTAGTATGCCTCTCTAGCTAGCCTGCTTTTCCATAATAAGACTGTCTCAGCTCCCCATCCATTATGATAATCTGATTTCCAAAGTCCCTCCCATCTTTCATTGTTACTGACTGTTGTATAAGCTATTTATGTTCTCTTCCCACCCACTGATCCATAGTTCCACGATACTGAGTGCCCACCCAGCAAACCAGTACTGCTCGAGTAAACCTCCTTTACTACATATTGTCTCCTGCTCATTTTCCAAGAGCTCAGGAAAGCTTGAAGTCTTACCTTGTATTTCAGAAGTGTTTTACCTGTATCCAGTGCCATCCAGGCAAAGTTAAGTATCTTTGACTGCTAAATCGCATTAAGTTATTTTGAATGACTGCTACTGTTTCTGCTTTTGTGTGTGCATTTTACTGATTTTTTTTTTAAGTTGCTCTTTCGCCCTTCAGCAAGAGATTTCGAGCTAGTGGTTTCTGGTAGCATTGCACTTGTGGGTCTCTTCTACTGTGTTTTCACACTAGGAGGACCGCGTTTATTTATCTTGTGACAGGAGGTGATTGCCTGATCTATCTTGAGATAGGAAATATAAAAAAGGATTTATAGTATAGTCACTGTACTGGCCAGAGGGCTCATTAGTTAGTTTCCTGTTATTTCTGTGCTGCTGTAAATTTTGTTCATTTGTGTGGGTTAGCAGTGCCCTGCACAGTACCAAACTAGAAAGAACAGTTCTTAAAAAGTGGACCCTGTAAAGAAGCAATACAGCTCAACTCCCTTGCCCACCAACAAGCTTACAGCAGCTAGATGGGAGTCAAGTGTCAATGCCAACAGACTTAGTTGAATTCAGTACTGTGTAAACATACTCCAATAAAGCAGACTTAATAGCCATCTAACCCAAATACACCACCCAATTGCAGCTCGCAAATCAAAGGAATGGACAGTATGGATATGCAATTTCCTAATTTCTCTGTAGCCAGACTGGTGGATATGGGCATCTTGAGGCAATATAGCAATCATCTTATGTTTACTGACAGCCAATTAATCCTTAAAAATGCAGACAAAAGTTTGAAAGGTGTACTTACACAATGATATAGGGTTAAGCTGCGGTGGTACAGCGGTAGCATTGTTGCCTCAAAGCAAGAGGTTCTCCTGTTCAACTCACGGCTGGAGTGCCTTCTGTGTGGAATCTGCATGTCCTCCCTGTGGTCGAATGGCCTCCGAAAGACATGCGTGAATGGGCGTGGCTTCGCTGAAGGTTGCCCATCAGGCTGGCAACTTGGCAACATAAAAATCTACTGCCAATCATTAGCGGACCGGAGTTCCGCTGTGGCGACCCCTAACCGGGAAAAGCCGAAAAGACAAACACCACCAACAACAACTTACACAATGATATGGGATGCTAAACTCTTGTATATGAGTGCACATCAAATTGTTGAAACCATGCACACAGCATCTACATCACACAGACTGATGTATGCTGAAGCATTTAAAAGCAATCAAACAACAAAGATTGCCTAGAACACACGTTGTCAAAGCTATGTCTCAGCAAGCTCAAAGGCACTCAGAAAAACAACATCTAACACCACGCATACTGTCACTCTCAGTGGAGCCCCAAATGTTAGTCCCCTAAGGTAAGCAAACACATTTCCCAGGACTCTCGTCATAGGGGACTCCACTGTAGGACATACTGATGCCCATCTATAACCAGGCTGAACAATGAGAAGATAACAGTTAATTGCTTATATAGAGCCAGAATCTGCCAAATCACGCACACACTCAAGTCATTACGCCACAGGTAGCAGAATGAGTCCACCACAGTCCATGTAGGTGTAAATCATCTGAGATGTACCTCTCCAAACTATAAGGAGAGAGACATTACGGAACATTCAGACTGTGCATCAAGGCTGGTATGAGCCTAGCACTGAACAGCACATTACCATCACTGAGGATGATGCCACAATATGAGCAAAAAATGACCGATTTCAACTACTGGCTGTCTTTCTGGTGTCATTCGAAGAGGATCCAATATTTCTCATCTTGGGAGGACATGGTTAATAGATCACATTGCTTTGCCAAGAATGTTATGCACCTCTCCCCTTTACGCTATCGAATACTGGCTACAGCTTTATCCACCCCCACAGTACCCTTTTTAATCAATGCCAAATTGACAAACCTACTGACATAACAAAATCAACTCAATTGAACCTCAAGGTGTTACTGCTCAGCGGCAGGAATCTAAAAAAAAACTACATTCCCTGCAAGCCCTGCTCGCACTCGAGAATACAGACATCTGTGCAGTTACCAAGACATGGATTAAAATGGCAGACAGTACCCCAGTAGTGCAAGGTTTCAATGCCTTCCACACTTTTAGGCTACTAGCTGCACAGCCAAGGGCTATAGGAGTAGATGCCTCAATACACATTAGTAATAAGTATACCACTAGGGTGGTCAAATAGGATGAAATGCTGGAGTTCCTCCACATGCAGATCACCACAGACAAAATCCCATTCCATATCCTATAGGTTGCCCACCATGTCCCAAGAAGCTCATAATGCATACTTGGACCTACTGGAGGCACTAACCATCCAATCTTACACCCTACTCCTGGGAGACTTTAATTACTCCTCTACAGACTGGGAATCCTACAAGGCCTCAAACCTACAGGCACAGAAATTTCTGGACTTCGTAAATATAAATGCCTTTGATCAAACAGTGAATACACCCACAAGAGGCTCCAGCATTATGGACCTCATGCTTAAAAATATGGGAGAATGCTGCACTCCCCCCGAAATGTGTCATCCTAACTGGTTAGGTCAAACCATAAAGTTGTCTCCCTCAGAATCAATCAATTCTGTAAACCCATTAAAACCAGTAAAAGGAACTATTCCAAGGCAAATTACCTTTTATTAAGTAATGGACAGTCAAACTTCAATGCCACTCCAAACCCAGAAAACACAGCACCCTATGCTTAATTGCTCTCAGAAACTCTGTACAACCATGTCAATGGCTGCTTAGAGGCTGTACCTACCAGAAGCAAGCCCAGGACTAGCCCTAGGAACAAACAGCCCTGGTGGCATCCAAATTAAACAGTTTATACAACAAAAGGAAATGAATTATGGCAAAAATCAGAATGGGTAATTCCTATAAAAATAAAAACTCTCTCTTCAAAGTAAATAAGCAACTAAAAGGGCTACGTAGGTCAAGCAAAAGCAACTTCGAGATTAAGACAGCCTTCCGGGTAAAAGACAACCATAAGGCCTTCTACAGCTATGTCAGAAACCTCAAGGGCTATATAGCAATGTGATGAATTGGTAGTTAATAGTGCCACATTCACTGAGCCTGGTGATACAGTGAACTTGTTAGTGGAAGAATTCAGTTCCAACTTTGCCCCCCCCTCACCCCCAATCACTCTCTCAAAAATACCCTCAAACATAATCTCTCCAACTGTAACTGGGGAGCATGTACTGGCTGCACTCACTAAACCCAAGAACATGGCCTCAATGGGCCCCAAAAAAATCCCAGGATCTCTCCTGAATAGCCTAGAATATGACTTATCAGGACCCCTGGAGCCATAATTTAACTAAAATCTTAAAACAGGCTTTTGCCACATGAATGAAAGACTGTAACAGTCATTCCCTTTCATAAGTGAGGACCTTCAACAGATTCTAAAAATTACAGACCGTTATTCTGACTAGCCTTGTTTGCAAAGCCATGGAAATTATCAACAGGGACATAAGAGACCTCCAGACACTTGATTCATCCCAATTTGATTTTGGCAAAGGAAGGTTATGCTTGCTAAATCAGGAGGACTTCTTTGAAAATGTCACTAAGACAATGGATGAGGGGAAATGGTGTATACTGGCTAAAACATATGAAACAATACCCCACTCAGACATTGTCAACAAACTTAAGGAACCAAGTATAAACCCCTATCAAACATGCTGGATATCTAGCTGGCTCACTAATAAGACCCAGGAGGTTATAACTGTTGAGGCCATCTCCACAAAGAGGTCGGTCATCAGTGGAGTACCCCAGGGCTAACTGCTGGGCCAACTCTTCTTTGGCGTCTACTTCTTGGATGTCAAAGGCCTTCGGCTAACCAAGTTCACAAATGATTGCAAACTGGGAGCAGTCACTGAATCTCACCCCCTCCCCCCTCCCCAAAGAAGAGAACAACCTTCAAGAAGGTTTAATACAGGCAAATGCTTGGTGTAAAAGCTATGGCTTAAAATGGAATACCAAAAAATGCATTATAGCACCTTTTGGGAAGTGTACCACCCCAGGTATCATCATTAATTCATCATCAATAAAACACCCTTAAAAGTTGATTCACTAGTCAGGGATCTGAGAAATCATGCAGACAGCAACCTAGCCTTCAACCAGCACGTATCCAAGGTAGGAAAACAATCTTTCTATGTTGCTCAATTTACAAGCAAGGTCATGGCATCTAGGTCCAGAGAGGTCATCATACTGCTGTACTCAGTCCTTATCAGACCCATTATAGCATATAATGCCCCCTCCGGTACATACCTGACCAGACACATGCAGCAACTGAAATATCCATAAAGGTTCCTTACAAAAAGAATACAAGGAGTAAACACAATGTCCTACATTAATTGCCACACACAGGTAATCTGGCATACAAGGCATCTTTAGACCCTTTCTGATGAAGCTTTAGTACAGCCACAAAACCAAAAGCATCAAGAACTACTAGGTCAAAAGACCTAAATTTTGCTTGGACATAAACAGGACGTGTTGGAGAAACGGATACATTTCCCAGATAATTTCCATTCACTGGAACTGACTCACCATCCATGTGAAGCAGAGTTCCTACCTATCCCTAATTTAAGTGCAACTTGGTCTAATGGATGGGTAATCAGAAATTTTCTACTGGTCTGGCTCCTGTGTCTCTGATGTATATAAATCAAATTTGTGGGTCACACTTTGGTTGCCATACTATGCTTATAAGGCTCCTAGTGGTCTTTAGCCTAATATACAGAACGTTCTTAAAGTGTATGCCTAAATGGAATGGGTATTGTGTAACCTCTTGTTTTGAGTCAAGAGGTCTATATGTTGCCTCAACAATAGTGAGTGCTAAACAGAGATGCATTTTTGGACTTAATTCACAGATGTTTGATGCTGTGCTGCTGTTATGCTAGTGCAAGATTATCTAAACTGCCTGTTTTCTGGAGAAGCAAAAAAGTCCACCTCTGGCACACCTCACTGTGGACTAAGTCCAGAAATGCATCCCTGTTTAGCACTCATTCTTGTGGGTATACCGATGTCCTGCTCAGCTGTTGTGCAACAAGGTGTTTTTTTTTTTAAGAAACACCTTTATTAAACTATCACATATGATAGACAATCATACATTTATATAAATGAAAAGAAACCATATTGACATAATCTTAGTTGCAAACATTATATATCACAAACTATATTGACAATTTTAGCTACAAACATTATACATCCCTTATCTAGCTGGTCATTCTCAGTCAAACATTACATATCTCATTCAAATCTGGCATCTTTTAAACCTTGTTCCTCCTCTGTATGTATTGTTCCCAAAATACCATTTTTTCCTATATAATTTCCTCTTACCCTTTTCTAAAGATCCCGGTTCTAGTTGTTTTATCTCTGTTATTAATTCACTGCTTCCAGTAAAGTTGCTTTAGACTTTGATTTCCATGTTCTAGTAATTGCTTTTTTGCCAACCACTATAATTAGACTCAGCAAGGCAATTCCTATTCTGTATCATAGCTCAAAATTAATTTCCTTAGTTACACCAAGTTGTTCACTCAGTATCTCTGACAGAGCAATCTACAGAGAATCTTTAAAGTCTGTCAACTTATTACACTCCAAGAAAATATGTTCCTAATTATCTCTTTCTTCTCCATCATACCTCCACCATTTGCTGTCAACCTGAGGAAAAATTCTTTGGAGTCTACTTGGCATATAAAAATACCTATGCAAACACTTCCAAGCAAAGATCCTATATCCTATAGATGTTGCTGCATATTTGGGAGACATACATATACCTCCATTATTTCTTTGTGAATTGCTTATCCAAATCTCTCTTCCCAATCCTTTCTAACCTCCTCTGACTGATTTGTATATTTATCATGCCATATTTTCTATACTCTATTAATTACTCCTTTTTTAACAGCAGCTTATGTTCTAAATTCTACTAAAAACTCTACCAATGCTGGTCTTTCACTTAGGATCCCCACAGTTCTTTCTCTTTGCCTATACTCTGATATCAATCCTTGATAGGGAAGGCAATCTCTAGCTTGCAGTCCAAATAAATTCGTAGCCTCTTCTCATTCTATTACATTTCCCTCTCTAATTACTTGCTCCCAATACCTTGATTCTTTTGTCAGTTTTCTCCAATAAATTCCAGCCACCTTTTGCCTATTGTCTGTATCCCTAATTGTAGTCATCCCTATCGTCAGAATCTCCTTTCTCCATTCCTGCATTGGCTTAGTTCTTAGAGTACTTTTTGTTAGTTTACGAATATAATATTCTGTATGGTTATTGTTTTTCTCCTTAAGGATCTGCATCGAAAATCCCAGTCTCTCCTTGTTTTTTAAGTTTTCCTGTTTTATTATCCCTTTCCAATTTGAATTATAGGTTTCCGCTTGTACTATGTATAGGAGCCTTAAGCGTGTAGCTCTGAAATACCCCTTCAAATCAGGTAATTCCAAACCGCCTTGTTTAGTTGGAAGAATAAGCTTATCCCATTTGACTCTTGCCATCTTTCCCTCCCAAATAAAATGCTTCAGATCTTTATTAATTGCTATCTACAACTTCTCCTCTGGTTGATAAAAATAAGCCTGACCTACATATAAAAATAAAGGGACTAAAAACATTATAACTGCTTGTATATTGCTATCCATATCCACATAACAGAGCTTCCAATTTCTCAGTTTTTGTATTATCTTTTATTTAGTCTCTTCCTACAAATCCTTAGCTGCCACACAACAATCCTTTTTTTAATCCATACTCCTAAGTAATTCATTTTATCGTGTCCCCATAAATATGGATATTGCTGAACAAATTAATGTGCGGGTACATCATTTAAAGCTAATGCCTTTATTTTAGTTTCCGTAATTTTGCATCCAGAAAACATTTGAAACTGTCTCAAAATGTTCCACAACAATGAAATGTCCTTTTCTGGTTTTAGCATGTATAAAATAATATCATTTGCAAACACAGCCTGCTTTTCTTGACTACCATACCAATTATATTCTTGAATTTCTGAGCCTGTTATTTTCTTTGCCAATGGTTTTAATATAGTGCAAATGAGAGAGGAAAGAGGACACCCCTGCCTG
The DNA here is from genome assembly GCF_019279795.1 of Protopterus annectens. Lineage (NCBI taxonomy): Eukaryota > Metazoa > Chordata > Ceratodontiformes > Protopteridae > Protopterus > Protopterus annectens. The sequence continues at coordinate 1,107,113,714 of NC_056732.1, forward strand.
GTTCCTCTGCTCTTTCAGAAATTATCAGATAGGAAGCCACCCACTTTAATTTTCACCTGCAATCCCTCAAACATCCTGCTAATCGACCTTAACATTTTATCAGGGAATGGAAATACTTCCATTGCCCTGCTCATAAACTCGCAGCTTAATCTGTCAAATGCTTTCTCTGCATCAAGACCAACCAATGACATTAGTATTTTTTTACATTCAGCTTCCTTCTGGATCATCGATGTTCTGTCAATGTTGTCAAATGCTTGCCTCCCCTCCTGGAAACCACACTGATATAAATCTATCAATTTTGGGATCACCTTTGCCATTCTTTTAGCCATTATACACAGACACTTTATAATCATAGTTTAAGATTGAAATGGGTCTGCATGAAGCTGGATTTGATAGGTCTTTACCCTCTTTAGGTATTACAGCCATCACCGCTTTCTTCTAGGATGTTGGTGTTTCTCCTCATCTTAAAATACTGTTAAATAAAAATTTCCAGATCTTTATCAGATTTTTTCCCTCCTAGCTTCCAAACTTCCACAGGAATACCATCTACTCCTGGAGACTTTCCTATGCATTGATTATACATCACTATTTTTATCTCATCTCCTCCTATCCTGTTAGTAATTGAGCTTCACCTACCTCTAACCTTTGCATATTTAATTCTGCCATAAACATTTCCATTCATACCTTTTCTTAATCTCCGTATTTCTCTGCTTTATACAGACACAAAACTTCTGAACTATTTCTAGTACCTGTACAGGATCTCTTATTTTCCTTGTTATAGGCTCCCTAAACTTGGTGACAACCCTTTCTACTTCCTGTTGTCTTAGTCGTTGCACTAAAAGTTTTTGAGCTCTGGTGTTATTGTCAAAAAAAAAAAAAACAGTTGCTTAACAGCAATCTTTCTAAACTCATGCATATTATTGAAGCAATCCTTTATTTTCTGCTAAGCATTCTGCAATTGCTCCTCTTCTTGTTGTGTAAGATTCCTTCTATTCTGCAATACTTTAATCATTGTCAGTCCCTCTAAATAATTCTTGTTACTTATTAACCATCTCTCGCTTTCTTTTATTTCCACCCCATTTTTAAACTCCTCTTTAATTTTATCCCACTCCTTAGGTATATTATCAGAAGAAATGTCTATCTTCTCTAATAACTCCCAAACAATTTCCCCTACCCATTCCCTTAAATTCCTCTCTTTTCAACAGATAGGTGGGAAAGCTTCACTGTCTCAGTTTTATTTTATTACTATGCGTTTTTATTTTAGTTATTGACACGTGATCAAATATAGTTATTGGATGCATATCAAAACTTTCAATTAAATGCATGTGTTCCTGCGAAATGTAAGTTCTGTCTAGCCTAGTCCAGGTTTTGTACCTTGGAGAATAATATGTAAATTCACTCTGAACTCCTATTACTAAATTCATATTTTCCATGCCAAATATTTTCATGAATTTCTTCAAAAGTCTACCCTCCTTTGTTATATATTCCTTTCTGCCCCCCCCCCGAGATAAATCTTCACTACTGCAAATTAAATTCCAGTCCCCACCTATAAGTAAGATTCCCTGCTGAAAACTGATTTCTCCCAGAATCTTCTTAGGCTCTATTACAGCAGTTTTAGGTGGAATATAAATACATGCCAGTAGCTCCTTAGTACTACAAATCTATCATTAGTATCTTTTATCCCCTTCTACCACTATTGCTGTTCTTTTCCTTTGTCCGAGGTATTCAGCTGAATAACCATCCTGAAAAACTTTCTTTATCAAATTCACATGTTCAGTTCTTTCCAAATACATCTCCTGTAGCATACCTATTTGCACACTACATTTTTAATATAGTTCATTATTCTTTCTTTTTTGTGTATCTCTCTGAGACCATTAACATTTAAAGATAATGTAGAAAGCGTTCTTATGTAAAAAAGATATCATTCCCAGCTTTTAGCTGTAACAGCTTTTTTAAGTATCTAGTTCCAGCTTTTGTGTTACAAGTACACACTGTTTGGCAGTTTGATCTTTTATACAGCTGTTTCTTGTCATATCCATTTGAGCCTATGTCAGATCTTACAATTTTTTTGTTTTATTGAAAGCTCTCAAAAAAAAAACCCAAATACACCTCAATACACCCCTAAATCCTATTAACTTAACACAAATGCACAAAGCTGTCGCTTATTCATCTCTAACAAATATGACAAGAAGGCTGGAGTTTTCGTTTAGATGCTTTAATACATAGAAACACAGCAGGATGGATAACAGCATTATTAAATATGAACGAACTAGTTAACAGACAGCTCTCACATACATACATGTTTACATCTCAACAGCTAACTACAAAATGGCAGTCTAGCTTGCATGTGTTCAGTATTTATACACTTGTGCAAGCCTTTGGATAGCTTCTTAAAGGTATATACACATATATTGATATACATTCTCCCTCTTAAAAAGACTGCCCTTTGAAAAAAAACATTAGAGATAGACATGTATTAGTATGTACATTGGAAACAAAACACAATGTTCATGTCTAAGTTGCTTTGTATCTGCTACAGGGTTTAAATATGTGACCATATCTTTTAACATAATAATCTGGACCAAATTTAGCAATAGGGACAGTCTGAATTGCACAAATCATATCAGGAACTACTGGATTCGACACAGGAACAGGAATGTCCTCTGGAACTTCCTCTGGAATTGGAACACCAGACAACTCACTCTGAGACAGAGTCTTTCTTACTTGGATATGTGCTGCGGTACAGGCCCAGACAATGAAGATTGCTCCATCTGACTCCACTCTTAACCAATATTCTTTATGAAACCAATCCGATCATAACCTCTAGACATTTGCATCCTTAGCATTTCTTCTCATAATGGATTGAGCGGTTTTCTGCTCTTATTGTAGTAAAACTTCTGGGTTAAGCATTTCTTCAACAGATTGGCTTTCATTAACCTATTGTTCTTGACACTTGAAATCAACAACTGACTACTAATTTGATAATGTGGTTCTGGTTTGTCTCGAGAGAAGTCTATAAGCAGGTGAACCAAGATGTTTATCACAAGGAACATTTTTAAAATTCAAGAGACTCGGAAAAAAACATTAACTCATTTTGACTTCTCTAGTAACTGTTTTCACTTTGAACTGCACATTCTGCCAAACCATTTTACTGCGGGTACTCTGGACTACTTGTGACATGAGTAAAGTCCCATTGTTTAGAAAATCTTATGAACTGTTGGCTTGTAAACTGTGTGCCATTTTCAGAAATAACTTTGTGTGGACTCGTCCACGGTAGTCCAGAAATCTGGTTAAGCTAAAGTGGTTCCTTCTGTTGATGTGGCTTTGTACTAGTACACACTAAACAAGATGAAAGTATTCTCTCAATGTCTTGTGACATACAAGGACAAAATACTAGTTCTCTCACCCTTCTTTTGGCAGATTTGGTTCTTGGGTGACCACAGTGCAAGATAGTAATGTACTCTGGTTGCAAGGACTTTGGAACAATTACTTTTGGACCTTTCATGATGATACCATTGTCAGACAAAATTTCATCTCTGTATGGAAAATAAGGGTGCACTTCTTAAGGTAAACTAGATTGATCTGATGGCCAACCTTGACTGATAAAGTGGATGAGCCTTTGTAAAACTGGATCTGTGGCTGTGTGATCTCTCAACTCAACAAGATCTGTGGAAGAAAATTTTCTCACCTCCATAACTTCAAAATCAAGGTTCTCATTCTTGTGTTTTCTATGCTATTTCTCGGTGATCTGGATAATGTATCAGCAAGATAAAGAAGTTTGCCTTTCTTATAGACAAGATTGAAATTGTACTTTTGCAATCTGAGCATTATGCACTGTAATCTGGCTGGGGCTGAATGCATATGCTTTCTCAAGATAGTGATTAAGGGTTGGTGGTCTGTTTCAATCTGGAGAGGTCTACCATAAACATAATCATGGAATTCTGAACACAGACACAATTGCCAAAAGCTCTTTCTCGATATGGGCATACTGCATCTCAGTTTGGGTAACAGTTCTCAATGCAAAGGCAATAGGTTGATCCTAGACCAAATTTTGAAGCATCATAGGAAAGTGTTACTGGCTTGGGAACATTATAGTATCTGAGTGTTGGTGGACTAGCAATTCTGTTTCAGGACTTCAAATGCTCTTTGGTACTGCTCTAACAGAAGATCAGGATACATCTTTACATGTCAGCTCTCTGAGCAGTGCTGAAAGTTGGTTCAAATCTGGAATGAACTTGCTTATGTTGTTGACCATGCCAAGAAAACGCTGTAGGGCTTCAACATTATCTGGTGCTGGTATCTCAAGAATGCCTGTTTGTTTTGAAGGGTCTGGTCATAGGCCTGTACTTGTAAATAAATGACCAACATAAGTAACTTTGTATACCTTGACCTTGCATTTAAATGCACCGAGCTTAAGATTGACTTGACATGCCCTTTCCAGAACTTTTCTTAGGTTTCTGTCATGTTCTGCCTCATCACGACCTCCTACCAGTATGTCATCTACTATAATGGCACAAGGACATCCAGAAAACATTTGCTCCACTGCATGGTGAAAGACATCACTTGCAGAATTTATCCCAAATGGCCTTCTCAAAAATCTGTGCCTACCAAATGGAGTACTAAAAGTAGTGAGCAATGATAATTTCTTGTCAAGCTGAATTTGTCAAAACAAACTCTTTGCATCTAAGACGGAACAAATAGTGGCATTTGGCATCAGAGCTGCGATTTCTTCGACTATGCACATTGGATGATGAGGACTCTTAATGCTTTGTTCAAATCTCGTGAGTCAATACATATTCTGATGTCATCTGAGCTTTTCTTGTGAGCTACCACCATGGAAGATCCCCATTCATTTGGAGTTTCAACTGGACAAATCACACCTTGTCACACCATTTTATCTAACTCGGCCTTGACTCTCTCCTGCATGGTAATTAGAACTTTATGTGCTAGCCTGAAAACTGGACTAACTTCATAGAGTACACAAATGGAAGCTTGCCTAGTTTGTCTTCAAACAGATCAGCATAGGTAGAAAAAATGTACTAGGCAAAATTAGAGTAGTGGTCTTTTAAGCTAAAATGATGGACTTCCTTATTAAATGAAAGCAGTCCCATTTTCAAACCGTCTCTGAGCCCTAATACTGACTAGACTAACCTCTTCACCACGTAAAATAATAAGGTGTAGCTTCTTCCAGCAGAATAACATGAAGGCACTTACTGAGCCTTCGGTTTGAATTTCTTCACCTCCATAAGCAACAAGCTTTGCACAACTTGCCAAATCAAGCCTTTCACCTTTACACGGTCTCGCAATTGTTTCTGCTGACATAACATTGCACTTGGAACCTGTATCAATTCTGAGCTCTATTGGTTTGCCATTTATCCAAACAGTACAAAATACTTAATTTTTTACCCTTAAATCTACTGCATTGACTGTTTCATGAAGTACTGACACTTCATCAACATAAAGAGTAGAATTGCCACTGTTAAACTGATCAACTAATTTCTTAAAATGCTCCCTTTTAATAAAAAATGTTGGCCTTTTGATTTACAAAACCTTTTGAAATGATTCCACTTATTGCATTTGTGGTATTGTTGACCAACAGCTAAACATTTTTCACATTTTAGATTCATGACTTCCACCACAATTACAGCAGTTGGCAATAAAGCTGGGTTGGGCCCCATTCTGAGTTTGCTGACTCATGCTTCACTTGAGAATGTGCAAACTCTGGAATTTGCTGAAAAGTTGTGGGGTTTACAAGTGAGTGCTGCAGGGGTTACATTTGTTGCCAAAAAGAACTCCAGCTCTATTCAGTCGCTTACCGCTTGCTCAGAGGTGACCTTTGCCTAACATACAAGGCCATGTCAAACCCAGATTTGATGAATATGCTTCACCTCAAAAGATCTAGATCCATCAGAGCCACAAGGGCGGGAGACTTAAACCTCGACACGGCTATTAATAGGACGTGCTGGAGGGATAGATTCATCACCCAAAGACTCCCTATGCTGTGGAACAAAATCCCGGTACATGTGAGGCAGAGCACCTCGCTGGCCTTGTTCAAGAGAAATCTTGACCAATGGATGGGAGATCGCAAATATACCCCAGGGATTACCTCAGTGTCACTGCTCGACAGAGGCACAGCAAAATAATGGGTATAGTTCCCCATACTAAAGGGGTGGCGTAAGCCACAAAACGATGGGCTAGGCTTGTAAATGCCCTCGGGCAGATAGCCTAGTATGAACCTATGAAACCTATGAACCTATGTGCTTTGGCCTGTTTCTTTTAATAATGTGCTGCATATTATCAACATGAGCTTTATCATTGTGTCTTCTACAGCTGTTCTTGTTTGTAAGCATATTTGTGTGCTGTTCTGTAAGCTCGTGTATCTGACAAGTATTAATGGCCTTATTCAAAGTTAAATCACTGTCACGAAAATGTTTCTTACAGCATCAACTTTTATAGTACACACAAATTTGTCCTTTATCTGCATATTTTAGCTTTATCTCTCAGGTCAGTTATATATGCTGCAAAAGTTTCACCAGGCTTTTGATCCCCTGTATTAAATAAGTGCCTTTCCATTGTAACATTTGTCTGGGGGTTGCACATTTCTCTAAATTTACGTTTTAAGCACTCGGGGTCCTCCCTTGACTCAGCCAGTACAATATTATGGTTTTCCCCCTCTCCTGTATAGATAGCAGGTGCATATACAAATGAGCACTCCCTTTCTATGGCTTCTGACCCAGCTAAATTAAGTAGAATAAATGCATTTGTATGGTCATATTTACCAGAAAATGCAGCCTGTATGAAAATGTCGTACTCATGCTCAAACACTCTCCAGTTCTCAGTAATATTACTATCAAACAACTGCACTCGGTTTTCGAAATCCATCTGCCATTGCCCAGAAAGTATGTACAAACACACTGAAAATATAGCCCTTGTAATTATATATGAACAAACAGTTCTGTGAGCTTGTAATAATATTCAAATGCACAATAAACTCTTTGAAATACTGTACTTAGCGAAATATGCTCAGTAATGGCTGTACTTGGCGAAATTTGCCCAGTAATGGCTGTATTTTGTGAAACAGCTTTACTGTAACACTGCACAAACATGCGTACACTTTAAACACTTCTGATAACTCGGATATCTTTGTTTAATACAAAAAATACATGCTTTGCGAAAATGCGGTCATTTCCCTTTATTTTATTTGTTTTATGCAATTCGGACTATATTTCAAACATTTTCCAAAGTACTTTGAATATTTTTATCAATATGATACATATCTGTTTATGCAAATATAATTTAGAATGTTGTGTGCCTCGTTTCATATTATATAAAAAGAAATAGTGCTGAGCAAGTTTTAATACCTGAAATTCATTTCTGACCTGTTTTGCAAAGTTTGCACATTTTAGGGATGCTCTGCTCATCTATATTCCTCCAGCTCTAAGCAAGTGCCTCTAGTCATTTTACCCAACCCGCCTTCAATTTCATGCCCCTTGGATATGCCGGTTTCTGATTCCTTGTCCTTTAGACATGCAGCTTCTGACACCATGTTGCTCATTCATCTCTAACACACATGACAAGAAGGCTGGGGTTTTCGTTTATAGGTTGGTACTAGGCTATTGGCCCTAGGGCCTATACAAACCTAGCCATAACAATTCCCTGGCTATTTCTTCCCACACTATTTACTTCCCTGGACCCCTGTCTAGTACGGCGACTGATGTGATCCCCAGGGTGAATTTCCTTTCTCCCATCCAATCATCAAGGTTCCTTCTGAAGAGGGCCAAAGAGGCGCTCTACTTGACATGTATGGGCAGTCTATTCCAGAGTCTGGGGAGTCCCTGGGTCAGGAACCTATCCCTCCAGCATGTTTTATTCATTGTGATGACAAGGTTTAGATCACTGGAGCTTGTGGCTCTGAGGGATTGGGATTTCTTTAAGTGTAGCATGTCCAACAGCTGTGGGTTTGACATGGCCTTGTATGTTAAGCAGAGATCGCCTCGGAGCAGACGATATGTGACAGAGTACAGCTGGAGTTTTTTAAGACGGTCAGCATAGGGCATCAGCTTTAGGCCTGTGATTCTTTTAGTGAGGTATTTCTGCGGCCTTTCCAGTTGTTGCAGATGTCTTGAGAGGTACATACCAAATGGGGCATTGTATTCTATAATGGGTCTAATGAGGGATAATACAGTGGGACAATGACCTCCTTTTTTCTGGATGAAAAGCCCTTAGTGATGAGGTGTGCCACATAAAAGGATTTCCTGACTGTTGTGGCGATGTGGTTACTGAAGGTGAGACCACTGTACACCTGTGTCCCTAAGTCTCTTATCACATTTTCTGTGTTTAGTGTACTACCACCTATGTGGTAATTCACGGGTACATGTTTTTTTCCAAAGGGGGTAACTATACATTTCTTGGCATTGAGCTTGAGCCCATGGCTCTGCAAGCAAACATCTGTTTCTGTAAGGCCCTTTTGAAGAGTATCGACATCATTTGCGGATTCAATAATGGCTCCCAGTTTGCAGTCACCTGCGAACTTTGTTAGACAGAGTCCCTTAGTGTTGGCCTGTACTTCACAGAAGTAGATGCTAAAGAGAGGTCCCAGGACTGAACCCTGAGGTACTCCACTTGTCACTTGTCTGGAGCTGGATTTGGAGTCAGCTACTTTTACAGTGTGGGTTCTGTCAGTAAGCCAGTTGGCAACCCATCGAGTGACGTAGGGATTAATGCCCAGCTTAGTAAGTTTATCTAGGATTCCAGAGTGGGGGATGGTGTCAAAGGCTTTAGCGAGGTCCAGATAAGCTGTGTGGACTTGTCTTACCCTCGTCCATGGCTCTGGAGACTGATTCGAAGAAGTCAATCAGGTTCAGGAGACAAGATCAGCCCTTCACGAACCCACACTGGGTGAGGTCCAGTGTTTTAAGGTTGCCAATGTCTTTGCTTATAAGTTCCATGATAATACGTTCAATGGCCTTGCAAATCAGGCTTGTCAGACTGATGGGGCAGTAATTTCCGGGATTCAAGGTGGATCCCCCCTTGTGCAGTGGGATAACTGTAGCTGTGCACCACTCAGTGGGCATGAAGCCTGAGGTGAGGGTATGATTAAACATGACACTTAGGTGAGGTGCCAGTTCATTTTGCAGTTCATGTAGTACACATCCCAGGATGTCATCTGGTCCCATGGATGCTGTATTCTTAGCTTTGGAGAGTGCATTTTTTACCTGTGTGGCCGTTATTACCGGAATTTGGCAATCTTCCAGTATTGAGATGGGCCATTTAGGGGGTGAAGTTGGCACTGAATCGATCTGCCAGGATATTGGCAATATCCTTGGGATCAGTATATTTAATGCCATTCTGTTGTAGCTCAGAGCATATCTGAGCATTGCCATTTAGATTCTTGACATAGTTATAGAATGCATTGTGGTTGTCTTTGGAATCTTTGAGAATTTTATTTTCGTAACTAGCTTTGGAGGATTTTATGAGGGATCTCAGCTTCTTACTGAGGCTGGTAAGGGAGTTTTTTGCATCCTGGGATTTTCCTCTTTTCTGCAACAGTTTCTTTCTTTTGTTGTAAAGTTTGTTTATGGCAGGGGACCACCACATTGGCTTCCTTTTTTTGGAGGAGAATATCTTGGTTCTATTTGGGATGGCATGATTCATGCATGACTGGATGTGCTTGTACAGTACCTTAGTGTAGGAATCGGCAGTCGAACTTTCAGTTCCCGTCTGCATGGGTGTCATGAAGTTTGTAACTTCTGACTTGCATGAAGTTGGCTTTGGAGTAGTTTTTTATGGAGGTTTCCTTACTGGGGGGGGGGGGGATGTGGATGTTAAGGGTGATTAGCTTATGGTCTGACCTGACCAACTAGGGGGTGACCATAGGTGTGGAGCATCGATTTCCCATGTTGGTAATGACCAAGTCTAGGACACTGGAGCCCCTGGTGGGACTATGGATTAGTTGATCCAGGGCATTGGAATTTATGAATTCCAAGAACCGTTGGGCAAAGGTGTTGGTACATGAGTAGTTTTCCCAGTTAATGTTAGGGTAGTTGAAATCATCCAGTATTAGGGTGTTTGGTTGTATATTAATATTTTCCAGTATGTTTAGAAAGGTGTAGTGAGAATCTTTGGGGCATGGTGGGGGATCTGTAGCAAGCTACAATTTGGATTGCAATCTTACCTGGTGTTAGTTGCACCTGGAGGATTTCAGACGCATTGTGTTGGGCAACTAACCTGGTGGTATGAATATCCTTGGTGACCTGCTTTAATACATAGAAACTCCTCAAGATGTATAGCAGCATCATTAAACATGAACAAACTAGTTAACAGACAGATCTCAAATACATACGTTTACATCTCAACAGCTAATTACAAAATGGCAGTCTAGCTTGCATGTGTTCAGTATTTATACACTTGTTCAAGCCCCTGGATAGCTTCTTAAAGGTATATACACATATACTGATCTACAAAACCTATGTAGATCTTCAGCTATTGAAGTTTTACCCTCCTAATAGGGACAACTGTCCCAAACTGACAGCCACATTCACAAACTTGCAATAACCTAAAAGGAAGGTTATTCATGCTAAGATGCATGGTAAAGCCCGTGCGTCTACTAAGTGCTGTCTGGTTTTGTCTCATCTTTATTGCTCTCCCAGAATTGGAAAACACTTGAATGCTTTCAGAAAACAAAATCTTCTAGCCACTGAAAGAAAAGAGTATTCTTTTTTTATCAGATTGTCGCCATGTAGACATGAGAACCAGATGCAGAGTTGATTCTATAAGCATTTATTTATCTATTTGCAATTGGAAATCATTACTACATGTTCTTTATATATTTGCCTTATCTTAAACACCTGTTACCAGATCAAGTCGAGGGCCTTAATCCAGTCATTCCCCTAGGCAAGAATGAGAAAAAGCACATACATTTTTCTTGTATCATACTCTTTTGACAAGACTTTTCTAACATTGCAATGCCTACATTTCTTAAAAATGAACAAGGAGAAAGACAAAAGGAAGAAGAAAACAGGGGCACCTGTTTATTTTAGTACCCCCATTACATGTGAAAATAACTGAGAAATTGTTACTTTATAGCATGCAGATTACGTTATACATTATAAAAATATTACTGTTAACACAATTTTGTTTTACTTGCAGTTAATTCTCCTCCTCTTCTACTCCTCTCCTATGTGTTCCTCCAAACATTAATGACATGAAGAGGGCATTATGCTTTAGAGTCCCCTACAAATTTAACAAAGTCAAAAAGTCCACTATTTCCAGGTTTCCATGTTCTGTTATGTTTCACAAATATAATTTATCCTTTGTAATCCCACATTTATTTGTCAATTTCTGAGTTGCTGGTTTTATTCCTGTTCATCTCCATCTCCCAAATTCAGTCTCAGCTTCATTTCCAATGTACTCTCAGTTCTTCAAGTCAACTTTTGTGCTTTCTCTCTCTCAAGCATTTTCCGTTGAAACATTAGAAACGGTTTCACTGGCACAGTCTCTCTGTGGTCTTTATTAAACAAGCAGCAGAATTTCCTTCTGTTTCACAGTTCACTCTTTGTTGGGCAAACTTTTGTATTTCCTCCTTAGCATGTTTTGCATCAAAAATGATTCTGTTCCTCCAAGTAGTAATATTCTGAACATAGCTGGGTACAGCAATTTGAATCTCATGCCTGCTTCTCGACATTCCCTGATTTGTGGAATGAATTTACTCTTCTGCCTGATGTATAGTGAGTAATCATTTTCCACAAACACTCTAATGTCTCCCACTTTTAGTAATTTGTCTGGCCACGGTTTTGTCAGAATCAAACTCCTGCTCGTAGTATTGCATCTTTACTATTAAAGGTCTAGGTTGCTTTCTCATGGCTAGGTTTCGAGCATACACACAATGTGTCCTTTCAAGTAACAACTCCTTCTGTGGAATACCAGTCCAGTTACTTTGTTGTTGTTGTTGTGTCTTTCGGCTTTTCCCAGTAAGGAGTCGCCACAGCGGAACTTCGGTCCGCTAATGATTGGCAGTTGATTTTTACGTACCGAGTTGCCAGCCCTGACGCACAACCTTCAACGAAGGTACACCCATTCACGCATGTCTCCACGCAGAAGACACTCTAGCTGAGAGTCGAACCGATCAACGTCTTACTGTGATTCAACAATGCTATTTATTTGTGCTTTCATAAAATTAATACAGTCTGTTCCTTCCCTCTCTGGTACAGCAGAAAATCTCAGGACTTCCCTACATGCTCTGTGCTCTAATTATATCATTTTTTAAATATCTTTATTTGAGTAGTCTCATATTCAGCTAGCCTTTTCTTCATTTCAACCTTTGATTTTTGCTGTTTTATCACATCATGTGAATCTCTCTTTAAAGCTTCTTCCATTTTCCAGCCTTTTGTTATTTGAGTTGATATACTCTATTAGTGTTTCACTTATTTTAAATAGCTCAGAGCACATTTGACTTATTTTTTCTTCTAGGTTACCTGGAAGTCATGCTTGCATCAAAGCTGGAGTCTGTACTGCTTTTTGCTGAACAGCTGCATAATTCCTCCCAGTCAGTGCTTTTTCCTCACCTTTTGTGACTGATTTTCCTTCAGGTTCTCTGAATTTCTTTTTTTCTGTAATCCAGGCAGTGCACTTACTAGTCACTTACTGAAATTTACCCAAAAATATTAATTTACTGGCACTCTCTTCTGAGTTTCGGTTTTCACACTGGGAGAGCTGAAATTAAGCTGTTACTCAATATGCAGTCATCTTGGAAGTCCCTACCAAGGCAGTGCTCTTGAGATGGAATGTAACAAGTCATTCCTGTCTCTTTGAGATAAACATTATATTTGAACTCTCAGTCTACACAGCCGGCAGGAGTTAGTTCCACCCTGCTGATGTACCCACATTAATACAGTATAGACACACAATATCACTGTAGTGTTGACTATGAGTATGTGCAAGATCCCCTGTTGCCAAATGGGCTTCAATACCCTGATGACTAGAATGACTGCCATAACCTCGTGTATGTTCCTATGACTCCTCCTCTGGGTTCTGTCCAGGATTCTATGGGTCCTCAGCTCTCCCAAATGGACTCCATAGGTTGTGCCTGAAGTGTCCATGGTAGGTATCTGGTTATCATGGCCTCACAAATAAGAAGCACTTGATGGATCCACCATGAGAGCTCTGATTAAAGAAGGGCAATAGTAGTATGGGTCACTGTAAGGATTGGCCATACTGGCATCTCCCTATTGCTCAGGTACTGCTGTAGTTTCCTAATGTGTAGCCTTGATGGGGAGATATCTTCAAAATGGAAGAAGGTCATGCAGCTCTGAACTCTCAGGAATTCTCTTGCAGTAATTTGCTTTTGCTGTACTACTAACCTGAAGTTGTTTGACAGGAAATAAACTTTGCCTGATGGGATGAAGGCGCTCTGGTACTCTGTGTCTAGCAATACCCCATGGAATAGAACTTGTTTGCTTGGTGTTGGAAGGAATTTTGGAAGGATCAGAAACACACCTAGGTTCTGAAAGCAGATGGCAGTGAATTGTGGACCTTTCTGCATTTCCTTTAGACTTGGTGCTTGAATGAGAATCTACCCCTTATGGGTATAAGTGAATGCTCTTAGCTCTGCAACAAGCAACTACTGGAACCTAGCACTTTGCGAACACCTTGGGTACAGTACATAAACCAAAGGGAAAGAATATGAAATGATAGTGACAACCCTGGTGCTTTATTTATTTACATTTGATTATCAAGGTAGTGCACTGATCAATATTGACCAATTACAGATTCAGCCCGAAATAAATACAAAACATTTCACAAAAAAGTACAGAAATGTAAGCAATAACAGAATAGTTCAAACTAATTACATAAAAAACAGTGTATACACATTCTAGTGAACAAGCACAGTGCAATGTACATTCAAGCAGAATATAATGCACAATATATACATTAGTTTCTAAAGCAAATCAACCTTGACTATGAGTACATGCAAATATGTATCCTTTAGGTCCACAGGCTGGACTAATAGTGCTTGGTTCCTGGGGGCCACTAATTTACATGGGAGATTTGGTCTTCCTTAGAACTACAGTCTGTATTGTCTTAAAATCCAAAGCACCCATTTGTCTTGAATGATTAACTCCAATTGCTTTACACAGAGGCCTAAACAAAGTGCTATTCATTGTGAGGGTTTGAAGAAGAACTACTAGGGATGTTGTGGGTGGGATGGGAGGGTGAAGGATGCGTATGGATAATTCATAGCTGCTCCCTCTTTGGAACTCAGCACTGAAGGCCTCCAGACTCTCTCTTTTGGTCTGTTTGCCATTTTTTCTTATAGGGACACTTCTTATCCTTCTGCTGTTTTCCACTGTCTTGCTTCTGGCAGAAAGGCTAACCTTTTGTTGGATAGTTTCTGACATTGATTACTTCACCCCCTGCAAAAAAATATCTACAGACTACACAACTTTCCTTCTTTCCATCCAGTCTTCTTAACATCTTTTCTGCACAGGGTCCAAAGGGAAGGTCCTTCTTCAGTGGCATAAGGAGTTCTGCCATTAAATGTGGCTGTGTCCTCAGCCAGGTATGCTTCCTTAAAACTGGCTGCTAGATGCTACCCTGCATGAGGCATCTACTGTATCACAGCCACATTTAATTGAGTGCTTGGTCACCCGAGAACTGAGGTAGCATACATTTAACACTTTATCTTTCTGGTACTTGTCCTCTCTCTCCTCAGTGTTTTCCATTAGTTGTTCAGGACAGTTGCCCAGTTCTTCAGAATGTGAATTTGGTAATTAATATTTGTGAAGGCCAGTGTGGCAGAGCTGTACATTTTCTTCTCAAATTTGTTGTGAATTTTATTTCCATACAACTGGAAACTGCATTCTTGGTTGAAGCCACAGTTCTCTCAGTGAAGTCCATGGAGAACACAACTGGATCCACAATAGGGTTTTTTATAAATGTATTTAATGGAATAACCAGCCCTGTGAAACTAGTTAGGCTTCTTGAGAGCAAGGGGTTAGAAATCTGGCTCCAAGGACTCATTTGCAAAGGCATCCTCCAATACCTTAATGACTACAGAAGTGGCTAACAGCTCAGGATCAGGCAGGTCCAAAAGCTCCCTGTATCTTCTCTGGGCCAGAGACAAAACATCGTACCTTCCCATTTTAGGTGATTCCTCTTTCTAAGGGGGGTAAGCTCCAAATGAGACAACTACTGGAATAGTATACAAAAGGGTGTCCTCATTGTCAAACCACATACAGAAGGGATAGATACTTCATCAACACAGGCCAACTTGTGTGTCTCTAAGTCAGCCTTTGTGGGGAGGTCCTTTTTCCTCTTCTTGGAAGGGACTTCAGACTTGGGGTTCCTCAGATGAAAGCTGCAGGGTTTTCAAGAAAACCATAAAAAACTGGGCCAGCCTCATCAGATCCTGGGAGGAAGCCTGACAAAGATACGAGATAAGATGAGGCCCTGGCCAGCTTCTTATGTTGCACAATGGCAATGTCCATTTTCTTCCGGGCTGGCTGGCCCTAGACATTGCCAACCTGCATCCTAAAGGTGTCTACTGCAATCAGAACCTCGATTCTACAATCAATGGCATACTCTTGGATAAAACCAGAGAAAATACCACCGTCACCCTCAGATACAGTAATAATGTTACAAAAAAGTAAAGCCATGCACCAAGTGGAAGTTGAGATACAAACTTTATTAAGCCAAACTAAAACATTGCAACATGCACAAAAGCATTTTCTCTAGAGAGTGATGCATGTGGTGCACGGCTTTATATTAAATTATTTTGTGTTTTATGTTATTCCATCCCAGGCTGCCAGTTTGTTGCATAATAACATGAGTGTCAGAACCAGAATCCAGCAGAGAGGCCTTTACACCAATGGACTACTGGAGGTATTCAGCTCAAAAGGATGTGCTGTTAACCAAGTATGTGATATCCTCCAGAGAGGTGAGACTAAAGGCTTCTGTCAAAGGAGATGACACAGTCAGGAGCTGCAAAGACACCTCAGTGGACATGGCTTCCTTGAACTCAGGGGGGGACATTCAGATTCTGATGGAAAGTTATTGGCCTCCCGAAACACCTTCCTTTTACAATGCTTCTCTAAGTGTTTCCATTTTACTGTGGCAAGTCTTAGACAAGGTATGTAACCTTTCACTGGTTAAGGTAGCCTTTGAGACATTTTGCTCTCTGCTTGCCAGTCTTCTGGTTAAGCTTTTACAATGGGGACAATTTGTGACATTGTGCTTAAGCTCTAGGCAAAAAAGACATGTTATGGTTGTCTTTGTGGGGGATCTGCTTCTTACACATGATACAGTAAACTCTCAGTTAACCGGCACCCATGGGGATTGGTAGATGCCGGATAAGTGTAGTTTCTGGTTGCTTGAGAGTTGCTATTAAAAATAGGCCTGACTAATACTGTACCCTATATTATTTGTTTGGTTTGACTTGTTCTCAGGTTGGGGAGAGAGGGAATGTATTCTTATCTTCCTTTTTAAAACTCAGACTCTAAAAACGTAAGGTATGTTTCTGCGATGGGAAAACAGCAAGTGCAACACGTGAAAATTGCACTGTATTTCTTCAAATTTTTTTTGCCGGTTGCTTGACTTTTGGTTAACTGAGAGTTTACAGTACTATTACTTTTTTCAGTGTTACATGGAGTTTGTTTGGTGGCATTTCACTGTTTTGGAATGTCAGTTTCACTCATTTGTGATTGCAATTGTGTGAGGTGGTCACAAATGAGTCTGTGTCTTGTCATGGAGCCCTTTGATAACATAAGCAAAATGCTGATACTTGTTTGTTTGTTTTTTTTAATGGGTGATTGATACTGCAATCTCCCTGAGAAACAACAGAACTGGCTTTAAACTTTCTTCTCTGGGTGGTTGATACTGTAGCCTTCCTAAGAAACAGTGACACAGGCTTTAGACACCTGTCAATGATCTCTCTAGCACTGATCCCTGAAAGCTTTGTAAAAAAAATAGCTGAGAATTAGTCCTCAATGGTGTACTTATGTCAGTTCTAGGGTGATGATTTCAGAAAAGTGCATTCTATCTTGAGGGTTCTAGGCAAGAAGATGGCACTGGCTAATATTCCTCTTGTACCTGACATTCTGATGCCCAGGTGGGAGAGGCTTCTACCTAACCTAGGAGTGGAAGACTGCTATGTTTTGAAATCAGGCCAATCTTCAGTCTTTTTGTGGCAGAACTCCTACAAGTTATTAGTGCAAAACCAAACAATATGATGAATTTCCCAATTGCTCATGCCAAAAGGAAAAACAAAATACGTTCACAAGTATACTCAAAATTATGCTGGTGCTTCAAAATGTGCGATAACAAGTTTGCCAGAGAAAAACTCTGCCGAAAGGAAAGAAATACAACCAGACCTTTTGTTTTAAAAATAAACTACATACAATGCCTAATATATATAGCAAAAAGAATAATAGTGTCAAATCTGCTAAAACATATTGTCAGGCATACACTACTTATATTTCAGTATTTTGATATGTAAAGAAAGAGCTTGTGATGTGTTACACAGGTCAAGCATACCAATGTAAACTAAGCAAAAAGAGACTGTTCGGTATGTCATGCATAACATTAACTGTTTACATGCTATTGTTCAGATCAACTGAGCTCATGTCACAATTGCATTAGTGCATCAGCTCATGACTTAGTTGATCATGTCACAATAGCTCTGATTGGGAACCAGGCTCATTCACAAATTATTAATGATCAACACTCATATGTGCAAGTACAACTGTGCAACTGTCACCCTTCCCCCCAACTAAAGGTCAAACTAATGGTTTCCTGGGGAATTTTCCCTTTCCCCATGTTGGTCCAACCTCATAACTGATATTAAAAAAATAGTGTGGGTGCAAGGGGGCTTTTCCTCTTGGAAAAATGTATTTTGTGTGTGTGTGCATTTCACTGTTTCAGAATTCCATTCACATTTCTGGGTTTTCACTTACTTGTGACTGTCATTGTGCTACGTGATCACAGCTGAGCTGGTATATTATTAGGAAGGCCTCTAATTTCATATGAGTAGGATGCGAATGCCCACACATTTTTCTTTTGTGGGTGGTCAGTCTTGCAGCCTTCCAGAAAAACAATGAGACAGGTTTTACACCGCCTGTCAATAAGCTGCCTTTCTCCATGGAGTAGCAGCCTTGGAAGCAAGAATAGTAAAATAAAGGGGTGAAAGGGGAACTTGCCTTTGCAAAAATGTTTATTATTGTACTTCATATTTGCTTGTATTGGCAGGCTTAAGTACGTGTCTGTGTTACTGTGTACCTATGTTTGAGCAATGGAAGCATTTGTGGAGTATTTGTGATTCACTTACAGTAGCACTTAACATAAAAACAATCCAAGAGAAAAGTAGCTTCTTACACAATACTAAGAAAACAACTGAGGAAAGGGGGAACAGTTGTTTTACTTCAAGACTGTTATCTACAACATGTTTACAACTATATGAAGTTTCCAGGGACCACAATGTGAGAAAAATGATACGTTAACGTTGTGCTTAAAGTTATGTTTTTAAGACATGCAACACCTAATGCAATTCCTTCAACAATGATACACAGCATGCAAGTATATTAACACATTTTTTCAACCCATGACAGAGTTTGATCGGAGTGCCTTCTGTGTGGAGCCTGCATGTCCTCCCCACGGTCAAGTGGGCGTTTGAAAAACATGCGTTGAATGGGCGTGCCTTCGTTGAAGGTTGGGTGTCGGGCTGGCAACTCAACACCATAAAAACTAACTGTCAATCATTAGCGGGCCGGAGTTCCGCTGTGGCGACCCCTAACCGGGAAAAGCCAAAAGACAAACAACAACAACAGAGTTTGGTCTATCTACAGTCAGCTGGTTGGGGTGTTTCATGGGACTCAAGGTGAACTTAACATAATAATTCAAAAGAAGAGATGGCTTCTTACATAATACCAGTAAAAAGCAACTCAGCAAAATTAGAATTAAATTGTTTTACTTATTTATCTTTGTTTACTGGGAAAGTCTGAGTGGGTAATACCCATTTTCAGAGGAGACCCAGGAAGAAAAGCTCCATTTGCTTACATGGCATTATACTAAATTTTAGTTAAACACAGAGTAATTACATTTCTATTTACATTTATACACAAACAGAAGTTAACATTTATGCATTCTAAGATTTTACAGAGATGGAAGTTACGAAAAAGAAAGCTCACGTGCAACTTAGTGGATTGTACAGACAGCAGTTGTACATAAAAACTGTTTTGTCATTTCAGTGAGAGATTTAGAGTATTCTGTTTAAGCAGAGTATTTGGAGAGTATCATATGGTTAAAACAATCTTAACCTTGTGATGAGCATGTGCAGACTGTGTTTGCTCCAATAGGAAGTTTCCAGGGTTCACAACATTAAAAAATGCTATATTAGCTTTGAACTTAAAGCTATGTTTTTGAGAAATGGAACACTTAACTCGGTTCTTTCAATAGTGATGCACAATATGAAAGTATATAAAAACATTTTTCAACCAATGACAAGTGTTTGAGAGGATTAAGGGAACGGTTCAAACTGTGGAAAATAGGGTTGTCACCTGTCCTGTTATGAATGGAATAGTCACTGTTTTGAATGTAACAAGTCACAAACTGAATTATTTGTATCTTGCTGCCTGCATTAACTGAGTGGGAAAGGAAATGTCACAGTCTGAAAGTGATTTCTTTCCCCACTCAGAGTTAATGCAGGAAAAAAAAAACGGCTTTAGTTTATGCTGGAAGCAGTCTAGCATGTCTTACTTATTTCTCACTTGCTGCCATTGCTTCTCACTTGTTTCTCACTTCCTTTTGCACACTACAGATCAGTCTGCATGACACAATTCTGTCTGTCTCAGGACCTGCACGTACCCAATGCATGCAGCTGCAGCAGGTAGTCTTATTGGTCTACTGTTTGCTGCACTGCTCTCCATTAGATCTGGTCCTGAAATTCCCAACAGTGATGAGCTGCATTTCAATTGAGGAAAAGACCAACGTCAGAATGATTGCTATTTAACATGCTGGTGCTGCAGCTAAATTTACAGATATCTTCCTGTGTTAATTTCTGAATCATTGTGGGTCTGGGACATATAAGAAAAAGATGTGGGTCTGTGTCTGGAATTTGGGGGCATCCTGACTTTTTCCCGTTGGTGGTGCCTTGTCCTACGCAGTGCAAGGTGGGAGCCACAAGCAGCTGGCTGGCTTCTTATTCAAATGTGACAGTCAGCAGCAGCAGACAAGACAGATGTCTGCTGAATGTGCATCACTAACATATTTGCTTTTATAACATAACATTTGTGGTTTCTGTGCTCTGTTAGAGTGTGTGCAGGGAGGGTATGTGCTGGTGGAGTCTCTGAGGGAGCCCTGCATAATGAGTGTCAGCGAAGTCAATTAGGCTAGTTTCAGATCAAGTCATCAGGAACAGATAGAAGGACTCAGTACTTGGCTGGAACTCGTGACTGTTGCAGGGCAAGCCAATTAGCACCACCCCAGCCATCACTTTATAAATTTAAATAAATTTTATAAATTTTATTTCGATGCATTTATTTTATGTTGGGCAATGTAAAAATAAGATTAAAAATGTACTGGAATAGAAATGACAGAGACAGAGGGAACTGTCAGTAATTTATCAGAAAATCAAAAATGTGTCAGGCCATCACTGCGTCAAAATACTGGGGGGGGGGGGCTCTAAAATGCACTACAGAGCATCTAGCGCCTCAAGGCTTCTTGGGGCCTGGCAGAGACCCAGAGTCTCAGCTTAACTCATTTATTTCTTAATAGTTATCTGCAGTATCGTTTTGGCCACACTCCATATCCCACTTTGGAGAGCTGTAAAGGTGGCAACAATAGTGAAAAACCTCATAAGGGAAGCTCAAAGAATTAGCTGTAAATGTTACATAGGCTTACATTTGTATAACTGGCAGCAGAGATGATTATGACTACGTGCTGTTAAAAGGCTGCATTCTGTAACCCAGGATTTGGTTCACTCATCTTCCATCTGCCTACCATAGGAATCTGAACAATTCACTTAACCAGACAGTGCTCCTTGCTGGAGTCTGAAAAAAGTCCATGTGGATCAGTGCCATATCCCAGTTAACAAATAAACTAAAATAAAAGCAAATAAAATCCAAACTATTTGAAGCACCAAAACACTCCCTTCTGCAATGTATGCATCTTATCATCTGATCAACTACTAATGGGTCACGGGGTAAAGAGTAGACCATATAGCTCTACTTTGATAGAGCAAGACAAGCCTTGATTTTAATAAGACAAAGATTAAGAAAGTTATTTAGATAGGTGGCACAGAGGATAAAGGTTATGAGTTGTTAACAAGCTGCTTCCTGTGGTCCAGGGTTTGACACCCTCCACCACCATTTGCCTAACCGTGTGACTTTAAGCAAGTCAATTCTTCTCTCAGAGGTCTAGGGTAAAAAGGCTCTATGATACTGTTTATCTGACAAACAAGAGTAAAACAAGGTCTATATTAAGGCAGGCTGAGACATCAGACACATGAACCTTTAAAGAAGCATGTAACAGGCTCATCCTGAAAAGATAGGACAACTGGCCAGGACTAATGCCACATGGGCAGTGATCAGGTCTTGCTCCTTGGATAAGCATCAGAGAGAGAATCTCTTCCATTTTGCTAGGTATGATTTTTTTATGTTTGTTTTCCTGTGTTCCATCATGAAATTGAGTATGTCCTCTAAATTTGTGTGCCTAGTTGGGATTAAGGCAAGATCATCGAAGCTGTCAAACTTACAGTGATTAGGTTATACTGCATCAGGGTCCATTTGTACTGAGTGAGAAGATCCACATGCTGAGGCATCACCCTTCCTTTTTCCTTCTGTGAGCCTAGCAGGATGGAAAGCCAGTACTGTCTGAACCAAAAGGGAGCTATAAGAATGACTTTCAGTCTTCCTTTATTTTTTTGAATACCCTGAAGATCAGGGTATAGAAGGAAGAGCATATATATATATATATATATATATATATATATATATATATATATATATATATATATATAAACAGACATGCCCAATTAAGGGAGAAGGCATCTATTTTTCAAGCTGCTGAATTTTATGTTTGCGGCTGAACTTTCTCAGTTGGCTGTTCTCTGGTGATGCAAAAAGGTCTACTTCTAGCATATCTCAATCTTTAACCAATTCAGAAAAAAAAAATCAGTTTAGCATCCATTTGTGTGGCTCTGTCTGTGATATGCTCAGCCCATCAGTCACAAGGTTTTCCCGGAAAAGAATATAAGCTGTCCTGAGAGTCATGCTTGCCTTTCCTTTTTTTTTTAACACTTTTATTAAATCACATTTTAAACAATGGCACAACTCTATACTAACTTGTTTTGGTTAGGTGGCATTCCTGGCCATGACATGATTACTCTTGCTCTTACCTGTATATTCTCTTAACTGCTTTCTTAGTTTATGGGAAACCAGTGTTTGTCAGCTTTGACAACTTATTCTCCCTATAAAGAAAACACTGACTGAATTTTCTTCCTTAATTGTAATTTTTACTTGGGCCATCAATGGATCAAAACGTTGGAAAAAGCTCTAAAATGCACCCCTGGGCCACTTAGAACCTCATGGCTTCTTGCAGTGTAGTAGCCCTCAAATGCTGGCATAATTCAGTCATTTCTACTTGAGCTATTACAATATGGTCTTGGCCATACCCACCCAGGGTTGCCAACTTTCATCGAGCCAAAATATGCACAAAAGCCACATTCTCTTATAATGCCCCTAACTCAACTTTTTCCAGTCCTTTCCCCATCTACTCCACCCATCTCTGTGCCCATTTTGTAACATAAAATAAATAAATAAATGGGCAGGTTAGTAGGATGAATGTCTTTTTCTACTATATATTTTTAATAGTTTTAAAGCCATTCTTGGACTTAAATCTTACCACATTAAAGAAATATTTTAGTAAAAAATAAATAAATAAACAAACAGTTCTGTGTAGCATTTTTACAAACTCTGGCATTCTGTTTATGCTGCCAGACAGAAAATCAGAATTTGTACAATGATGTCTGGGCTATTAAGCAATTATTCTGATTTTCAAATAGTTTGGTGGCAAACAAACAAACAAAAAAAAAGAAGATATTCACCCCTGGGATTATGTCTGGGGCACTGTTTGATAGAGGAGCAGGAATTTAACAATACATGGGCGATGAAAGCCAATACACTGTTGGCTAGGTTTGCTTTGGCCCGCGGGCCAATAGCCTAGTACCTACCTATGAACCAAAGTGGTAAACCTACGTCCACTATGATGATATATGTTTGGCCATACCCTGTGTTCCATTTTGGAAAGGTGGCAACCTTATAGGCTAATGTGCAACAGCAAACTTTAATGACCTTCAAAATCTACAGGATTACAACTGTAGATGCTGCAGGTAGGGTAACAAGCATCCCTTGTGCTAGATAGGACACCAGTCTATTCCAGGGAGTTCATGTACATACACAGAGACAATTACACAACTACATGCAACTTAAACGATTATCAATTCACCTATCACCATGTCTTTGGGATATGAGCAGAAACTGGAGACTAGCAAAATCATCAAGGACATGTAAAGCACAACAGACGTGATACATATACCAGAAAACAAATCACAGAACCAAGCATTTTGAGGCAAAAAAGAAACTTTTAAAAATGGATAACGTAATGTAAATCTTAACTGTAAACTCATTATAAAGCATTTTTTTTCTAACAGCATCTCATGACATTTTTAGGCAGGTCCTTTCAAAGTGCATCATGATGCTAAATGACTTGGATATTATTTCATATCAACTTGACTGAATCTCTCAAACAGATATCACTTTTCCATGGTCAAACAACCACCTTAAATGTTAGAGTTACTCTACAGACTCAATCAGCTTATGCTTTAGGCAAGACAATGTGCTGAGACCCCCAGCATTCATAAAAATTTATTTTACTTTTTATTTGTTGACCAGGGAAGTCTGGCTGGGCACAAAGGCTCTTTTTCAGGGAGGCCAGTCAAAACAAGCTCCAGTACAATCAAAATGTTTTAAGTGAAACAATATCAACAATGTCAGATACATTTTACAATGGCAAAATAGATAAGATAGTAACTATGCATACAGTAGTAAGTTCTATTCCAATTATACTCTACAAATACAGTTAGATTGGTAACTAGGCAGTAGTAAAGATGGCACAATAAGAGTAATGAATGGTTTAGAAAGGATGGATAGCAAAAGGTTGATTTAATCTGAGATGTAAATGAAATGAGTGGTAAAAGAGTTAAGAGAAGCATAGGTAGAAAGTGAGGTGAGTGAAGACAGGGTGATAGCTAGTAACAGAAAAGAGGACAGCAGAGGTATAATAGAAGAGAGGAAGAAAACAGAGATGTTAAACTTATCCTAGAGATACATTACTGCACAGACAGAATGTCGAAAGGTGCTCTCTTAGATGTGTTTTGAATGCTTGCTGGTTTTCCAGCAGTGTGAAAGCATGTGGGAGGGTATTCCAGATGACAGCTTCAGTGTTTGAGTATAATAATGCATTCTGGGCTTTAGAGATGAAGAAGAGAGGTTTGTCTTTACAGCGAAGAGCTTTTGTTGGGTGAAAAAGGCTGAAGCTTAGTGCAGACTCTTGTACAGAAATTAAGTCATTTTGGAATCTGTGATTGTGATATTACACGTTTGCACTGAAAGTCTGTGTCAGAAATAAACTTAATTTTGACACTTACGAGCTTCCTGCAGGAACTTCTCTCTCACGCTGTCTGAGGTGCAGTTTTTGCAGGTCTTGATGGCAACAGCCATTGCTGGGTTTTCCTGTGTAACAAAGTAGAACAAAATGAAAAAGAAAACTGCATCCCATAAATACTTCTGACAATGTTCTTCTCAAAGAAACAACAGCTTTACTCAGTTTAAAGAATGATTAACATTTCTCTGCTGTATACAAATCGGAATCTGCAAATACTGCTGAAATCATGACAAAAGAGGGACACTGATTTACAGTTATTAAAAATTAAATCCATTCTCATAAGCTAACATTTCAATGACTACAATTAAATATAATTTCCAGATCCATTTGCTACTGATTATCATTTTTAGTCCTCCTCTTTCTATATATGCACAAATACACACACATATCTACAGAATTTATGTATACAGTCTCAGTCAAAACAGATGTTAAATAATGAACTTTAAGTAAAGAAAACTGACATTTTAAACAAGAACAAAATGTAAAAAGAAAGAGAACAAGCACACTGGCTTAAAATGCCAAATTTCACAAAAGTGCATGATTTTTCAGTACTCAGTCTAAATTTCAGAAATTGCTAGCATTTCTTCCAGTAGAACAGAAAAAAAAATTAGTGACCCTGATAACAGGATATTACAAACTGTAACTGTGGAAGGTGAAATTATGCAGTTTCATACGGAGAGACAGGTCTGCAGAATGGAGGGCTTTCCAGGTGGTCTTGAAAACATTTGAGACGCCAGCCAATAACACCAACAGGATCAGGGTGTCTACATAAGGTACCAGGCCCTTGGGTAGAAGCAGGTACAACCAAGAACCAATCCCCTTCTCTCCCCCCGATTTTTGCTTCTGCAAAGAAAATAAGATTATGAAAGCTCTGGTTCGCGGACAGCTTGTAAAGCTTACTTTGCCATGGTGAGCTATTTTTAGTGGGAAGATATGACAGCTAATAAGCTAACCCCAAAATGCTTAACATGGTCAAATGAATCACAGAGATTGGGTCAATAAGACTGAATCTGCTGACAACTGAACAGTGTGTGACAATTTGATAACACAGTGCCACACTCAAAAAAGAAAAAGCAAACATAACAGGATACTTTTTAAATTTATGAGGTGCTCGATGAGAGAGCTCTCCTTAATGGAGCCATTGGTTGGGTTGATCTTTTCCATCACAGTCCAGAAAAAAAATGGAGGCTACCAAACTCAGAGTATTTGCTTGTCTGTTCAAATACATTCCATGGCAAAGTCCCACACATACAAGTCTGCTTGGACCCTGAGCCTGCCCTTTTGCCCACCCCCCAATTCAACCTACATGCAAATCAAGAAATAATGATTTGTTTCCGACAATTAACAAGCAAGTATACAAGATGCTGGAGAGAGGAGGCATCTGCACACAGAGAAATAGGGAGGGTACACCGGACTAATCAAGGACGGTCCTCTCAAAAGCCACCAACACTGTATGAAAATACTTATGTTAAGGAGCTTTCTTGGTGGGTCAAAGATTGTGATGACTCTAGTAGTAAACTACCAGGCTGGAAGGATCTAGAGAACTGCACAAAGGCAAAGCACAGAAAGCTGAATTCGGATGTACTGTTGTAACAAAACTGGCATGACTCCTAGAGTTGTTACAGACACAATAACGTATTGTCAAGTCAGTATATGCAACAAAAACTATTGGCCTCAGTGCACATGTCTACAATGAAGAAATTTTTCAAACAAATCTCTGAAGATGATCACTCCTTCCAGCTCTGTGACACAGAAGGATAAAGCCCTGGCTGCACCTTAGATGACCTACAGTCGACTAGGGGCATGGGCAAGGATGAGTGTGATTGGTCACCACTGGATCAACCATCCTGGAGGAGACAGCTTGATTCACTGTTACAATAGCAACGCCTAGAGGCAATAGCACAGCAACATGTCACATGGTCAGGAGGTTGTGCATTAGTGGATGTACATGAACACCTCCCGAAGAGAGCTACAGTGTAGACTGCAGGCTGCAAAAGGGATGGGGATAGAACAGTCTACTGACTCCACAGTATGGCCCTGACACTCACCTAGTCCTAGGAAAGAATGGATAGAGGAAGGGAAGTTACTAGGCCAAGGGCCACAAAAATAAATACATTAAAAAAAATTGGGCACCCCCTGCTGAAGTGGGACTTAACCAAAGCGTGAGCCAGTGAAAGATTCACCACCGGAAGGAAGCAGACAATGTTGCTGGCAATTAATTTGGAAGTGTCTGTTTGGAAACAGTAAGCCCTTCCTTCCAAGAAGCAAAGGACACAAACTCTGCCTTCTTAAATTCAAGCATCTGTTTCTGCTACCAACTGAGTTAACAGTGAATAATAAAGTATGAAGGGCACTGTTCTTTACTGATTTTTACTTCTACAAAGGAAAATGAATGATAAAGAAATAGGCACCCAGTTTCTATGGCCTACCTTGTGTTTTGTTGAGTCTAGCTTCACTAAAGTATTAGATAAATGAAGCAAACTGTTCAAAGCTTTGGCTCAATGAAACAAAGAAAGAATTGTTTTCTGAAAAGGTAAATAACCTACATTCTCTAAATGGGAAGGGGGGCACACCCTTCTTGGCCACTAAAAGGCAATTAGACTGAGTTTTGACCTTTACTTTCTGAACTTTGCAAGAAGAATTGGCATCAGTTGGAATAGAAAGTTACAGGAATCTCCACTGCCAAAGGAATTATATGTATAGCTATCTTCACATTCTCTCAAGGGAGGAACAGGTCAATCTGTGGCATATCCCACTGTAACAGAACATTGAAAGCAGGGCATTAATGCACTTAAAATGTGAACAGACCAAATTTCTTGAAGGACTCCTGTTCTGTTCTCTGTAATTATTTTTATACAGGCGGTACCAGCAGCCTGCAGCTGCAATCTTTCTTAGGAGGTTGATATACTTTGCAGAAATAAAGCTTTGTTACGCTTCAGAAAAATATACTAAATTGGAATAGCTACTCCCAAAATCTTCAAAACTAAAGCTGACTGTCATTTAAGATTATATTGCAATGTCAGTGGCACAACATGTAGCACTCTTGCTTTTGGTGCAGAAGGCTGTGTTATTCTAGTCTTATACTAGAGAGATGGATTGCTGACACTGGAGCACAGCATAAAGGGGGTGCTGTACTCTTGAGTGTGTTGCTCTTTGGATGAAATGTTAAACCAAGACCCAATCTGCCTGGGTTGGTGGTAGCTCAGGTTGATGCCCTAGCCAAATTTCCTCCAGTAGTATAAATACCATCTTGGGTCTCCGGTAAAAAAAAAAAAAAAAACTAATAGCACATTACCAACTAGCACTGCCTTCAGCTGCATATACTTGTAGCTTTTTTATTTATTTATTTCCGGAATTGTATCATCATGTTAGAAAGTCTATAGGAATATGCTTGTATCTATACCAGTCCTTCAGAATAACTATACTAAAACTCATAGATAAGGTTATATGTGTACTGTCTTTGGAAATGCATCTGACACAGAATTTAAGGAATTCTTGTATTCTTGTCTGGTCTTTTTTTTAGAGAACTCCATTTCCTGTGCTGAAATTATATTGGTTATGTAAGTGGTTATGGATAGTGAAACTCAAAATTCTTTTTTGTTTTGTAACCACCTTATTCTTTTGAGATGCACATGTCCTATTATCCCCTAAAAATGGCTACTAACTGTTGTAGAATCTGTAAGTTTGGAACTCTGCATACCGGTTATTCTTAAAATAGCCTATGACAGCAATCTCAGTACCTCACAGAAGACCCATTAACCTTCTGACTAACATCAATCGTCAACAGAAAAGAAAACATCAAACAGGCAATTTTCCTCTTTAGACTACTTCTTACTGTTCTGCTTAGTAATTACAGAAAAATGGTGCAAAAAAAAAAATCTGCTTTTTTAAATTGCTTAATATATGTACCAAACACTGACAATACTAGCTGGACATTATTAGTACAGTTCAGATAAGAAAAATAAATGCTTAACAATATTCCATTAACCTTGCAAGCCTTATGCAATACTTCACAGCAATTGTCATTTAATTAAAGAAGAAGTTCTCAGACAAAGTGACCAGCCTCCTCTGGAATGGCCTAGGTTTACAGCATGGAAGGCTCAAGGAAATCTAACAAATTTGTATATTTAAAAAGTTAACTAGTCAGCATTAACTTGATATGGGCCAGGCTAACTACAGAAAGATAACAGTCAATGGATATTTATATTAGAATGCAAATTAGTAATGCAAGAATAAGGTACTGAATTAAATCTTATTTTTAATAGGTATATATTTGAGTGAAGGGGTCACTTTGTTTATATAACTTCGGCATATGAACCTTTTTGGTTGAGGAGACAAAGTACTTCATGACATTTAAGGGAGGGCTTCAAAGGCTTCTCTGGAGTTTGAGGAAGGCTCACTGATAACCTAGGAGTTAGAGAAGTATGATAAAAAGGAATAAAAGGTAGAAGTGATCTTAAAAGTGTTCTCTCACAGTTACTGAATTACATTAAGCACCATGACATGTGGTGTCTCCAGAAGTATCCTCTTTTCCTTTCTATTGGTGCCTGTTTTCCAGTGCTAAATTTAAATTTACAGTCCTTGTGACATTATTTTCTCCATGTGACATCACGGAAAAGTTCATTGAACTTTACCTTCTGTGATGTCAACTTAAGTAGTGCGTGCCAGTGCGTCAATAGACTTTAATGGGTGCACTACACCACATCCATGGGTTCCCGTCCATTAAAGTCTATGAACTCTATCCCTCAAGAGATGTCAGCAAGGGCTATAATAAAACTATGCAGCTGTTTTCCTAAGTTTACAAAACATTTTATTAAGAAACAGCTGACTTAATTTTCTTAACATCGGGTAAGAAACGCATCGCAGCACTTAAGTTAGAAAGTGCCACAATCTACAGTCAAACTGCAATGGAACACTTTAAATATATATCATTCCACTAATTTACAAATGAAATTGTCACATGATGAATGGAAATAAGTGAGTCAGTATGATTTAACCTTTGGTGTAACTGAAAAAGTACTGACCATCCATCCTACCATTTTCAAAATCACCTCTTCTCTTGAGGGCTGCACAGGCAGCAACAAGTTGAGGAATGTAGATCAGACTTTCCTAGCCCTAGCAAGTATCTCAAACTCATTCTGTAGATTCCCAATCAATAACAGAAAGTGAAATACAAGATTAATCAACTGTGCACTGATTATTTCGTGGCGCATTCCCAAAATGGGCCATGCCAGTTACACCTACAGGGGATGTATACAGGTGGACCTCACAAGATGCCCAAACCACAACTAACTCCTCTTAACATGATGCAACAATAGCTTTACTCCAAAATCCTTAAAGACTGTCATATTTTCCAACTCTGTGACAGAGAAAGACACCAGCTGCCATGCAAAGGAACCTCATTTCTGTCATTATCCATGATATCCTCTCAGGCAACACTCACACCTTGTAAATAAAAGTGATGATGAACAGTAAATTGAGAGCTTTGCTTTATGACTCAATTCTTACTTTACCTCCATGTTCAGCTACAGTGCTGCTGCTGCACTCATCTGCTGATCATGCTCCTAGTCTTCTCTACTTTCATTAAATACATGATACGAAATACTTAAACTCTTCCAACTATGTAGCAGTTTCGCTCTCACCTGCTCTGGGCAATCAACTCTCTTTTACTTCTGATTTAGAAGTGCTGATTTGCATCAAACACTTCATATTTAGCAGTGAATCACTTTGGTACATGCTAACTTGAGGTTACAGTGCAACATCATCTGCAAACAACAAAAGAGGCCACTCTCAAGTCTCCAAACTGGATACTCTCCAAATCCACACCTTGATATGTCCAAGAAAATCACAAACAGAAGGGGAGACAAAGCACACTTTTGACAAAGTCCTGCATCAACCTTCAACATATTCAACTTAATTTTTCAACTTGTATACGATGTGTGTTTGGTTCTCAGTTTGTCTTGTCTTTTTCTGCCATGTCATCTGTGGATATATGTGATATGCAGCTGGGTGTACCCACATCCAAGATGGACGATTTTCCCAGTATTGTTAGGAATCTTACTATTTCGGTTCAACAACTTACTCAACAACTGTCTGACATTGTATCGACCAATCCATATCCTCTGGAAGCGATAATTTTGACTGCTGGTGACAGTGATGAGATTCCAGCAGGTCAATGTTTGTCAGTTGCTTCCAAGTGTTTCTGGATCTAATGTCCCTTGTCATGAACTTACAAACATGGAGGAGTCTAACAATTTAAGAGAGAAGGAAATATTGAATGGTTTATAAAGAATGACTCAGCAGAAGGATGGAGATCTTGAGAGAAATATTCAATGTGAAAAGTTCACTTACTACACAGTTGTCTGACTTTGAAAAAAAAGTTATTGAAATATAGGAAACTTCAAAATGAGAATGTTTATTTTATTTATTTTTTTTAGAATGTATGCAAATTAAATGTGCCCAAGGGTTTATGTTCTTAGAAATGTCCTACCGGCTTGGTAGAAACTTCAGATCTGCATCATGAACTGTTGGTATAGTCTGACTAGTAGGGCTGTGAACTGATGGAGTTGCTGGTGAAGAGCAATCATCACATGATGGACAGGTTAGCGAATTAAATTAATTGTCATGGCAAGTCCATTACAAAAGATTCAGCAATTATTCTAACAAGTACTACAATATCTTCAAGCAGATCAATAAGGCCTGTGATAAGATAAAATTAAGAAATGAAAAAAAGTTAGTAAAGGAACATCTTGAGTATTCTAATGGTAGAGTGTATCCTAGTCCACCTCATATACATTTTCAATTGGATGTTTTGAAACATCTGGATATTGAACCAATTACCAATTATACTAATGTAGATAATTCTTGTGGACAACAGTGCTGGGATTAACCAGGCTGTCACTTTAGATTATCCCCCCCTTTGAGACGCTTGGAACGCATCAACAACTGGATGGGCAAAAACACTTATGGTTGAGAGCAGAGGACCTATACCTAAGACAATCGACGAGGTCAGGGAACACAAAGAGGTAGAAGGAATTCCACCCCCAATGCAACCAGAAGGCAGCTCAGGTTGAGTTATTTGTCAATGGCATGGATGATGAGCATTGTAAAGTCATTACTAATCAAACAGGTGACTTTAGAGTGTGTATAATTACAGTGATGACTAGATTGGACAAGAACATGTTAGTACATTGGACAGAGATTTTACTTTTGTTCCAGTTAGAAGAGTACTATTAGTCCAACATTCTTATGGATTTTAAGTTTTTTGTTAGAAAATGTAATTCTAATCTTAGCTTTAATTGTACTGAGGAACAATTTGTGATGTTAAATAATATCCGGAGAAATGGTGTGTTTAAGCCAGTGATGCAGCCTATACTTCAGTATCCTGAAAGTGTTTGTTAACTGGATTTGAGTTATCTTTTATCTTACCCAACCTCTGATTTATGGTTTATTGTCATGTTCTGAATGGAAATTGTTGCATACCATTTGACATAATGTTGAGTTGAAAGTGATAAAACATGACAGAGGATGGGGTTGTAATAATGAACAAAGTGATTACATCAATAAGATGGAATGCCTTTTTATGAGGATTCACATGAGGAAGTTTCCAGGAATTAAATTAATACAGCTTATTATAAAATGAATGTTCAGCTGCATGACATGCTCAAGCAGGATCACATTCAAGACGATGTATACAAGATCTTAATGACTGACAAATCACTGAATCCTGCCATTGTTGGCATTCCAAAAATTTACAAGGACATGCTAATGCATTCCACAGTAACTGCTGGGAAAAAATCCCTTTTGCAAAATTTTTGGACATAACGTTCAAGGAAAGAATCAGGATGATTTCCCATTTATGTAAGGACTCATTGAATTTTTTGAGTAAATTTAGGGAGATGAGTATAATGATAGTATTATTTTTATTGCAGTGGATATTAAGGATTTATTTACAGTTATACCTCATAATTTAAGGTTACAGCAATTTTATAAATTCCTTGCCAACAGCATAAACTTGAATTTTGGTGATTTGGCATTGCTAAACTAATAATAATAATATGTATTTTGTATACATCTGCCCCCTGGAAACAACACTAGTACTCTTGAACACCTACTTAGTTACCTATCTACTCAACTTCCCCAAGAGACCATTGTACTAGGAGATTTTAACATTGACTGGCTCACCTGTAATTCTCTGACCCCAACTAACCACTTAAATCTTTTTGGCTTCTATCAATTAATAACTACTCCTACTAGAATTCACAAACCTAATAGTAAAGAATCTACCCTTGATTGGATCCTTATCAATAGCCATCCTAACAACTATACTCCAGGAACCCTTCCTGATAATATCAGTGACCATATGCTTACTTACATTATCAGACAAAAGGTTCACATTCCAAATACTCCTAATCTTATAACCTCACGCTCAAAAAAACACTTTAATCCTGACAGTTTTATAAACGAACTAAAAGCATGTAATTGGTCACCACTAACATATCTGGAACTTAATGAGGCTGTAACCTACTTTAATACTAACTTTATTCAAATACTAAATCACCATTCTCCATACCGCTCCATTAGAATAAGAACCAAATCTGCCCCTTGGCTAACTAAACAAACTAGGCAGAAAATGCTACTTAGAAACAAAATTTGGGCTAAATGGAGAACTACCAAATGCCCATCTGATCACCTTCTCTTCAAACAACTAAGAAATGCTACCAAGAGAGATACCCTTAGGGATAAAAAAGACTTCTACCTAAACCTCCAACAAACTTCACAACATACACCAAAAAAATTCTGGTCAGGAATTAATAAACTTCTTCAGCCAGGAAACACTACTACTCCCACCCCTGTAGGTTTCAACCAAAATAATTCCAACCTAATCCCTGATGCCTTTAATAAATACTTTACAGAAGCCATTCAATCTCTAGCAAACTCTCTACCACCTTTACCTGCTTCACAATTGAATACCTCTAATACTTCTTCCCCAACCTTTCATTTACACCCTGTTCCAACATCTCTTATTTACAAACTTCTTACCAAACTAAAACCTTGTACCCCATCCGCTGACCATCTCCCATCTGAATACCTACAGATTGCTGCACAAGCCATTGACTACCCCATATCTATCCTGATTAACAGAACCATCACTGAAGGCAAAATCCCTACCTTATGGAAAATATCACATATTATCCCTCTACACAAAGGTGGAACTTCAATTGACCTCTCTAACTACCGACCTATTGCCTTACTCTCCCCATTAGCCAAAATAATGGAAAAATGTATTCACAAACAAAATCTTAACCACCTTCTACAAAACAACCTACTAGCCAACTGCCAACATGGCTTTAGACCATTTCATAGTACTACTACTGCTCTTCTCTCCTTCACTGACACTATAAACAAAAACCGCAATAATAACTCCTTTTCCTCTGCACTATTCTTAGACCTGTCAAAAGCCTTTGATATGGTTAATCATACCCTACTTCTTGAAAAACTAAAGAACCTTTCTCTCGACCTACAAGCATTACAATGGTTCAGATGTTATCTTCAAAATAGACAGCAAGCTGTACTCTGGGATAACAATTTGTCTTCCTTACTTCCCGTTAATATTGGAGTCCCTCAAGGCTCAATCTTAGGTCCACTTCTTTTTTCCATATTTATTAACGATCTCCACTTGAACATACCCCACGCCACTTGCATTCAATATGCAGATGACTCTACCTTAATCTGTACTACCAATAATATACCCTCACTCCAATCTCTAACCCAAACTGTATTCCAAGAAGTAGAAAACTGGTTCATGCAACATCGTCTTCTCCTGAATCCAAAGAAAACAAAACTACTACTTTTACACCAACTCATAAGTCACCCACTCCATTCTTCTCTATAACCTCCAATAATGCTACTAATATAGCACCAGATACTACCACCCGCTTACTAGGTGTCACAATCGACAATCATCTTAACTTTGATGACCATATTAACTCCACCATAAAGACTGTTAACAGAAAACTTGGTACCCTCTACAGAATCAAACCCTTCCTTACACCCTCAGCCAGGCAAACTATCGCACAAACTCACCTCATTTCTACCCTTTTCTATGCCTCTGCTATATATACCAACCTTTCAAATAACAACATCTCCAAACTATCTACCTGCTATAATAGTATTGCTAGATTCATCACATGCTCTCCCTTTAAAACACACCACTGCCTTAACCTTAAACAACTAGGATGGTTAGAATTACAGAACCATATACTCTGTCAACAGTTACTTATGACACAAAAGATCTTATACCACCCAAACAATACCCCCATCCTCTCTAATCTGATCTCTCCATATAAAAACCTGGCTACACTACGTTCTGCAAATAAACTACTTGTCTCCTTAACTAAATCAAACAACAAAGCTGGTGACTCTCTTTTCTCAAACACTATAGGAAAAAAATGGAATCAGCTCCCTCCTGAACTATCTACACTAGCATCTGCTTCTCAATTCAAAAACCAAACAAAAGAACATCTAAACACTAAGTGGCTCTGCCCTTGTGCTAACCCAGACTGAAACCTGTATTTCACTCCTATTTCAACCCTAGCCCTCCCTCTTGCCTCCAAAACTTATTTCTCTCCTCTTGTTTTATTCTTAGTAATTTGATAGGATTTGGGAACTTTGTTCTTTCTGCAATTGCCCTGGTGCTGTCTAGTGCATTTGCTTGTTTATGTCTGGTCTAGCTTTTGCCTAAATGTTTTCTAGTCACTGATTGTTAGTCCATGTGCTTTTCTCATTTTACCTATGTTACTATGGTACTGTTGCTTTATTACTCTATTTTACTTATTTGCTTTTGTTATATTGTTATTCTTATGCTTGGAGCTTTTCTCCCCGGGCCTCTACTGAAAATGGACATGTATCCAGTTAGACTAGCCCGGTCAACAAATGTAAAATAAAAATAAAATAAATAAATGTAGGG
Source organism: Protopterus annectens (assembly GCF_019279795.1). Taxonomy (NCBI): domain Eukaryota; kingdom Metazoa; phylum Chordata; order Ceratodontiformes; family Protopteridae; genus Protopterus; species Protopterus annectens. The sequence continues at coordinate 1,107,149,394 of NC_056732.1, forward strand.
ACACAATTTACAGCTATAGCCTTTGTTTTACACTGAGTAATTTTACATCCCAGAAAAAAAACTGTTTCAGAATGTTCCACAACAGTGAGATGTCCTTTTCTGGTTTTATCAGGTACAAAATAATATCTGCAAATAAAGCCAACTTTTCTTGACTACCATACCAATCATATCCTTGAATTTCTGAGTCCCTTATTTTCTTTTTCAATAGTCTTAAAATAATGCAAACAACAAAAGGGGAAAAGAGGATACCCCCCTGCCCGGTTCCTTTGTTCAGACATAACTTACTGGAGAAGAGCCCTCCCACTTTGATTTTTGCCTCCAATCCCTCATATATCCTCTTAAGTAACATTACTATTGTATCAGGGGAATGCAAATGCTTCCATTGCCCCACTCATAAAATCTAAGCTTACTCTGTCAAATGTTTTCTCTGCATCAATACCCATCAACAGCAGCAGTATTTTCTTACATTCTGCCTCCCTCTGGAGCATCATTGCTCTATTAATTTTGCCAAAGGTTTGCCTCCCCTCAAAAAAATAAATGATCGATCTCCATCAATTCTGGCAACACCTTTGCCATTCTTTTAGCCATTATAGACAAACACTTCATGACTATGATTTAAAACTGAAATTGCTCAATATTAATGTGGATCTTATAGGTCTTTGAATTTGTTAGTTATTACAGCCACCACAGCTTTCTTGGAGGATGTCATTGGCTCTCCTCCTTTTAAAATACTGTTAAACAAAACCTTCTAGATCTTTATCACTTTCTTCCCTCCTAGATTCCAAACTTCAACAGGAATACCATCTATTCCTGGAGGCTTTCCTGCAGATTGGCTGTACATATTTTTACCTCATCACCTCCTAACGTAATTGTTGAGCCTCATCTACATCTAACTTTGGCATATTTAAGCATTCTAAAAATAATTCCATTTGTGCTTTTTCTCGATTTTCACATTTATCTACTTTACACAAATTTACATACAATATCTCCAATAGCTCTATAGAATCCTCTGGTTATTTTTTTCTTGTTAAAGCTACTTAAGTTTGACAATTCTTTCTACCTTTTTGTCTAAGTTGTTGTGCTAAAACTTTTTGTGCTCTGGAGTTATTTTCAAAAACACATGCTTAACAGCAATCTTTCTAAACTCATGCTTATTATCCAAGTATTCCCTTATGTTCTCTTTAGCACTCTGCAGATGTGCCTCCTCTTGTTCTGTGAGATTCCCCTTATTTTACAATGCCAGCCCCTTTAAATAATTCTTGTTACTTCATAATCATATATTTTATTCTGACCCTATAAACTCCCCTTTCATATTATCCCACTCACTAGCTATAACATCTGAAGTACTCCCCATATTCCCACTACCCATTCATTGAATTCCTCTCTTTTTAACAGGGAGGAGGGGAAGTACCAGTGTCTCAGTTTTACTTCATTACCATGTATTTTACTTGAGTTGTTATAGGTGCATGGTTTAAAATAGTTATTGGACGTTTGTCAAAGCTCTCAAATCCACGTTCCTGTGAAATATAATTTGTCTAGTCTAGCCCAGTTATTGCACTTTGTAGAATAATATGCTCATTTTCTCTGCATTCCTACAACTGAATTCAAGTCTTCCATACCAAATACTTGCATAAATTTCTTCAGAAATCGACCCCTTTTTGTTATATTTCCCTTCTAGGTCACCTGATACATCCTCACTGTTGAAAACCAATTTCTAGTCCCCACCTATATGTAATATTCCCTACTGAAAGCAGATTATTTCTTCCAAAATTTTCTTAAGCTCCATAATAGCAGTTTTAGGTGGAATATAAATTCATGCCAGTAGTCCCTTACAACAACAAATTTACCATGATCATTTTTTCATCTTCTATCATGACTGGAGCTCCACTAGTTATTAGTATAAGTACTCTACTCTTCTTTTGTCCCAGATATTCTGCTGAATATCCATCCTGAAATGATTTCTTCAACTTCAGATGCTCACTTCTTTCAAACCGTGTCTCCTGTAGCTCTAATTGCACATTACATTTCTTAATATAATTTATTGTTCTTTCTTTTTTGTATATACCTGTGAGACCATTCACATTCTATGATAATAAGGAAAGTGTCACCATTATAAGAAGTTATTAGTCCCACCTACTACATAGAACAGTTTTTTAGATGTATATTTCCAGCTTTTATGATACATGTCCCCACTAATATTTGGCAGGTTGATCTTTGATACAATTGTTTCTTGTCATCTCCTTTTCAACCTATGTCACATTTTACAAGACTCCGTTTTAATTAAAACCCTCAAACAAAAAACAAACACAACCACACAACCTGTTAATACACACACACAAAATTAAATACATCGTCATATAATGAAGTTTAACCCTCCTAGTAGAACACTTGTCCTAAACAGATAGCTGCTGACACAGGCACTATCTTACCTAAAAGTAAGGCTACCTATGCTAGGATGCGTGTTACTTACACTAAACAATGCTTCTTTTTAATCTTTATTCTCCTCTTGGATGTGAAAACTTGCATGCTTTCAGAAAACTTTAACCTTTAGCCTTGAAGAAATAAAAGTTCTACTGTTTTACTGTTCTATAATCAGCTTGTCTCCACAGAAACATGAGAGAAAGAAAAACATGTAGCCCTCAGCTGCAGGCTTCTAAAGGCATACTGAACATTTATTACTAAAGGAAAACTTTTCATTACATTCCATGTTCTCTTATTTACTTGTTTCCACATAAAACCTGTTATTAGATTAAGCCAAGCTTCTTAATCCAGACAATTGCCTATGCAGAAGCAAGAGAAAACAAATCAGCTCTACATATACTGTGATCTGTGGTACTTTCATATCCCAACCCCCACCTCAACAACCCAAGATTACAGCCTATTAACTTAATCATGCTTTTGTACAGTCTATTTTGTTTCTTTTTGTATTGTAATGCCTTCATTTCTTAATACTAAAAAAGAGGAACAAAAGAAAAAAGGCATCTGTTTACTCTACCACCTTTATCACAAGTAATAACTGAAAATGTCCCACTATACATCTAATTTACATCATAAAAAGGTTTATAGAACAATTGTTTTCAGAGACTGGTTTACTTAGTTATCTTTTTTTCCTTCTTCCCCTTCTCCTTTATGTCCTTCCAAACATTAATGACATGAAGTATGGCAAATGCTTTTCAGCCCCTCACAAGTTTAACAAAGTCAACAAAAGTCCATTCTTTCCACATTTCCTGTGCAGTCATAATTCACAAATGTGATTGTTACTTTGATACCTTACATTTATTCACCTCAATGTTGCTGGTGGTCTTCCTGCTCATCTCCATCTCACAACTCCAAACTACAGTTCAATCCGGGGTACTCCTGTACTCCTGAGTTATTAAGTCAATTCCAGTGCTTTTCTTGGTTTCTCAAGCACTTTCCTTTGGAACACTGGAAAATTTTCCAGTGGTAAATTCTATCTGTGAACTTTATTATCAGCAGAATATGAAGCAGACTCCCCTTCTGCTCACTCTCACTTTTTGTTGGACAAACTATTTCCTCTTTAGCCTGTTCTGCATCAAAAAATGAATTTGATCCTCCAGGAAAAATATTCTGAACACAACTGGATACAGCTCGATTCCCAAACCTGCCTCTCGACATTTCCTGATTGCTGGAATAAATTTACTTCTGTTATGCCTTGTGTACACTGAGCAATTGTTATCTGCAAACACTCTACTACTGTCACCAACATTTAATATTTTACCCTTCAGCCACAGTTTTGGCAGGATCAATTCTTTCTGCTGGTAGAACTGCATCTTTACTAATACACGTCTTGGCTGCTTTCACATGGCCAAGTTCGGAACATACACACAATACACCCCTTTCAATTAACAAACCCTGTTGTGGTATACTAGTCCAGTTGCTTATTTGTGTCTTCATAAAATTAACATAGTCTGTTCCTTCCAGTTTTCTGGTACAGCAGAAATTCTCAGTTTTTACCCTGTGAGCTCTGTCCTCAAATACTACCATTGTTTTTTCAAACATCTCTTCTTGAGCAGCCTTTTTTTTCATTTCAACTGCTGATTTTTTGTAGTTTTACCAGTATATCTGAACATATGTTTAAAGCTTCTTCCATTTTTCTAGCCCCTTGTTGTTTGACTTAATATACTTCTCCAATATAGGTTCATAGGTTGGTACTAGGCTATCAGCCCTAGGGCCTATACAAGCCTAGCCATAACAATTCCCTGGCTATTTCTTCCCACACTATTTACTTCCCTGGACCCCTGTCTTGCAGGGCGACTGATCTGATCCCCGGGGTGAATTTCCTTTCTCCCATCCAATCGTCAAGGTTCCTTTTGAAGAGGGGCAAAGAGGCACTCTAATTGACATGTATGGGCAATCTATTCCAGAGTCTGGGGAGTCTCTGGGTCAGGAACCTATCCCTCCAGCATGTTTTGTTTATTGTGATGACAAGGTTTAGATCCCTGGAGCGTGTGGCTCAGATGGATTGGGATTTCTTTAAGTGTAGCATGTCCAACAGCTCTGGGTTTGACATGGCCTTGTATGTTAAGCAGAGATCGCCTCTGAGTAGACTATATGCAACAGAGTATAGCTGGAGTTTTTTAAGGCAGTCAGCGTAGGGCATCTGCTTTAGGCCTGCGATTCTTTTAGTGAGGTATTTCTACTGCCTTTCCAGTTGTTGCAGATGTCTTGAGAGGTACATAACAAACGGGGCGTTGTAGTCTATAATGGGTCTAATGAGGGATTAGTACATTTCATTTATTTTAATCAGCTTTGAATAAATTTGACTTATTTTTTTCTCTAGGTTACTGGGAGCTATTGTCTTGCCCCGAAGCTGGAGCTTGAACTGCTTCTTGCTGAACAGCTACAGGATTCTTCCCAGTCACGGTATTACATTCTTTTTCTACTTGAATTTTCTTTCAGATTCTCTAAGTTTCTTCTTTTGCTGCTCCATGCAGTGTACTTGCTAGCCAGTAACTGAATTTATTAAAAGTGGTAGACTTCCTGGCCCTTATCTTTTAGTTTCTTTTTTCACACTGAGAGAGCTGGAGTTAAGCTATTGATAAGTGTGCAGCCATCTTGGAAGTCCTCAATATTTACTATGGTGAATATCCTTTTTTTTTTTCAAACTCCTTTATTGAATTATCACTTGTGAGAGAGGCAAATTTACATTCATATAAAAGTAATCAAACTATATTAACAAACATTATACTTCACACATACTACTATATATCATATAACCTAAGCAATACTACATTAGGTAAAATAGTAACACCTAACCCACAGAATCTAGACCCTGATAATCCCTCTTTAATAGCCAATAACTTCAATAGCTTCTTTACTACTTCCATACAAACACTAGCAAGCCATTTATCCCCTGATGCTTCCCAACTGATCTTAAGTAACACCAACAACGTCATTCCTTCCCTTCAACTTCAACCCATACCCACCTCCTACATACAATCTCTCTTACAAAAACTTAAACCCACTACCCCCTCAGCAGATAAGCTTCCTGCTGAATTCCTTCAGGTAGCAGCAAAAGCTATAGCCTACCCTGTTTCGATCCTAATAAACAGATCCATAAAAGAAAGTGATTTTCCAGCAATCTGGAAGATATCACACATCATACCCTTACATAAAGGAGGCAAATCCACTGACCTCTCTAACTACCGCCCAATAGCACTATTATCTCCACTTGCTAAAATCATGGAAAAATGTATACACAAACAACTACTTAACCATCTCCTTCAAAATAACCTACTAGCAAACACTCAACATGGATTTAGACCCTCACATAGTATGCGACCACTGCACTACTTTCCTTTACTAACACAATAAACTGTAACCGTAATAATAACAAACTAACTGCTTCTCTTTTCCTAGACCTGTCAAAAGCCTTGACATGGTCAACCATAAACTTCTCCTACACATACTAAACTCACTTGCCTTGGATTTTTCCTCCTTAACGTGGTTCTCATCCTACCTTGAAAACCGACAACAAGCAGTACTCTGGAAAAATTCTCTATCTACTCTACTACCTATCTCCTTAGGAGTACCTCAAGGATCAATATTAGGCCCACTCTTATTCTCTATCTTTATTAATGATCTTCAATCATCTATCCATAACACTACCTGCATACAATATGCAGATGATTCTACCATCATCTGTACAGCTCCCACCCAATCTGAACTCCAGTCACTCACACAATCTACCTTTTCAACCGTTGAACAATGGTTCTCAAAGATGTCTCCTTCTCAACTCCAAGAAAACAAAACTATTACTATTCTCACCTACCCACAAATCTCCTCAACTAAATTTTACTATTACTGCAGCTGACAATTCTCTTATCTCCCCAGACTCTACTACCAAACTGCTTGGTGTTACTATTGATAATAATCTTAACTATGATTGTCATATCAATAACACTATAAAAGCAGTAAATAAAAAGATAGGTTCACTGTACAGAATAAAACCCTTCCTTACTCCAGAAGCACGGACCACCTTAGCTCAATCACATCTTATCTCCACCCTACTGTATGCTTCCTCTATTTACACCAATCTCTCTAAAGGTAACCTGAAAAACTAACTACATCCTATCATAATATAGCCCGTTTGCCACAGCATCCCAGTACAGAACTCACCACTGTAATAACTTAAAACAATTACAATGGTTAGAACTACCTAACAAGCTTATCTATCAACAACTCTTAATTACACATAACATTCTTTATCAACCAACAAAAACACCAGCTCTCAGTAACCTCCTTACTCCCTACAAAAACTTGAAACAGTTGCGATCTGCGAAAGATACAAGTCACCACAACTAGAACTACAAATTCAGCAGGTAACTGTCTATTTTCAAACTCCATAGGAAAATATGGAATAACCTCCCTCACACATTACCTCACTAGACTCCTTTCAACTTTTCAAAAACAACTTCTATTACATCTTAACAACTTCTGGCTCTGCTCCTGTACCAATCCAGACTAAATGACTTCTTCGCTCTTCAGCCATACCTCCCTACGTAAAAATCACTATCTTTCCCTGCTATTTCAAATGACTAAATTACTGTACTGTTCAAAAAAAAAAAAAAAAAAAATATGAATATATAGCTTAGGCTATTTGTTTTTTACCTGGTTTTTTTTCGCTGTATTTTCTACTACACTAAAATGTATGCATTGTTGCTTAAATGTTTAACCTTGTTTTAATTGTGGAGCTTTTCTCCCTGGGCCTCCACTGAAAATGGAAATTATCCAGCTGGACTAGCCCGGTCAACAAATGTAAAATAAAAATAAATAAATAAATAAATAAAAAATAAATTATTCAATTCTTGCCTTTATTTTTAAACGAGAAACATTTTCATTAAACCATCACTTAGTACATAGACAATCATACAGTTATATAAATTAAAACAAACCACACCGACACAATCCTAGTCATAAGCATTTTACATCACAAACCATACTGACACACTCCCAGTTGTAAACATTATACATCATGTATCTACAGAATCTTTCTCGCGCAAACATTACATAGCTCATTTAAGGCCTGCTGCATTTTAGGCCTCATTCCTCCCTTGTATGTATTGTTCCCACAATTCTCATTTTCCTATGTAGTTTGCTTCTATCCTTTTCTAAAGATCTCAATTCCAGTTGTTTTATCTGTTACTATATTCATTATTTCCAGTATAGCTGGTTTAGATTTTGATTTCCATTTTATTTTATTCATTTTAACATTTGTTTACTGGGATGGTCCAACTGGACAGCTGGTGTACGTTTTTAGCGGAGGCCTGGGGATCTCCATACAGTAAAAATTAAACAGTAATAAAAATTAAAAGCAGCAATAGAAAAGTAACAGTTACTTAAATTAAACAGTAATAAAAATTAAAAGCAGCAATTGAAAAGTAACAGTTATTGGTTTAAATAAGTTTACAATGTAATCCACAGTTGGCAACATCATCAGAAAAAAAGTACATTATTAGAGATCAAAGCACTTTACAATGTAAAGGAGTTGACATCATCATCAGAAAAAAAGTATAAGTAGGTGAACATCGGTGGAGCACATTATTAGTGCTCAAAGCAGCTTAAGGAAATAGTAGCTATGCAAGGTATTGTAGGTGGTCAAGGTGGGCCAGTGCAGTTACATAGCCGGTTAGTGAGGAAGTATGACTTAAGATGTTTCTTGAAAGTTAAAGTACTGTTTTGAAGTCTGATGCCAGGAGGAAGGGTATTCCAGGCTTTAGCAACTTCAGTGGGGAAGAGAGATTCCCCAGAGCTATTTTTACAAGAAACTTTTTCGATCAGGGCTTTGCTGGTGGAGCGTAATTGTCTATTAGTATTGTAGAAATTTAGTAATCCAGCAAGGGTAGGGGTTTTCTCAGGATAATATAGTATTTGGTGTGCGAGCTTGAGTTGGTGGTAGCGTAATAAATTGGGAAATTCAGGCCAGTGTAATGTAAGTAAGGACTGGCAGTGGTGGGAACGAGATTTGGCACTGGTTGAAAATCTGGTGATTTTGTTGTAGCATGTGGAGAGTTTATTAAGGTCAGCCTTGCAAGTATGTTAGGACTGGTGATGCATAAAGTAGTGTTGATAGGAGATGGGTTCATGCTATTCTAGACTCGGTTGTAAGGTATTTATTGCTGCAATATAAGGTCCATAGCTTTTTGTGGACTTTGGAGATGGTTAGGGATATATATTTGTTGACTATAAGTTGTTGGTCAATTATAAGTCCTAGTAATTTTGCTTCAGGGACTGGGGTGATCAGGATCTTATTGGCTGAGGATACAGAGAAGGTGATAGGGTCATTATTCTTTGTTGGGTAAAACAGCACGAGTTTTTTTTTTTTTGGAACTGCCTAGTAATTTTCTAGTAACTGCTTTTTTGGCAGCCACCATTATTAGACACAGCAAGGCCTTACCATATCTAGGCAATTCCGATTTTATATCACAGCTCAGGAAAATCATCTCCCTCATCACACCAATCTGCTCACCCGGCATCTCCAACAGTGTATTCCACAGGGAATCCTTAAAGTCTGCCAACTCATCGCACTCCAGGAAAATATGTTCCCAATTACCTCTTTCTTCCCCTTCACACCACCAAAATTGCTGTCTACCAGAGGAAAAATTCTCTGGAGTTCAGTTAGGGTATACAAATATCAAAGTAAACATTTCCACGCAAAAATCATACACCACCTAGATTTTGTTGCATACTTGGGAGACATGCATATATCCACCCACTGTTTCTTTGTGAATTGCTTATCCAGTCTCTTCCCAATCCTTTCTAACCTCCTCTGAATGATTCTTATACTTATCATGCAATATTTTTTATGCTATACTAATTATTCCATTTTAATAGGAGCTTCTGTTCTAGATTATATTACAAACTCTACCAGTGTTGGTCTTTCATATAGGACCCCCCCTCTTTATTTCCCTTTGTCTATACTTTGATATCAATCCCTGATAAGGAAAGCAATCTCTAACCTACAGTCCAAATAAATTCTTGGTGTCTTCCTATTCTATTACCTTTCCCTCCCTACCTTTGTTCCCAATACCTTGGTTCCTTTGCCATTTTTTTTCCAATAAATTCTAGCCCCTCTTGCCTATTGTCTGTATCCCTAACTGCAGTCATCCCTAGCAGCAGAATCTCCTTTCTCTATTCCCATGTTGATTTAGTTCTTAGAATACTTTCTGCTATTTTATAAATACAATAATCGACATGATTATTGTTCTTCTCCTTAAAGGCCTGCATCCAAAATCCCAGTCTCTCCTTGTTTCTTGAGCTTCCTCCATGTTTCATCATCATCCCTTTCCACTTGGAATTATACTTTTCCGGTTGTGCTATGTATAGGAGTCTTAACCGGGTAGCTCTGAAATATCCCTTCAATTTGAGTAATCCCAATCTGCCCTGTTCTACAGGGAGAATCATCTTATCCCACTTGACTCTTGCCATCTTCCTCTCGCAGATAAAGTCCTTCAGCTCTTTATTAACTGCTACCCACAACTTCTCCTCTTGCTGATAAAAATACGCCTGACCTGCATATAAGACTGAAGGGACTAAAATCATTTTAACTGCGAGTGTCTTACTAACCATATCCATATACAAAAGCTTGCATTTTCTCTGTTTTTTCTGTTATCTTCTGTTTAGTCTCTTCCCATATATTCTTAGCTGCCACACTAGAATTATTTTTAATCCATACTCCTTAAATATTTCATTTTATCATGTCCTCAAAAATATGGTTATTCCTGACCCAATTCATGTGTGGGTACATAATTTAATGCTATTGCCGTTGTTTTAGCTTAATTAATTTTGTATCCTAAAAACCATCTGAAACTGTCTCAAAATGTTCCACAACACTGTAATGTCTTTTTCTGGTTTTGTCAGGTACAAAATAATATCATCTGAAAATAAAGCCAGCTTTTCTTGACTACCATACCAATTATATCCATGAATTTCTGGGTCCCTTGTTTTCTTTGCCAGTGGTTCTAAATATAATGCAAAAAATAAAGGGTTAAGAGAGCACCCCTGCCTGTTTCCTCTACTCCAGCAGAAATTATCAGAGAGGACCCCACCCACTTTAATTTTCATCTCCGATCCCTCATATATTCTCCTAATCAATCTTATATTTATTTTCAGGAAATGCAAATGCTTCCATTGCTCTGCTCATAAAGTCTCAGCTTACTCTATCAAATGCTTTCTCTGCATCAAGACCCACCAACAATGGTATTTTCTTACATTCCACTGTCCTCTGGATCATCAGTGTTCTGTTAATGTTGTCAAATGCCCCCCCCCCTCTGCAAAACCACAATGATCCATATCTATACATTCTAGCATTACATTTGCCATTATAGGCATTAACACTTTATAATCATTGTTTAGTATTGAAATGGGCTTGTATGAAGCTGGATCTGATGGATCCTTACCCTCTTTAGGAATTACAGCTATCACTGCTTTCTTCCAGGACAGTGGTACTTCTCCTCCTCTTAAAGATCTGGAAGGTTTTAAAAATATCTTAATCAGTTTTTTTCCTCCTAGCTTCCAAACTTCCACAGGAATACCATCCATTTCTGGGGACTTTCCTGTGGATTGGTTATACATCACAATTTTTATTTCCTCTCCTCCTATCCTAACTGATAGTAACTGAGCCTCATCTACATCTAGCCTTGGCATATTTAATTCTTCCATACACATTTCCATTTGTATCTTTTCTTGATTTCCATATTTCTCTGCTTTATACAGACTTTCATAGATTTTCTGAAATATTTCTAATATCTCTACAGGATTTCTTGTTACCTTCTTTGTTATAGGCTTCCTGAGTTTGGCGACAGCCCTTTCTATTTTCTGCTGCCTGAGTCTCTGTGCTAAAAATTTTTGTGCTCTAGTGTTATCAAAACAAAAATAGTTGCTCAACAGCAATCTTTCTAAGATCCTGCAAATTAACAAGGCAATCCCTTATTTTCTGCCTAGCATTCTGCAGCTGATCCTCTTCTTGTTCTGTGAGAAAATGTAAAGTGTAAATTTCTCAGGTCCTCTAAATAATTCTTGTTACTTCTTAACCATAACTCCCCTTCTTTTATTGAAACCCTATTTTTACACTCTACCTTAACTTTATCCTACTCCCTAGCGATATTTTCAGAATAAATGTCTATCCTCTATAACAGCTCCTGAATAATCTCCACTACCCATTCCTTAAATTCCTCTCTTTTCAACAGACAGGTGGGAAAGAGCCAATGTCTTAATTTTTATTTCATTACCCTGTGTTTTTATTTTAGCTATTATTACTAGTGCATGATCTGAAACAGTTACGGGGTGGGTATCAAGACCTTCAATCAAATGCATGTTCCTATGAAATGTAAATTCTGTCTAGCCTAGCACAGATTTTATATCTTGGGGAAATGACATGTAAAGTTACTCCAAACTCCTATTACTGAATTCATATCTTCCATGCCAAATATTTTTATACATTTCTTCAAAATTCTACCCTCCTTTGTTATATTTTCCCTTCTGGGCCCCCAAGACACATCTTAATTGCTGCAAATCAAGTTCCAATCCTCACCTATAAGTAATATTCCTTGGTGAAAACTGATTATTTCTCCTAGAATTTTCTTAAGCTCCATTACACCACTTTTAGGTGGAATGTAAATACATGTCAGTATAATCCTCCTTCCTAGCCAGTAGCCCCTTAGCACTACAAATCTGCCATTATCTTTTTTATCCTCTTCTCTCACTATTGGAGCTACTCCTGCAATTAATACAAGTACTCCTCTATTCCGTTGTAACAGGTATTCTGTTGAATAACTATTCTGAAAACCTTTCTTTATCAAATTCATATGTTCAGTTCTTTCTTAAGTGTGTCTCCTGTAACACAGCTATTTGCACTCTATTTTTTTTAATATAATTCACTATTCTTTCTTGTTTGTATTTATCTGTGAGGCCATTTACATTTGAAGATATTAAAGAAAGCATCATTGTATTAAAAAGTTATTATTCACACCATTTATGTACAATACCTTTTTGTTAAATGTATAGTTCCAGCTTTTGTGTTACATGCATACACTGTTTGGCAGGTTGAACTTTTATACAGTTGTTTCTTGTCATATAAATTTGAGCCCATGTCACATCTTATAAAAGCTTTAAAACTTTTTGTTTTATTGAAAGCCTTCAAAAAAAACACACCCCTAAACCCTATTAACTGAATCCTAACACACAAAACTATGTACACTTTCAAATATTGAAGTTTTATCCTCCTAATAGGAACAAAAGTCCCAAACTGATAGCCACACTGACAGACATGAGTTAACCTAAAAGCAAGGTCATCCATGCTAAGATGCATGGTGCAGCCTATATTTCTATTAAGTGCCGATTGTTTTTTGTCTTATCTTTATAGCTCTCCCAGCTGGGAAAAGTCCTGAATGTTTTCAGAAAAGATTACCTACCTTGAGAAAGCCCCTGAATGCTTTCAGAGAACATTATCTACTTTGGGAAAACCCATGAATGCTTTCAGAGAACATTATCTCTTAGCCAATTTCTCTTTCCTTTCTTTTTTTATCTCAGCCAATCACTCTCCACCAGACTGTAGCCAGATTCTCTTCATCAGATTGTTTCCATGGAAACATGAAGATGAGCTGCAGAATTGTTACTGATTTTGCATGTATTTGCTAGAAAAAACACTAATAATAGTCAATGTTCTTTTTAATTTGCTTACTCTCTCTTAAAATGTGTTAATAAATCAATCTAAAGTATTTAATCCAGTCATTTCCCCATGCAAGAATGAGAAAAAGCACATTAATTTTTATTTTATCATGCTTTTTAAGCAGGCTTTTTTTATACATTGTAATGCCTACATTTCTTAAAACTGAACAAGGAGAGAGACAGAAGGGAGAAAGAAAATAAAAAAAAAAGAACAGCAGCACCTGTTTACAATCCCAATTACACTTAAAAATAACTGAAAAAACTTTACTTTATAGCATGTAAAGAAAACCACATGCCACAAAATTGGTACTGTTTAAGAAAAAAAAAATATTGACAGCTAACTTTCTACCGCCTCTTGCCCTCTCTAAAGCACTTTTCCGAACATTAATGACATGAAGTAGGGCATATGCTTTAGAGTCCCCCACAAGTCTAACAAACTCTGAAAAGTCCAATATTTCCAGATTTTCTTGTTCTGTCATAATTCACAAATATAATTATTGGATAGTAATCCCACATTAAGTTATTGGTTTTATTACTGTTCATCTCTGATATCCTGTCTCTGCTTCATTTCCAATGTACTCTCGATTCATCTAGTCAACTCTTGTGTGCCTTTCCTTTTCTCCAACATTTTCTGTTGACAAATTTTGAAAAGGTTTCACAGGTACAGTTCCCCTGTGGTCTTTATTACCAGAAGAACAAGAATCAGAATCTCCTCCTGTTACACAGCTTAAGTTTTTGGACAAAATTTTGTATATCCGCCTTAGCATGTACTTCAAAAATGAATTTGTCCCTCCAAGGAAGAATACCTTGAAGACAGCTGGATATAGCAGTTTGAATCTCAAACCTGTATCTCGACATTCCCTGAATAGCAGAATAGATTTGCTCTTCTGTCTAGTGTACAATCAGTGATAATTCTCCACAAACACTCTGATGTCTCCCAATTTTAATGCTTTGTCCTTCTGCTGGTAGAATTGCATCTTTACTGTTTAAAGGTCTAGGCTGCTTCCTTATAGCCAGGTTTGGAGCATACACACAATGTGCCCTTTCAACTAACAACTACTGTGAAATACCAGTCCATTTGCTTATTTGTGCTTTCATAAAATTAATGCAGTCTACTCCTTTCAGCTTCTCTGGTATAGCTGAAAATCTCAGGTTTTCCCTATGTGCTCTGTCTTCTAATTCTATTATTTTTTGAAACACCTCTTCTTGAGCAGTCTCACATTCAGCCAGCCTTATCTTTACCTCAGCCTCTGATTTTTGCAACTTTATCACCTCATCTGAATATCTGTTTAAAGCTCCTTCCATTTTTTCCCAGCCCTTTGTTGTTTGCATTGAAATACTCCATCTGTATTTTATTTTAACCAGGTTTCTAGGAAGTTGTCTTATATCTTCCAATAGGTTACTGGAAGTCATGTCTGAAGGTTGTATTTGTTTTTGATGAACAGCTACAGAACTCTCCCCAGTCAGTGTTTCTTCCAAACTTTTTGTAGCTGATTTTTTTCCAAGTCTTCTGTATTTCTTTACTCTTGGCATCCAGGCAGTGCACTTACTAGAACACAAGTCTACTGGCCTTCTCTGCTGAGTTTCTGTTTTCACCCAGGGAGAGCTAGAGACAAGATGTTACTCAATGTGCAGCCATCTTGGAAATCCCCTACTGTGATAAATATCCTTCTCTCAGATAGCTTCAGTACTATATGCTTTCCAAGGTAACCAGGATATACACATCTTCTTGACTGCATAATTTACATGTTTCCGACTGACAAATTCTCAATTTGCATTTGTCCCTTTTTTAATTTCTCCAAGTCTTTTGGGTTTCTAATACCATGACAAGAATAGACCTCATTCCTAAGTCAAAATATGATTAAAGTTCATGAAATTTGTATTGTTTCATGCTTTGATGTTAGCCAAAAGTGCTCTTCGCTGCACCTGCAAAGTACCAAGAAGTGACTCCTCCTGTAATTCATATGGAGTTACATGTATTGGTAGAATATCGAAAATAGACTGGAAATACTTTTTTATGAGACCCTTTGCTTCTACTACTGTTGGAACAGTCTAGGTATCCTTCTTCTACATTGCCCTCATACCTGCCTGCAAATCCTAGTATTTTACAACTTTGTCTCTCTCTGTATGTAAGACACTATAACCACTTGGTGTAGCAATTTCAATGATCAATGCTACTTCTATCTTCTTTTCACAGACATCTATAATCTGTTTTTCTCGCATCTATTTTTTTAACTGTTAGTAATGAGTGATCCCAGGTTATATAAACCTCATTATTCTGTATAATGCTTTGTGGCTTATGTTCCAATGCTTGCCAGCTATTTCAATATTATAATGCTTGCACAATCCCCATTGCAACAGTCTTTCCACAGTATTATGCCTTTCAGTATACAGGCCTCCTGCCATTAGTGTCTCACATCTTATTACTGGGTGTGATACTGTTTCCAGATGTTCTTCATCTCACATTGCTGCAGTCCTTACACTTGGGTAGTCCGCTGTCCTCGGTCGGCCCGAATATCAAAGTATAAGGCTGACGTCGGTCAGGGCGCATTTGACTGACGTCAGGACGTCAGGGTACAAATGCCCATGACCGACGTCATATCCTCAGTCTTTTTTGCCGCATGGTCCGATGCAGAAGCAGCATTGCAAGTGCCGGTTGGCGTTCTGAGATTTTTCGATTTAGAAGTTTCAGACCGAGTTCAAAGTTGGCTAAGTACCCGTTGGGAATATTTTAGTTTTTCTTGCCTCAGTCATTTACGGATGTCAGAAAAAGTCAATAATTGCATTTCTTGTGGGAAACAGATACCGCATAGAGATTATCATACTTTGTGTATTCCTTGCTTAGGGCCTGAGCACGACGTTGTTGGCTGTCGCTCTTGTGCTAGATTTAATAAACGCACTATAAAGAGAAGGTTGGATTGTGCAAGGTTAGTCTTTGGGAAGCGGTGCAACTATAAAATGCCGTCGGATGCTCCGCCCGCTTCTTCGAAGAAGCGCAAGGACAAGGCAGTTAAGCCTAGGCTAGAAGAGCCGTCTGTACCGGACGCCGGTTCTTTAGAGGTGTCGGTGGAGCCGGTGGCTCCACCGGAGGTTTCTTTGTCTTCCCAAGGTGAGACCTTATTATTGCAAGATGTGGCCTCTCAGGAGACAAGTCAGGCTGAGGGGGCTTCTCAGGTTACTATACTCCCCTCCCTTCCTAAGGTGGCTAGGCCCTCTCCTTCTGTTTCAAAGGCTTCTCCCAGGGGCAGGCCAGGTTTAGCTTCAGTTGGTGTTACCCCTAGCTCTTCAGGTACTGTGCCCAAGAAGCATATGCTTAAAATGGCAGAAGATTTGATTACTTTGATTAGGGGTTCTATGCCCCCTCCTGATAAGAGACCTAGGGTGGAGCCTGAGCTGGGGGGTTTAGAGCAGGCTTCAGATGTTTCAGTGTCTTCGGCTGAAGACTTGCAGGAGTACTCTCCTTATTCTGATTCTGATGTGGATGATTCTACTCCTTCTGCTACTCCTCCTGAGGATTTTTCTTTTTCAGAAACTCTTCATTCCATGAGGGAGCATTTTAAGTGGGAAGGTCAGGACTTCTCTGATTCCAGGAAAAGGCTTAGGGAATTTCTGTTTTACCCCAGCATAGGCCTTTGGCTATACCTCCTGTTTTGGATGTAGTGGAAGATGTTTTTACAGAGGCTTCTCTTAATCCTGATTCTTTGCCTCCTGCTCCTGTTAAGCGGATAGGTATTACAGGGTGCCTGAAGCTCATAAGTATCTTTTAAGAGTCCTAGGGCAGACCCAGAAACTGTTAGCCAGGGGCCTAAAGGTGTTAAGGCTTCTGTTGTTAAAAATCCGGTTCCTGCAGACAAGGAGGCTAGGGCCTTGGATAGATGGGGAAAGAAAGTCTATACTTCTTCTACTCTTGCTATGAGGGCTCTGAATTGCCAGTTTCACATGTTGAAATACCAAAACTATCTCCTTTCACTATTGAAGTCTAAGGTTGATGCTCTGGCAGTAGGTATTGATTGTAAAGAGTTGCAAGATTTAGTGCATGTTTCTGAACAGGTGGGTAAGCATTCTTTGCAATGTGGTTTTGATGCTGTACAGGCCTCGTCTAGGGTGGCTGCCACTGGGTCAGTTCTTCACAGGCACGCCTGGCTGAGGGATCAGAATTTGTCTGAACATGTTAAAACAAGGATTTTAGATGCTCCTTTACAATCTGACGTGTTGTTTGGTCCTCGGTTGAGACAGTTTTAAAGAAAATGGAAGACAAGGCTAAGTCTATGCAGACTGTTAAAGATTTTTTGCAGGTCCAGCCTCCAAAGTTTAGTAGAAATTGGCCTACTAAGGGGTGGACGTATCCTTCTTATGATTCCCAGTCTAGGGGTAGATCTAGACGTGGTAAGGGCAGAGCTCAGGGCTCCTTCAGGCCTAGAACAGGGAGTTCTCCTGCACAGGCTTCGGGTGAGGGCAGGGGTCAGTCCTTTCGTAAGCAGACCCAATGACCTACCTTTTCAGCTGCCAGAGCCTGCCCGTCTGGCAGCACCTTTGGGAGGAAGGTTGGCACTTTTCAAAGAAAATTGGAGTTTAATTACCTTGCCTCCTTTCAAAGGCATGCCAGACGTTCCTCCTCAACAAAGAATAGAAGCTCACAAACAGGTTTCTCTGTTGCTCCAGCTAGGGGCCATACAGCCGGTCCCTCTGCCAGAAGTGGGCCTAGGATTTTATTCTCGCCTGTTCCTAGTACCAAAGAAGGGGAACACGTGGAGACCAATTTTGGATTTATCTATCCTCAACACTTATCTGGACATTCCCAAGTTCAAAATGTTGACGTTGCAGCAGCTTTTACCTCTGCTGGGCAAAGATCATTGGATGGTAACTTTGGATCTCAAGGAGGCTTACCTTCATGTTTCTATCAGACTCAGTTGCAGAAAGTATCTGCATTTTCGGGCTGGGACTTCTCACTATCAGTTCTCTGCATTGCCCTTTGGCTTATCTACTGCGCCCAGAGTGTTCACGAAAGTTCTGGCTCCAGTGATAGCTTTCTTCAGACTAAAAGGAATACAGATCTATCCTTATTTGGACGACTGCCTAATTCTGGCTCAAGGAAGGGAAGAGCTTCTTCTTCATTTGGAGTATGTGATAGCAGTGCTAAGATGCCTAGGGTATTCTGTGAACGAAATAAAGTCCAGTCTAGTACCCTCTCAAGACATGTGCTTTCTGGGTGTGAGACTGAATACAGCATCCCAGATGGCCTTTTTAACCCCGGACAAACAAAAGAGTCTATCCCTTTACTTCCATCAACTATCTCATCAGTCCGGGCTGACTGCAAGGACAGTCCTTCAAGCCTTAGGGTTCATGGCATCTTGTATTCTGGTGCTTCCCAATGCCAAACTGCATATGAGGAAGCTGCAATGGTATCTCAAAAATGTATGGACACAGCACTGCCAGGATCTGGACACTGTCATTCAAATAATACCTTGCATTCAGAAGGAATTTTTGTGGTGGGCTCAGGAATGTCACCTAAACAAGGGACTCTCTGTGACCCGGCCAGAGGCGAGTCAGATTTTAACGACAGATGCCTCAGACAAAGCTTGGGGAGCTCATCTAAATGGAAAGTGGATACAAAACAAGTGGCCTGTCAGACTACAACATCTACATATCAACATGAAGGAGATGTTAGCAGTCCAGTTTGCATTAATAGCTTTCAAGGAATTCCTTCTTCCAGGACAGGTGTTGATTCTAACAGACAACACAACTGTCATGTGGTACATCAACAAGCAAGGGGAGCATTCTTATCCTCTATGCAGGCAAGCAATGATTTTGTGGGAGACTGCTCTCAGTTTACAGCTCAATCTTCAGGCAAGGTTTCTGCCAGGAGCACAGAACTCCTTAGCAGATGTGTTGAGCAGGCAATTATGGATCCCCACGAGTGGAAATTGGATCCTCATGTATTTCAGAAATTGACAGTGTCATGGGGAACTCCAGACATAGATCTGTTCGCTTCTCCACTAAACCATCAGCTGCCAAAGTTTTGCACAAAAAGGTTTCATCCCACAGCTTGGAGAGTGGATGCTCTTTCTTTCAATTGGAGCAATCTTCATGTGTATGCCTTTCCACCTCTGCCTCTCCTCCCAAAGGTACTTCTGAAGGTCAGACAGGACAAGCCAAGGATGATTTTAATAGCTCCAGATTGGCCTCGACAGCACTGGTACCCATTGCTACGAAGTCTAGTACGGAAGCCTCCATGGCCTTTGCCTTCGATTCCACACCTGTTGTCACAGGAGGACAGCCATTTGCTCAATGTCAAGCTTCACTCTCTGCACCTAACAGCCTGGCATATTCTGTTTTGAACCATAGTGGGCCTCCACTTCCTCAGCAAGTTTTGAATGTTATTTTGGAAGCTAGAAGGCCTAGTACAAGGAAAGTGTCTGTGGATAAATGGAAGAGATTTTTATTTTGGAGTGCAGCAAAAGATTTTGATGTTTCTGGGCCTAATTTGAGTGTGGCTCTTCAATATCTTACTGAGTTACTGGACAAAGGTTTGTCTTTCTCTTCTATTAAGGTTCATGCTGCAGCAATTTCGGCTCACTATGATTGTGACCCACCATTGTTTTCTCATCCTTTGTTCAAGCAATTTCTTAGAGGGGCAAAGAATATAAGACCCCCACGAAAAGCTCCTGCTCCTGCTTGGGATCTCAATTTTGTGTTGGAGAAACTCACTCTACAACCTTTTGAGCCTGCAGCTACTGCTGAGTTGAAATATTTATCATGGAAGACTGCTTTTTTATTGGCCATTACCTCTGCAAGAAGGGTGTCTGAATTACAGGCCCTTATGGCGGTTGAGCCTTTCTTGATTTTCCATAAGGATAGGGTATCATTACGTACTAATCCTTCCTTTATGCCTAAGGTGGTTTCTAGTGTGGCTTTAAACCAAACTATTCATTTGCCTACTTTTATGCAAATCCCCAAAATAAAGGGAAAAGATTTTGCACACTTTAGATGTTCACAGGCAGTTGCGTTATTATTTGGACAGAACTAAAGGGTTCAGGCAGTCTCAGCAGTTGTTTGTTTCTTTTGCTTTGAGTTCTCAGGGCAAGCCTGTGTCAAAACAAACTATTTCTAAGTGGATTGGGTTTTGCATTGCTTTCTGTTATTCCCATCATGGCAAGGAGGTTCCAGCTGGGATTAGGCCTCATTCCACTAGGGCTACTGCCACTTCAACAGCTTTTTTGAGGGGAGTGGCAACCAAGGATATTTTGGAGGCTGCTACTTGGAGTTCTGTGCATACTTTCTCTAGGCATTATCACCTGCCACTTTACTCTAAGTCCAGGGCTGGTTTTGCCACTGCTGTTTTGCAGGGCATTTTGGCGGCTCCTGCTTCCTTGTAGTTAGCCATCCTCCCTTACCTCTGCTTTGGGATTCTACCCAAGTGTAAGGACTGCAGCAATGTGAGATGAAGAACATAGTACAGTTTTGTACCTACCATAAATGTAGATGTTCGAAGATCCACATTGCTGCAGTCCAATTTACCCTCCCTCCTTCCCCTCTGTAGTTAGAGGTGGTTGTGTGGTTTGGGTTGTACATATTGTGTATATTGTATATATTGTACATATAGTTAGTGCAAGGGTGATTGGTTGGTTGTTTGCTGTCTTTTGGTTTTGACCTTTATTTTTAGGGTCTTCTGACATCTGGGGCAAGAAAAGACTGAGGATATGACGTCGGTCATGCGCATTTGTACCCTGACGTCCTGACGTCAGTCAAATGCGCCCTGACTGACGTCAGCCTTATACTTTGATATTCGGGCCGACCGAGGACAGCGGACTACCCAAGTGTAAGGACTGCAGCAATGTGGATCTTCGAACATCTACATTTATGGTAGGTACAAAACTGTACTTTCTGTTTTACAGAACGTGCATTTGTCCATTTCTCCCATGTGTTCAATGGACTTTGTAACTAATGTGCACGTAGTCCACTATCCTTTCATCTTTTGTTTAAATTCACCTCTCCCTAACCACTCCTATGTTAGATCCTGATCAATATGAGGTTGTTTCAGGAGTTTTCTGTACTCACAACTATATTTATGCCCTTCCACATTTCTTGTCTTCTCATCTGATCCTTTTTATATTCTTACCTTTGTTTTTTGGCACACACAGTTGCTGCCTGATTTTTGTCTACTTCTAGTTTGGTTTCCATTCTTGCTTGACATTGATATGCTTCTGCTAAACTAAGCAGGGAACTCATCTTAGAATGTGTTCTCTTCATGTTTTAAAACTGTCACTATGTTTGGATCTGATGAAGTCAGCAGATATATATGCAGTCCAATGACTGCAGCTCTACACGTAATCAGTTTGGAGGAGGCCCATACCTCTCTCCAGAATGAGGGATATATAATCTTGCTATATGCTGATTTTTATATATCTATTTGACCAAGCATGAAGCATTTTTCTTGTTTTCATGTCCAGCGAATACAATACATTTTGAGGCAAGTCATTCACTCTAAAACTAAGTTAGAACAGGAAGAACAAATTGGTTTATAACCTGGACATTTTTCCTAGATGTCAAGGCTGTTTTCAGTATTAATTTTAATCTGCTAAAGTATTCTTTACTGGGTTTTATTTGCATTTGTTCATGTTTTATCATTGATCCTTCATCAATTCCCAAATATTTACACACTCCCTCCTGCTCAAGCTCCTTGATAACACATTCCTGCCCCAGACTATTTTCTTGGTGTTGCAGCAATCCTGCTTTAAATGTTGCTTTTGCACATTTATCAAGACCAACATTTTTACATCTGAGAAAGTTATGACCACTTCTAGCTCTGTTTCCAGCTCCTCATCTGATGATCTATACAGTTTTAAGTGATCCACAAAAAGATAAGAAGTCTTTACACTTTGTTGTTGTCTGACAGCCAAACTGTAACAATGACCTAATACGCATACAGCTTAATGGGCTAAGGGCAAGACAAAAGAGCAGCAGTGACAAAGTGTCAGCCTGGAATATCCCCTTTTGAGTTTTTATCTGTGGGATATTATTATTCGGAAAAGGTAGCGCTAGCAATCAACTTCCAAATAAATCCACAGCTCAGTTTCCTTGTGTAAAATAAAGGTTTTGAAGGGAACCGAGCAGTGGATTTATTTGGAAGTTGACTGCTAGCATCACCTTTTCTGAATAACTTTAGTTTCCTTTAGTAACGCTAAACCTTTTGTGTGATCCCTGGGATAATAATTTGTCCTTTATCATGGCTTACCTGCAAAGTGGTTTATCACTGTTTCATGGTCACTGTAATGTATTTGATCAATGGAGGGTGTATCTTACATATCTGTAAGTGTTCCTTTATCCATGAATGGTGATCGACATCAAATGCTTTTTTGTAATCTATCCATGCTATACTTAGATTCTTTCCTTTTTTACATTTCTCCATTATGACCAACAACAAATGATCATTTGGTCCATAGGACTTTTTTTGTTACCCTGTTTTCTATTGCCATAATTGCGTTTTCTTCCAAATGTTAATTTTTTTGGCTTGTTACTTCATACTATTTCATATCCTGTACATTTGAACTTCTTATTGTTTCTTCTATCCCTTCAGCATCTTTGTTATATTCCACAGGGTCTTCAAAGATACTTGCCTAAAATTTTGTCTTTCTTCTCGTTTTTGGTGGTGGTTTCTATTCCTTTTGCTGGTTTCCCAGTTCTCTATAAAACTTTTTTGGATCATCAATGAATTGCTTATTTTGTATTTTTTCTTTATATCCATCTACATATCTTCTAAGTTTTCTGTCTGTGCTGATATCTTTATTTTAATATTTGCAATAGGGCACAACAGATCCTGGTCTGTTCTAATACTGTGCATTGTTTTTATCACATCTATCTTTACAAGTATTTTTGTTGATCTGTTCCCTCTTATATACTCTTCTTACAGTGACGGTTCTTTTCTCGACTGCTTTATAGTTTTCTCCATTCCATACTTCCATGATGGTACTTGATTTCTTTCCTTCTTTTCCATTACTGCCCTGCATTACTGTGGTAAGACTATCGGTTATTAATATTGCTGCACAGTAATATATCATATTTACTTATGTTATATCACATGAATTGATGTTAAATGTCTTGATTACTGTGCTGTTTTAACAGGCTACTAACATTTTGGGTATTATGGACTTTCTGTAATCTATGTCTTTCAACGATCTTAGCATGTCTATCAGTCTCTATTAAATCAAGCACCTCCTCCCTTAGATCTTTTTCTTCTAAACTGAGGGCACATTTTTTATTCTCTGTTTCCTGTAAGCATTATACAGAAATTTCCAGAACATCTTCCGCTGGCATATTCTTCAGCTGCATCCTGCATCATCCATTGCTCTTTCATATGAGAACTCACTGATCTATCACTTCACAAGACTGAGTGCGTCAGAGTTGCCACCGTTTCCTGTTCCTTCCCTTGCTGTGCAACCTTAAATGAACTTTTATACTGGTTTCCTACTGAAGGCTCCAGAGTATCTTCATGTGGCAACTGTTCAGATGCTTCCCATTCTGCCTGTTTCTCCTTAATTTGGGGATCATGCTGTGATGTTTCCAGAGTGTGATTTTCTATACTAAATCCTTTACTTTACAGTAATCCATAACTTCAGTTTCTGTTTTTTTAACTCTTCCATTAAGAAGTCTCGTTTTTACTCTCCCCTTTGTTTTTCTTATTTTTTGTATTGTAAAATTTTTCACATCTGGATGCCTTTGCCTGTATTTCTCTTCAAATATTTTTGGTGCTGCTTTTTTGTATTGATTAGTTTTTCTTTCTCCTTTGCATAAATATTGCACCATATTAAATTTAGTTTTCTTTCCCATGTCCATACTTCTTCTTCAGATGTCTGTTGCGCCACCCATTTTTCCTTACTTACTTTGTTCTGTCATATTGTGACATAACCTGTGTTAGACTTTCTAACTAAATCCTTCACTTCGCAGGTATTCCATAACATCAGTTTCTATATGCTTAACTTCTGCTTTACTAATCTTCTGTTATATATTCCCCTTTGTGATCTTATTTTTTGTATTGTGATATTTTTCATAACTGGGTGCCTTAGTATTTTTCTTCAAACATCTTTGGAGCTGTTTTTTTGTACTGATTAATTTGGCTTTCTCCTTTGCATAAATATTATACCATATCAGATCTCTCTTTCATTCCCATGTCCATGTTTTTTAATACCTTTCAAAGATGTCTAGGTTTTATTCTTCATATTTTTGCATTTCCTTGGTCATTTCTTTTTCCAAATAGCCCAAGATTTCTTGGTCTATATAGTGGTTTTCATGCATCATCTGAAGCTTTTGACAGTTTTTGTTGTGCAAGTATTCTTCTTTCCTCTAATTTCTCAATCTTTTTGAATATCATCTATCCAGAAATTCTGGGCTTTTTGCATAATAGTAACAATATATAATTTCTTTCTTATCCTCAATAGTTCACTCTATCTTTATGGTTCTTTTTTGCCATGTCAGTTTTTTGTGGACGACTACTACTTTCTACAATAGGGTGACCATCCTCCTTCTGAGCCTGGCCTAACCCCATTGTCAGAATGTTTCCGTATCTTGAGGATTCTACATGGTCATTTTTGCAATCCCGGCACCAGTGCGCCTACCAGGATTGGACATGTTTTTTCCTGGGACTTGGGCACCCAGCTTTTACTTTTAACCTATTATGTCCATGACATATATATATATATATATATATATATACATACATATAGTATTTTACATAGCATATATCAGTGTAGCCTTGGTGATATTTTGTAAAAAAAACAGGGTCCACCTTGTGAAGCTACTCACCAAGACTTTGGGGATGAAATCAATTCCAGCAATTCTACTCTCATTTACTTGCAGATTTTATAATCTCTCCATCAGTACTATTTTCCTTATCATTAGCACCAATGTAACACTAGTCTGTAGGTTCTAGAACTCCTTCAATTATCTCCAGGGACTGCATTTGTTGTAGCTCAACCTCTGCCTTACAGATGATGGAGAATGGTACTCTTCATGACACAGTCAGGACATACGGAAATGTACCAGATTTTAAAGAAATCTTTTCTGGCTTACATTTAGGGAGTCCAGCAACACCAACATATTGACACTTACTTCTTCAGTTACAGTAATTAGTTACAATATACATGTAGCTGCTCTACTCAGCAGACTATTCACCCAAGAACCCAGCAATACAAAGATCCAAAACTCACATTTGTGCCATTTCCACTCAGTTATAGTTAGGAACTTTCCTCTGATATCTGAACTTTCCTCCTGGGCCGTGTAACTCCATTTTGCTTTGACCGGCTATGGACATTTTGAGAAACTTACATACACAGCATTTGACATTACCATTTTGTCTGTCCTTATGCTGATCTCAAATCTCACTGCAGTGAGGAGAAAAATGTTTCTTTTGTATTTTTTCACTATCAGCCTCTGATGCCATTTGACCACTTTAGTTTTACAAACACCAACAAAATGACTTATTCTGTTAGATGTCTAGCATCATGTTAGGGGCATCAAACGAAAAAAAACTCACAGTCATTTGTTTCTATACAGTCAGTACCTGATGTAGAACTTCCCACCGAAGGCAGCAAATCCAGTTTGAGCTCCAAAGGGAACATATCGCAAACGCTTCCATCACAAAGGTTTCCACTAACGATTGTAGTTCCAATTGGCTCTCAGACCCTGAAATTTGAGTTGTTGGTAGTTTGTACGATTCTGATTTCTCTTGTAGTTCGGGTTTGTCCCATAACCATAATTCTGTTCTCGTTTCCTAATTCTCTCTGAGCGACATAGTGTTGTTTGCTCTAAAGGGGCAGAAACATCTTGTACCGCCTCCTCATGCATAATCAGATCGGCCCCTGAAGCTGTCCTGTGATAGGTGGAATTGGGCGATGTCTGGCCCCCACCCTTGGGAGTCAGGAGGTTGTGGATAGGCTCTATGTGATGAATATTCATCTGCATCTCGTTAAAGTTTTTTGGAAACCTTTGTTTCGTTTGATGTCCCTAACATGATTTCTAATGATGCGGGAGACTTTAAAGTATTCAATTAGAGCAGTCATGTTTTCTCTACAGACATTGCTAATTTGTTTTCAAAGGGTTTTTCCTTTGTCCCTCAAGCAAGGGCGGGCCTAGTATCTGTATTATTGGACCTTAAACTTTTTATTCGAAAATTAAATTTGCATTTGTTGTTTGATGACTGCCATTCTGCTAGCAGAGGTCCATCCTGAGTCTCTAGCATTTGTAACCCCCCCCCCTTACACTCATCCCTGGCTGTTTTTGAAAAAATATGTGAATTTGATTTAAGATATCTGCTTCGAAATAGAAATAGCCCAGGTTTTACTTCCAACTTTAATTTTCACGATTTTGAGCTGGTGAACTGTCTGAGACAACTTGATGTCAGGTTGATTCAACCTAATAAGGGTGGGGGGTTATTAATATGGATTGTCATGACTATGTGGAAAGGATGTTTGCAATCCTTTTTAGTGAAAGATATAGGTAAGTCTCTAGGAATGAATTGAATGTTGCCTGTTCAAAAATTGCTCTACAACTAAGTGACATGTTGTTGGAACAACGTATCACATTAGATGAGTTTTAAGTTCCTAAAGATTCAGTATCCAGTTATTCCTACTATATTTGGACTGCCCAAACTGCACAAAGACATTCAAAATCCCACTATGCGACCAATTGTGGACGTACATAATTCAATTACTTGTGCATTTGCCATATTTTTGGATAAAAAATTGAAAAATTACTTGAAAGAAGAAGCACATCTATGTAATGATTCCTGTGACTTTCTTGCAAAATGCAATCAAGTATTATTAGAGCCTAATTGGTATCTTTTAACAATAGATGGTAAAGACCTTTTTTCTTGCATCCCACATGATGTGGGGTTAGATTGGTTCCAAGAATATCTAGTAAAGAAGGGACTTGCCCAGGATAGTGTCAATTTATATGTGGAAATGATGGAACTTGTACTCAAGAACAACTATATCATTTTCGAAGAGCAATTATTTTTACAGGTTAGTGGGGTGGCTATGGGGGGCAGCCTGCGGGCCTTTGTATGCAAATATCATCATGTGTGAATGGGAACGTAGATTTGTGTTTAATCATCCTTTATTCCAATGTTGTGTTCTCTATTTAAGATACCTTGATGATTTGTTTATCATTTGGAGAGGTGACATGGATGGGATTAGTGAATTTTTGACATTTATGAACTCATCTACTACATTTTTGGAATTTACACATGATGTTAATTTTGAATTTATTAATTATTTAGATGTACATTTGATTAAAGACATGGTGAATAATAGGTTGGGCTCCACTATATACAGGAAACCAACCTATTCTAATTCTTTCCTTCACTTTTCCAGTTGTCACCCTTTGATTCACAAAAAAGCAGTAGTTAAAGGGCAGTTCGTGAGAGATGCCAGAAAGGTCTCTACCTTTGAGGACTTCTTGAATGAATGTGCATTACTTGAGAAAATGTTTATAAGGAGAGACTATCCTGTGGACTTTGTGGGTGACATTAAACTGGAAGTGGTGAATAAACATTCCCATGGGTTTTATAATCCTATTTTGGGTGCCCAAATGGTGAATAACAACATTAAACAATCTATGTCTGGGAACTATAACTATAGATTATCTTTTATTACTATATTGGTGGATTCCCATGCCATAAGAGATATTTTTTTATAAAAACTGGGCATTCCTTAATGAAGACAACCTTATTAGACCAAAGATCAATGACAAACCTTCAATTGTCTATAGGAAGAGTAAAAACTTAAAAAGTTGGATGGAGAGAAGATTGAAACCCAAACCCCAGTGACACAGAACATGGCCCATGTCTAGGTGTGGGTTTTACAATTATTGTTCTCTCATCAATACTGGGGAGTTTTTTGCTTGAATGGCTATGTATTATGTATTCAGGGGAAGTAAAACTGTAACAGCTCTGGCATTGTGTACGGAGCCTTGTGCCAGGACTGCCCGGCTTTTTATGTTGGGAAGACTGAGCGGAAATTAAGATCCCGCATTTACAAACACTGTTATGACATCAAAAAGAAAAAGTTGACAAATGCCCTATACCATCATATTCAGGAATCCCCTACACATAGTTTTAAATTTATAGTACTTGAACAGGTTATGAAAAATAGTAGGGGTGGTCCTTGGCAACTTTGGTTGGAGGAAAAAGAGCTGTTTTGGACTCTCCGCCTTAAAGCGGTTGGTTGGCCAGGATTAAATGAGCTTGCATCCATCGGATGTATTTTAAAATTAAAGGCTTTATTAACAGGTGAGGGCATAACCTGGTTGTTTCACTAATTTTAATTATCAGATTTTATGCCTTCAACATGCTTTTAATATGTGATATTATGGTTACATATGCCTAAATATTTTTACAGATTTCTTCTGCCTTTTGTGCGTGATTTACTGATGTGTCTTTAAATGTTAATTGAATGTTAATTGAAATTATGATGTCAGATCCTGTGGATTCTTTTTAAAAAATGGCTTTTGACTTGTACTTTGTCTGAGGAAGTTTTGATATTTGTCAAGATGAAAGCGCTAACTATTCATTAAATTGAAGGTACCTTTATTCTTGCCTTGGTGCTATTTTCATTTTTCAAGTGTTTGTCTTCAGTGGTGTACAAAGAAAGCACAATGTGCCAGAGGTGTAACTATACAAGGTATTTTGATATCAAGTCATAAAACATCTGAGAATTGCAGCTGTTTGAACATACTACTCACCATAATCAAAGACATTCACATAGAAGCATATTTACTGCAATGACAAATACTATGCTTGAGAATTAGCAGCAGGTGACATCTGTTCTCTCAGCCTGATCTCCAGTGCGATGTCAAAAGAGTGGCAGTGATCTCCTCTCCATGCCAAAGGCATCAGCAGGATGCTCAGCAGGAAAAGGAGACCAGTCTACACCATTTTCAGTTCTTTTTTTTTTTTTTTTGAAAAGGCAGTCACCAGCAAATATGTCTGCCAAGCCTGTTAGGAGAACCTGGTTTTGTATGTGTTAATGCAGAACACCTGAAACTGCCAGTGTAACTGCATAGCTCACTGAATGGTGGTAGCATGCTGTCCTACCATTCTAACAGGTTGTTTAGTTAAAGAAATTTGTACAGGAGGTCGTTGTGTCCTTAACCCCCAGGAATTGGGGAGGTAGTCCCCTTACAAACAAAACTAAAGAAATAATTTATCTGCTGTATTCCCTATAAAAAATATGCTAGTCACCTCTTTTACAGTGGAACAGTGACTCAGTGTAGCACCAAAAAGGTACAGTATATGAACCAACAAGTATGCTAGTCACCTCTTTTACAGCGGAACAGTGACTCAGTGTAGCACCAAAAAGGTACAGTATGTGAACCAACAAGTACGGAAAGCACTAAATCTTATGACATCACTTGGTACTCTGAACCCACAGTTACACAAGGTCTGTTACTACAATTACACTCTACGTGACTGCCATTTGGACAGGTCAGATTGCACCCCTTCTCAAGGGCAAGTCAACAGTGAAGAAAGCCAAATAGATAATCTACCACCCAAGGAGCCTACCCTCTAAAACTCAGCATCAGCTCACAGAGTATTCCTAGAGGGCAGATGGGAGAGAGACTATAAAGCAGTGATGATCTCTTCAGTAAAACATATACAATTTATCACTCCTGAAGTCATATTCATTATGCTTCAGAAAAGTATTAAAGCAGATGGTTATCTAGATGTATCCAGGTAACAGACCTACAGGGAAGTACCCTACATATCCTGCAAGACTGTCAAGATAAATCCTGCACTTCTAGACTGTGTATCTAGCCTGTAATGTTTAAAAAAATTGTGGCTGGACAGTCAGTTAGCTACATCACAGTCTTTATTGGCACCGTCTTTCCACAATATTTGCATCAAAACACAATGCAATTAGCTAGCCAGTGGAGAAAGTCTACCTAATTACTAGGCTGCATTCTTTTCATGCAAAGAATGATATAAATATCTGGTCAGTTTGCCTGAAATCAATAGTTCTGCCAATATAGTACAACATTTATCTAAAAAAAAAAATGAAGGGTGCTGTCAGATGCAGGGGTTCACAGTTGCACATTTTACGATATAGAGGAACCAAGGTTCCCTTGAATGAAAGGGTGCTAATACTGCGGGTCTCCCTTTACTCTTTTGCTGTTAACACTTGGGCAGGAGCGGAAAAGCAGGACATATATAAATCAGTTCCTTGACCCACTGCAACAGGCGTACTCACTGCCCAGGCCCCTCAGTATAGGTACCTAGTACAAAGCATCATCAGGTGATGCTTATGAAAGGAGGCAAAACATGTATGTGCAGGACTTCCCATATCTTCATTTTTTCTACTGAAAATCCAAGCAATACGTTAACATTCATTAAAGCTACAGCGAATTCGCCCAAGTGGTCTGTTTGGGAACTGCAAGCCATATGAATGTAGCAGTCTTGCAGATGCAGCCCCTGTTGCATGGCTATGTTCCCAGCTATCATGGCCAATCAAGATATGGATCCCCCTTGTTTATGTACCACATTATGATGGTATTTTCTACCACCACCCTAATTATCCCAGCTGCCAGCTTGATTTGAAATTCATAAGGCCGCAGACCAGTGGCAGCATCTCTTTGGTACTGGAGTTCTTGTTTTGCCATATTTGCCTCACCTTTCCTTGGCTTTCAGATGGTCTGTAGGAGCTCTTAAAGGAAGTTTCACACATCAGTGGCTGGGATATGAGAAGACAGCAGAGCCACACAAATGGCATCTATGGGTTGGCCTGTACTCAGTGCATTCATTACCATAACTCCTTCTGTACAGAGGAGATCAGGAAAAGAAAGTATAGTCATTTAAGACCTTACCACAACAGATGATGTTTGAACAGATCACTCTTGCAGTATTGCTGACTTATGGGACATATCCTACCAAGGATAATGTATGTCCGGCCAGCTTACAAAAGCTAGGGCATCTTCCTTTGATAAAAACAAATCCAATGAGTCAGCAAACTGTGACCTAAAAAACTTTTTTTATTATGGAAACATAAAAAACAACAAATAACCAGACCGGTTTCGGCTTGACACAAGCACAGCCTTCCTCAGTGTAAAAGAACACGATCAATTGTTGTTGTTTAAATACACCCATCTGAAAAGTGATTGGTTCATTCTAAAATTGTTCATTTAAACCAGGTGAAAACAATCCACCCAGTTTGACAATCCACTTCTTTTCTCTGGAATTTAAAATATACTGCCAACCTGACTTGTTGGATCTGTTACCTTTTATCACATCAATAACCATAAATGAAAATGTAGCTGTTTTATGTACCAGATGGTGTTTATACAGGGCATTGTTCACTTTTTTGTTTTTAATATTACTACGTGTTCAGATATTCGTAGTCTGAGGGGACGTGAAGTTTGTCCTATGTAAAAGGATCCACAAGTGCAGGTAGCCAGATAAACCAGCCAGTCAGTACTACAATTGGCAAAGAAGTTAAGATCATAGACCATGGCACAATTCTTACTGGTAAATTGTTTAGATTTACTTACTTTGTCACAATTGGTGCAGTGGCCACATGGAAAACAACCGGTCAAAGGTTCACCCGTCAAAGTGGTCTGTAGGTGCTGCCCCAAACTGTTGTCATGAGAATGTTTGTAATGATTAAAACAGGAACCTTGGTTTTTCCCTTTTCGAAATGAAAAGAGACATCTGTCTGGTATAATGCTTGCCAATTTGTGGTCACATGGTAGTATGTTCCAATGTCTGTGTACACTATGGATAAGAGTATCCGAATTCCTGGCATAGGTGGTTACAAACCTAATGGGTTGTGGATCGGTAGTATTATGCTCTGTATAACATAATAGATCATCCCTGTTGAGTGTATTAACCCAATTATTGGCTTGCAGAACATGCCCCATCCTTATCCCCTGGATCTGAACCTGTTGGTAAGGCCCTTTCTCTGTTCCTGAAAAGAAGTATCCTGGAAACAAATACGCTTGAGTCTAATAAATTGAGATTTAGGAATGTTCCTAGCAATATGTGGTGGGTGAAAGCTGGAAACATGGAGGACGGTGTTGTATTCGGGGTACTTCCTGAATACTTCAGTACTTAATGTATGATCAGGTAACCTGTGGATCAATACATCCAAAAAAGTAATGGTACTGGCATGATAATGTATTGTAAACTGGAGGCCCCATTTATTATCATTCAGATAGGATAAAAAATCAAATAGTTGATAAACCTCTCCCCTCCATACCATCCAGCAGTCGTCCAAATAACGTCTCCAGATATCAATGTACTCAAGAAAAATATTGTTCTGACTATTGTAGATGATATATCTTTCAACATAGGCCATGAATAGATCAGCATAGATCGGGGCAAATGATGCTCCCATCGCTGTGCCTTTTGTTTGAAAATAGCAAGTATCTTGATAAAAGAAGACGTTATTGGTGAGGACATGTTCTGCAAGACCAACCAGAAATGTATTAAACTCAGACTGGTATAAGCCAGCCACCTCCAACTAATAGGCCAGGCCTCCAAACCTGCCTGATGAGGGATGTTAGTATATAGAGCACTTACATCAAGTGTGCACATTAATCAACCTGGTTCAAGCTGTGCGTCCGAGATGATTTGTAAAAAATTGGTAGTGTCCTGTAGTCATGAACGTACTAGGGATAACAAGGGCTTTAGATGTTTGGCAAGATATAATGACAGTGGTTCAGTGATGTAACCCTTGCCTGATACAATGGGTCTACCAGGTGGTTTTATTGGGTCCTTATGTATCTTGGGTAGAAAATAAATGTATTGGTTAGCTGAGTCTTGGATCATAAGCTGATGCATTACATCGGTGGTAATGATGCCTTCATCTCTGGCCATGGATAGGAAATCATCAATTTGTTTTTTGAACCTAAAAGTGGGGTTAATAAACATTTCAGAATAGTATCTCGTCAGAAAGTTGTCTTTTGGCCTCATTATCATAATCAGACCAATTTAAGACTACTACTGCCCCACCTTTATCAGCAGAAATGATGACTATATCTCTATTGCTCTGTAGTTCCATAATAGCTTGCTTTTCCGCCAATGTGATGTTATTGGATTTGAAACGTATATCAGATCCTGAAAAATGAAGATCTTTGAGAATGCTACTCTGAAATTGATGTACAATAGGATGCATGGGAGGGAGAAAGCGTGATTTATGATACATATCCATATCACCAAAATGCAATTTCAGATTCAAGATTCTGCAAAAGGACATAACATCTTGTGCCAATACATCCTCAGGTACCATAAAACCCGGTATGAATGTAAGACCTTTATTAAGAACAGACAAGTGAATAGGTGACAATACAAAGTCTGATAAATTTAAAACATTCACATTTGAGTTGACATTCACTTTCAGCCTTTTGGATCCGTTTTTTTCTCATCAGCAGTTTATGGTTTTAGACTCATTTCCAGTCAGTATGGTGCATGTGGGTTGATTTTTACGATCATCATTTATACATGAACATTTGCATTTTCAGCGAATCAAGATACTGTGTTTTTTTCTTGTTTTTTCTTCTCTATTGACTTATTGGTTTTCTAGGGGATTTCTGGAAGCTGCTCGCCATGGAAACAGTCTATTTTGATGTTATAAACAACCGGCTGCCAACATTGACTTATTGATGTAGTTTCCATGCTGAAAACATATATACTCCAGTGGTTTGCAGGTTCTGCTTTGGATTACAATAGGTTGCATCTTACCTAGGTGCTACAGGGGAACCTACATTTTGTTTGCGATCAGTTTTTGCTGACATTTTTCTAATCAAAACCACATCTGTATTTCTCAGATATTGGAGTATACAGGGACAATCTGGACATTTGGTATTTTCTCATTGCATTTCATGCTGATTCACCAAAAGCAGGACATTATTTATTGGTTTTTTTTTTTTGATTTTGTGGTATGACATAGTATTTAACAGTGGTGTTCTCTACTTTCAGGACAAATTTTGATTCCATTGTATATAGGTCTTATGGTACATATCTATTATTATTTGTTTTACAGTAACAGATGAACATAAGCAAATCTGTTACATATAATCACATTTTTGTTTGTAACTGGATTTTTCAACTACTAGAGGACACTGGGCCACAACTCAATTTTTTATTATCCAGTACTACAGGAAATGGGGACACTTTTATATATACTTTTTCTGTGGAACTAGGTCTCATTAATATCATCAATATGGTTCCTCTTTGTCAGTAGAATTCTGCTTTTGTAGGGCTTAGCAGGGTCCAGTACATCAATACCAAGGGCTGAGCACACTATAAGTTGCTTGTTACACCCATTCACATTGGACATTACAACATATATCATGTAAGTCTTGTCTACAATTTTATATGTGGACACGTAATAATGTATACACACTTGGTATTCAGTATCTCTTATAATTTCTACGGATTATGTTTGTCTTCTATATTTTTTCTGTTGCATTGTATCAGTATATGTAACAATATACTGGTTTCTCTGACTGCATTGATAATCCCAGGATTATTCCATTATAGGTCTTCTATTTCGACCTATTTTCCCATTGATTATTCTCCTACATGACATATAGCACTTGGGGCCTCTATATTGATTGTCTAATGATTCAAGCTAGACTCAGCACACCAACTGGGCTCAGTATACAAATGGCTCAGGTAGTGTAACACACTATACAGTTTTTTCCATCCTAGATTCATTAAAGGGACGTAGCCTGGTGAGTTTTTGCAACAAGTTGGTTTTCACCTTTCTCCTCTTTGGCTATTATAGTCTCTTTATCTTACAATTGACTTTTATGGTTCACTTTTACTGGCGTAGCAATTTGAATTGGGGCTATTATTGTCAGTTCCACTGAACCATTAGTTACAAAGATTTTTGAATTGAATTTATTTTATAATTTTTTAGTTTACACCCAATTCTCATATAGTGATGGATCTTCTTAGTCTGGTTTCTCGTCTGTCAGCAGATAGAGAGGACCTTGGAGCCTTTGGTTTGGGCTCTTGTGTACCCAATACCAATATTGGTGAGCCTTTGGGTCCTGAGTCTATTTGTGGAATAGCCTTTGACCAGCTACACAAACATCTAAGATCTTTAAGATCCAATGTTTGGCACTCCAAATTGTTCAAGGCTTATATGGCCAAAGGTATCACACCAAGAGGACTCAGAGTGCGAATACAACCCCATGTGGGAGAAGCTGATGAGCTCAATAACCAATGGGCAGCTATACAACAACAGGCTACTATGTCTTTTGTTGAGACTTTGGCCAAGTTTCATGATCGTGTGATCGATCGGGAAATCAGTGCAGTCACAAAACTAGTTAGAGAAGTAAAACCATTTGAAGGGGAAACCTTTTTTAACAAACAGCTGAACAAAGTGGCAACAGATTTAAATAATTTAGAAGAATTTAAGATTAGAAAAATCAAGAAATTCCAAAGAGATCAATCTGATTACCAAAGTGCCAATCCTTTCATTAATTGTAACAAACATGTTAGATTTACATCATATTCAACTAGAACCCCTAAAAGGAAGAGACCCAGGTTCATTCTCAGGAAACGCACTCCGGATACTGGTTCATCCACTGATGACCTTTCTTCCTGTACTGACAGTGATCTACAGGCAGTATCAGGTTCACCGTCTCCCAAAAGAACACCAGCATCTATCCCTTTAGGCCTAGATACCAGCGGGGGGATAGGGGTGTTACGAAAACACAAGAAAAATAAGCAATATACAAAGTTTGTTGAAAATAGCAATGCAAAAGTAAATGTCAACTCAAATGTGAATGTTTTAAATTTATCAGACTTTGTATTGTCACCTATTCACTTGTCTGCTCTTAATAAAGGTCTTACAGTCATACCAGGTTTTATGGTACCGGAGGATGTATTGGCACAAGATGTTATGTCCTTTTGCAGAATCTTGAATCTGAAATTGATTTTGGTGATATGGATAATACAGTCTTGATAAACTTATGTATCATAAATCACGCTTTCTCCCTCCCGTGCATCCTATTGTACATCAATTCCAGAGTAGCATTCTCAAAGATCTTCATTTTTCAGGATCTGATATACGTTTCAAATCCAATAACAACACATTGGCGGAAAAACAAGCTATTATGGAACTACAGAACAATAGAGATATAGTCATCATTTCTGCTGATAAAGGTGGGGCAGTAGTAGTCTTAAATTGGTCTGATTATGATAATGAGGCCAAAAGACAACTTTCTGACAAGAGATACTATTCTGAAATGTTTATTAACCCCACTTTTAGGTTCAAAAAACAAATTGATGACTTCCTATCCATGGCCAGAGATGAAGGCATCATTACCACCGATGTAATGCATCAGCTTATGATCCAAGACTCAGCTAACCAATACATTTATTTTTTACCCAAGATACATAAGGACCCAGTAAAACCACCTGGTAGACCCATTGTATCAGGCAAGGGTTACATCATTGAACCACTGTCATTATATCTTACCAAACATCTAAAGCCCTTGTTATCCCTAGTACGTTCACGACTACAGGACACTTCCAATTTTTTACAAATCATCTCAGACGCACAGCTTGAACCAGGTTGGTTAATGTGCACACTTGATGTAAGTGCTCTATATACTAACATCCCTCATCAAGCAGGTTTGGAGGCCCTGGCCTATTGGTTGGAGGTGGCTGGCTTATACCAGTCTGAGTTTATTACATTTCTGGTTGGTCTTGCAGAACATGTCCTCACCAATAACGTCTTCTTTTATCAAGATACTTGCTATTAGCAAACAAAAGGCACAGCGATGGGAGCATCATTTGCCCCGATCTATGCTGATCTATTCATGGCCTATGTTGAAAGATATATCATCTACAATAGTCGGAACAATATTTTTCTTGAGTACATTGATATCTGGAGACGTTATTTGGACGATTGCTGGATGGTATGGAGGGGAGAGGTTTATCAACTATTTGATTTTTTATCCTATCTGAATGATAATAAATGGGGCCTCCAGTTTACAATACATTATCAAGCCAGTACTATTACTTTTTTGGATGTATTGATCCACAGGTTACCTGATCATACATTAAGTACTGAAGTATTCAGGAAGTACCCCGAATACAACACCGTCCTCCATGCTTCCAGTTTTCACCCACCATATATTGCTAGGAACATTCCTAAATTTCAATTTATTAGACTCAAGCGTATTTGTTCCCAGGATACTTCTTTTCAGGAACAGAGAAAGGACCTTACCAACAGGTTCAAATCCAGGGGATACAGGATGGGGCATGTTCTGCAAGCCAGTAACTGGGTTAATACACTCAACAGGGATGATCTATTATGTTATACAGAGCATAATACTACCGATCCAAAACCCATTAGGTTTGTAACCACCTATGCCAGGAATTCGGATACTCTTATCCATAGTGCACACAGACATTGGAGCATACTACAATGTGACCACAAATTGGCAAGCATTATACCAGACAGATGTCTCTCTTCATTTCAAAAAGGGAAAAACCAAGGTTCCTGTTTTAATCATTACAAACATTCTCATGACAACAGTTTGGGGCAGCACCTACAGACCACTTTGACGGGTGAACCTTTGACCGGTTGTTTTCCATGTGGCCACTGCACCAATTGTGACAAAGTAAGTAAATCTAAACAATTTACCAGTAAGAATTGTGCCATGGTCTATGATCTTAACTTCTTTGCCAATTGTAGTACTGACTGGCTGGTTTATCTGGCTACCTGCACTTGTGGATCCTTTTACATAGGACAAACTTCACGTCCCCTCAGACTACGAATATCTGAACACGTAAGTAATATTAAAAACAAAAAAGTGAACAATGCCCTGTATAAACACCATCTGGTACATAAAACAGCTACATTTTCATTTATGGTTATTGATGTGATAAAAGGTAACAGATCCAACAAATCAGGTGGCAGTATATTTTAAATTCCAAAGAAAAGAAGTGGATTGTCAAACTGGGTGGATTGTTTTCACCTGGTTTAAATGAACAATTTTAGAATGAACCAATCACTTTTCAGATGGGTGTATTTAAACAACAACAATTGATCATGTTCTTTTACACTGAGGAAGGCTGTGCTTGTGTCCAGCCGAAACCGGTCTGGTTATTTGTTGTTTTTTATGTTTCCATAATAAACAAAGTTTTTAGGTCACAGTTTGCTGGCTCATTGGATTTGTTTTTGTATGGTTTGGTTTGAGCCGTGCAATTGCTCTCATGCAGGAGGTTTCATTTGGATGTTGCACATCTTCCTCTGATGCCACATGTCCAACCTCTGACATATGAGCGACACTATCTGCTGGCAGTTTAGGGACATATGGGCACAGAAAATCTTAAGAGCTTTATTTCCCCAAGGAAAAGGTCAGACTCTAATGGTCATTGAGAATAAACAGAGACAAAAATTGGAAATAAGAAAGGTAGGAAAACTAAGGGGGTCCCCACCTCTCAGCCATTGATAAAAGAAAAATACTTGGGAAGGAGGGTGGTTTCACATACTCCGACAGTGATCTGTTCAAATATCTACTGTTACAGTAAGCTCTTAAACAACGACACCATGTTCTTTATTAGATCACTGTTGCAGCACTATGGACTTATGGGATGATTCCCAAAGTTTTTAGGCTTAAAAGCCTAAAAGCTTAAAAGGACGGTGCAGTGGTATAGCGACTGCGTTGTCACCTCACAGCAAGATGTCCTTTGGTTCGATTCTCGGCTGAGGTACCTTCTGTGTGGAGTCTGCATGCCCTCCCTGTGTTCATGTTGGTTTCCTTTGGGTCCTTCGGTTTCCACCCACATTACAAAGACGTGTCTGGAGCATTTCTCCCCCAAGCCTCTGCTGAAAATTGGCTTTGCTCCAAGTCAGACCTTTCCGGTAAACAAATGATAAATAAATAAATAAAATTAAAGGACAGAGGTCAGAGAAAAAGAGTTGGAGTATAATATTCCTTGAAGAATGGTTCTGCCAAAACCTTCCCTGGTTCTGGATATGAGATCAATTTTGAAATGTGGAAAGTGTGAAAAGACTAGTTGACTGCCTCCAGAATGGATTTAAAAGTCAAGGCCCTTGAAAAGGCTCCAGAAGAGGCCATAGCTCTTTCAGAATGTGCTTTGATCTGACCTTGAAATGTTTTACCATGGAAGTAGTAGAAAAAGAAAGAGACAGCCATCTAGTGAAGTCTTGTTTAGAGAGTATGTTTCCTTAAAAAGTAAAGGGTTGGTCAGATTTCCTGATAGCTGTTGTCTTACCTATATTGGATCTGAGCTATAAACAAGACATCCAGCAAATAAAGAATTCTTTCTCCTCTATTTTAAAAATTGGGAAAATGCAGGATAACGAATAGACTGATTTAGACATATTTTGGCATAAAAGGTTTAGTTCTCAGACTAACCTTGTCTGTAAGAAAAACTAAGAACAGACAAGGACACACGAGAGCCTGTAACTCGGAAACCCTTTTGGCAGCTGTTAAGGCCATTAATAAAACTGTGTTCCAAGTCAAGAATTTTCAAAAAACAGAAGAAGCTATTCCAAAGGTGAAAGGGTTACATTTTCAAGAACAATCCAGGGCCCAAGGAAGAGGAGGAATGGATTTCCTGGAAGACTTGATGTGCAGGACACCTTTAGGAAACTGACCTCATAGCATGAAAAAATAGAGGGCTCAATTGGTAGGCAGCCTCAAATAAGGCATTTCTAAATAAAGCAATCAAAATGGAAGTGCTCTGGTGCTACATATCTATGCTAAGGAAATATTTTGTTGAAAAATCACTGCAGTAAAAATAAAAGCAAAACTTTGAATTTTGACCATAATCATGTTTAAAATACAATCTTCCTCGAAAATAAACTGAAAACAGTAAAAAATAAAATTTCACTAAACTTACCTTATATGCTTCCCTGTTAGAAATGCTTTTGTACACTATATATTTTAAGGTATACAAGTAGTTTTCACGTGGCTATTTTTTAAATGAAAAATGAGTGACAGCAATCAAAAATAACGGACCTCAAAAACATCTGGATGACTTTTCAGTCACTCATAACAAAGTGACTGAAATCCAACACAAACCATTAGAAGGGAGTAATTAATTTCCTTGCCCTAAAACTCTATGCAAGTTAATTTTAAATCAATTATTCTGTTTAGCTGACAAACCACATTATAAACTTCACTAACGGGCAATGCAGCTGTCATCATTTAATTAACAGGCTATCAAACGTTCTAGCTGCTCATTTCTAAAGCTAGACTATAAAGTTAAACAGATCCTGATGGAATGAAAAAAAAATCTCAAACCGAATTTCATTTCATTTTACGTGCTCCTTATATTAAATACAGATTTTACTACCTTAGGTGGGAGCAAATATCCTCACTTACCATGCAGGGGGTGCCCACTGCACATCACATTTTATTATAATCAACTACAAGAAGAATACAGCTAAGCAGAAACAATACAAATGCTTTGATCACATCAGTTTATCTCCCAAGAGGGACTTCTCTGTGTGTCCTATGGTTAGGTTTATCATCTCCACAAATAAGCATTTATCAGATTTTTTCTACAAGCTTTATCGACCAAGATGCATACTGTGGCATCAACCATAGCCTGCATAAGCAGGCAAGTCACTATACCTGCTAGACCACCCCCCGCCACCAGCAAACACCCATCCTGCAAATCAAAACCAACAACGAAGAAATGGAAATATACGATATACAAGTATTAACTAGTTGGACTTGCAGGGAATCTAATAGCTAAAAGCAACTGCAGGGAATGCCCACCTACAGAAAGATGGAGGAAGAGTAATTCTGACCCACCAAGGGGAAGGTCCCCATTGTATCATAAGAATGCATCTTTTACATCTAACACTGTGGAACTATGATGATGGGTCATATTGTAGGGTTGAATGCCAACCTATAAAAACTAATCAGGCTCTGGCTCTAGGCTGGAACTCTGTCTACAACCCAGCTAACCTGTAGTTGAGTACAAGTCCGGGAAGCTGCAAAAGCCAGTTGGGAGGAAGGAAAGGATGGAACAGCTGCATACTAATTACCTCTCCCTTGGGGGAAGGGGATGATGGGCATGTCACTGGGCTCACCTCCTACTAATGAATCTCCAAGCAAGACCACAGAGCTAGTGGGAGCTTGAGGGGGGGGGGTGACTACATTTACTTGTGGAACTGGGTAACTGACTGATAATGGAAAAACTGCATACTCTGATGGTCCGCCCCATCCTGAGCACTTATTTGGCATGTCGGACGTAACAGGGCACAGAAAAAGTCTCGATGTCTGAGGATAATGACCATCCTGACTGGTTCTTGCTCTGTAACGAGTGAAAAGGCAGAGTCTCTGTTGGTAGAAAGTGTGTGTGTGTGTGTGTGTGTGTGGGGGGGGGGGTGTTAACAACAACAAAAAAAAACACATTCAGACAAGTTTGAACCATGCTGAGACTAGCAAGGAAACTGAACACTGGAGAATACATAGTTAGAATGAAGTGTGAATCCACAGCCACAAAGAAGAATGGGTAATTGGGAAGGGACTATTATGATCCCAAGATCTACAGTTACCATGCCTGTGAGGGCAAAACAGGCAAGCATTAAAAAAATGTAGCAAAGGCTAGCAAGCACCATTGGCACACAGCAATGAAGCCTCGACTATGGACCAGGCAATTTACAATCGACCAGTGACTCAGGAGATTGGTGAAACGCGCAGGGATTAATAGTATACTTATAATGGAAAAGGAAAGGATTATATGATTTAGGCACAGCATTTGTCAAGCTCCTATGGGGTCCAAGGCTT
Source organism: Protopterus annectens (assembly GCF_019279795.1). NCBI lineage: Eukaryota > Metazoa > Chordata > Ceratodontiformes > Protopteridae > Protopterus > Protopterus annectens. The sequence goes on from NC_056732.1 coordinate 1,107,191,361, forward strand.
GGAGCAATCACCAGGCTGGGTGTTTGTGACAGCCAAAGAGACATGGCTGTTGTTCAGACCAGAGGAAGCAAAATATCACAGGCCACTCTTCATTGTCGCTCAGCCTCAGAGTGTAGAGTGTCAGCTTATTAGGGCTAAGGCCCAAAGAAAAGCCCTGGTGTGCAGGACAGCAGAGGCGATATGGTCAGCTGGTAGCCATACTCCATTCTTCCTTTTTAGCCATACTCCATTTTTTCTTTTTTCCCCTTCCATCTCTGCTAAAACAGCTTCAGTTATTGTCGGCATGTCTCTTTCCCATTCCTCTTATGTTCCATCAATATGGCCCCACCTGGGGGAGGGGGTAAGTACTGGGATCACATGACAGAGACTACAATGGCAGCAGCTGAATAGCTGATAGTCAGCTGGGGGTATAATATAATAAAATGTGATGTGCATGGACACCCCCCAGCATTTTAGCTCTGAGGAAATTTGTTCCCCCAAGGAAGAGGCAAGCAGGATGCCTGCTTTGCCCTCGCAGACATGGTATCAGAGGGCTCAAGGAACACAAAAAAGAAAAGTAAACAAGTCCACATTCAGTGTCAGTGGCGCATAGTCAGACTCCACCTCTCCTCATAAAAAAGGCAATGGAAATTGAAACTCACTTTAATTAGTTAACAGGGTAGAGAACTGCTACTAAGACACTTTGCATCCTCAGCCTGGGCCAAACAACACACAATTACATGATATACAAGAAAAACAAAAATTAGAAGTCATTATAAACAAATAAGTTCATGAAAGAAAACAATAAGGGGAGGTCTTACAAGCAAATACAGTAAGGCAAATAAGGTTAGAAAATAATGCTAAAGCCAATATATATAGAAATTCATAAGATTTCTGAGAAAAATCACTGATATGAGCCTAAACGACTTTTCATTAAAACTTCTCATTTATTTAAAAGTTGCTCTTTTAATTTTTCTCAATCTTTAATTGGTTGTTTTCATTTCCAACATGACCAAGTAGGCGATTATAACCACTAGAGGTAATTTTTGAAAATGAACATTCATCTAAAATGTTTTTCTTAAATTTTAAAAGGTTGTTTTCATTTTTAAACTTCCAGCTAGCAAGTGCAATTTTTGAGATTGACTTATGCTGTGGTAAATGTATGGCAAGATAAACATGTTAGAGCACGATGATCTGCTACACATAAACGACACTGATTAAAGGTTACTGAAAGGTTTTGTGCAAGCCAAGGACAATTACTGAGATGTGCTAATTTGAATACAATAACAAACAGCAATAATGTGGTTCTAGAACTAGTATGCAGTAAACATGCTTGCTCCACATTTAGATGGTTATGTACTCTTTTTCTGAAGAGATGACCAACTTTAATGTAATTTGAAGATGGTGGATGCCGGTAGGGAACTGAAAGCAAGAACTGCAACTGAGTATTCCATACTTGCAAGGAGTACATTTAAACCAATAGCTATTCTGGCCTCTGCAGTAAGTTGATGAGGCAGCAAGTTTTGTGTTGCCTAAGATCATTACTTACTAATGTTTGTGTGGTCAGTCAATGAAAGATCGAGAGCCAACCAAAGCCTTACGTATATGCAGCTTGTATTTTATCTGAAAAGGTTTAGCATAGTAAAGTGACTGATGTGTGCCAAAAAGCCAGAGTTCAGAATACATTTACTCATACACAGAACAATAAGAAATGTATTAGACTTGCTACAGATGATTTTGAGCAAAAACAGCAGTTTTTTGCATTACTGAAAAAAAAACAGTTTGCTTGTAATGTTACAGGTAAAAAAGGTACCGTAATGCAAACAGCATTAATAAATAGTGAAGAGAGAAATTTTAACATTGCACAACAGAAGATCTGGCTAGTTATCCAACAGGCACAAATATTACTTCATGATAAAAATTAACAGAAGAGTTAACATTTTGAAGCAGTTTTGAAGCCAACATTTTGAATGCATTAAAGTTCAACCCATACTTTACCAATGCATTAAAGTACAACCCACACTCTAAGCAATCCAAATACCTAACCAATATAATACTACACCTAATTACTACTCCATTATCAGGAGACATACATCCCAACCCTGGACCCTCTAACCTTTCCAACATAGACAAGCCTATATTTTTTACCTCCCTAAACTCCCAAAGCATAGTAAACAAAATCCCAAGCCTTCATGCCTGGCTCTCACACAATAAACCCAACATTTTATCTATATCTGAAACTTGGCTAAAATCTCACATAAAAGACCATGAAATAACACCACCAAACTACTCTATCATCCGAAAAGATAGATCCCAATAAAAAGGTGGTGGTGTTGCTCTTTTATATTCATCCTCCCTGTCAGTCACCCCTTATAACAAACCTATTCCCAACTTCAACAAAGCAGAAATACTCCTGACAAACTTTCAACTTAACAAGTACAAACATATAGTAATAGCCTCCCTCTACATCCCCCCTGGAGACAATATTACTACATTAGAAAATATCCTCTTCTGGCTCTCCACTAATATTAACAATGAAATAATAATCCTAGGAGATACCAACATAAACTGGTCCTCCATTCAATCACAAGTCCACTTAACATCAACCTTTACAACTTCTCACAGCTAATTAACTCCACAACCCGCCCCTCTAAAACTCTATCTTCTGGTAGCATTCTAGATTGGATTTTAGTCTCTCACCCTCATTACTTCTCTGACAGTGATACACTTCCAGACTCCCTCAGTGATCACCTGCCCACCTTTGCACACCGACTCCCTACACCTTTACTAAGAACACATAACTACATTACCATACGCAATCAAAAAAACTTTAAACCAACAGCTTTCACTGACTCTCTAAAAGCAATCAACTGGGATATTCTAAAAACTCTAACCCTAGATGATGCAGTAGCTCACTTCAACTCAACCGTTTTAAATATCCTAGATCGCCATGCTCCCCTAAGCTCTAAAAGAATAAAATAAAAACCACCCCTTGGCTAACCAAAACTACTCTAGCAGCTATGAAACGCAGAGACAAAGTCTGGGCACTTTACCATAAAAATAAATCTCCCCTCACCCATCTTGAATTCAAAACACTCAGAAATAAAGTAAAAAAGCTCATTACCGCTGATCGACAAAACTATTTCTCCAAACTTCAAAACAATAATAAAACAAACCCTCCAAAGTTCTGGAAAAGCATAGCTACCCTTATCAATCCTGGCAAATTACTCAACCCCAGCCCTGACCCCAATGCTCCTGACAATGACTTAGCTACACAATTCAACTCATTTTTCATAGATTCCATCTCCAAACTACCATCCTCATTCTCCAATACCTCTCCATCCTCCACTTCTCCCACTAGCACTCCTCCCTACTCCTCCATCTCTACTACCACTCCCTCTCCGTCTCTGTCACCTCCTCTTCACACACCTCTATCACTAAAACCAATTCCAACATCCACAATAAAAAAACTTCTACAAAAACTAAAATTATGTTCCAATGCCCCTGACAACATTCCTTCATACTTCCTTGGCATTGCTGCTGAGGCCATAGCCTACCCCATCAGTATATTAATCAACCGCTCTATCCAAGAAAGCATGGTACCCCTAATCTGGAAAAAGGCTTACATCATACCTTTACACAAAGGTGGCAATAACAACAATATTGCAGACTTCCACCCCATAGCTATCTTATCTCCCCATCTCTAAACTCCTAGAAAAGTGTATCCATTTACAGCTACTACCTTACCTCTTAGACAATAATCTGCTCACTCCAACTCAGCACGGTTTTAGACCCGGCCATAGCACTATGTCAGCCCTCCTCTCCTTCCTAGAAACTGTAAATAAAGCTCAGGACTCTGGTCATATTGTCTCTATCCTCTTACTTGATCTTTCAAAGGCCTTTGACACTATCTCTCACAAGCTCCTTCTAACCAAACTCTCTCAACTCAACTTATCTCCTTCCTCACTGTCCTGGTTCTCTAGCTACTTATCTAATAGATATCAAGCAGTAAAATGGAAAAAGGCCACATCCTCTTTTCTAATCACCCCAACTGGAGTTCCCCAGGGCTCCATACTGGGTCCTCTGCTATTTAACATATTCATTAACGACTTCCACAACTCTAACCCATTCTTCCAGCATTATGCAATATGCAGATGATTCAACTATCATCTACACTGCTACATCCTTCCCAGCATTACAAAAGCTTACACAAGATGCCTTCTCTACCACTGAACTCTGGATGAAAGATAACCACCTTGCTCTTAATGCCTCTAAAACCAAACTAATGGTATTTACCCCCTCTAAACACATCTCTATCAATACTAATTCTCTATTAATTACCAGCCACAATAACACATCCCTGGAATTGGTGTCCAATGCTAAATTACTTGGTGTTCAAATAGACAGTCACCTCAAATTCAACTCTCACATTCAACTCAACATAAAAAAATGCATCAAAAACTAGGCATGCTATACCGACACAATCACTACCTTACACCCTCCACTAAAATCACTCTCTCTACCTCATTCCTCATCCCCTCTCTTCTATACGGAGCCCCACTCCTAACCAACATCCAATCTTCCCTTAAACACAACTTTCCACCTGTTACAATAAAATTGCTAAATTCGCTACCAGCCATAAATCTTCTACCCACCATTGCTCTTCACTCCATAAATTAAAATGGCTTGAACTTCCCAACCAACTTATCTATTCTCAACTTACTCTTGCTCATAAGCTCATTTTCAAACCTGACCTCTGTCCATCTCTTTCTTCTGCATTTAAATTTCACCTTCCCAGCAGGGTACTTAGATCTAACAACCAAAATCTAATCGAATTGTATAAACCAAATCGTCCCCCTGGTAAAAATCTCCTAACCTTTAACTTAGCACGACGCTGGAACTCCCTACCTCCTACCATTCGCACCACTTTCAACCACCTTACATTCAAAAAATCTCTTCACTCTCATCTACTTTCCCAGTGGGAATGCTCTTGCTCCCATCCTTCATGATCCATACTGATTATCTCTCCTCCACTCCACTGAGACTTTCCTCTCCTAAAAAAAAAAAAAAAAAAAATTAATTGTACACTACATTGTCTGCTCTGTTGCAATTGCTTCTTACTTTTCTAAATTGAAATGTTTACCTTTTCCAGCCTGTATCATCTCAAATGTTTACCACCAGATAGTTCTTCCTAAAAGTGCTTGCTCTAACTGAAATGTTAACAGTACTCTGTCTACCACATATTGTATGCTCTAATTGTAGAATTCTTGTAATTACTGTAATATGGATGTAAATCTTACTGTAACCTTATCTGGAGCTTTTCTCCCCAGGACTCCATTGAAAATGGGTTCATTTGGCCCAATGGACTATCCTGGTAAACCAACTGCAAATAAATAAATAAATAAGCCATTGCCAGAATGATGATAAATTTAGTATTAAACCATGGACAGTACAAATCAATAAGCAGCCAAGTCTACCTATTAATGAATTTGAAAAACACAAGGAAAAATGGAGCGACATAGCAACTGAGTTAGATCAATTCAAAAGTTAAAACAAATACAAACCAATTTCAGTTATTAACTTCACAAAAAATTAAAACAGTGGAAACGTTTTCTGTATTCAATTATCAATATTACACCAGTCCATTTTAACTCTGTTGCACTTATTTTCATCAGTTTTTTATATACAACGTTAAGTTTCACAAATTAAGGAAAGCTTTACACTCTTCAAATTCTGAAAAATAGCAAACAGGAACTTTTTTAACAGATGAGACTAAGTATTACCAAAAAAGGGAAATGGTAAGTCAACACTGTGACAAATCTCTCTGTTACTGACTACGAAAAACTATTAAATAATGAGAGTTCAGCCTGGCTCTGTGGTGTACGGGGACAAAGCTCTGACTATGACTCAGAAGACCAGAGTCTAAATAGCAGATTGCACACTGGAAGAGCTTAGCAGGATAGGATGGGAGTGAGTGAATGGCACTTGTTTCTCCATCCTGGAGTGAGAGAGTGGTGGTTCTGTTGGCTAGTCTGTACTATGTATGCGGAGGTTTGCATGGTACCAAAATAGACAGGACTGAGGAAGTGGACTTCACAATATGAAGATGGTCACAGCAACCCTTGAGGCTTGTGGGTGGAGTCACAGGGGAGGATATGGGATTGTCAGTAACTGGGGATGGTGTTAGGGCCTTCAAAGAACAGCTATCTCTGCCAGGATGCTGACATGAGGACAAAACATCTATGCATAGCTCTCAACTGTCCAGATTTTCACAAAATATCTGGATTATTGCCTCATATTTTTAGTCTACTCTTCCTACAATCTGTGGTTTTCTAGCAAATCAGTAAGGAATGACATATATTTGAGTTTCAGACTTCATATCCTCAAAAAAATGCATGCTAACACAAATACCGTTACTATAACAACTTTCTAAGTTTATAAGAGCAATATTTAAAATTTGTCCCAATTTTAGGCCTTTGTCACCCCATCACTTTAGGCTTTGTCTAATTTTGTTTGCACTTGTGGTCCCCTGCTATAAACAAACTATACAACAGAAGGAAGAAACTATTGCAGAAAAGAGGAAAATCCCAGGATGCAAAATAGTCCCTCACCAGCCTCAGTAAGAAGCTGAGATCCCTCATAAAATCCTCAAAAGCTAGTTACGAAAATAAAATTGCCAAAGATTCCAAAGACAACCACAAGGCATTCTATAGTTATGTCAAGAATCTAAATGGCAATGCTCAGATGTGCTCTGAGCTACAACAGAATGGCATTAAATATACTGATCCCAAGGATATTGCCAATATCCTGTCAGATCGATTTAGTGCCAACTTCACCCCCTTTCACCCCCTAAAGGGCCCATCTCAAAACCAAAAGATTGCCAAATTCCGATAATCACGGCCACACAGGTAGAAACCGCACTCTCCATAGCTAAGAATACAGCATCCATGGGACCAGATGACATCCCAGGCTGTGTACTACATGAACTACAAAATGAACTGGCACCTCACCTAAGTGTCATGTGTAATCATAGCCTCACCTCAGGCTTCGTGCCCACTGAGTGGCGCACAGCTACAATTATTCCGCTCCACAAGGGAGGATCCGCCTTGGATCCCGTGAACTACCGTCCCATCAGTCTGACAAGCCTGATCTGCAAGGGCATGGAATGCATTATCATGGAACCTATAAACAAAGACAGTGGCAACCTTCAAACACTGGACCCCACCCAGTTTGGGTTTTTGAAGGGCCGATCTTGTCTCCTGAATCTGATTGACTTCTTCGAATCAGTCTCCAGAGATGTGGACGAGGGTAAGGTGGTCCACACAGCCTATCTGGACCTTGCCAAGGCCTTCGACACCATCCCCCAGTCTGGAATCATAGATAAACTTACCAAGCTGGGCATAAATCCCTACGTCACACGATGGGTTGCTAACTGGCTTACTGACAGAACTCAGACTGTAAAAGTAGCCGACTCCAAATCCAGCTCCAGACAAGTGACAAGTGGAGTACCTCAGGGTTCAGTCCTGGGACCACTCTTGTTTGGTATCTACTTCTCCAAAGTACAGACCAACACTAAGGGACTCTGGCTAACAAAGTTTGCAGATGACTGCAAACTGGGAGCCATTACTGAATCCCCAGATGATGTGGATATTCTACAAAAAGGCCTTACAGAAACAGATGCCTGGTGCCAGAGCCATGGGCTCAAGCTTAATGCCAAGAAATGTATAGTTATCCCTTTTGGAAAAAAACATGTACCCATGAATTACCACATAGATGGCAAGATGTTAAACATCGAAAGTGTGATGAGAGACTTAGGGACACAGGTGGACAGTGGTCTCACTTTCGATAACCACATCACCACAACAGTCAGGAAATCCTTCTATGTGGCACACCTCATCACTAAGGGATTTTCATCCAGAAAAAAGGAGGTCATTGTCCCACTGTACTCATCCCTCATTAGACCCATTATAGAGTATAATGCCCCATTTGGTATGTACCTCACAAGACATCTGCAACAGCTGGAAAGGTCACAGAAATACCTCACTAAAAGAATCACAGGCCTAAAGCAGATGCCATATGCTGACCGTCTAAAAAAACTCCAGCTATCCTCTGTGGCATATCGTCTACTCAGAGGTGATCTCTGCTTAACATACAAGGCCATGTCAATCCCTGAGCTATTGGACATGCTCCACTTAAAGAAATCTCAATCCCTCAGAGCCAAAGGATCTAAACCTCATCATCACAATGAACAAAACATGCTGGAGGGATTGGTTCCTGACCCAGAGACTCCCCATACTCTGGAATAGACTGCCCATACATGTCAAGCAGAGCGCCTCATTAGCCCTCTTCAAAAGGAACCTTGATAATTGGATGGGAGATAGGAAATTCATCCTGGGGATCATGTCAGTCGTCCTGGTAGACAGGGGCCCAGAGACGTAAATATTGTGGGAAGAAATATCCAGGGAATTGTTATGGCTAGGCTTGCATAGGCCCTAAGGCGGATAGCCTAGTACCAACCTATGAACCTAAGAAATTGAGAGGTATGTCTACATGGCTGTTTGAAAGATATCCTTTCTGGCTGACTCTCACCTCTGTATGGGGTACCCAATACTAGTGAACAAATGGGCTTGAGACACACTAAGGAGGCCAGATGGTGGGCACTGAGGCAAAAGCAATACAGATAAAAAGTAGCAATGTGAGGTTACTTTTACACCTGACAGAAACTCAGCTGGGCTGACAGACCTAAGCCTGATTTAAAACAGGATTCTGACTATTACTGCAGCTCCTCTAAGATGCTAGTGTGCAACAGGAAAGGGGGCTACCAGTTTTTGCATCAGTCTTTTGTTTGCAAATTACACAGCCGATACAGAAGAATTGCAGATGTAATCCCTGCCTCGGCCCGGTTTTAGCTCTACATAAAATACATTTTGTATACAGGCTAAAACATGGACTTATGCAGGAAGTAAGAAAACAGCCTTGAAAAGACATCATCGTCTTATGTTACTAAAATGGGTTAAAAAAAGCTAACTACACAAAAATAATGGCATATGTTCAAAAACTAGGGAAAGTCTCCTCAAAATACTTCTCCAGAAAAAAATCCTAGAAACACTCCTTCCCTTCAGACTGCTTAAATGTGTGTTAAAAGAAAAGTTGTAGGCTCAGACAGGCAAAATCATAGCAAGGGCAGAAGAAGGGGCATTTGCCCTGGGAGAAATTGACACTGTACATGAAGTGCTTACTGGTCCCTGCAGCTATCAGCAATCATTTATGCAGCTGGAAAAAGGGAATCATGACTGTTAAATGACAAGTATGTGTGTGTTAGGAACTACCTCCTAGTTGCAGTTTATTAAACATGTTTGAAAGGGTTTAACAACATGCTAATCTGTTGATGCACAGATTTTCGTAAGACTGACCAAAGAAATGTTATCATTTTTCAGTCAGTTAACTGTAGTAAGGAGCAAAAACAACATCTTACAACTTAGCATAGGTGTTGGTAAAACAAAGAGCCATTCTGCATATAATGGTTCTAGGCTTATGAAGACATTTTTTGGTCTTTAGTTGGGAGAAGACTTTTATTTTATTGGCAGTCAAACGTGACAATTTTTTTTTTTATTCTCCACTTCAAAGTGAGTTTGAGTTTGTGTGTGTGTGTGTGTGTGTGTGTGTGTGTGTGTGTGTGTGTGTGTGTGTGTGTGTGTGTGTGTGTGTGTGTGTGGAGGGGGGATGCATCAAGCAGCTTAGCAACAGCTCTGTTTAGAAGGCAACAAATCAAAAAGCTAGAGCGGTCCTGAAAAGATAACTTCTCCCTGTCTCTTTTCCTGGCTACACAGCATAGAGGGATGAAGCCCTAACTGCAATCAAAGATATCTAAGGATGAAATACTAACCCAGGTATTGGAAAAGCCGATGAAGGTAGAAGTGAGCAAACAACACTGGTTGCCCATCTTGGGGGGGGGGGGGGGGCAATCTGGCTTGCTGCAATGCCATCACCTACTACTGGAGAGGCAGACGTTCACCTGTTTGCTATCTACTTTCCGAAATTAAAAGCCAATACCAAAAGGCTCTGGCTGACTAAGTTTTCACATGACTGCAAGCTAGGCACAGTTATTAAACACCCAAATGACAGCCTTCCTGCAAAAATGTTTGTCTCAAATAAATAACTGGTACCAAAATCATGGACTGAAACTAAAAGCCAAAAGAAACTGCATTACTGTATCCTTTGGGAAGTCATCTACCTCAGAGAACTAACCACATTGACAATACTCCCCTAAGAGTTGACCCAATTGTTTGGCATTTGGGAACTTCCGTGGACAGTGACCTAATTTTTGACCAACATGGGTCTATTGTTGCAAGAAAGTCCTTCTATTCTGCACAGCTTATAAACAAACGGATTGTGTCTGAATCAAGGGATGTCATTGCCCCACTTTACTCAGCCCTCATTAGACCAGTCATTGAATAAAAGACCCCCTTCGGCATGTATCTGTCCAGACATGCAACAACTGGAATGCCCACAGAGAAACTTACTAAAAGAATACACGGCCTAAACAACATGGCCTACAGGGACCAATTCAAAGTCCTGTAGGACAGATGCATCTAGCAGCCGATACACCTGCTGTGGAACAGACTTCCCATACACATAAACATAAAAAACAGTTCATCCCTCTCCAAGCACAACTTAGATCTGTGGATGGGAAACAGAAAATTTACCCCAGGACTGTCCCCTCTACTACTAATGGACAGAGGTAGCTCCTTAATGCTTTATCCCATACATGGGTACACCTCAAATTATCTGTGGTATGATCCCAATTATTCTCATTAGGGGTAATTTATAATTTTTGACCAATGGATGGGTAAGGCTAATCTATAACTAAATGGGATAAGTTATTTTGAGCACAAAAAAAGAGAAACAGGGTAGGTTTAAAGTGGCCCACAAGGGCAGATAGCCTAGTACGTACCTATGAATGCACCATAATAGCTGCAGACACGTGTCTGGCTCTGCCAAGTTGCATTTGTGTGGCAGGGTGTTCATGAAACTGCATGACAACAAAGGTAGGTGTGGCAGGCCCTCAGATTTGAAAGTGTGGCCATCAGATCTTGGGGAAGGAGTTATGGCCATAAATGAGAAAAGCCCTGAAAGCTGCCTGGATAAAGGTTTCCTGTAATTGGCTTTTGCATGCTGAAGGAATAAAAGGGTCAATCAGATGCAGGAAGACTGAAGGTTGTCAGGCAGTGAGGGATAATGCTAGGCTTCAGTTCACATGTGACCCTAAACTGAGTTAAATGGATAATAAAGAGAATGAATTAATGAGTTGGAATTTACTGCATGTGGGTATTTATTTCTTTTAGGTACAGTTTGAGTTCTTTGTTTCTTTTCCATTTTCACTTTTTAAATGTAGAAGTGTGACTCAGTTTTAAATTGTAAAGTTAAGTTTGAATAACTTTGTATTAGATAACTCAATCATATTTAATTTTCACTTCTATTTTCTTCACTTTCTTTAGAAATATACTGCAGTGTTCACTGCCAACAGTACTCTGCAACACACTTCTAAACAAAGTGGGGGAAAAAATGAAAATTAAACATATTCAAGCAATATAATGACAAATGGTTTAAACACTTTAAAACTGAGTCATACTGTTGTGTCTTTCGGCTTTTCCCGGTTAGGGGTCGCTACAGCGGAACTCCGGTCCGCTAATGATTGGCAGTTGATTTTTACGTGCTGAGTTGCCAGCCCTGACACACAACCTTCAACGAAGGTACGCCCATACACGCATGTCTCCACGCAGAAGACTCTAGCTGAGAAACGAACCGGACAGCGTCTTACTGTGAGGTGACAATGCTACCGCAGCACCACCACAAAAAAGAACATGCAAAAGAAGCAAAGAAAACAAAACTACATCCAAAGTAAACACTCACATTCAATCAATTCCAAACAATGAACTGTCTTATTATCAACTTAATTTAATTCAATGTCATGGGGGGAAGAGGGTGCTGGAGCCTAACCCAGCACTCAGGATGCGTAAAGCATAACAACTGATCATGGAAAGAATGCCAGTCTATTCAGTATATAAACATTCTTTCGCTCATATGACAATAACATCGACAGGAAATTAGAATAATTGTCAGTCCTGTATTGTATGTCTTTTGAACATGGGTGGAAACAAGGACACTCATGCACATAAAGTAAAGGGATGCTGACGCTACAAATAAGGTATCCTAACTTTGAAGTGAACTGGAGAATTAAGGGCTGTGAGACAGCAATACTAATCACTGTGTCACAAAAAAGTAAATCAGAGTTAAAGCAGAAACTTGCACAGTGGTGCACTATTTTTTTAGCAAGTATTCTTCTTAATGTATGTGGTAAACACTAAGTCAATAAAAGATATTCAAAAGGCTTGGAATAAGTATTTTATTTACATTTAATGTGAGTTAGCACTACTGGGTAGAAAAACATTTACAGAGGGTATGGGTGGGGGAGCTCACAAAAGTCATAAAATAAAAGCACTTTCAAATCATCACAACACAAGTTAATTAATTCTGTAATTAATTCTGCTAAAGTCACAGTCATGCATGTGTAGACTACATCAGTCTATAATATACATACTGCAAAAATAAAACTGTAAATACAGTTCAGTAATCAAAACAAAAAGTTAAATTAGAAGTTACATTTATTTTTGCTTGGACTCTGAACATTTAATATTTTGAAAGTAAAGGCTGTTAATTTGTGCATATAAACTCAGTAAATTTACCCATATTTCTAATATGATAAAGATGCTTATTAATCCCTACAGGAACAAAAACTGCACTGTAAAACAAATAATCAGTGGTCAGTGTGTGAAGTGTAGAGTATTTTCCCACCTGGGCTTCCATTTGACTACTTAGTTTATGCCTTAGTGGTCCAACTCGAGCATTTACGGGTAAATATTATATAGCCCACACCACCTCTAACACTATTTACTGATAAATCACCATCCTGTATACGTCATCAGGTCTAAGAACTATGTTTTGCATTTTATAAATTGACTGCCCTGGTATGGGTCGCACAGATAGTAAGCTGAGCAGGGCAGACCAAATTTCCCCACCCCTACAAACAGTCTCCAGCTCAGTCTGCAGGATCACCTGGTATTCCCAGAATAGCTGAGAAAGAGTCCCTTCAATATATCTTTGATCTGCCTCCTGCCTCCTCCCAGTGGGCCATGCTTAGTATATCCCTGGGAGAGGTGCCCAGGAGTCATTCTCGCAAGATACCTAAACCACCTCAATGGACTTCTTTCAACATCGAAGAACAGTGGCTGTACTTAGAGATCCTCCTGGACTGTTGAGCTCCTCATTCTATCACGAACAGTGAGCTTGGCTACCCTGTGAAGGAACCTCATTTTCTGTTGCTTACATCTGTGATCTCATCCTCTCAGGCACCATCTAAAGTTCATGACTGACTTGGATAAAACCTGACTGACAAACCATAAGCCTCATCTTAAAACTAAATTCACACTGCACCACCACAGTCCAGCACAATGTCTGCAGTACCATCATCAATGTACCACATCCAGTGGTCTTATCTCCCAATCCCCTCTACCTTCACTCATGAATAAAGACACAAACACCTCTACCTATGTTAGTGGCTCCCCTACACCTGCAGAGTGGTGATGCATTCCTTTCCATAACAGGATCATGACTTCTCGTTTAGAGGTGTTGACATTCATCCCAGCTGTTTTGCACTCGGCAAACAAAACAACAAGGCTGCCACTCTAACACACACCCACACACACACATCCAAACTGGATACTCCCTAAAGATTGGCTATGCCTTGATGCCCCCTGTCCATGAAAATCACACAAAGTGGAAGAAAGACAAGACACACTCTTGAATTAATTCAGTACCCTCCCTGAATGTATTTTAGCCAATGCTGAGAATGTGAACTCATTTGTCAAACCCAGGGAGGAAATGGCATATAGCAGTAGTCTTGGGACCCTGTAGTGTTGCAACACTTACAAGTCATTCCAAGGACATGATTTTAATTCCTTCATCATGCTCACAAAATGCATGTATACAGACCTGGCAAACTCCCATTAGTCCTCTGATATCTGTGCAAGTACAAAGATTGTTCCATACCCAAGACGGAAAAACACAGTACACCTTCAGAATCACAGGCCTGACTACTGGAAGAAGTCTCCCTTCTAGCACCCTGGTATATGCCTTTTCATAAATGCAGATCCCATTATAACTGGAGCACATTCTCTTTTCCTCTGTTTTTGAAAATGGGGATCACTGACTCAGTCTGGCAATCCAGTGGTACTATCCCAGTTTTCCATGCAACACTGAAAAGGTGCTTTAACCCTGAAATTCCCAAATTGTCCAAAATGCCTCCACAATTTACAGTTGCATCTCAGCCACTCCTGCAGCGAGGACAGAGCAAAAGTATTAAGTGACACACTGCTCTCATCTAGTGAAAGGAGACCTATTCTGCATCTGCTTCTGGCAATGCCTCCTCAGAGAAGGGCAGCTCCAAGCAAATTCAAAAGTTCCTCAGTGCTCCCTGCACCTCTCAACTAAGATCCCAGTAGAAGTCATTTCTTTCTCTACTCTTGATAAAACTAGCCTAAGCAGTATCCATTCTCCCCTCTGCAGTAACCAAATGGTTTGTGAGAACCTCTATCAGGCCAACTAAAAACCTTCCTTCGTGGACTTGCCAAACTCCTGCAACACTTGAGAAAGGCACTACATGAGCAGTAGTCAACATAATCAAAGCCAAACAACTTAAAGAAAACACAACAACATAGCACTACTTGGAAAATTATTAATCATACAGGTATTTTAGGAGTCTGCAAACAGGAAAAGAAACTTAACCTTTAGGTTTTAAACAACTTTCACACAAAACAAAATAATAAGGATTTTGTGGGTGCAAAAGTAATTCAGTATGCAAAACATCAAAAAAGATGGGCATTTCCATCTCATAATCCTTCTATATTTTAAAAATATGCAAAAAAAAATTCATTTTCTACATTTCTTAATAAACTGAAAGAAAAAAAACTGTAAAACAAAACAGAACAGCATGGTTGTTACCAAGAATAATATAATGAATTAGCAAGTAAGCAAAAGTTCTCACATTTTAAACAAACAAACAAGGCAGGATAAAGTGGCAAATAGGTTAGTGTTGTTGTATCCTAACTCCTGGTTCACCATTTCAGTTCTCAGGTGAGATGCATTCTATTTGGAGTCTGCATGGGTTTTCACTGGGTGCAACAATTTCTCACCACACCCTAAAGATAAGCTACCCAGCATATTGCCTACAAGAATGCAGGCTGAATGCAAGTTTGCATGTCTGTGAGAGTTTTAAAAAGAACACGCACCATGACTGCTCCTCTGCATTAGGATAGACTTTGTCGCCCTCACAACCACAATGGCATAAAGCATTGGAAAATGAATTAACATTAAACAAAGGCAGATACATGCACAAACGTATGTGCAAATATTGTTCATCTTCTAACTACCTACAAAAGAAGTAAATTTCTCATATATATATATATATATATATATCACACATTTTCTATTTGCTTTTTCAAGAAATACATGCTTCAACACCGGAAAAAATAACAATTTCCTTCAAAAGGAAAACAATTTCGATAAATGGGGAAAGTGCGCAATATTGGTAATGGGTATAGGACGACACATTTACTAAATGGGGAAAACAGAAGCCACATGCATGATATTATGAGCTTGCACAGTACAAAATAGTATTGACTAGTGCACCTCACTACCTTTCTTTCTGTTCTGCCACTTGTGAGACACGGCATCATAGCTAAAAACTTGGCACGCCTTTGCACGCACGCACACACAGTTCATAGGTAGGTACTAGGCTATCTGCCCGAGGGCATTTATAAGCCTAGCCACAGTGTGTCGGCTTTCGCCACCCCATTGATTAATTAACTGATCCTCTGTCAAGCAGAGCCAATTAAGTGATCCCAGGAGTGTATTTTCTGTTACCCATCCACTCAAGGTTTCTCTTGAAGAGTGTTAGTGAAGGGCTCTGCCTGATGTAGTTTGGAATTTTGTTCCAAAGCATGGGGAGTCTCTGTGACAGGAATCTATCCCTCCAGCATGTTCTATTTATTGTTGTGGCGAGGTTTAGCTCACTAGAGCGCGTGGCTCGCAGTGACTTGAATTTCTTTAGGTAGAGCATGTCCATAAGTTCTGAGTTGGATATGGCTTTGTAAGTCAGGCAGAGATCACTTCTGAGTAAGCGATATGCCACTGAGTACAGCCAGAGTTTTTTCAGTCGGGCTGCTTAGGACATATGTTTGAGGCCAGTAATCCTCTTGGTGAGGTACTTTTATAGTCTTTACAGTTGCTGGAAGTGTCTTGTGAGGTATATCCCAAATGGGGCATTGTACTCTATGATGGGTCTAATGAGTGACAAGTAGAGGGGCACTATAACCTCTATTTCTAGATGCAAACCCTTTAGTAATTAGATGGGCCACATAGAAGGATTTCCTAACTACTTTGGCAATATGATTGTCAAAGGAGAGATTACTATCTACCTGGGTCCCCAGATCTCTTATTTCTCTTCTGTATTAAGGGGGCTGCCACCTATGTGGTAATTCGTGGGTGTTTTGTTTTTCCCAAACGGGATGACTATGCATTTTTTGGCATTCAGCTTGAGGCCATGACTTTGACACCAGGTGTCCGTCTCAGTAATGTCCTTTTGGAGGATGTCCATGTCAACCAGAGAGTCAATTATGGCTCCCAGTTTGCAGTCATCAGCAAACTTGGTTAGCCATAGTCCTCCTGTGCTTGCCTGTACTTCTGAGAAGTATATGCCGAACAGTAGGGATCCCAGGACCGAGCCTTATGGGACACCACTTGCGACTGGTTTAGTCTCGGACCTGGAGCCCGCTATTCTTACCGTGTGAGTTCTGTCTGTAAGCCAGTTGGCAACTCATCTTGGGACGTAGGGGTTTATGTTCAGGCTGGTGAGTTTTTCTGTAATTCCAGAGTGGGGAATGGTGTTGAAAGCCTTGTCGAGGTCAAGGTAGGCTGTGTGAACCACCTTTCCCTCGTCTCGAAGACGTCAACCAGGTTTAGTAGGCAGGATCTACCTTTAACAAGGCTGAACTGGGTCGGGTCAAGTGTTTGGAGGATCCCAATGTCTTTGTTAATGAGCTCCATTATGATGCGCACCACAGCCTTGCAGACCTGGCTAGTCAGGCTTATGGGGCGATAGTTTCCAGGGTCAGTTGTGGCCCCTGCTTTGTGGAGAGGAATAACCGTTGCTGTGCTCCACTCTATGGGCACGTAGCATGTGGAGAGGCTGAGGTTGAACAGTGTGTTTAGGGGGAAGGTTAGTTCATTCTGTAGTTCGTGCAAGACACAGCCTGAGACACCATCTGGTCCCATTTACGCTGTGTTTTTGGCTTTTGAAAAGGCTGTTTTCACCTGTGCATCTGTGATTTTTGGGACACTACACTTTTCTGGTACTGTTGTGGGCCCTTTTGGAGGTGAGAGGGGGGTGAAGTTTGCACTGAATCTATCTGCCAGGATGATGGCAATATCAGTAGGTTCAGTATATTTTGTGCTATTTTGCACTAGTTCAGTGCATAACTGCGAGCTGCCACTTAGATTCTTAACATAACTAAAGAAAGCTTTGTGGTTATCTTTTGAATCCTTGGCTATTTTTCTTTCGAAGTTAGCCTTGGAAGATTTCATGAGAGACCTTAGTTACTTACTGATACTGATCAGGGATGTCTTTCCTTCTTGGGATTTGCTTTTTTTCTGAACTAGTTTCCTCCTTCGATTGTATAGTCTGTTTATGGCAGGGGTCCACCAAACTGGTTTCCTTCTCTTAGAGGAGTGAGTCTTGGTTTTGCTAGGGATGGCATGATCCATGCATCCTTGTAGGTGCTCATAGAGTGCATTTGTAAAGGTTTCTGCATCTTGGGCAGCATTATCCTTTAGCGTGGGGGCTGTGAAACTTACCACCTCTGTCTTAAGTAAGGTGAAGTCTGCTTTAGAAAAGTTTTTTTACTGTGGTTTCCTTAGTTAGGAGTGGGGTGTAGACATCCAGAGTGATTAGTTTATGGTCTGATCTAACCAGTGACGGGTTGACCTCCGGTGTGGAACACCTATCGCCCATGTTGGTGATGACCAGGTCCAATATATTTTCACCTCTGGTAGGGGAGTTTACCAGCTGATCCAGGGCGTTTGAGTTGATGAATTCCAGGAAGCGCTGGGCCTGGGAGTTTGTACTCGAGTAGTTTTCCCAACGAATGGTAGGGTAAATTGAAATCGCCCAATATCAGGGTGTTCGGTAAGACCTTCATCTTTTCCAGTTTCTCCAGAAAGGTGGAGTGGTGGTCCTGGGTCATGGAGGGTGATCTGTAGCAGGTCACAATTTGCATTGCAGATTTGCCTGATGTTAGTTGCACATGGATGATCTGATCGCACAGGTATCATGCTGTGCCACAAACCTGGAGGTGTAGGTATCCTTGATGAATATGGCTACACCCCCTCCTTTTGTGTTTCGGTCTGTGTTCTGTGGCCGAAACGTGTGGTATGAGTTGTAGCCCGGTAGTGCTGGGGTGGTCTCTCGAGCCTTGAACCAGGTTTCATTTACTGCACAGATGTCGACGTTCTCCATACCGAGGAGTGCTTCGAGCACGTGCATTTTGAGATTTAAACTCCTGGCGTTGAGTAACATAACCCTCAGTTTTTTGTTAATTGTGCTGTTTACGGAGGTGGGTTTGACTTTTGAGCCTTGCCTAAAAAAGGCACTATAGGGGCAGCAAGAGCCTTGGCCAGTATTCGAAAGCCTAGGGGTGACAGTTGCAAGCTGTCTCTTGCGAAGCAATGAGGCTTGTCGAGCATGTCGTCCCAGGCTGACAGACACTGGATCCCCTTTGAATGACACCAGAAGCTTAGCCAATTGTTGAAACTGATCACTTTTTCTTTATACTGAGGTATCATTCTTGGTGAGGGCAGGATGCTGGTCAGGGTCATACCAGCCTGGGCTACATGATCAGAGAGCTCTTCCATGTCTCTTTTCATGTAGTCCAGGGAGGTACGTCTCAGGTCATTCACACCAATATGAACAATGACAAAGTCATATTTGTACTTGTTCTGGAGTGACCTCAGTGCTTGTGTTATGTGGCGGATTCTGGCTCCCGACAGGCAGCTAACAGTAACCTTCTGCTTGTCCAGTCTAGTGAGTGGGACGTCAGTGTGCCTGACCGTACAGTCAGTACTAGTGTGTTAGGTATGTTATTTCATCTTAAGGGCTGTGATTGTGCGGTACACTGATTTTGTGTTTTTTGTGTTGTCTGGTTTGTGACAGGAGGTGCAGGTTGTTTGCATGACTGCTTTGGAGGTCTCTGCTTTTGCAGGTTTTTATTTAGAGCCTCCGAGTATGACTTTGTGTATTTATGTGTATTTTTTGCCAGTGCTGTTTTAGTACGTCTGTTTGCAGCTGGAGGTGTGGTGCAAGTGTTAACCTTCTCCTCTTGAATGTCTATTCCAGTCTTGGGTGGAGACAGCTTAGCTTCCAGTTTGGCTGTATAACTGCATCTCTCGCATATGTTAGTGTTTTGTGGTAGGAGGAGAGGGTTGTCTGTGTACATGAGGCAGTTGTAACATTGCCTCAGGATACCCAGATTCACCAGCTTGACTGGAGAGTACACCTGAAATTGCCCTTTGGTCATGCCTGAATAGTAGGGTGAGCTGCTTAGTCGCTCGGTTGGTGAGGGGTGAATAAAGAGCCTTGCCCTGCTGGGCAATCAGTGCTAGGGTATATTAGTGCTTGCTATTTGGTCTGAGCAAGTGCTGGGCTGTAGGATGCTTTTTGAGTGCTTAGGTTGAGAGTTAGACTAGTTTCAAGGGAAAAACTGAAGAGGAGACTTAGTGGAGCTAGGAATAATTTAACCGTAGCTCACCGGCGCTGCCCGGTGCGCAAAACCGTGCAAACACAGTTTTTATAGTAGGGAAATGAAAGAGATAAAAATTACCGAAAATGATCAATAAACTACTAACTTCTGGCTGCAACCACTCCTCCAGGGACAGACAGATTGCTCAAAACTCCCCTTTCTCACAGGTAAACTTCCTTCTATCCAAGGTATGGGCAACTCAGAAACTACTATCACAGCCCTGAATTCAGCACTAGCCTGAAAACTGAACTATACTAGCTTAGAAAGGCAGGAAACAAGGAATTTTTTTTTTTTTTTTTTTTTTAAAGATAAGGCAAAAACAGTAAAACATATACTTAAAACAGCTTTAAACGACTACAAACGATCAGAAAAGGCCATCACATGTTAGTGTGTAGCCTACAACAATTAAATAAATTATTTAAACAAAAAACAACTTTTTAAAAGTGCAGGCAGTCAAATAAGTACAATATGTGAAAAAAACAAGCTTTTAAATCACAATAAATGCTGGAAAATCTGCATTTATGTGGAAAAAGTACAGTTTTGTACCTACCATAAATGTAGATGTCCGATAGATATGCAACTGCAGTCATAACATATGCCTCAGGCAGCCCTCGGTTGGCCGAATTCCAAAGTCTGGGTCCGGCGTCGGCTGGTGTCGCCTCCTCTCCGACGTCACAATGGCTGGGGTATAAAGGCATCGGCCGACGCCATCTTCTTCAGTGTTTCTTGCCCCAGATGCCAGGTGCCCTCCTAGGAAGGCTAAATTTGGTGAATGGATAAATAATTCCAGACATGCACAACAGTAATAAACAGATACACCATAGGAGATACCCCCAGCTAAAAGGAACAGGGGGAATGGACCCAAATGAAGGAGAAGAGGGAAAGGAGGGAGGGAAAATCCGACTGCAGTTGCATATCTATCGGACATCTACATTTATGGTAGGTACAAAACTGTACTATGTCCTTCAAGAATGCAACTGCAGTCATAACATATGGGTTGAATACCATAGCCAAGCTGGGGGTGGATGGAGCTAAGAAAAAGATGGTGTAGCTAGAATGCCCTGTAGGACTGCTGAAGCAAAGCCTGCTCGGGATCTGGAGTATAAAGGCAGGTTGTAGTGTTTGGTAAATGTATGCACGGAGCTCCATGTAGCAGCCTCTAGAATGTCCTTTGTAGCCACTCCTCTTAGGAAAGCTGTGGATGTGGCTATAGCTCTGGTGTAATGTGGCCTAATATTGGCTGGCACACTTTTTCCATGGTAAGAATAGCAGAATCTGATGCAGTGTCCAATCCATTTTGAAATTGTTTGCTTGGAGATTGCTTTTCCTTGTATTCCATTAGCATAGGCTACAAACAGCTGGTCAGACTTTCTGGTGGCCTTAGTTCTGTCCAAGTAGTAACGTAGTTGCCTGTGTATGTCCAAGGTATGCAGCAGTCTTTCCCCCCTGTTTTGAGGATTGGGGAAGAAGGTAGGAAGGTGAATAGCTTGATTTAGAGACACCCTGGAAATCACCTTTCGCATGAAAGAAGGATTTGTTCTTAGAGAGACTCTGCCCTGATGGAAAATGAGGAAAGGAGGTACTGCCATAAATGCCTGTATCTCCGAGACTCTTCTTGCTGATGTGACTGCCAATAGAAAAAACGTTTTCCATGATAGAAATTGCATCTCCGAGGTTGCTGCTGGCACAAAGGGAGGCAGAGATAATTTTTCCAGTACAAAATTGAGGTCCCATGCAGGTACTGGTTGTTTTCTGGGAGGGTTGATATTCTTTATTCCTCTCAGGAACTGTCTTAGCAAAGGATGTGAGAACACTGGTGGATCACAATTATATCTTGCTGAAATTGCTGGGGCATGAATCTTTATGGAAGAATATGAGAGTCCAGAATGAAACATTTCTGCCAAGTATTCCAATATCTGAGGTATACTCAGTACTGTTGTATCCTGACCCCTGTTGGCAGCCCAGATGCTGAATCTCTTCCACTTGGCTGAATAGGCTTTTCTGGTGGATGGTCTGCGTGCTTCCAATAAGATGGCCTGAACTGCCTTGGAAAGACTGGAAGCGGTAGGAGTTAAAGTAACCTCCAGGCTGTCAGATGTAATGTTTTCAGGTTTTGGTGAACAGTCCTGTAGTTGTGTTGTGTTAGGAGCAGGGGCCATAGGGGCAGGGGCCACAGTTGGTCCGAGTTATGCTCAACAGCAATGGGTACCAGTGTTGCTTTGGCCAGTCTGGAGCTATCAAAATGCCCGTTGGTTGTTCTGCTTTGATCTTCAGGATCACCTTGGTCAACAGTGGCAGAGGGGGAAATGCATAAATTTTTAGGGAATTCCAGCTGAAGGAGAGAGCATCCGTTGCCCAGGCTAGTGCCTGGTGGGTCCTGGTACAGAACTTTTCCAGGTGATGATTCGTGTGAGACGCAAATAGATCTATGTCCGGTCTTCCCCATGTCTTTGTTATTTGTGAGAAAATGTGGGGATGCAGCATCCATTCGTGTGGATCCAAGAAATTTCTGCTCAGCTTGTCCACCAGTACATTGTCCTTGCCTGGCACAAAGTGGGATTGCAGGTGTATCTTCAGACTCAGTGCTTTTTCCCAGAGAATCATTGTTAGTCTGCAGAGGGGGTATGAATGAGTCCCTCCCTGCTTGTTTATATACCACATGACAGTGGTGTTGTCTGTCCTTATTAGTAAATGTGCTTGCTGCAGTGATTTTTCGAAACTCTCGATTGCATGTATCACTGCCAGCATCTCTTTTTGGTTTATGTGCAGATGTCTTTCCTTTGGTGTCCATTGACCTTGAACGCATCTGCCCTCCATGTGCGCCCCCCATCCATGATCTGAGGCGTCTGTTGTGATTATTTGACCTGCTTGAGGTTTGTTGAAAGACATGCCTTTGTTTAATTGACTTGCTTGAGCCCACCACAAGAATTCCTTTTGCAGACATGGAATAAGTGGGATTACGTCCTCTAGGCTTTGGCTGTGTTGTGACCATAAGCTTTTCAAATACCATTGCAGCTTTCTCATATGAAGTCTTGCCAAAGGTATCAGGAGAATGCATGATGCCATGAACCCCAGGGCCTGCAGGAGTTTCCTTGCAGTCAGCTGGGAGAGCTGTGCTAGGCCTCTGAAGTACTCTGGTAACTGCTGTTGTTTTTCCTCTGTGAGGTAGGCCATTTGTGTTTGTGTGTCCAGTTTGGCTCCTAGAAAAATAATCTGTTGGGATGGCAGTAGCCTTGACTTCTGAATGTTGACTGTGTATCCCAAGGCCTGTAGTAATTGCATGACATAGTCCAAGTTTTTTATTAAGGTTTGTCTGTTGTCTGCTTGTATGAGGCAGTCGTCCAGGTAGGGGTATATTTGAATTCCCTGGAGTCTGCAGTGTGCCACTACTGATGCCAGGCATTTTGTGAACACTCTGGGCACAGTAGATAAGCCAAACGGCAATGCTGAGAATTGATAGTGCTCTGTCCCTGCAAGAAATCTGAGGTATCTTCTGCAGCTTTGTCTGATTAGGACATGCAGGTATGCCTCCTTGAGGTCCAGAGTGACCAGCCAAGACCCCTTGCCCAGCATGGGAAGGAGTTGCTGTAACGTTAGCATTTTGAACTTTGGCACAATGAGAAAGGTATTTAGAGTAGACAAGTCCAGTATAGGCCTCCATTTGTTTTCCTTTCTTGGAACAAGGAACAGTCTTGAATAGAATCCCTGGCCTTGTTCCTGAGGAGGTACCTTTTCTATTGCTTTTATACTTAATAGCTTTGAAACTTGAATGAGTGCCTCTGCCCTTTGATGGTGTGGCAGTTTGGCATGCCTTGTCTTGTAGGTAAAGTATGGAAGTGGAATCTGTAACCCTTGTCTATTAAATCCAGAATCCAACTGTCCTTGGTTAAGATATGCCAGTTTTTTGAGAATAAGGATAATTTTCCGCCCAAGGGTGCTCCTCTCTGAGCCCTTGTAGGCGGTATGAAAGTCAAGTCATTGTGATTGTCCTTGTGGTGCAGTTGGACTGGCTGCAGCACTTCTTTGATTTGTAGGTTGCCATTGGCGTCCCCTGTAGGAGCCTCGGTATTGGCCTCGGCCACGCCTGTTCTTTCCCCTTTGAAACTTGTCCGAGTCTGGGAAGGACCAATTCTTTGAAGGCCAGTTTCTACTGAATCTGGGTGGCTGAACCTGGAGGAAATCCTTGACTGTCTGTACTGACTTAGCTTTTTCCTCAATGGACTTCAACACATCTTGTGCATTAGCGCCAAAAAGCTTCTGTTTTTCCAGAGGTGCATCAAGTAACTTTACTTTGACATGGTCTGGCAGTGGCTGATCTTTTAACCAAGCATGTCTACGTATCACAGCCCCAGTCATAGCTGCCCTACATGAAGCTTCCAATGCATCATAACCACACTGAAGAAAATGATTGTTAACCTGCTGAGTGTTATGTATGTGATCCTGCAATGCCTTTCTGTCAATAGGCTCAGGAGAGGCTAACTTTTTCTGTAAATCATCCAGTAAAAAATCCTGGTACTGAAACATATGAAAAAGGCAGTTAAGAGACCTCATGGCTAGGGTGGTGGAGGTATAAACTTTTTTACCCCATCTCTCCATAGATCTGGCTTCCCTATCCGCTGGCAAAGGATTTTTGGCGGTGGAGGTAGCCACTCCCATGGGACCCTGTGAAATAGTTTCTAAATCCACGGTGTGGGCCTTAAAGAGATGTTTGTGAGTGTCAGGGACTCTGTAATATCTGTCTGGCTTGACAGGAGCAGGGGGGAGAGAGTCAGGGTTAGCACTGGAATCGGAGAAAACATCATCCAAAACATCCATCACAGGAGGAATAGCTAAAGGTCTGTGCTGGGGAAGCTTTAGGAAGGTACGGAGCCTTTTCCTGGAATCAGAGAATTCCTGACCCTGCCATTGGAAATGTTCCCTCATAGAGTGCAGGACTTCACCAAAAGAGAAATCCTCTGGAGGAGAGGCATGGGAATTGATTCCTCAGCATCAGAGTCCTCATAGGCCTGGAAGGATTCTTCTTGAATATCTGAATGCTCAGAATCCCCAGAGGCCTCATCTGAAGAGAGGTTTTCAGTCTGCTCAGTTCTAGGCCTTTTCTCTGCAGGAGGCTGAGAACCTCTGTCTGGGTGAGGCTGAGACCCCCTGATAAGGGAAATAAGGTCTGCAGCAAGAGACATAATCTGTTTATCAGAAGAGGGGGCCTGGACAGCAGGTTTAGGATGGGCCTTGGCCTGGCTGGCGGCCTTAGCACATGCAAAGGCCTTGATGGACATAGATACAGGAGGCCTAGCAGCCCCACGTGCAGGAGTGACCTTGTCCACCGGAATGGTGTCGGGTAAATCATGCACTTTGGTATCTGGAGGAAAATCAACAACCGGCACCAGAGAGGTCTCTGGGA
Organism: Protopterus annectens; assembly: GCF_019279795.1. Classification (NCBI taxonomy): domain Eukaryota; kingdom Metazoa; phylum Chordata; order Ceratodontiformes; family Protopteridae; genus Protopterus; species Protopterus annectens. The sequence goes on from NC_056732.1 coordinate 1,107,216,651, forward strand.
CCAAAGGACTAGTTAACGCTGTGTCTTCGGCCTGGAGCGGCTGAATTATCGCTTCTGCAGGGACTGAAGCACTAGCGGAGGGTCTAGGAGTAGTATCGGTAGAGGACGCGGGCCGAGGATGCCGGTCCCGGTCCTTCCGTTTTTTGGAAGATTGAGCTGTCGGTTGATCCGACGGCATGATATACGCGAAGGATTCGCCAAAAAAGTCTTCAGCAAATTCTGCCCGGCGCCTGAGAGTGCGCTTATTAAAGCAAGCACAGGCAGCACAGGCCGATACGTCGTGGTCTGGGCCCAGTCAAGGAAGACAGTAAGAGTGGAAGTCCTTATGAGGTATTTGTTTACCACAAGACAAACAATTATTAACTTTCTCAGTTTGTTATGACATCGGCTGAGGCAAGAAAAAATGTTCTACGGGTACTTAGCTTTTAGATGACTTCGGTACTGAAAACACAGGAGCTGACCGACCGGCACTTGCGAACTGCTTCTGCTTCGGGCACCGCGCCTTTATACTCCAGCCGTTGTGATGTCGGAGAGGAGGCGACACCTGCCAACGCCAGACCCAGACTTTGGAATTCGGCCGACCGAGGGCTGCCTGAGGCAGGGCAACCCATATGTTATGACTGCAGTTGCATTCTTGAAGGACATCAGTTAAGTACTGCAAGAAAGTACAGAAAACTGATACTTAATACTCCAAAGTCTCTCTTCTAAGCTAGAAGGCTTGTATCAGGTTTAAGGCTTTCTAGTGCTACCCAGTAGGTTAGTTACAGGAAAGATGGGAAACAAAAGCAGATGTGGTGGAACTAGAAGGTTTTCCTCCAACACAGAAAGGCTTGTGGGGCTCAGAAGCTTACCGACATGTCCTGGATACAGCAACTCTGTATCTGGACTAGCCTAGTTACAGGAAAGGTGGGAAACAAGTGCAAGTGCGGCTTTTAAACCAGAACGTTGAAAGAGATGGGAAAAAAATGCCCAAATGGCCAAAAGCTACAATTTCTGGGCCAGGAACCACTCCGCTTGTGGTAGACAGGCTCCCTAATGCTTACCACTCCCACTGATAAGCTAGAAGGCTTCCCTCCAACACAGAAAGGCTTGGGGGGCTCAGAAGCTTACAAAGAGTCCTGGATACAGCAAATCTGTACCTGGACTAGATTAGTTACAGGAATGGCGGGGAACAAGTACATATGCAGGCTTTTAAGCCAGCAAGTTGAAAGAAATGGAAAACTGCCCAAACGGCCAAATAAACTACTATTTCTGGACCAAAACTCATTCTTCCCATGGAGGATAGGCTACCTAGTGCAACTCTGTAACCGGAGTAGGCTAGTTATTAGGAAAGGTGGGAAACAGGCGCAAGTGCGGCTTTCAAACCAGAAAGTTGAAAGAGATGGAAAAAAAACTGCTCAAACAGCCAAGAGCTACAATTTCTGCGCCAGGGACCACTCTTCTTGTGGTAGATAGGCTACCTGATGATTACCACTCCCACTGATAAGCTAGAAGGCTTCCCTCTAACATGGAAATGTTTGGGGGGCTCAGAAGCTTACGAAGAGTCCTGGATACAGCAAATCTGTACCTGGACTAGACTAGTAACAGGAAAGGCAGGAAACAAGTGCAAACACAGGCTTTTAAATCAGAAGGTGGAAAGAGATGGAAAAGCTTCCCAAACGGACAATAAACTTTAATTTCTGGGCCAGAAACCACTCCTCTTGTGGTAGATAGGTTACATAGTGCTTACCAATCCCACTGATAAGCTAGACGGCTTCTCTCCAACACAGAAGGGCTTTGGGGGGGGGGGCTCAGAAGCTTACCAACAGTCCTGGATACAGCAAATTTGTACCTGGACTACACTAGTTACAGTAAAGGCGGGGACCAAACGCAAAACGGGCTTTCAACCAGAAAGAGATGGAAAAACTGGCTAAACGGCCAATGAGCTACAATTTCAGGACCAAAACCCACTCTTCCCGTGGTAGATAGGCTACCTAGTGCTTACCACTCCCACTGATAAGCTAGAAGGCTCCCCTCCAACACAGAAAGGCTTGGGGGGCTCAGAAGCTTATCAACAGTCCTGGATACAGCAAGTCTGTATCTGGACTTGACTAGTTACAGGAAAGGCAGGAAACAAGCTTAGATTTTTTTTTTGTTACAGGAAAGCAGCTAAAACAGCAGTAAATACAATTCAAATTGCAGTGCAGGCCAGTACACCCAAGTGTGTAGCAACACTACGGCAAATACAGTTCAAATAAATGCAATTAAATTAACAAATGACTAAAAAAAACAAGCGCAAAAGGCAGTAAATTAAAAGGCTACTAACAAGCAGTAATAAGTGCAGAGTAAGAGCGACTGAACAGATAACAGCACTCAGAAGAGCAACTAAGACAGTTACAGTAAGAGCAGCTAAATAAAATATATATATTATTTTATTTATTTATTTTTTTGGGGGGGAGGGAACAGAGCAGGATTAAGAGGCTACAGGGGTTGTCCTTCCCAAATCCTCTCTCTGTATACAGTAGGAGTGCCTGAAATCAGAATATGACCTTACTGCACTCAGTTGAGTGAGCAAATGAGATGGGCCCAGAAGGAGTATCCAAATACAAATCTATAAGAGGGGCGGGCAATTTCAAAGCCACCAACATTAACACCAAAACAAGAACACGGAGGGTGGGTGGGGAACTAAATGTAGAGAGACAGCTGAGTTAATATTCAGTGAAAAACACAAATAAATAAATTAAATACAGTTCTATATGAAAAAAAGCAGATAAAAGTGTACTTAAATTATAAAAGTATACCTCTCAATTGTCAAGATTTTTGCAGAATGTCCAGATTTTTGCTTCAAAAATTTTGACTATTCCTTCATAAAATTTGTGGTTTTCTAACACCATCACTGGGATGATCTGAGGAATTAAATCACTAAATAATGACATACATTTGAGTTTCAGACTTCATATCCTTTAGACAATGCATATAACACACATCTTGTTATTCTATCTACTTTCTAAGTTTATAAGAGCAATATTTAAAATCTGTCCCTAGTTTTGTGCCTTTGTCCCTCATTATGTCAGGCTTTGTCCAGATTTCTTTAGCTAGGAGGTTGAGAGTTATGAACACACACACACCGACACACACACATTTCCACTTTTAAAATTCTCACTTTCGTAACACTCTAGCTTTAATAGTGCAGTATGACTAATGCTCTATGACTTCTTTTCAAAAGTCCACTTCAAAAAAAGGATTTCACGGTGTGCTAATCTGCTCAACAAAACTTAAGTAAAATGCTCCTCCTTAGTGTTCAAACTTTCAGGTGGTAAGTACAAAGGGATGGTAAGAGGTAAAAACTGTGGAACAAGGAATTCAGCAAATATAAACAGTCCTAAGTATAAACCACTAGATAAGAAAGATTTCTGGTCTTTCTTTTTATTTTTATATTTGCTTACAGGGGTAATACACTGATCACAACTGACTATTTGCAGTTACTGCCCAGGTGAAATTCATACACAAAAAGAAAGTGGAACAGAGACAGTATGTTGTACATAGCAAACAGAACAGAAAGTAACAATAGTTACAGAAGCAATTAATAGATATAGCAACAATTATTAGAAAATGTACATTTCGCATGATTATATTTTAGTTTACATCATGGTGGAAATGTGAGGTAATGAGAGTCACAGCACAGTAGGGTGGGAGAAGTAAAGTTAAGAGGTGTTAGTAGTTGAGAGGCCCTTAGGTAAAATGGACTGTTATGTTGCAACTTCCAAGCACAGTTTGATTTGGTATTAAGGAATTTTTTTAAGTTCAGCTTTGAAGGTGGGGAAGGGGGAGATTCCCATAGTTTAGGAGCAAAGATGAAGAAAGAGTGGTCCGTGCGGTGCAGCCTGGTTTAAGGGGGTTGGAGTGGAGGGGGTGCTTGGGACAGGCATCCAAGATTGTATTGTTTGTGTTTGGTATAAAATTTGTCATCGAGTGGTGGGACCGTATTAGGCTGGTAAAATTTGGAGATGAGACAGCCTAACAGAAGGTCTATTCTGTGTTGTACTAGTAGCCATTTGGCTTTTTTTTTTTTTTGAGGGTGAGACAGTGGTGCTCATGAGAGGGTGAGTTAGTGATGAAACAACAGATTTTGTTTTTGATAGTCTCTGATATGAAGAAGTTTTTTTAGAAGCTGAGGCTATTATGGATATATGGGTAGTACATATATGAGGTGGGCCAAAAGGATTCAATTAACTATCCAGTCTTACTCTCCATTTACGAATCTTCGCTGTATTGACAAATTCTTACTGCGCCTAATCATATTAAACAATATTGCAGGTATCTCACCATATTCCTCTCACAGCTCTAAAGTTTGGAATTCCATTTCCCTCTCACTTAAATTAACATAAAATAATTTGAAATTCTATTGAAACAACACATAAAGGTTTCATGGTTTTGCTCAGGTACCAAACCTGGCTAATCCCCCTAAACTATCCTCTTCTAGTCTATTCCATCCTGCTCTAAAATGACTGCTTGGTTTGTAGTTTTCTATCTTATACTGTACCAACATGGCTACTTGGTCACACATACTGTACTACGATCTCCTCAACTTTACCATTCTTATGAAAGTTTACTTTACCCCTGTCCTATGATTACAAAATGATTCTAAACTTTGTTAGTCTAAACACTCATTCTAATCTACCTTTGAATTATTTATCGTATCATCGTATTACCCGTAATATGTTTGCATGCAGACTTTCATAAATAGCTCGTCAATGTTTTTATTTTTCTCACTACTGTTTACTCAGTGATTTTTTTTCCTCATTATTGAATGCTCAAGAAATTTTTTACACTTATGTACGTATGATGGGCAGGGCAGCGGTGTAGCAGTTAGTGCTGTCACCTCACAGCAAGATGTTCTCCGGTTCGATTCTTGGCTGGGATGTCTTCTGTGTGGAGTATGCATGTCCTCCCTGCATTCGTGTAGGTTTCCTCCAGGTGCTCTGGTTTTCTCCCACATTACAAGGACATGCAGTAGGTGGATTGGACACTCTAAACTGGCCCTAGGTGTGAATGTGTGGTGCACCCTTTGAGGATGGCTGGGCATTAGGCTACCACCCTGTCCCGTAAAACCTGTACCTGCTACGGAAACAAGTGCTAAAAGGTGCTCGTTGCTCGATGTGCTGAAAGCATGGGAGCGAATCCAGGATGTATGTATATTATTTTCTCTCTGTATCCTGCGGAGCATTTCTCCCCAGGCCTCCCCTGAAAAGGTGTTTTAAAGCTTTTCTCCCTAGGCCTCCAGTGAAAAGGGGATTTTTCACAAAGTCAAACTCTGTCAGTCACAAAAGAAATAAAGAAATTGTTGCCCTGGCTGAGTTGGTTAGGTAAAGTGAGATTTTTCCAACTCAAAAAGAAGTGAATTAACTTTTTCCTTTGATTTCTCAACATTGGTATGGAATGTTAATGACTGGTCTAGCCACAATCCAAGGTATTTGAAAAATGGGGCTATTTCTATTTGTGTGACGCAAAGGGTAGTGATATTGAGTGACTTTAGTGATTTTTTTTAAAGTTTTTGGGTAGTGCCAAATAACATGTTTTTTGTGCCTTTAATTATTAGTTTGTGGTTAACAGGCTGGAATTAATGGAATTAAGGTCTTTTTGCAGTTGTGTTTTTATTATTGAGTGCCTGTGGCTAGACATAATTCTGTAACAGACTACTACATTTGAAACTTTAGCCAAAAGACACACACAGAGCCATTAAAGTTGGAAAGCATGCTTCAAAACAAATATGAGGGGACATAAAAAGTTACATCACTTATATAAATTGGTTGAGTTATTAAATCAATTTACTAGCTGAGCTGCTGTGTACCAGAACTAGGATTAACCACAAATAAAAGGAAAACAGCAAACCAAGACAGTAAGTGTTTTCAACATGTCCCTATCCCAAGTACAGAACTTAGGCCTGGGCAAATGGACAAAAATACATAGGTCCTACTTGAATCATAATCTAATCAAACCATAAACTCACATTTACCGACACCTTCCCTATTCCCTCAGCTTTAACCTCTCTGCACTTAAAATTCTTGTCATACTAATACACTTCTAATATTCTTCAAACTCTGTATAGTTTGTATTGTAAGCAATCTCAGCCATCCATATAACCGTCTATTAAAAGATATACTAACTTGTATATAAATGTTTGTAAGAATGCAATGTATGTTTTATAAACTTGCTAAGTGGTTTCTGATTCTACAGTAACTACCCTCTCTCTCTCTCTCTCTCTATATATATATATATATATATATATATATATATATGTTAGTGTATATGGCTCCTGTCTACTCTCAAAAGTTGTATAATTATATATACTTCATTTCTTGCAATATATCTCTGAACTGTTAAGCACAAGACTAAAACTGGTCTTTTGTGATTGGTGCTCTACACCAGTTAAATTAAATAAAAAATAAATAAAATAATCTGTTTCTTGTTACAGCATTAGTTCCAGGCATTAAGTGAATAAACATATTGTGAAGCTACAGCCCTGTAAGCCTCCCATCACATCTTAAAGGCCAGCATGCAACTTACTGATAAAGTAATGAGAACTTCTTAGTACTAGAAATACATTTGTTCTTTATCAGTTATAATGCAGAATCTTCTCTCTCTCTGTTCTCAGGGCTTACTTTTAATGACAGATCTGTTTTTCATGCTTTCAAAAAAACAGACTCAAATGGCCCACCATATTGAACAGAGAAGTGCTTCATGATAATGAACCCCTCAGGAAGTAACAAAAATCCAATAATCCTACTTGAAATCCTGATCAAATGGATGATGATTGTGAATACTGCCCAGTATAACTTATTTTCCTTTTTTTGTAGCAAAAAATCTGTGTAAAATTGTATGGGCAGTACAAAATAATGAAACTCACAGCTGGTGTCAGCTAATTAGTTACTGTTTCCTACTAAATTTAAGCTAAAAATATATTGGCCACATGCTCCAGAGATCTAAACCTTGTCATCACAATAAACAAAACATGCTGGATGGCTAGGTTCCTGACCCAGAGACTCCCCAGACTCTGGAAAAGACTGCCCATACATGTCAAGCAGAGCACCTCTTTGGCCATCCAACAGGAACCTTGACGATTGGATGGGAGAAAGGAAATTCACCCCGGGGATCACGTCAGTCGCCCTGCTAGACAGGGGTCCAGGGAAGTAAACAGTGTGGGAAGAAATAGCCAGGGAATTGTTATGGCTAGGCTTATATAGGCCCTAGGGCCAATAGCCTAGTACCAACCTATGAACCTATTGTATTTTACATATAAAATCTATCAGTGTTAGTAAATTTTTACAATGTGATCTGTATTTTCTGCGGAGCATATAAGCAAGTTCATGGTTGAACATCATTTGCTTTGCATCAATCAACTTACCTGTTACAAATATTAAATACATATATTCATACAGTATTATCCATATTTATGATTCTAAGTAAATAAAATATATCAAACGATGGAATTCATAAAAAAAAAATAAAATGCACATTTCTATTTTAAATGTGAGACTAAACAGGTAACAGCACTGCTAATTATTTCTACCTTTCCCAGCAAAACTGGTAAATTACAAAATTTTAAAGACAGCTTTTTTATTCTCCTCATCATCTCTAGTATAAACACCCTTAAGATGTTGTTTAATTCTTCTAGGCTGTTACAGTATCTTTTGTCTGGCAAAAAAATTCATTCAATATGTTGGCGTAATTAATACTTTGGGCATACATATTTACAACTGCTTTTTTAATTTAAACATTAGAAACAGATCTGGGATTTCCTCAAAATGTTTTAATGAAATACGCTAGCTTTCTACAGTGTAAGGTCCGGTATAATCCAGTCAATGGTACACTGTGGCTTAAGTACACAGTAACTCAAAATATTGAAATGTTGTAAGCATGAGGCAGGCACAGTGCTACTCTGCTGTAACATATTTCACTACATCCTGCAGAAACCACACCAACTAAAAGTCATGATTGTAGGCGTAGGTAATAAATGATCTCCACCTGGTAAACCACAATACAGTCAAGCACAGCCAGTATTGTACTCCATCAATCTGAAGTTAATAACAATACTTACAGAACCCATGTAGACACCTTGATGAACATCTCCAAACTGCCCTTCGCCAATGCAGCGGCCTAGTTCAATCCTTTCCCTTTGGATTTCATAGTCCCTGGCTGAAGGAGAACAGACAACGCATAAGTTTCCAGTTAGACAATCAATTTCAAGATCTTATTCAGAAAATAAGCCTGAAATATACACAAGCTTTCACTAACACTACAGCTTACAGGTTAAATATATTTAATTGATAAAACAGACTTAAAAGTGATAATACATAGATATGTTTGCAATACTCTTCTGACACTTCCCCAAGTTTATATTTCCATAATTGAATATAAGACTGAATTCATTTTTCAACAAAAGTAAATGGGAATGATTACAAACTCAAATTCATCCTTTTGCCTGAAACTATGACTGACAAATAAAGGACGCTCCCAAAATGAGATTATAGTACTATACACAGAACATTTACATTTAGTAGGTCAAAAATGAAAACAGGTAATGGTTGACATAGCAACTAAAGGTTCATTATTTAAAAAAAAATAGGTACACAAATCCAGTGTCCACTGCATGGGGAAGTTCTACTCTTCCAAGCTGACCATGTTCATACAAGTTATTTACTTACTTACTTTTGTATGCCCATAAAGTCAGACTGGGCAAAACCACTTTTGTAGTGCCTGCCCAGGGAGAAAAGCTCCACATAAGTCATTTAGCAAATATTCCACAAAAGTTGAACAGTACATAGAAAAACATATTACACTGTATAGATCTAACAGCAATAGTTAACAGCACACCAGATTCAACATTTTTAGCATGTTTGCTTGTATTAGATCAGTACATCCAATAAGAAAGCAAAGGCAAACTGCATATTATATACAGAAAGGTAGATATTTAGAAAACAGGGTTCCGTAGTATGTATTTCATATTGTTTTAAATACCAAATATATACAGGGATATGCCAAATCAGCACACCAATATAAAAAATAAAAAATGTAAACAGCATACAGTTACTTAAATGTCTAACAAACAATGGTAAGGTAGCTGAGCTAGACATACTTCTATATGAAGATGGCAACTGCAGCAGTATCCAAGATAGCACATCAGCATTATTTATTAATTTTTTGCACACATAATACCAACTTTGAGAGTGTAAAGCTTTCCATAAGCACACCATCAGAGCAGACATCGTTTTTGCAAAGCATATAAAATGAATTTTTATATCTTGGGTGTGGAAATTACAGAATTTATTCCAATCACATTCCACAATGTCCTGTTAGAAGTTAGTGCATTTACTTTCACTATTCTCACTCAGAAAACCATGCTGTTTTAACAATCAGAATAAGCAAAACTCAAGTAAGTCCTCCATGTGTAACATCAGCTAAAATAAGAAGTTATGTACCTACCATAACGTTCCATGTTAGTTGCCTTCTTCTCGCCTTCTTTCTTGCTGGATTAGTTCAGAGCCGATCCTCGGCTCCGACTCGGCCAATACTAAAGCTCGAGAGCTAATTCCACCGGCTCGAGGCTCCCCTATATCCCACAATGCTAGGCGGTAACTACTCAGATCTCGTTTGATAGCTAAACCAAGCAGTTCTGGTCTCCACAGTATGGAGAAAAAAGAACCCACCTCTATATAAACCTGAATGTAAGCTACTACAAACATAAAAGGGGGAATAGAGATGGTAGAACATGTGGGAAGGAAAACTTCAAAGGAAGATCCCAAAATTTCCTATCTGTCTGTCCAGGCTAGGGGGAAGGAGGGTGGGACGCAAGAAAGAAGGCGAGAAGAAGACAACTAACATGGAACGTTATGGTAGGTACATAACTTCTTAATGTTAAGTTGTCAATCTCGTCTTCATTCTTGCTGGATGGGACCACGTCCCTAGCACCTTATTCCGGGTGGCCTATCGGAACAGACTCTTGAGAACAGTGGAACCAAAGTTGGCATGGTTTCTGGAGGCCATATCCAATTTGTAATGTAAAATGAAGGTATGAGGAGAAGCCCAAGTGGCTGCTGCACAAATGGAATCTATTGGCAGCCTGTCCTGAAAAGCTACAGATGTAGCTAATGCCCTAGTTGAATGAGCTTTACGTCTTGAAGGCAGTTTTTGATGTCTGATTTCATAGATGAAGGTAATTATAGAGGTAAGCCATCTTGAAAGGGACACTTTAGTAACTGGAAGGCCCAATTTCCCTTCCACATAAGACAGGAAAAGCTGATCAGACTTCCTGAACTGTTTAGTCCTGTCTAAATAATATCTAAGTTGGCGGTGAACATCCAGAAAATGTAACTTTTGTTCCGACCTGTTGGAATAGTCAAGGAAGAAAATGGGGAGATCAATCGTTTGGTTCAGGTTTGTCTCAGAGGAAACCTTAGGTAAGAAGGACGGATTAGTCCGGAGGGACACCCTATCTTTGTGGAAAACTAAGTAAGGAGGACGACTGCACAGAGCATGAAGTTCAGATAACCTTCTAGCTGAAGTTATGGCTACTAGAAAAAGTGTTTTCCATGAGAGCAGCTTAAGAGGGCATGAAGCCGCTGGTTCGAAGGGGGGGAGGATCAAGGATGCCAGAACCAAATTCAAGTCCCATTGAGGTGGGGGATCTTTGATTGGGGGCTTGAGCAGAAAAACACCTCTTAAAAAGGCTTTGCAGAGCTTATGGGACATGATACTGGAGTCTGAGACACCTACATGAAAATTAGATATAGCAGATAGTTGTACTCTAATGGTAGATGAAGAAGAGCCTAAATGAAAGAGCTCTGCCAGAAAGTCTAGGATAGACTGGACAGGTGGAGTGAAGGGGTCTATATTTTTTGATGCTGCCCAGAAGGAAAAACGTTTCCACTTACTATTATAAATCTTCCTGGTAGAAGATTTGTGAGAGGCTATCAGGATGTTTCGGACCGAATGAGAGATTAAGGGAAGCCTGGCTAGGGTAGGAACTGGAGAAACCACGCTGTGAGGTTGAGAGAATGAAGAGAGTGGTGCAGCTGCCCCGACTGGTGGGTCAACAGATCTCTCACCGGGTCCAGATGCCAAGGCTGCTCCAACAGGTAATGATGGAGGAACGGAAACCATATCTGTCGAGGCCAGTAAGGGGCAATGAGGATCATTGTAACTCTCAAGGTGATAGCTTTCTGAATTAATTGAGATATCAGTGGAAAAGGGGGAAAAGCATACAGAAGTCCCCGGGGCCAATTGTGGACTAGAGCGTCTCTGGTGGGATGGCCTGGTAACAGGAAGAGAGTGAAGAAGTCATGACACTTGCTGTTTTGGGGAGTAGCAAAAAGATCGCAGCAAGGCTGGCCCCATCTTTGGAAGACTTCTTCCAGCACTGATTTCTTCAGAGACCACTCGTGGGGCATGAGAATGGCCCTGCTCAACTTGTCCGCAATCACAGTGGACTTCCCGGGAATGTGCATTGCTATCAGAAAACGCTGAGAAGAAATCGCCCACTGCCAAAGTCTGAGTGCCTCTCGACATAAGGGGTAGGATCTGGTTCCGCCCTGTTTGTTGATGTAGCACACTACGGACATGTTGTCCGTCTGAATTGCAATAGTCCCTGTGGGAAGAGAGTCCTGAAGGGCTTGCAACGCTAAAAGCACTGATCTCATCTCTAAGACATTTATGTGCAAGTGGCACTCGAAAGGTTGCCACGTGCCCTGGACTGTCCTGCCCTGATAATGCCCCCCCCCCACCCGATCAGGGAGGCGTCCGTTGTCACCGTGGCGACTGGGGGGGAGGAATGAAAGGTCTGCCTTGGAGAACTTGAGGTGATGTGATCCACCAAGACAGGTGATTCTTGCATGATTGAGTTATTAATATGATGTGAGACATCGGGAGTTGTTGGAAGGACCATTGAGTAAACAGCATCCATTGGAGGATCCTCATGTGGAAACGAGCTAAGGGGAGAAGGGTGATAGTAGCTGCCATGAGTCCTAACACCTTCAAGACTACCCTGGCTTTGACCTTGTTACACTGTAATAGAAGGTAAACTTGTTTGCGGATATCTAACACTCTTCGCTCTGTAAGTCTGGCGGAAAGATTGAGTGTGTCTAAGGTGGTGCCTATAAAGGTAATAGATTGACAAAGCAACAAGGCAGATTTTTCGAAATTTATTGAAATGCCTAGAGCTTGGCAAGTTTGGATGGTGAAGTCTCTGGATAGAAGCAGTTGATGTCTGGTGGTGGCGGTAAGGAGCCAGTCATCTAAATATGGAAACACCTGGAATCCTTGACGTTTCAAGTGAGCCGTGACCACTGCCATGCATTTGGTAAACACTCGGGGGGGCTGTAGTGAGACCAAAGGGCAGGGCTCTGAACTGGTAGTGACTGGCTCCCAGCCTGAAGCGGAGAAACCTCCTGGAGTGTCTGTGCATTTTGATATGGTAGTACGTGTCCTGAAGGTGTATCGAGCACATCCAATTGTCCTGACCCAAGAAGGGTAGAATGGACTGTAGCATGACCATCTGGAACTTTGTTTTTTTTATATAATTGTTTAACTTGCTGAGATCCAGTATAGGTCTCCAGTCCCCTGTTTTTTTTGGTACCAAAAAGAATTTGGAATAGATTCCGGATCCTTGCTGGTCTGATGGGACTGATTGGATAGCTCTTTTTGATAGCAGCTTTGATATTTCTAGTGCTGCTTGTTCCCTTAGACTGGGTGGAACGTCTGGAAGGGATCCTTTGGGTTGGGATGGGATGTGAATAAAGGGAATTTTGTAACCCTCAGATATGATTGACTGTACCCATTTGTCTTGGGTGAGGGAAAGCCAGGCTTTTGGGTACAGTGATAATCTTCCCCCGACTGCCTCCGAAGGTGGACAGCCGGGCAGCTCCTCAGGGATGCTGAAAGGGTTTATCAGAGAAAGTTTCTCTGCTACCCTGGTTTTGCGGACCTCCTCTGCCTCTAGGGCGACGTCTATTGTTACTCCCCCCTCTGCCTCTAGAGGGGAATCGACCTTGTGCATCAGATGAGACTCCCTGAGGTTTGCGGAACCATATTTTTCCTCCCCTCTGACCTTTTGGATAAGGTCTAGAAGGGGTAGAAAAATGGACTCCCACGGCAGAGAGAGTCTTACCTTCCACCTCGCAACTAGTCAATGTATCCTTCACCTGGACACCAAACAATGTTGAGCCATCAAAGGGGAAATTGGTGAAGGACGCCTTGAAAGGGTCCGCAAACTTGCAAAGCCGCATCCAGGCGTGAAGTCGTAAAGATATACCTGTGCCTGCGGCCCTACTCGCCCCATCAGCAGCATATGAGATAAGCCGCATGGAGGAGTTAACAATCGAATTCAGGGTTGCCAACTGGGAGTTCATTTTGTCTTGGAACCCCTCAGCTGTTGGATCCTGTATAGCCTCACCCATATCTTTGAGCAAATCTCTCTGGAGACGGGTGAAGTGACACAAGTAGTTCAGCGACCGCATTGAAAAGGTCGCTGATGAAAACATCCGCTTACCGTACCTGTCCATGGTCCTAGACTCCTTATTAGGAGGATGGACAGGTACCGAAGGATCGGCTAACTCCTTCTTAGTGGCTGCGGCCACCACCATGGCATCAACAGAGACACCTTTTGATAGAAACTCTTTCTCCTTAGGGGCAGTAATAAATTTTGACGGCCTCCTTGGTGTAGGTTCCACTGAATCAGGGGCCGTCCAAGCCTTCCTTGCCACCACTTCCATAAGGGGGTCAAAGGGAGGGGACACCCAGGAGGTGGAAGGGCGAGAGCCAAACGCCTCAAGGTAAACTGACTCGTCCTCTGAAAGGTTAAGGGCGGGCCAGTTCCACCTCTGTTTCAGGATTTCAAGGATGTCAGAAAAGGAGACATCCTCAGAGGGGGACCGAGGGGAACCTTCAGATTCCTCCAAGTCAGTGTCAGAGGTGATAGACTCAGGGGAGTCAATGTGCTTCCTCTGGCACTGTCTCTTCCGAGGGGGTTCTCCTACCGGATCAGGAGAGGCCTCGGAAGAGGAGGAAATTCCCAATGGGGAAACCTAAGGAGCTGGCTCTCTGCGGTCTGATACAAGGGGATGGGTAGAAATCACCGCAGGCACTGAAGAGGGAGGAGCTGACGGAGCCGACTGTGGGCTAGACATCGGGTCTAGCACGCTCCGCATGACCTCGAAGGTGCCCCTATCAGGCAAGGCTGGAGGTCCCCGCTCCGAGGAGACAAGGACCCCCCCGGCACCGACAGGGACGGCTCCGAGGCTGATGTCGGAGCTGAACTCACCAGCGCCGACACTCCGAGAGGGAGAACGGGGTCGGACAAGGGTCCGATGCCACTCGCCCCCTCGGAGCCGATGAGGGAAGCCCGGCGCCGAGATCCCTCCAATGAGGAAATCGGAGCAGACGACGGAGCCAAAAGGGAAGGTATTGGCTCCGAAGCACCGACAGCCACAGCTCCGAACTCAAAGGAGTCGGAGGAGGAATAAAATCAGGGATGGAAATAGCCGCTGACTGTTGAGTAGGGCTATGCAGCATTTGGGCCAGTGCCTCGGACTTGAGAAGTCTACTCACCACCCTTTGTAAATCATGGTCGGACAGCCTGGAGGACCGAGAGGAATGAGAACTATGGCTCCGTTCCGATAGAAGAGGAGATCCCGGCGCCGAATGGATGGAGCCGATGGAAGGGGACCTAGACCTCTTCTTTGAAGGTGGCTCCGATAAGCCTATCTGAACCGACTGAGTCCTGTCAACCTCGGCTCCAGCCGGAGCCGAGGTGATGGTATGAGATTTGGAAACATCCGCTCCAGCCGGAGCCGATGTCGAAGCCGTTTTAATGCTTCCAGGGGACGGCTCTGAAACTGGAGCCGACGGTCTGGAAGTCTTAGAAGGCTTCCCTGACACAGACTGGGTCGGGGGGCCTTCAGGCTTTAACAAGCCACGTAGAATCAATTTATTTTTGCGTTCCTGCAGGACTCTAGGGCTGAATGCATGGCACACAGCACATGAGTCCTGCAGGTGCAAAGGTCCCAGGCAATATACACAAGAAGTGTGACCGTCTGTCAGAGACATTTTCTGACAGCATGAATCACACTTCTTGAAGCCCGAGACCTTGGAGTCTTTAGACATCCTAAAAGCTGAGTTAAGAAAAACACAAACACAACACACAGACACACCCTTAACCAAAATAAAAATCCAGTCACACTGAAGGACTAGGGGAAGGAGTGGGAGAGGGCCAAAGGCCTAAAAGTTAAGAAGGGAATAAAAAGGGAATTCTGACACAAAAAGGGGAACCCGATTTAAACTAATGGAATACTTTAAATAAAACTATACTAAATGGAAAAAAATAGGGGTTGAAATAGAAGTTTCTGAACAAGAAAACTTACTAACCTGCCAGAGCCGGTAGAAGAAGCACCTCGTCAGCTAAGCGGCAAACGAGATCTGGGTAGTTACTGCCTAGCATTGTGGGATATAGGGGAGCCTCGAGCCGGTGGAATTAGCTCTCGAGCTTTAGTATTGGCCGAGTCGGAGCCGAGGATCGGCTCCAAACCCATCCAGCAAGAATGAAGGCGAGATTGACAACTTAACATGGGTTATTTTGAGAGTGCACAGATTTTAAGATCCAAACAGGTCTCTAAAATGTATAAAGAATTAGTTTTCTGAGTAGCTAGGACAAATAAATACAAAGTGTTCCTAAACTGAGAGTATGACAGCACACAGCTGTGTGAGGTACTCACAACAACTTGTTTTCAAGAAAGATCCTTAAATATTGTAAGCAACAAATTGTCCAACAGTATTAATCAGTCATAGTCGGGCTCTAGAGGGCTATTCGCTTACTTGCCCACCCTGTTCTTATTTAATGTTCTGGTTTATTTTTTGTAATCCACCTGAAAGCTATAGGGTCATGAACCAAGGTTTAATTTTTTTTGTATAATAAAGGAAGTATTTAGAAATGCTTCCTCTAGAACTTGTTGATTTATGACTCAATGAGGAATCAACTTGCCAAGAACAACTGGTTTAGAATTCAACATGAAAAAATAAAATAAAATAAATGTAAGCATTTTTGCAATATACACACTGAATATATACATATATACCAACATTATGGACAAACCAACGCAAAAAAAAAAAAAAAAAAGGAAAATATGTGAAAACGAATCACTACCAACACACACTTAGAAAATGAAATGGAGTGATTTCCTTTGGAAAGCAAAGATCAGGGAGTTCAACATCAGTGAGCTGAAATTGGCAACATACAACATTGTGCAGTTTGCACTCTTAACAGGTATAGGGAAGCTTTTGGCAATTTTGTTATTTTACTGTTGTTTGACTTTAATAATTAGACATCTGGATGAAAGCTTGAATAACATTCCCAGATTGAAATACTGTTAAATTTTAATAGTCTGACATCTATTTAGATTTTTGAATAATGTAGTAAGAATGAAATACTGTTTATTGGATGGTCAAGTTAAAGTCACACAGTAAAGATCATGAACAGAGTTCATTCCTAGTACTTCACTTTTTAATAAAAGTGCTTGCGTGCATCACATGCACGTCAACACTAAATTGTGTAAAATGATTTTGCTTTCAATGTTAAAAACTTCAAGTGGCAGAAGTGTGCAGTTAGAACTCATCTGATTGAAGGTTGCTGGAACAGGGCTCAGGTTTGAGCTTTTTTATTGGCTAAATTGTTTAAATCAGTTTACTCTCGTTTGCTACATAAGCACGTTTGCACTGATTTGTGCTTGTTTTAACAGAGCTCCACAGAGTTTGGTGATCAGCTACTGCTCTGCTGTTATTTATCTGATCAATCCAAGGAATCTGATGATCTCTGCAAATTTCTCACTGTATATTGCACTTCTGAACTGCATTTTTACCATATTACTGTTTTATTTGAACAATTTTTTTTCCTGAAAATGTTGCACTTTATTTGCTGTAACATAGACTAGATTCAGACCTGCTGAATCTAGTTCTATTTGTACATCTTGAGCAATAAACCAGGCCATCTTTTGTTGGAGACAGTTTCTCTCCACCCTAATGACAGGAGTGTGCAGTTAGAACTCATCTGATTGAAGGCTGCTAGAACAGGGCTCAGTGTTTGAGCTTTTTTATTAGTTAATTTGTTTAAATCAGTTTGCTCTCATTTACTACAGAAGCACCACATTTGCACATCACGCACTGCTGAGCAGTGGTGGGCATGTTTGGCGGTTATAGACACAAACACTTCTGCCTGCAGTTTTCCCCTTAGTACTCTGCTGGTGCTCCATTTGTGAGTTATCATGACTCTCCTCTCTTTCACTGACAGGTGATACAGTCAGCGAAGCTCCTGAGGTACCAACACAGATCCTACCCACCTGCCCTACATATTTTTTGTCCCCTTCTCCTGTCCTCTACTTTACCTGGTCCTTTCTGCCCTCTCCCTATTTTCTGACCATATCAACCTACCTAGCATTATGGACGGACCATTTCCCACAGTTTCTCCAACCAGCCTGGTCAACATGGGCATCCTGACACAATGTAGCAATTGCCTCATGTACACTGACAACCCAATTCTTCTAGTCCACACACATTTATTAGGTGAGAGATGCATCTATATCACGAACCTAGAATCCAGGCTCTCTCACTCAACAGTCAGCTCATCTGATACCAAGCAGGTTGTCAGCATGCACATCTCGCCTCCTGCACCTACCAAACCAACAACACATACAGTAAATCTACATATGCTGAGGTCCTTACCAGAGATCTCCCAAACAGAAACACAAGCATGCTGTCCACACATAATATATCACACACCAGTGTCTTACCAGTGAAGACCCAAAGGCATAACACAAAAACAAACATCTTGGTCATAGATTCAATTGTGAGATGCACAGATGTCCCTCTCACAAGGTTGCACAACAAAAAAGCCACTGTCAGCTGTGTCAAGTACCAGGATCTGCCACATCACACACGCACTCAAGTCTCTCAACAACAGGCACTGTTATGACTCAGTCATAGTCCATGTTGGTGTGAACAACTTGAGACATACCTCAGTGGACTATATGAAGACATATGAATGAGCTCTCTGATTAAGTGTCTTAGGCAGGTAGGTCTGTAGCCTTAAGTAGCATTTTACCTTCGCCTAGGATGATACCTCAATACAAACAAAAAATACTGACTTCAACAACTGGCTTAGTTTCTGGTGTCAATCAAAGAATATCCAGTATCTGTCAGCCTGGGATACCATGGTCAAAAGACCTTGATGCTTTGCCAAAGATGGTCTTCATCTGTCACCCCTGGGATTTCGGTTACTGCCTTAGGCTTCTGACACCCCCATAGTGCTTTTTTTAGATAATGTTACAAATACAAAATTCCCAATGTAAAAATACCCTCTAAAAACAACCTGAAGGTTATGCTGCTAAACGCTAGGAATCTAAACCAGAAACTGCACTCACTGGAAGCAGTCCTCACCTGGGAAGATGTTGACATTTGTGGAGTCACTGAGATCTAGTTTAAGGCTGCGGAGAGCACCCCAGTTATACCAGGTTAGATTTCCTTCCACACATTCAGACCACTAACTGAAGGCGTGAGAACTAAAGGAGGTGGTGTATCAATATTCATTAAAGATAAATACACCTCTTGATTGGTTAAACAGCACAATTCCCTTGAATTACTTCAGGTGCAATTGACTGTAGGTAAGACCCCTCTTCAGGTCATTGTCAGCGATTTTACCCCCTCCATGAATCAGGACATCCACTCAGCCTACTTGGATCTACTTGAGTCAATTAAGATACAACCAAACACCCTGGTTTTGGATGACTTTAATTACCTGTCCATAGACTGCGTAAATTACATGTGTTCTAACTCACTTGTCCAAATGTTCCTGGACTTCGTTAACTTCAGTGCCCTGGACCAGCTGGTTGACACACGCAGAAGGGGCTCAAACATCCTGGATCTGGTGCTCAGCAACATGGGTGACCACTGCACTACCCCTAGTGTGTGGCCATTCCTGGTGAGATGTGGCCACAAATCAGTCTCACTAGAAGTAACTATAACACAAGACCCCCCCCCCCCCCAGCAATAACTGGACTAAAAAACTTCTCCAAAGCCAATTACAACCTCTTACATGACAGCATAAAACTTCATAGCTCCTCCCCCCACTGATGGAACAGACACCTGTACTGAGTTATACACCAATGCTTTACACAACCACCTGTACAATTGCACAGGCTCAGTCATACCTGACAGAACCAAAGCAAGATCTACAAGGAAAAGCAAACCTGCCTGGTGGACAACTGCCATTAACAGACTATACAACAGGAGAAAGAAACTGCTGTCTAAGAGTAGGAAAGAACAGTCTCAAAACTGGAAACACTTCCTCAACTTAAACAAGCAAATAAGACTCCTAGTGAACTCCTCCACAGCTAACTACAAATCTAAATTAGCTTCCCTAACTGTGGATAATCGCAAGGTGTTCTTTAGTTACATCCAAAACCTCAAACATAAGGCCCAGATTTGTACTGAACTCGTAGTTAATAGTACTACATATACAGAACCTGTGGATATTGCAAACCTGCTGGCTGACTGGTACAGTGAAAGCTTCACTTCCTTCTCCCCGCCACATATCCCCAAAGCATCCCTAACACCTGTCCCCCACCTAGTATCTCTGATAAGGTCTTAAACGCCCTCTCCAAGGTCAAAAACACAGCCTTTATGGGACCAGAAAAAATCCCATGATGTGTTCTACATGGGTTAAAACAGGAATTAGCATAACCACTGAGCATGCTTTTCAATCACAGCCTAAGCACTGGCCAGCAGAATTAGAAAACAGCTAATGTCATTCCCTTTGCAAAAAGGGAGTGCATCCATGGACCCCAGGAACTAGAGACCCTGTAGCCTGATCAGCCCTATCTGCAAGGCCATGGAACGAATCATCATGGCCCTTATTAACAAAGACATAGGAAATGTCCAAACACTCGACCATCGTTTAGATGCTTTAATACATAAGAAACACATCAGGATGGATAGCAGCATCATAAAATATAAACAAACTGATTAACAGACAGACAGACCTTACATACATACATGCTTACATTTCAGCATCTTACTACAAAAAATGGCAGTCAGACTTATACATGGTAAGTACTTATACACTTGTGCAAGCCCTTGGATACCTTCTTACAGGTACATACACACACATCGATCTACAAGTACTGTGCAAAAGAAAAACAAAAAACTAGCAATATAGAGGATTTTATGAGTGGGTGCTGATCATAACTGGCTTATTATGTGTTCAAGAGAGTTTATTATCAAATTTTTGACTGCACATTCACAGAGTCAGAATGTGGAACGCTGCAAAGGTCGAACACAGATATTCCGGAATGCTAATTCTCATCCCCTCTCGACCCATGGTAGTGCTTGTTTCTAGGTCCAAAACCAGAAGTGAATGTCGAAGTTCGATGTTTTTTCATGATATGAAATTTCACATTCCCGTTTTCACGGATTTCATTCGATAATACTACAGAGTGGTGATGTGCAATCGAAATTTTGATAGTAAACCATTCGAGACATAGATGTTAATAAATTCAGCTCAAGAGGTGAATCTTGGAATTCATATCGAGGACACATAATAAAAAGTTATAAGAAGACACCTAATCATAACTCTTTGTAGTGCATTGAGTGTTATCTGGTCTATGTATTACTAGTTACAGAAAAGATGAAAAAAAGAACCGAGTATTTTGTTGGCTTTCAAAGCCATAAAGCATTAAGTGAGTGCTGTCAGAAAGACAATGTAAGGAATTCTGTTATGTTAGAAACGGAATTAATCTGTTTTTAACTCTGCTGCTGCAGTTTGCTGGTCAGTACTGTTAGGTTTAACTGCTCAGTGTGATACCCGATCTTAAAAAGTGAAGCAGGGTGTGCTTACCATTGATTAAAGATGAGGTCTTGTGATAGAGGTGCTTAAATGATTTGTCTTTTTCCAGATATCAGGTAGTAATTACCATGCTCCATGCACTACAATGAAATTAAAGTTTACACTCCAGGATTCCTCTAATCTTCTCACATTATCATCTTAATTCTTCCAATGCAACTCAATTTTATCTCCGGTAAAGATGCACATAATATCATCGTTTGAAAGCTTATTGTTTTATCTTGTTTAACTATGACTGCATGACAACTCACTCCAATAAGTGTTTCGTAATGTTTAGAATTTTGTTACAAATTTGCATGTATCCCTGGCTGAGCCTACAATTGGTCAAGCGATGATTAGTGCTAAACAATATGTAAATAAATAAAAGTTAGATAAGCAATTACTATACAATTCTTTACAAGTTTTAATTAGGCCTAATTAGCACTTGCGCCAGCAATTATGTAATTATATCCAGCTGGCATGTTAACATTAATGCAGGACACGTGGAGCTGGATCCATTAGACTTGCACATTTGGTGGGTGTTTTTAAAGTTAGTTTAAGGAAATAAATTTAAAAAGACTGGATTTCCACAAAAGTATGTTTACATGCATGAAGCTGCATGCAAACATTTTTGTTGTTGAAAAATAGAATTACAGAGTTCTGTTGCAATCCAAGTTAACAGACATAGCTGGATTGTAATAAAAGTACTTGTGAATGAACTGCAAAGTGCAATGTCAGTAACAGGCCTGAATATTCATCTAAATCCACATCTGGAGTGGGGGGAGCCCAAATGTTTTCTCATGCATCTCTTCTTACTGGGCATGCTCAAATATGCATTTTTTAAATGTGAGAAACAGGAATCTTTGCAGGATACCATCCTGTGCCTGTAGAGAGTTTCCACCCCTTGGCCTGTCAGGGTTGGGGGGAGATGATGGGATAGAAGTCTTAAGCTGACAGATGTCACTTAGTACACCTGGGTTCATTGTTTATTCCTCCAGGGTATTCTCCAATTCTAAAGACTGACTCTGCATCCAGTCCATCTCTCAGCTGATGATATCAAAAAGTTCAGCAATGAAAGTCAGCGAACCTGAAGCCTTTTACTCCAAATGAAGCACAGCTGAAAGGATCCTAATGGCTGTTTTATCAAAGATCAACATTAGCATCAAGGAAGGCTTTGACCTCAATGCCCAAAAGGCCAGTGCAGTTAACACCAACAAGGGCAATGATGTTGAAATGAAGGGCCTGAGCTCTAGTGACTGTCCACAACAAAACTTCAGTGCCTGATTCAGAGTTTTAGTAGTAAATGCCAGCCTACAACACAGCAGTTGTAACACTGATGTGAAACGGCAGGGCCTGGGGGAGAATCAGTTGAAAAGCAGGGAAATGGACTTACTCCTTCCACCATCAAGACAGGGAGGGATGAGAGAACAGCCATTTCAATCTGAGCTTTAATCAGTGCTCTTATCATCTTTACCCAGTCAATGTGAAGACAAGGGGAGCAGTGAGACCTGGGGAAACAGACCAAGGCAACCAAAGATAGTCTAGATTCCAGGTATTTAAGTAGTTATTCAGATGAACAGCTACTCACATGGTTCTTATGGGGGATCAGAGACAATGAACACTTTAAGCAGTGATTCTCCTGGGACAGTCCCTTCATTACAGGTCTCAAAAATCTTCTGGTAACTTCTTCTAAAGGACAGTGTGTTCTCTAATCTATGCAGTTTATATGAGTAATCTTTTAACAGAAGAATCTTCAACCCTTCTCTCTTTTCTTGTCTTGCCTTGAAAAAGTAGAGCTGGTAGGTAGAATCCCTTCAGAATCATCTTATTTTTACTTTCCTGAAGGGTCTTGGAGTCAAAGTTTTTCACAAATATCACAGAGGGCAATGGTGCCTTCACTCCAAGGCACACCAAGCAAAGCATGTATGCACTGTGGGGGGAATTTTGTAATGATACTTGTTAAACTTCATAAAACAAGAAGCCTTGCCTTTACTCATTCATTTTCCAACTGGTGTCAAAACTAACACAGAAAAAGAAAGGCAGAGTCGAATGTAGAGTTAAACATCAGTGACACAAAGTAATATCCAAACAGTGCACACTACACTTTCAGAATTAATGAAAAACACCATTTAATATCCACAACCTTGTCAGAGAACAGCAAAATCCAATAAAATTAGTCCACCTTTCTGAAAAATAATGTAAATGGGAATCTGATAAAGTAAAGGAACCTACAAAAAAATGGTAAGAGTATGGAAGCAGCAACAAAAACTGAAGTACAGTTGTGTAAAATCTTACCATAACAGCAGACATTCTTTTTACTGTTTCAGTATTTTTTACTGAAATGATCTCCTGCCAAAGACAGCCCAACATCCAGCCAGTATACCAAAGCCTTTAGATTTTATAAGCACCACATATAACACACATATGGTCCCCATGTATGGCATAAAGGTGACGTATTGGCGCAAATTCTCAGAAATAAATTGCCCTAGAAAAAACAATATTTCCCCAAGGACAACATATAACGTACATATTGAAGAAAAAAGTTCAGAAGGGAAAGAAAATGAAAGTGCTTTGGCCAGAAGGGTAAAAAATGACGGGCAAAAGCAATAATAGACTGGGGAAGAAGGGAAGGACTGAATATTGCAAAAATGAAGAGGAGGACATCTACTGTTTTTTTTTTAAAACAAGAAACATCTTTATTAAATTAAAACTAATGACATAGGCAATCATACATTTCTAGAAATGAAAACAAACCGTAGACATAATTTTAGTTACAAACATTATACATCACTTACAATCTATCCAGCCATTGTCAGTCAAAACATTACATAGCTTATTCAGATCCTGCCTCCTTTTAAACCTCTTTCCTCCTTTGCATATATGTTTCCCATAATTCCCATTTTCTATGTAATTTGCTCCTACACTTTTCTAAAGATCCCATTTCCACTTGTTTTATCTATATTACTATATTCTGTCTTTCTAGTACAGTTTGGTTTATACTTTGATTTCCATTTTAAAGTAATTGCTTTTTTTGGCAGTCACCATAATTACACTCAGCAAAGCCTTACTATGTCTAGGCTATATAATACTTCAAAAAATAAATAAGTTCCTTACTTATACCAATTTACTCACCCAGTATTTCTGACAGAGTAGTCTGCAGGGAATTTTTAAAGTCTGCCAACTCATTATACTCCCAGAAAATATGTTCCCAATTACCTCTTTCTTCCCCATCACACCTCCAACATTTGGTATCTACCTGAGGAAAACTACTTTTGAGTCTACTTGGGGTATAAACATACCTATGTAAACATTTCCAAGCAAAGATCCTAAATCTTCTAGACTTCTGTTTTTTAAACAAGAAAAAAACATCTTTATTAAATTGCCACGTATGACACAGGCAATCATACATTTATATAAATAAAAAATTGTCATAATTTTAGTTGCAAACATTATATATCACTTATAATCTATGCAGTTATTGTCAAACATTACATAACTCATTTGAATCCTCCCTTCCTTTAAACCTCGTTTCTCCTCTGCATGTAATGCTCCTACAATACCCATTTTTTTTCCTATGTAATTTGCTCCTACCCTTTTCTAAATATCCCAATTCCAGTTGTTTATCTTTGTTACTATATTCACTACTTCTAGTACAGTTGGTTTAGACTTGGATTTCCATTTTCTAGTAATTGCTTTTTTTGGCAGCCATCATAATTACTTAGCTAGGCTTTACTATGTCTAGGCAATTCTGATGCTGCAACATAGCTCAAAAAATAATTCCTTAGTTACAACAATTCGCTCAACCAGTATCTCTAACAGAGTAGTATGCAGGGAATCTTTAAAGTCTGCCAGCTCATTACATTCCCAGAAAATATGTTCCCAATTACCTCTTTCTCCCCCATCACACCTCCAACATTTGCTCTCTACCTGAAGAAAAATTCTTTGGAGTCTACTTGGGGTATAAAAATACACATGTAAACACTTGAAAGCAAAAATCCTAAGTCTTCTACACTTTGTTGCATATTTGGTAGACATACATACATCCCCCATTGTTTCTTTGTGAATTGCTTATCCAGTCTCTCTTCCCAACCCTTTCTAACCTACTCTGATTAATTCTTATAGTTATCATGCAATATTTTGTTTGCTCTAATTATTCCATTTTAACAGCAACTTCTGTTATATATTCTGCTAAAAACTTTACCAGTGCTGGCCTTTTGCTTAGTTTCCCCTATTTATTTCTCTTTGCCTATACTCTGACATCAGTCCTTGATACAGTAGGCAATCTCTAGCCTGCAGTACAAATAAATTCTTGATCACTTCTCATTCTATTACTTTTTCTTCTCTAATTATTTGCTGATATCATGGTTCTTTTGCCAGTTTGCTCCAATAAATTCCAGCCCCCTCTTGCTTACTGTCTGTATCCCTAACTGCAGTTATCCCTATAAGCTGAATCTTCTTTCTCCAATCCAGTGTTGGCTTAGTTCTTAGAATACTTTCTGCTTCTTTATGAATATAATACTCTGTAAAGGTTACTGCTTTTCTCCTTAAGAATCTGCATCCAAAATCCCAGTCTCACATTGTTTCTTCATCTTCCCCCATTTCATCAACCCTTTTCACTTTGAATGATAAGTTTCTGCTTCTGCTATGTACAGGAGCCTTAACTTTGTAGGTCTAAAATACCCCTTCAAATTGGGTAATCCCAAACCACCTTGCTCTACTGGAAGAATCAGCTTTTCCCACTTGACACTTGCCGTCTTTCCTGCCCAGATAAAATCTTTACGCTCTTTATCAATTGCTATCCAGAACTTCTCCTCTGGTTGATAAAATATGCCTGACCTATGTATAAGACTAAAGGGAGTAAAAGCATTTTAACTGCTTGTATCTTACTACTGATATGCATACAGAGCTTCCATTTTCTCAGTTTTTGTATTATCTTTTATTGGTCTCTTCCCACATATCCTTAGCTGCCACACCAGAATAATTTTTAATCCATACTCCTAAATATTTCATTTTATCTTGTCCCTAAAAATATGGATTTTGCTTTATCAAATTGTTTGTGGGTATAATTTACCCCTACTGCCTTTGTTTTAGCTTCATTAATTTTGTATCCTGAAAAGATATGAAACTGTTTCAAAAAGGTTCCACAACACTGTAATGTCCCTTTCTGGTTTTGTCAAGTATCATCATATGCAAACAGAACCAGCTTTTCTTGACTACCATGCCAATTATATCCTTGGATATCCGAATCCCTTATTTTCTTTGCAAATGGTTCTAAATATATTGTAAATAACAATGAGGAGAGACAACACCTCTGCCTGGTTCCTCTGCTCAAGCAGAAATTAACAGAGAGGACCACATCCACTTTAATTTTCACCTCTGATCCCTCATATATCCTCCTAATCAACCTTATAATTGTATCGGGGGAATGCAAATGCTTCCATTGCCCTTCTCAAAAGTCGCAACTTACTCTGTCAAATGCTTTCTCTGCATCAAGACCCAACAACAACAGTAGTATTTTCTTACATTGTGCTTCCCTCTGGATCATCAATGTTCTGTTAATGTTGTCAAGTGTTTGCCTCCCCTCTACAAAACCACACTAATCCATATCTATCAATTTTGGCATCACTTTTGCCATTCATTTTAGCCATTATAATCAAACACTTTATAATCATGGTTTAGTATTGAAATGAGCCCTGTATAAGTTGGATCTTTACCCTTTTTATGTGTTATAGCTACCAAAAAAAGAAAAATCTAGCAAAGCTACACTTTCCACTGTGTGATACCTTAAAGGCAACATGGGATATATGCAAATTGCCCTTTAAGGATATTAGGTGTTTCAGCTAAATGGCAATTCTGAATGTCCAAGACTTTTTCTTTTACTTTTAAGTCTATTTATTGACAATTTCAGGCCGATAAATCCAAACCATATGAGGAATGTTTGAATTTTGGAAACACAGGGTTGTCATACCCAACTGATATCCATAAACATTGAGGTGTGCACAAAATATCCCAGCAAACAAACAAAACAATGAGTAAACAGGTCACACAGGAAAACCAACTCATTAAAAAACACAAAAAAAGAAAAATCTAGCAAAGCTAGGCTTTCCACTGTGTGATACCTTAAACCTCTTGTATCAGAGGCAACATGGGATATATGCAAACTACCCTTTAAGGATATCAGGTGTGTCAGCTAAATGGCAATTATGAATGTCCAAGACTTTTACTTTTAAGTCTATGTATGGACAGTTTGAGGCCAATAAAGCCAAACCCCTCTAGCTGTGGACATGCATGTTTCTGCCTTCTTATGCCAGCATCAGCACAGCATAAGAGGAATGTTTGACTTTTGGAAACACAGTCTATGAGAGTTTGAAGCTCAGACATTCTTTTGGTAGTTGTAAGAGTCAACAGTAGAACAGTCTTCCAAGTACAAAGTTGCAAAGAAGCTGAAATAGCAGGTTCAAAAGGAACCAGAGTCCATTTTTAAAGAACAAACTTGAGGTCCCAAGATGGAGGAATGGGCTTTCTCAGAGACTTGATATAAAGGACTCTTTCAAGAAATTACTTGACCACAAATGGAAAGGCTGCAGGAGGGTTCAAGGGCAAATAAGCAAAGACAGTTGACAGGTGATCTTTAAATGAAGAATATGCCAAGCCAGCATGGAGCAGATCATACAAATAAGACAGAAACTGGGGAACCCCTACTGAGAAGGGATCCTGATGGCAAGAGAGGCACCAAAGAGAAAATCTTTTCCAGTTACACATATATGATTTTCTGGTAGCGGGTTTACTGGCTTCCTGCACAAATCAAAGCACATCCTCAGAAAAAAGGATTTTGATCCCTTTTAGGCCCTATCATCCACACTGTCATTTGAAGAGTGGACTGGTGAGGATGGATAAGAGATCCCTTGTCTTGTGTAAGAAAATCCACATGGTGATGTAACTTGTGGTGACTGCCCCTGGCCAAATGAGAAAGTGCTGTCTGAGACATCAAGATTTTGGGAGTGTCCTGTTTGACCTTGTGCAGAACTCTTGCTGTAGAGCAAGGGGAGGAAAGGCATAACAATACATACCCTTCCAATGAAAAGGCAAGACGTCCACTTTCCAAGTCAGAGGACTTGGTACTCTGTCTGTTCAGGGGGGATGCAAAAAGTGGTCTATATTAGTTCGCTGAAAGTTTTTTTTTCAGACAACACCTTTCTGTTGACCCCTGTTCAGCTAAATTCACTTCCGTGATTCCCTGAATTTATTAAGGGCAAGTAAGTAGTTGGCCAACTACACAACTTTGCCCTTTTCTCCACTGTAGTGCGATCTCGGAGTTGGCATATTTAGTTAGGAGGGTGTGGGGGGGGGCAAAGCCCCCCACTAGGGTGGGTTTGATTTTGTTAGTTGTGGGTTCCGTTGTGCTGTAGGGCAATTCTATCCTTGCCCATGGTAAATTCTGTGAATCATGGAAGTGAATTTCTGTGATTAGAGGTCGACGGAATACTGTTCGCTGAAAAATACATTCGGCGAACTTAGACCCGGCAAAAAGATCTGAATGAGGAATACCTCACCGACAGACTATGTCCAGAAACACATCTCTATGAAGCATCCATTCAATAGCCTGTGTTCTGGACCTGCTCAGAGAGTCTGCCATTAGACTGTGCTCCTTAGGAATGCAAAATGTCTGAAGAGTCATCTAATAACTGATAGATACCAGGTATGAAGAGCTAGCCTACAAATGTGATAACACCTTGTACCCACTGTTTATTGATATACCACATCACAGTGGTATTATTGTCTGTGAAGGCTTTCAGGGGGCCAGAGAGAAAAAGGGAATTAAAGGCCTTTAGAGTCAGAAGCAGAGGCCTTGTGTCTTTTAAATTGATATGGTCTGACATCTGAAGAAGAGGTCAGACTCTGAATTTTCAGGGGGCCACAAGAAGCACCACACCCCAGGTTTCATGCACCCATAAACAGTTCTTGGGAAGTAAATAAAGCATGAACAGGCAGTCCCAGACTGACAGAGAGTTGCAGAATCCACCAGTAGAGCTTGAGTTTGAGACAAGAAGAAAAAGAATAGGGAACTCCAGGGGGTGGCAATGTTGAAGCCACACTGATTTGAGGTACCACTGAAGCTGCTGCATATGGAGCCTGAAAAACGAAGCATGGGAATGGTGGAAGCCATAAACCCCAGAATCTTGAGATCCCCTGACTGTAAAAGAGGACAGAGGAAGAACAAACTGGGAGAAAGCTGTCAGTGACAAAACCTTTGGAGCAGGAAGAGAGGCCAACGTGGGAATGGTCTGAATCCTGCAACTGAGAAAAATATGATCCTGGGAGGGTGCAAGCACCAACTTCTTGAGATTGATTGTGAACTCCCGACAAACTGTAAAGTGAAGATCTTGTAGAAGACTGCTGAGAGAAGGATTCTGAATAAACAGGTTGTCTAGATAAAGGAATAGCTCTATCCTTTGAAGCCTGCAAAAGGCACTGGCAGGAGTAAGCCATTTGGTGAATATCCTGGGGCAGAAGAAAAGCCATAGGGCAAAACAGAGAACTGAAAATGACAGGAAGAAACAGAGAAATGTAAAATTTCTTGAAGAGAGGGTGAATAGGGATGTGAAGGCCTGGGAGAGAAGAGGAGGAAACAAAGTCTGAAGAGTGAACATCATTATAGAAAGGGCCTTGAGAAAAGTGCTGAGGAGAGAGAGGTCCATAATTGGTCTCCAGGTCCCCACTTTCCAAAGAAACAAAAACACTGCAAAACCTCTGGGAAAAGATAGAGCTGGGCTACAGGAGGCTGTGGAATGCCTAAAGAGTGGGAAGAGACTTCATGTCATTAAATACCCCCTGACAAATGACAGAGAGCACCCAAAAGACTTGGGTAATCTGTTGCCAATATGGGAGAGACACAGACAGGCAGAGGGATAAGGGGACCTGCCCGAGGGGAAGAGGAGGGAAAATGTCAAATAGAAACAGGCATGTCTTGAAAGGAAGACTTCTGACATGTAGGATTTTGAGTGGACTTAGCAGGAGGGATACACCTGGACTCTTTCTTAGTTTTGAGAGGTTGACAAGTAGGGCAATTCCTCTGTAATTTGGGCATGGGGAGCCAAAAATATGCTTGAGTTCCTGCAAGGTCTTACTCTTATCTTGGAGGGGTTTGAATAGATTAGAAGAAGCGGTCCCACATAAATTTTTGTTATCCAGAGGAGCATCCAAATGTTTGGCTTTAATATCATCAGGCAAGGCCTGAAGACTAAGCCCAGAATAATGCCTCATCACCAAATCAAAAGCAGCAGCCCTGGGAGATGTATCAGCAGTATCATAACTGCATTTTAAGGAGTGATGAGCGATCTGGG
Source organism: Protopterus annectens (assembly GCF_019279795.1). NCBI lineage: Eukaryota > Metazoa > Chordata > Ceratodontiformes > Protopteridae > Protopterus > Protopterus annectens. Next base: position 1,107,246,891 of record NC_056732.1, read on the forward strand.
AAGTGGACACAAGCAGGGAAATAACTGAAGCTTTCCCTTCTGAATCAGTCTGATCAGACACAACAACCTTAGCTACCTGTAAAAGGAAAGCCAAATCATACCTGGTCATGTGGGTTTGATAATTAATGGCCAGGAATGACAAAGTGGCAGTAGTACAAACCTTTTTACCCACCCTTTCTATAGCTCTACTAGCCTTATCAAAAGGAAGGGACTTAAGAAGAAGGCAAAAGTTTAGAAGGCTTACCAGTTGAGACTGAAACTACAAAGACATTTAAACAAGAATTTGCAGACCTCAAGCACCCTCTATAACCTTTCAGGTTTCTTAGGGGCCAGAGGCTGAGAGACACGAGCTACACAGCATAAATGGTGTCAAAAAGTGCTGCCAACACAGAAGGAACTGCAGACAGCTTAAGAGACTCCATTTGTAAAAGCTTATAGTATCTCTTCTGAATGTCAGAGACTGGGAGCAATCCCACTTACAGTATTCCTTCATATGAGCAACAGTATCCCAAAAGAATAATTCTTCAAAGGGGGAATCTTGTCTCAAAGAATCCTCTTCCTCTGAAACATAGTCTAGAGGAGAAGACATTTGAGAGGAGTAAGCAAGGGATTATTCCCCAGAATCTAGATCCTCATCTGAGGAATCTGGTTCTCCTGTCCTCTTAACAGGTGTGGAAGACCATGGAGGAGCAGGGACTGACACCCCTTGAGGAAGCTTCAAGGCCATCATGGTACTGAACAGTCCAAGAATAAAAATGTGTCATTCACATTGGGGACCTTTAGCAATGGGGTAATATGCTTGGTCTTTTGCTTTTTCTTAAGAGGGACATCCATCCGAACAACCCTTGGCGAGATTCAATGTTAGTAGTAGCAATCTCTTCCTGGACTAAGATTTGAGGAATCCCCCTTGGCCCCTTGGAAAAAATCAACTGTGGTTCCTCCTCAGTGCCTGCAGCAGACATTTGAAAACCCTCAGAGGATGTGCAAGAACTCAGATCCATGCTGGGCTCTAAAGAGATCGTGGCAGAAGAATCTAAAATGTAAACACTGGATGTTCTTCAGGGTTTTTGTTTGCTTCTAGACAGATGTCTGGTGGAGGCTGGACAGCAACTGAATCAGGCCTAGACTTTTTGGTGTTTTTCTTCAAAGATAGCTGTTCTTTGAAAAGGGAGGACTCCACTATAGCACCCTAAGCCAATAATTTAAGATGCTCATTCTCAAGGTATATGGAGATGGAAGATAAGTGACTACAGAGGGTCTTAGGGACAAACACCTGGCAGAATACTGCATATGGCTGTGGGAAGCACCTAGGCAAAAAAAGGAACTGGTCATGGCAGTCTTTATGGGGAATCTGCCTCCCACACTGACATCTTCCCCTCTTGAATGACATGAGCACAAATAACAACAATATTGGGGGGGGGGGGATGCCAACTGGGCATTTATCTGAAGACAGACTGGTAACTAGCACAGCACAGGGGCGCTCAGACTGATGGTCAGTAATGGCATTCAGATTGGTATCAAAGTAGTTCTGAAGTATTTACATCTTTATGTCATCGTTATGCCTTATGCAGGGAACATGCTTGTGATGTACAGTGCCTATAAATCTAAAGGATTTGGTATACTGGCCAGACGTTGGGGTATCCTTGGCATGAGATACCTTCAGTGAAGAATACTGCAACAGTGAAATGGAAGGGCAACTGCAAAGGCATTAGCTCAACAATGACCTATGAAATGATGATAAAACATTTTAGACTGAACTTGAACATAAAGATAACTTTGAACATTGCCCCAAAAAAATTGCTGAAAATTTGTAGAAACTGAACATAGGAGATTCTATAATGTTTTAATTTGTTTACTGGGAAAGTCTGACTGGGAAGAGTCTCCTCTTTAGCAATGGCCTGGGGAGAAAACCTCTAAATGATACATGTTAAAGATTATATATAGTGCAGAAAAAACAACATTTTACAAGTGTATACACAGTCTAGTGAATGAAGACATTTTGTAAAATTTTATACACTGCATAGAAAAAGTCATTCAATAGTATTTTGAAAAGTCTGCATAGTAGTGGAGTCACTGCAGATAGCACAATAAGGCACGGATACAAATAATTGTTTTGAGCAAAGAAAGATGATGAGAACAATTCAATATACAGAGATACATTTCAGGTAACCAGTACCATTGTATACTTCAGTCAACAGTTTCATAATAAAGATATAAAACAGACAAAGTTGCATAAAGGCAGCATCCTTTTATGCTGGGAGTGAGAAGAGGAGTTCAAAGCCTTGGAGATTCTTAAGGGTACTAAGCAACTGTTGCTTGCAGTTGTCAATCCTACAGATGGAGTGGACAGCTTAGATCATGTTAACCAGCAGGTTAGCAGAAAATGACTGGGAGGATGGGTAATTGGTCTGGTTCATAAGGACCAGAGCTGAAAATAGGTGGTGTGCCACCCTCTGCAGCTCCTAAATTTGGTACCCCCTCTAACTTTAAGTTGATAGGGAAAAAAAAAAAAAAAAAAAGTTCTTTCTAAATTGTAGCAAACTTGCTACATTCTCAATACCACACACACTGACTGCAAAGCAGTATTAGCATTTGTTTCTGTTGGTCAAACTGCCTGACGTCCTGTGCGGAGGGCAGCTGTTCACTTCGCTTCACCCTGGCTGTGCATTTGATAGGGACCCCTTTCAACCACAGCCAGAAGATACATGAAGACAGTAGTTATACATAGGTTCATAGGTATGTACTAGACTATCTGCCCGAAGGCATTTATAAACCTAGCCAGAATATGTTGGCTTTCGCCGCCCCCTTAGTTCCCTGTGCCTCTGTCCAGCACAGCCACTGAAGTGATCCCCAAGGTAAACTTTCTGTTTCCCATCCACTCATCAAGGTTTCTTTTGAAGAGTGTTAGAGAGGAGCTCTGCCTAATGTAGATTGGGATCTTGTTCCAAAGCATGGGAAGTCTCTAGGACAGGAATTTATCCCTCCAGCACGTCCTATTTATTGCTGTAGTGAGGCTTAGATCCCTAGAGCGTGTGGCTCGAGGGGATAAGGTTTTCTTTAGGTGGAGCATGTCCATCAATTCTGGGTTGGACATGGCCTTGTATGTCAGGCAGAGATCACCTCTGAGTAGGTGGTATGCAACCGAGTACAACTGGAGTTTCTTCAGTCGAGCTGCATAGGGCATCTGTTTGAGGCCTTTGATCCTCTTGGTGAGGTACTTCTGTGGTCTTTCCAGCTGTTGCAGGTGTCTTGTAAGGTACATCCCAAATGGGGCACTGTACTATAAGATGGGTCTGATGAGTGATGAGTAGAGGGGCACAATAACCTCTTTTGGTCTGGATGCAAACCCTTTTGTGATTAGGTGGGCCACGTAGAAGGATTTTCTAACCACTTTGGCAATGTGATTATCAAAGGTGAGATTACTATCTACCTGGGTCCCCAGATCCCTTATTAAGTCTTCCGTATTTAGGGGACTACCACCTATGTGGTAGTTTGTGGGTACTTTGCTTTTTCCAAAGGGGATGATTATGCACTTTTTGGCATTTAGCTTGAGGCCATGATTTTGACACCAGGTATCCGTATCAGTGAGACCCTTTTGGAGGATGTCTGTGTCAGCTGGAGAGTCAATTATAGCCCCTGGTTTGCAGTCGTCTGCAAACTTGGTCAGCCACAGTCCTCCTGTGCTTGCCTGTACCGCTGAGAAGTATATGCCGAACAGGAGGGGTCTTAGGACTGAGCCCTGGGAGACGCTACTTGTAACCGGTTTAGAGTCGGACCTAGCTCCCGCAATTCTCACCCTGTGGGTTCTGTCCGTGAGCCAGCTGGCAACCCATCTTGTGATGCAGGGGTTTATGTTCAGGCTTGTGAGCTTGTCTATAATACCAGAATGGGGAATGGTGTCGAAGGCCTTAGCGAGGTCTAGGTAGGCTGTGTGTACCACCTTTCCCTTATCTATAGCCTTGGTAACTGTCTCAAAGAAGTACACCAGGTTTAGGAGGCATGATCTGCCCTTAACAAAGCCATACTGGGTAGGGTCCAGTGTTTGGAGGTTCCCAATGTCTCTGTTAATGAGTTCCATGATGATGCGCTCCATAGCCTTACAGACCAAGCTAGTCAGGCTTATAGGGCGATAGCTCCCGGGGTCTGTTGTGGCTCTACCTTTGTGGAGTGGAATAACCGTTGCTGTGCACCACTCTATGGGTATGTAGACTGTGGAGAGACTGGGTTTGAACGGTATGTTTAGGTGAGGGGTTAGTTTGTCTTTGAGCTTGTGTAGGACAGCCTGGGACACCGTCCGGTCCCATTGATGCTGTGTTTTTGGCTTTGGAGAGGGCTGTTTTAACCTGAGTGTCTGTGATTTCAGGGACTCTACATTCTTCTGGAATGGTTATGGGCCCTTTTGGGGGTGATAGGGAGGTGAAGTTTGCTCTGAACCTGTCTGCCAGGATGTTGGCGATATCGGTCGGTTCAGTGTATTTTGTGCCATTCTGCACCAACTCCGAGCAGATCTGAGCACTGCCACTTAGATTCTTGACATACCTAAAGAATGCCTTGTTGTTATCTTTGGAGTCCTTGGCAATTTTTCTTTCAAAGCTCGCCTTGGATGATTTTATGAGGGATCGTAGTTTCTTGCTGATACTGAATACGGATGTCTTCCCTTCTTGGGATTTTACTCTTTTCTGTACTAGTTTCCTCCTCCTATTGTACAGCTTGTTTATGGCAGGAGTCCACCAGACTGGTTTCCTTTTCTTGGAGGAGTGAGTTTTGGTTTTGCTTGGGATGGCACGATCCATGCATTCTTGTAGCTGCCCACAGAATGCATTAGTTAAGGATTTTGCAGCTTGGACAGTGTTATCCTTCAGCATGAGGGCTTTGAAAGTTTCCACCTCGGTCTTAAGTAACGTGAAGTTTGCTTTTGAAAAGTTTTTCAAGGTGGCTTTCTTGTCCGGGGGTGGGGGCAGAATATGGATATCCAAAGTGATTTGTTCATGGTCAGATCTAACCAGCAAGGGGGATGACCTCTGGTGTGGAACACCGTTCGCCCATGTTGGTGATGATCAGGTCCAATACGTTGTCAGCTCTGGTGGGAGTGCTGACCAGTTGAACCAGGGCCTTTGAGTTTATAAATTCTAGGAATAGTTGGGCAAGGGAGTTATTACTTGAATAGCTCTCCCAGTTAATGTTTGGGTAATTGAAATCACCCAATATTAGGGTGTTTCATAGGACCTTTATGTTTCCCAGTGTTTCCAGAAACGCGGAATGGGGGTCCTGGGACATGGTGGGTGATCTGTAGCAAGCTACAATTTGAATTGCAGTTTTGCCCATTGTTAGTTGCACGTGGATGATCTCTGAAGCATCGTGCTGTGCCACTAACCTGTAGGTGTGGATATCCTTGATGAATATGGATACGCCCCCGCCTTTTGTATTTCGGTTTGTGTTCTGTGGCCGAAATATATGGTATGAGTTGTAGCCTGGTAGTGCTGGGGTGCTTTCTGGAGCCTTAAACCAGGTTTCTGTTACTGCACTTATATCGATTTTCTCCATACTGAGGAGTGCCTCAAGTGCGTGCATTTTGAGGTTTAGACTTCTGGCATTAAGTAGCATTACCCTCAGTGTTTTGTTACTTGCGCTATTTACGGCAGTGGGTTTGTCTATTGAGCCTTGCCTAAAAAAGGCACTATGGGGGTGACAAGAACCTTGGCAAGTATTCGAAAGCCTAAGGGTGACAGGGGCAAGCTTAGCGAAGCAGCATGGCTTGTCGAGCATGTCATCCCAGGCAGACAGACACTGGATCCCCTTTAAATGACACCAGAAACTTAGCCAATTGTTGAAATCGAGAATTTTTTTTTATACCATGGTATCATTCTTGGTGAAGGTAGGATGCTAGTCAGGGTCATATCAGCCTGGGCTATGTGATCAGAGAGCTCTTCCATGTCTCTTCATGTAGTCCAGGGAGATACAGCTCAGGTAATTCACATCAACATGGACAATGACAGAGTCATATTTGTACCCGTTCTGGCGTGACCCGAGTTGCTTGCGTTATGTGGCGGATCCTGGCACCCGACAGGCAACTAACAGTAACCTTCTCCTTATTCAGCCTAGTGAGTGGGACGTCAGTGTGCCTGACTATAGCGTCACCTACTACTGGTATGTTATTTTGCCTTAAGGGCTATGATTGCATGGCACACTGGTTTTGTGAAGTGTGTGTTTCATGGGTTTTTTTGGGGGGGTGGAGGTTGCTTGGATGTTTGCTTTGGAGGTCTCTGTTGGTTTTGCAAATTTTTATTTAGAGCCTCCGAGTATATTTCCATGTATTTGTGTGTGTTTTTTGATGGTGCTGGTTTAATGGGTCTATTTAAGACTGGTGGTGTGATGCAAGTATTTCCCTTTTCCTCTTGACTGTCTGATCCAGTCTAGGGTTGAGAGAGCTTAGCCTCTAGTTTGGCTGTATAACTGCATCTCTCGCATGTATTAGTGTTTGGTGGTAGGAGGAGGGAGTTGTCTGTGTACATGAGGCAGTTGTAACATTGCCTCAAAATGCCCAGATTCACCAGTTGGACTGGAGAGTACACCTGAAACTGCCCTTTGGACATGCCTGGGTAGGTAGAGTGAACTGTTTTACTGGATGGCTGGTAAGGTCGAATAGAGAGCCTACAGTACAGGAGGGTCTAGTGCTAGGGTTTATAAGTGCTTGCTATAAGTTTTGAGCAAGTGTCCGGCTGAGAAATGAATGGCTTGAGTGCTTAAGTTGAAAATTTGTCTAGTTCCGAGGGAAAAATTGAAGAGGAGACTTTGTGGAGCCGGGAATAGTTTTATCCTAGCTAACCGGTGCGCAAAACAAGGCAAATATGGTATTTATAGCAGGGAAATGAAAGAGAGAGAAATTAGCCCAAAATGGCCAATAAACTACTACTTTCTGGGCTGAAACCACTCCTCCAGGGACAGATAGGCTGCTCAAAGCTCCCCTCTCTCACACATGAACAGAGAAACTTCCTTCTATCCAAGTAAGTTATGGGCAAACACAGAGATTTGTAACACAGCCCTGAATTCAACACTAACTTGAAAACTGGACTATACATTAGAAAGGTGGGAAACAAGTATATATACATTTTTTTCAGAAAATAAAGCAGATACACTCAAAAAACAGTTTAAATGCACAGAAAAGGATACTTATTGTTATATGTTGATTAGAGTTATAGTCAATGCCCCCAGTAATAAAGTAGGAAGAAACACAAATACAGTAAAAGCAGATGAATAGTGCAATTTCTTTTATATATATATATATATATATATATATATATATATATAAACAATAGAAAACGAACAAACTGATTTAAACAAGTTACCCAATTAACCAGAAAAAAACTCAAAACTGAGCCCTGTTCTAGCAGTCTTCAATCAGACAAGTTCTAACTGCACACCCCTGCTTACTAGGGTGCAGGGGAATCTTCTCCAAAAAAAGATGGCCTGGATCACTGCTCAAGTTATACAAACAAAGCTAGATTCAGCAGGCCTGAATCTGGTCTATGCTACAGCAACAAGGCACACCAATTTCAGAAAGAAACAGTTCAAATAACAGTCATAATAAGCCTGTGACCAGAAATTCCCAGCTCAGAAGGGCAGAATCCAGCCTCTCCTCCCACAAGAGTGCAGACCACAAACCTTAATGTAGAATAACTGGCCTGAAGCCCAAGTGCTTAAGCCAGAACTAATACACTTTTAGAATAGCAGACACTGGGCCTTCAATCAGCAATTCCCAGCTTAGAAGGATGTAAGCTACCTGTCCTGCCACAACAGTGCAGACCACAAACCTTCTTAATGTAAAACAGCCTGTATGAAGCCCAAGTGCTTAAACCAAAAGACTTAGAATAACAGTTACAATTTAATCAGGCTACGACCAAGCAGTAATAAATGCAGCAGAATAAATAAAATTGAGTACGTTTAAGAAAAGCAAAACAAAGTAGGAGGAAACACAAATACAGTAAAAGCAAATGAATAAAGTGCACAAAAAATTTTTTTTTAAGTGCAAGAAGAGAGGAAGGAAGAACCTAAGTGGGCTGGCCTTCTCAAATCTTCTCTCCGTATTAAGTAGAGTGAACACTAGACTCAGAATATGATCCAACTGTGCTCAGTTAAGTAAGCAAATGAGATGAACCCAGAAGGAGTGTTCTAATACAGACTTACAGGAGGGGCGGGCAATTCCAGAGCCACCAACACAGGAACAGGGAGGAAAGGTGGGGAACTAACTGAAGAGTGACACACAGCACACTGTTCAGAAACACACAGGAAACAGAAAAAGATGAAAATACAGTACTTTTAAAACTGCATGTTTGTACTTAACAAAATACTAAAATTCACTACTGCAAGTTTCACTTAGCTTCAGCTTGTAATACAGATGTTTCTAGCCAAGCAAGTCTCTCAGGAGTTGAGCATAAAATAATTTTTCAAACTTTGTGGCTAGCACTTAAAGTACAGAGAAATCCCTCTAGGCTATTAAATATCAGATAACAAAGAAGTGATACCAACACCCCCTTATAGCAAAATAACTGCAGAGAGAGACACAGCACACTGTTCAGAAACACACAATTAGGAAACAGAAAAATATGAAAATACAATACTTTTAAAACTGCAAGTCTGTACTTAACAAAATACTGAAATTCACTACTGCAAGTTTCACTTAGCTTCAGCTTGTAATGCAGATGTTTGTAGCTAAGCAAGTCTCTCAGGAGTCGAGGATAAAATGATTTCTCAAACTTTGTGGTTAGCACTTAAAGTACAGAGGAATCCCTTTAGGCTATTAAATATCAGATAACAAAGAAGTGATACCAACAACCCCTTACAGCAAAATAACTGCAGAGAGAGAGAGAGAGAGAGAGAGAGAGACACAGCACACTGTTCAGAAACACACAATTAGGAAACAGAAAAAGATGAAAATACAGTACTTTTAAAACTGCAAGTTTGTACTTAACAAACGACTAAAATTCACTACTGCAAGTTTCACTTAGCTTTAGCTTGTAATGCATATGTTTGTAGCCAAGCAAGTCTCTCAGGAGTTGAGCATAAAATTGTGAATACTTTACAGTTTGCCTACATGGAAAACAATCAGAAATGGTAGTCAACCAAGACTAAAGAAGTCATCATAAAATAAATTATGTAAGCACATGGAATCTTCTAAAAATATAGAGACAGCACACATCAGTGAATAATGTTGGGTAAGGTGGCACACCAGCATGACTACAAAGTGCTAACTGGAATAGTCCTAATTCCCTGGCAGTGGGTGAATACGCAGAAAGACTCCCCCTCCCATACTAACATTTATATTTTTAAAAAATCCAAAGGGAACCAAAGCTGTTTTTCAGACTTTTAATGTCTCCATTATATTCTACAACAGAGTCAGGAAAATGAGAAAGAGAAAGTTGGCTACTGATACAACTCCTGATAAGGATTACAGACCATCAAATATCAGCCATTGCTTACACTAACCTGGGGGATGACTGCAACACTTCCTCAAAACTCAAATACCACGGACAGAGGATCCCTTAGGACTTGGCAGAGAACACACCCAGCCAAGACTGGGTTGCTTACATTTTGGGACCCTGATTCCTTTTTAGGCATAGAAGATGCATCACTAACAGAAAGGTAAACAACAGTTTGAATTGAAGTGAAACACAATTACTGGAAGGAAAAACAAAATGTTATGGCTTTGGGTATAAAGAGAATGCTGACCTGCAGGACACCAATATCACCACTACTATAAGTACAGAGGTTATGAGTGTAGTTTACCCTTCTGTCACTGCTTATCAAAAAATGAAAGTTATTCCAGCGGGTTCATTTAAATAACAGATTATAAATAAAATATAAAAGCAGGGCTCCACAAAGAGTCAGTTTTAGAGTGCAGTTAATAGCTTTGAGAAGTTCTGTTCAGCCCGAAAAATAAATGAGATTGTTATGAACTATGGTTTCATAATACAAGTGTTGCTGTTTTGAGGTGGCAAGCATCACTATTAAACAAAGGGCTATGGAAAACCTTGCCCTGTGTTACCTGCAATACTTCAGCAGTACTTTATAAGCCACGTATCATTTTTATTCGTCATAAAATATCCTTTCTGTGTAACAGCACCATCAACTGAGACACAGCATGCTTCGAATAATAGCAAGAAGTGAACCATGGTTCATAACAGTTTTCCGTTTCACTTTCAGCTTTCAGTCTTTTATTTTACTCAGCATAACCCTAACCCCCCCCCCCCCTCCAAAGATAGAATGTAGCAGAAGTTGAGCAAATTTTTATGATACCAAGAACACTTAATGCAGACCTGGTGCAACATCTGCACTTTATCACTCAATCATGTACTAGTTCATACAGATCTTTCTCTGCTCCAGGCTAACATAACTGTTCCTTTGAAGAGCCCTGCAAACATGGAACTAGAACCATGTCACATCATTCCACAAACTGCAGGCATAAACAAAAACATTAGCACTGACAGAAGTTACCTTCATCTATTCCATAGTTTTCTGTGATGCAAGTGGGAAGAAAAAAAAATCAGAAATCTGAAACGTATCACAGAAAGTAATTTCTGCAGAAAACATTGCATTAAGGATTATCAAAGATGCTTAGTAAGTTTTTACAGTTATTAAGTACATCATCTTTCAGTCAGCAGGAAAAACAGCTTCAATGTCAATCAGCTTTCTGGTTTACATTCCCTCTTTCCTTTTTACTTAAGCCTTGAAACTCCAATACGCCATACAGGAGGATAAACAATGGCCCACCATGGGACCATGGTGCCTTCCTAAAGACCCCCCCAAAAAATCTTACACTAAAACAAATTTATGTCACATACTTGCCACCTGAGCTCTGTGAATATTGCTTACTGACATGAGCAGACAGACATACACGCCCACCCAAATCTCCTCTCTGCTAGGATGGATTATTTAAGCATCAGACTGCTACTGAATGGTAAACATAAGAGGCAAATCAGATGAATTAGCAACACAAACTATCAGACAAAAACTGCTGGCACACAGGCAGCTGGGAGAGAAAGACGGTTGTGGAGAGGGGCAGAGAAACAGCTGGTATGGACAGGTAACAGACAGGGCTAGTATACAGCACTTGGAGGTTCCTAAGATATGAGGAATAACAGCATAATTAAATTGTTCAGTGCTTTAACATTCCAGACAAAGGAAAAAAGGAGGATGAATAACAGTGCAGCAGTAGCAGCAAAGTCTAGGTGGTCAGATAATTAAAACAAAAGTGTTCAGTTGGGGTTATTTGGCATAAAGAATGAAAAATCACTTGAGAATATACAATCTATTAAGTTAGAAAATTAATCAAAATCCCAAAAAAGGTTCATCAGATCCACTGGTTTAAGAAAATTCATACCCCTATAACTCAAACTTATCGGTGAAATAGTAAAGACTTGGTAAACTGTAAGATTAAATAACCATACAGGATACGTATTCCAGATTAATTATTTTGCCCTTCCCTACAAGCACTGGAGGGTTTACCCACTGAAATTAGACTGATTATCTAGTTCATACTCACTCAGACTGAACTCATATGAACATAGCAATACATTCCAAAGTGACCATTGCTGGAAATAAAAATTCAGCTGAACTTTGTAAAACTGAAACCTCATGCCAAGTTAACCTGATCAGCATATTAAGATATACAAGTTGTTTTACAGTGTCGCTCTATCTTCTTTCAGTCACTCACCAAAAGTCATTAGATATGGAACAAGACTACACCATAATATATTTTGGCAACATTAATATTGACCTCCCTGGGTTAATAAAAGTCAGAAATAAGACTGGAACCAAGGTAAACATCACTATAAACAAAACAGGCTCTGGTAAACAGCTCCAAGTCTGAGAACACACCACAAAAAAGCACCATCAGGAACAACAGTATATCTTAAGTTTTCATTCCACATAATTTAGGGCTTTCATCTTACCAGAAGACTTCATTAGCTTTAAACTCTGCCTACCAGCCAATCTCCATAATCCCCTGGACTTACTCAGGTGTGTGTCGGGGCCGGTCATGGATCCTAAGCACATCTTAGGGGCTTGGCCATCTCTGCAGCCATCTGGAGGGGATTCTTGCATGCCCTACCCACCCCCCCCCTTCTTCCCGGCAATGTGGTTGTGTCCAAGGGTGAGCATGCACTGGGGAAGTTGTGGTGCTTCACCCTGCCTATGCAGCTCAGCCAAGTCAACTCCTACCTCCTTTCTGGTCCACACCTCCTCAATACCATCCTCAGCCTCCACCAGAATCACTGCAGGAGATGCCCATGTTCCCAACCTTCTCTCAGGATAGACACGCCCATCATTCCATGCTGCTCCTTCAGCCACCCAGGCCACTAATTGAATCTGGGTCTCCTGGGTTGTACTCAGGGCTTTATACCTCTATGACACCAGAACAACTTACTTCATATGTTTTATTGTTTTAACAACATCATCTATTCCAGACCCAGTTAAAAACTGTACCAGAGCTGATCTTTTAATTTGCCTATACTCTATCAGCAGTCTTTGCTTGGGATGGTAATCTCTTAACCTACAGTCTAAACTATTACTTAGCTTCATCCCACTCTACTATCTTTCCCACCATAGTCATTTGCTCCCAACATCATGGCTCATTTGTCAATAACTCCAGTAAATTGTAGCCCCCTCTTGCCAATGGTCTATCTTTCAACTTGTAGACATCCCTATTGATCTAGTCTCCTTTCTCCATTCCTGTGTTGGCTCAGTTCTTAAAATACTTTCTGCTACTTCAGAAATATACTATTCTATATTAATTTTACTACTCTGCATAAAGACTTGCAGCAAAATCCTAGTCTCTATATCTCTCTCGCTCTTGAACTTCAACATTTCATCATCATCCATTTCCAGTCCGAATCATAAAATCTTGCTCTAATTATGTAAATGAGCCTTAACTGCATAAACTTTAAAGTATCCCTTCATATCAGGTAACTCTAAACCATTTTGTTCTGAGGACAAAATCAGATTATCCCCTTAACTCTTGCCTCTTCCCCTCACAAATAAATTCATTCAACTCTATATTGATCCTCAACTACTTCTCTGGCTGATAAAAACATACCTGACATGTATATAAAAAAGGGACTAAAGCATTTTTATTTCTTCTATCTCATTATCCATATTCATAATCAAGAGCTTCCAGTTTCTCAATTTTTGTATAATCTTCTGTTTAGTCTCTTTCCACATATCCTTAGCCGCCATTACAAAATAATTTTCAGTCGCTACAGCTACATGCATTTTATCATGTTCCCATAACTATGCATATTGCAGAATCAATTCATACATGGTTATGTTAGTTTACCATCACAGTTTTATCTGTATTTAATTCATATCTCAAAGAGACATGAGACTATTTCAAAATGTTTCACAACACTGAAATATATTTTATAGATTTATCACATTCAAATAATATCTGCAAATAAAACTAACTTTTCTCCATTACCATACCAGTTATATCCTTGAATTTGTCAACCTCTCATTTTGTATCCTACCAGCTCCAAAGCTTTAAATATAAAGCAAAAAACAGAGGGTAAAGAAGTCATTCCTGCCTGGTTAATAGGTGCTTACTAGGCTACTGATCTGTACGGATTTTAAGAAGCTTTCCCATTGTACTTTCTAGCCCTTATATTTCCTGCATCAATAACCCAGAGGTGGGCAGAACAAGGATATGTTGAGACAGTTACTTGTTGCTCTTATCCAAGAGGGACATGGGTGCTAGACCAAGGGAGAATTTACAGTTCCTCATCCATTCATCCGAATAACATCTGAATAAAGTAAGAGAAGCACATTGCTTTATGTGCAGTGGAACATGGTTCCATAGAGTATGTATTCCCTGTCATACACACTTATCCCTCTAATATGCTCTATTTATGTTGCAAAACAGATTGAGATCCCTTAAGCGGGTGACCATGCTGCCACTGGACCTGCAAATGTGTAAGAGGTTTGACAGGACAGGGTTTGTTTCTGTGTTTTAGGCCCTTCAATTTTTAGTGAGAAAATGTTGTGATAACTCCAGCTGTGACAAGCATTTGGACATGTACATACTGAACAGGCCATTACACTGAATGACAGACATAATGAAAGTTGATTATAGTGGAATTATTACATCCCTGGAACTGGACACTATACCTTTAGATATAAGCTGTGTGATGAAAAAGGACTACCTTACAATACTGGATATGTCATGATCAAATGACAGTTCATTACTAACACAGGTTCTCTGATTATGGGATAAATTTTCAGGGGGTTTACTGTTAATGTGATAGCTACAAGGGAAGTTATTCATGCTGAAGAATATGGTTACATATTTCTTGGCATTTAGTTTTAGTCCACTGTTTTGACACCAGCTCTGTGTCTTTGAAAAAAGCTCTCAGAGAATTTTGGTGCTGTCTGGGGAGTTTATGATAGCACCAAGTTTACAGTTGTTTGTAAAACTGGTCAGCCGTGAACTCTCCCAGCTAAATATAAATATCTATGTAACTTGTTGGATACGATGAGCAGTTCCACCTCCTCGAAAAGACCTGTCACTAGTGGTCTACATCAGGGTTCAGTCCTTGAGCCACTCCTCTTTGGCATTTACTTCTCAAGAGGTCAAAGTAAATGTTAAGGGTATTACTGTCAACTAGTGTAAATAACTTCTTCTATTATTTCTTTCCCATGTCTCTCTCTCTCTTTCATGTTTTAAACACCTTTTTTCATTTTATCCCACTTTACATCTATCCCTTCTGAACTAATACTCATCTTCCCTAATAACTCTTTTACCATGTCCATTATCCACTCCTTAAACACTTGTCTATTTAATAGGTACATGGGACAATGCCAATGTTTCATTTTCATATCATTACCCTACATCTTTATCTAATTTTTATTGGTATATAATCTGATACAGATATTGGATGGGTCTCAAAAACTTTCAATTAAATACACATGCTCTAGTAAAATACAAGTTCTATCCAGTCTAACCCAGTTACTGCATCTCTGGAAATAATGTAAACTCTAAGTTCATGTTACTAAATTAATGTCTTTAGTACCACACATCATATATTCCTTCAGAAATCTACCCTCTATTGTTAAATTTTCCCTTCTAGACCCCCTGACAATGCTAAAACAACTCTTGCCTTTTTTATCTTCTATCTATAACAATAGTTTTAAATGGAATCTACACTTATGCCAGCGTAATCATCTCCCCTGACAGTAACTCCTTACTACCACAAACTATTATTTTCCCCTTTTTCCTTTTTTAACAATATCAGAGCCCCTCTCTCTCATAATCAGGTTTTGTTTTTCACTTTTCCTTTGTCCACAAGAGTCTGCTGAACGTTCACTCTGAAATCTTTCATATGTTCATTCCTATCCAAATGCACCTCCTTAACATTGCTTAACATAATTCAATACTCTGCTTTTCAGACATACCTGTAGGTCTATTTACATTCCCTGTTAATATTGACAAAGCAAAAATCTATACAGAAAGATATTACTCCCGCACAAGATACATGACAGTTACTTTAAATGTATGATCTTCTGTGCACTTGCTATATCACATCTTCATTTGAACCCATGCCACATTTACCAAACTTTTTGCTTCAATAAAAATACACAACAAACAAAACAAAAAACTAACATTTTCAAGAAAGTACTCATCCCCTTTTAATTCACAGCAAACACACAAAATGACATACACTTTCTGAAAAGGAAGTCTTCCCCTCCAAACAGAAGCAGTTGCATTAAATTGACAGCTACACCAATTGGTATTACACAGATTTTAAAGTTAAGGTTAACCATACTAATGTGCGTGTTAGAGCCTGTGCTCCCACTTACACTGATTGCTATATGTTCTTATCTATATTCCTTGCAAGATATGAAAAAAACACTTGTATACTTTTAGTAGACATTAACTTTTAGCCTTAAGAAAAAATAAATTGGCTACCATTTTTCATATTTTTAATCATTTTCATCTTGCTTTTCAAGCACTGTTAGTTAAAAACGTGTTTAAAGCTTAAACTAAGAACATTAATCTATATTCCCAGCTTTATAAAAATGGGAAATGATCTTTTAATCATGTACATAGTAGGATCAATATACATTTGCATTCCTTCCAGCAGGAGAAAATCATAATGCTATATTAACTTTAACTTGGTTCTTTCCATCCTTTTTTATCTTGCTCCATTGTAAAGCATCTCAAATTTAAAATAATATACTTGACTGCATACTATACAGTGCTACTTTACATTATAATATGCAATTTACATCAGAATTGTTTATATAAATATCAATAAGAACAAAAACTTTTACTTGGTTACTTTTTTGGTCCATTCACTGTACTTCAGAATATTAAGTACATAAAGTGGAGTTTATGCTTAACAGTTCTCCTACCCGTCAAATACAGTCAACAAATGTCTAGGCTTTTTCAGCCACATCTTCTTGCATAACTACAGCTGCTCACATGTTTAAATTGTGTCTAATGGAATTTATGCTTTACAATTCTCCTTCTTATTTATTAATTTCACATCTTGCCTTTTTCCTGATCATTTCATTCTCCCAACATCAGCTATAATGCTCCTGATTTTTCCAGTTATCCCCTGGGCCTTTTATCTGTCACTTAGACATTTTCCTTTAAAAGATACTAAAGATTTTATTATCAAAGTCTCTGTATTGTCTTTGCTATTATCTGAATACAGAGAATCACAGCCACCTTCAGCTTGCTGGTTCATCTTTGTTGGCTACATTTTTTTTTATTTACTTCAGACCCTGTTCAGTATCTGGAGATGTCTTTGTTTCTCAGAGAAAAATATTCCAAAGACAGCTGGACACAGCAACTTGAATCACACATCTGCCTTTTGATATTCTTGGATTGCCAGGATAAATGTGCTTCTCTTCTGCCTGGTGTACAATGAATAATCATTTTCCAAAGGACTTTGACGTCACCTACTTTTAATGTTTTTCCTTTTTGCCATAGTTTTGTTGGGCACAACTCTTTCTGCTTATATGTTTGTGTCTTTACTAATACAGGTCTCAGCTGCTCACTGATTTCCAGATTTGTAGCATACATACGATGCACCCTTCTGTGAAACACAGTCCAGATGCTTAACTGTACTTTCACAAAAATAACAGTCTATTTCTTCCAGGTTCTCTGGTATAGCATACAAATCTCAGGTTCAATTTGTGCTTTGTGTTCAAACTCTATTTTTGAAACAATTCCTCTTGAATAGCCTTATGTTCAGACAGTCTTTCCTTCATTTCAGTGTCTGATTTCTGCAGTTCTACTGGTTTGCCTGAACAGCTACTTAAAGCTTCTTCTATTTTTCCAGTCTTTTGCTGTTTGACTTTAAAATAAGTGGGATACTGGTAGAATATATAAACACCTCCAGGTGCATTTGATTTATTTTTTCCCTATATTAATATAAATCTAAATTACCGGAAGACACTTTTTGTAGTAAAGCTGAAACTTAAACTGCTTTTAGCAAGGTTCTTCCCAACCAGAGCTTTCCTTAATTCTTTTCTGGTTGATTTTCATTTACTTCCTCCAAATGTCTTCTTTGATGGTATACTGGAAGTGTAATTACTAGACAGTAACTGAATTTTACCCAAACTGATAACTTTTACTGGCCTTTTTTTTAAACAATTCCTCAGTTTTCACAGTGAAGGAAATCTTATCAACTTGTTGCTCAGTTTTCAGTCAGCTTGGAACTAACTACTTTTCTGAATCTTTACGTCTGGTGTATGCTGCTCAACTCTGGTTTACTGTATATAAAAATGACAACTTTCCAAATTAGAGACTAACCATTTCAGATTTTCTTTACATGGCAACACAAATGTTTATATATTTACATATTCATGGTTACACCTCACTGTACTGAATATAATCTAATGAAAAAAGTACCATAGCCAGGGGCAGCTGTCCCAGACAGAAGCTGTTAGGAAGTGCTATCAACACTGCAGAACAGTTGCCTATCAGTTGGGAGTGTCATTATTTAAGCAGCCACAGATGATAATGTGGCTGCCTAAATTACTATGTTTATTAGCCTGTAGTGTAGGCATGTATTAGTAACTGTAACAAGGAGCTACAGGTTCAAAAGTACCTTTTTTTGTCCTCGACTTCATTTTGAATGGGATGCCACTTTACAGACTACAGCTAATAACTAACAGATGCAGGATTTTGGCTGGCCTGCTGCTGTAAATTTTTACTGCAAACTAAACTTCATCAGCCAATGTTCAAACATAGTGATCTCCATCCTGCATGTTCTCTTATTATCTGAAATGTACTGCCTAGTCAAATTAGGGTACTCACGGACCCAGGCATTTTTAAAGGTAGCCTCAAAACTGCTTTACAGTCAGATACCAATGTAACTACAATAGATGAAAATGTAAATATTCTAAATTTCTGTGCAAGCACAATATGAAGTCTAAATCCATTTTTTTCTCTTAAAATGTATTTTATTGATAGTATAATGTTGCTGTAAATCTCTGTCTATGCATTTGGAAAACTGTGTTCAATCTGAATTGCATACAAATATACTGTTTTCAATGAAAATCTTGATTATATTATTTATTTATATATATTTATGGGGTAGTACACTAACCTCAACAGACCACTTGAATATATGTAAGGAAATACGAAATTAAAAGAAATTAAATAAACTAAACAATGGGTTAACTAAAACCTGGATGTTTTTAATATTTACATTATACAATTATTTTACAATTGTTTATTAATAACAAATTAGAAGTTTTCTTACATTTTTGAAGTCAGAGTATTTTATGTTATACTTCTGGTAAAGTTGCCAGATTAGACCAAAAGTGTAACTCATTACTGAATTTTTCATTTTTAGTCTTCTTGTATCAGTTTCTTTTTCATGCGTAACAGTGGCTGTACTTTAAAAATCAATTAAAAGGAGGACAGTACAGCTGCATAATTAAAC
Organism: Protopterus annectens; assembly: GCF_019279795.1. Classification (NCBI taxonomy): domain Eukaryota; kingdom Metazoa; phylum Chordata; order Ceratodontiformes; family Protopteridae; genus Protopterus; species Protopterus annectens. The sequence continues at coordinate 1,107,265,838 of NC_056732.1, forward strand.
TCACCACAATAACAGATGTTTGAATGATCACTGCTATGGTAGCCTTAGCTATATGGGTTATACCCTGTCAAGGATATAACACCTGGCCAGCTTCCAAAGCTGCAGCCTACCTTCCATTCACCCAAGCTGTCAGTCAGCTCTAGCTGACCTGATTAAAAAGACATCTTTAGGTGCCAAGCTCTTCAGAGCTTTCTTGCCAACAGAGAGAGGGAGGCTGAGTCCTGAAAAGACATGGCTAGTAACAACAAAAAATAAGCATCCACACCCTTGCATGAATAACACACTAAAAGACAAGGGGGGATAGAGGGAAGGAGGGAGCAGCTACAGCAGCAATGCCCATTTGAACATCTACAGTTGTGGTGAGTTTACTTACACAACGTACTACGTTCATCATATCAACAATCACTGCTGCAGTAGCCTTAGCTAAATAGCTAGATTACTAAATTTGGGAGATGGAACGGGAAGGGTCCGGAAACCCCTGGAGAGTGGTTTCAACAAAGCCTGATCTAGACGTAGAGAATCAATCAGGCTTGTAAAGTCTTGTAAATGTATGTATAGAGAACCAAGTTGCTGCTTCTAAACTACGTCTAGAATCTAACCCTTTCTAAAAAAGCCATTGATGAAGCCAAGGCCTGGTAAAGTGGGACTTGACCCTGCCTGGAATAGTTTTGGTGTGCTGAGTATAACAAAAGGTAACAGCCTGAGACAACCATTTAGTAATGGTCTGTTTTGACAGTTGTCCCTTCTTACCTTCCCAAGAAATGAACTGAGTCAAAGATCTGAAAGATTTTGTCCTATAAAGATATTACCAAAGTTATCTGTGTACATCCAAGTTGTGGAGTATCCTTTCTTTATTGTTTTTAAGATTCATGCAAGAAAACAGGCAACTCTACTCTACTATCTAGCGAAACTACAGCCAAGGGAGTGGGCTTGGCAGAATCAGCAGGGAAAGAAGACCCTGTTGAGCGCACTCTAGTATGCCACTGTGAAGAGACATGAGAGGTGTAGAATAAGTGGGAGTATTCGTCCGCCTGTGAAATACCACTACTCATCATTTTTTTCTCTTACCTGGAGATGGCCTTCATCTGTCCCCCCTGGGCTGAATTCAGGCTTCTGGCAAAGGCTCTTTCCTCCCCCATAGTGCCTTTTTTAGGTAAAGTCATGAGGACAAAATTACCAATTTGAAAAATTCTTCTAAATGATATTTAAAGGTCATGCTGCTAAATGCTAGGAATCTTAGAATGAAACTGCGCTGACTGCAAGCATTCCTCACCCTGGAAGATGCTGACATTTGTGCAGTCACTGAAACCTGGTGCAAAGTTGCTGAGAGCACCCCAGCCTTATGAGGTTACTTGTCCTAATATACTTTCAGACCCCAAACAGAGGGCTACAAAGCCAAAGGAGGTGGGGTTTTAATATTTATCAAAGACATACAAACCTCCAGGCTGGTCGAACAGTATTACGCACAGGAGACACTCCAGGTGCAGTTAACATTTGATAAAACACCTATTCAAATCATAACTAGCTAAAGACCTCCAACCATGACTCAGAAGGCCAACTCCACCTATCTGGACTTACTTGAATCCATCAAGATTCAACCTTCGACCCTGATCCTGGGTGACTTTAACTACCCAACCATAAAGTGGAAGACCTATTCTAGTTCAAACACAAATGCCCAGGGATTCCTCGACTTCATTCAAATTAAGGCAGTCTTACATTTACAAAAAAATGAAAACTGTACAGGCAAATGGGGAAAGGTTCTTTTCTGACAACAGATGACAGGTGAAGGAAATATGTCAGCATGCTTTCCAAACTGAAAATGCACCACAAAACCAAACATAACAGCAGATGGATAGATCTTTTATATATTTATTTTAAAATGTTACAGGAAAGAATTTTTCACAGTACTGCTCATTATATTGAGATAAACATTAAAGAATCAAATACAGTATACTTACTGGAGGGCATGGTGTAGGTATCCTCTTCATCTATAATTTCTGCATAGTCATCTGTCTCTGTAAGCAAAAGGGAAATGTAATTCAGATGAAGAAATCATTATTTTTATATATTTTAAATACAGCCCTTAATACAAAGGAAATAATCATGAACTTCGGCTACCACTTTTCCCCTACCCCTTTCAAAATACTGCCCACACCTGACACAATGTTATGAGAAAGTACAGTTGTGTAAAATCTTAACATAATGGTAGAGTCTTTCTCTTCACTGTTGCAGCATTCATAACATTAGGGATCCCCTGCCAATGGTGGCCTGATGTCCAGCCAGTACACCAAAGCCTTAAGGTTGCTTTAAGGTACGCTGTATATCACACATATGCTCCTTGCATAGCACAGGGCATAAAGGTGACATCCGGATGTACCATCCTCAGAACTGAGAGCCCCAGTAGGATTGCCAGTCCAAGGAAAAGAAAAATGTAACCGGTACATCCAGAAGGCGAATGGACCAAGGGGAGGAGGGAGGGAGGGCATGAATACTGCAACAGTGAAGAGAAGGACATCAAGCATTATGGTAAGATTTTACACAACTGTTCTATGTCCTTACATTTCACTGTTGTAGTATTCATAACATTAGAGAGAGTGCCAAAGCTCAGGAAGAAACTTGGGAGGAGGATGACCATAGCAAAACCAGCTCTAGCGCTGTAGATTCCATCCAACTAGTAGTGCTTGGTAAATATATGCACAGAAGTCCAGGTAGCTGCCTCAAGAATAGTTAGTATCCAAACTCTTGAAAAAATGCACTAGAAGAAGCCACAGCCCTAGTAGAATAAGCCTTAATAGAATATGGAAAGCTCTTACCAAGAAAGGAATAACAAAAAGAAATAGCTTTTGAGATCCAAGAAGAAATAAACAGAAAAATACGCCATGAAAACCGAGGTAAAAATAAAACTAAAACAAATAAAAAACTTTGAATGGACCAACAAAAAGTACAGTTTTGTACCTACCATAAATGTAGATGTTCGAAGATCCACATTGCTGCAGTCATAACCTGTGGGTAGTCCGCTGTCCTCGGTCGGCCCGAATACCAAAGTGTTAGGCTGGCGTCGGTCATGGTCGCTCAGATCTGACGTCAGTACGCCGTGGTATTAAAGCGCATGACCGACGCCATATCCTCAGTCTTTCTTGCCCCAGATGTCAGAAGGCCTTAAAGAAAAAGGCCATAGCCAAAAATAGAAAAATACCCAATCACCAATATAACAACAATAGATACACCACAAACCACACAGCCACCCCAAACTACAGAGGGGAAGGAGGGAGGGTAAATTAGACTGCAGCAATGTGGATCTTCGAACATCTACATTTATGGTAGGTACAAAACTGTACTATGTTCTTCATCTCACATTGCTGCAGTCATAACCTGTGGGTAGAATCCCAAAGCAAAGGTAAAGGGAGGTTGGTAAAATCAGATAGCATTAGGAGCTGCTAACATGCCCTGTAAAACTGCAGTGGCAAACCCAGACCTAGATTTGGAATAAAGAGGGAGATGGTAATGTTTAGAGAAAGTGTGCACTGAACTCCAGGTAGCTGCCTCCAAAATATCCTTAGTAGCTACTCCCCTTAAAAAAGCAGTAGAAGTGGCCGTAGCCCTAGTGGAATGAGGTCTGATTCCAGCCGGAACCTCCTTGCCATGATGAGAATAACAGAAAGCAATGCAATGCCCAATCCACTTAGAAATAGTTTGTTTTGAAACAGGTTTTCTTGAGATCCCAAGGCAAAAGAAATGAATAACTGTTGGGACTGCCTGAACCCCATAGTTCTGCTCAAATAATAACGTAACTGCCTGTGAATGTCCAAAGAATGCAAAATTTTCTCCCCCTTATTTTGGGGATCAGCATAAAATGTAGGCAGATGAATAGATTGGTTTAAGGCCACATTAGAAACAACTTTAGGCATAAAAGTGGGATTAGTACGTAGTGAGACCCCATCCTTATGAAATATCAGGAAGGGTTCAATTGCCATTAGAGCCTGTAATTCAGATACCCTTCTAGCAGACGTAATGGCCAACAAAAAAGCAGTCTTCCAAGACAAAAACTTCAACTCTGAAGTAGCTGCAGGTTCAAAAGGAGGTAAAGTGAGCTTTTCCAACACAAAATTGAGATCCCAGGAAGGAGTAGGAGCTCTACGTGGGGGTCTTATGTTCTTTGCCCCTCTAAGAAATTGCTTGAACAAAGGGTGAGAGAATAATGGTGGGTCACAATCATAGTGAGCAGAAATGGCTGCAGCATGAACTTTTACAGAGGAGAAAGACAAACCCTTGTCTAATAATTCTGTAAGATACTGAAGTGAAACACTCAAATTAGGCACTGAAACATCAAAACTCTTTGTTTTGCTCCAAAGAAAAAATCTCCTCCATTTATCTGCATAAACTTTCCTTGTACTAGGCCGTCTGGCCTCCAAAATGACATTCAGAACTTGTTGAGGAAGCTGAGACCCCCCAGGGTCTAAAACAGAATACGCCAGGCTGTCAGATGCAGGGATTGAATCCTGACATTGCGGAAATGATTGCTTGCCTGGGACAAAAGGTGTGGAATTAATGGCAAAAGCCAAGGAGGCTCCCGTACCAAAGTCCTCAGCAGAGGGTACCAGTGCTGCCGTGGCCAATCTGGAGCTATCAGAATCATGCAAGGCTTGTCCTGTCTGACCTTTAGGAGCACCTTGGGAAGGAGAGGCAGAGGGGGAAATGCATAAACGTGAAGATTGTTCCAACTGAATGATAGAGCATCCACTTTCCAAGCTTTTGGGTGAAATAGCTTTGTGCAAAACTTTGGCAGTTGGTAATTCAGTAGAGAAGCGAACAGATCTATGTCTGGAGTCCTCCATGCCACCGTCAACTGATGAAAGACATGAGGATCCAATTTCCACTCGTGGGGATCCACCATCTGTCTGCTCAAAACATCTGCTAAGGAGTTCTGTGCTCCTGGCAGAAACCTTGCCGGAAGGGTGAGGTGCATACTGAGAGCAATCTCCCACAAAATCATAGCCTGTCTGCAAAGAGGGTACGAATGGGTACCCCCCTGCTTGTTGATGTACCACATGACTGTTGTGTTGTCTGTCTGAATCAACACTTGTCCTGGGTGAAGTAAATCCTTGAAAGCCATCAATGCAAATTGGACTGCTAACATCTCCTTCATGTTGATATGCAAATGTTGTAGTCTGGCAGGCCACGTGTCTTGAACCCATTTTCCATTGAAGTGTGCTCCCCAGGCCATGTCTGAGGCATCTGTCGTTAAGATCTGACTCGCCTCTGGTCGGGTCACAGAGAGTCCCTTGTTTAGGTGACATTCCTGAGCCCACCACAAAAATTCCCTTTGGATGCAAGGTATCATCGGAATGACAGTGTCCAAATCGTGGCAGTGTTGAGTCCATACGCTTTTGAGATACCATTGTAGCTTCCTCATATGCAGTTTGGCATTGGGAAGCACCAGAATACAAGATGCCATGAACCCCAAGGCTTGAAGGACTGTCCTTGCAGTCAGCCTGGACCATAGAGACAATTGCTGGAAGTAAAGGGTAAGATTTCTTTGATTGTCCGGGGTCAGAAATGCCATCTGAGAAGCTGTATTCAGTCTCACACCCAGAAAGCACATGTCCTGAGAGGGTACTAGACTGGACTTTGTTTCGTTCACAGAATACCCTAGGCACCTTAACACTGCCATAACGTACTGTAGTTGGTGAAGTAACTCGACTTTGTCTTGAGCCAGAATCAGGCAATCGTCCAAATAAGGATAGATTTGTATTCCCCTTAACCGTAAGAAGGCTATCACTGGTGCCAGGACCTTTGTGAACACCCTGGGCGCAGTAGATAAGCCAAAGGGCAATGCAGAGAACTGATAATGTAAAGTCCCAGCCCGAAAACGCAGGAACCTCCTGCAGCTGGGCCTGATAGGAATGTGAAGATAAGCCTCTTTGAGATCCAGAGTTACCATCCAGTGATCCTTGCCTAAAAGAGGCAGAAGTTGTTGTAAAGTTAACATCTTGAATTTTGGAATGTCCAGGTATGTGTTGAGAATAGACAAATCCAGAATTGGCCTCCAAGTGTTTCCTTTCTTTGGTACAAGAAACAGGCGAGAATAAAATCCTAGGCCTACTTCTGACGGAGGTACCCCCTGGATAGCCCCCATGTTGAGAAGTAAAGAAATCTGTTTGTAAGCCTCCACCTTTTGCTGAGAAGGAACGTCTGGCATGCCTTTGAAAGGAGGCAAGGTGTGAAAATAAAACTTGTAGCCTCGAGCTATAATGTCCAACACCCATTTGTCCTGAGTGACTAAAATCCAATTTTTCCTGAAATGTGCCAACTTTCCTCCCAGAGGAGCTGCCAGACAGGAGGGGTCTGGCAGCTGGAGATACAGGTCATTGAGTCTGTTTACGAAAAGGCTGACCCCTGCCTTCACCTGAAGATTGTGCAGGGGAACTCCACGTCCTATGTCGAAAAGAACCTTGAGCATGAGCTCTGCCCCTACCACGTCTTGATCTGCCCCTAGACTGTAAATCAGAAGAAGGATAAGCCCATCCCTTAGTAGGCCAATTTCTGCTAAACTTAGGGGGCTGCACCTGTAAAAAATCCTTAACTGTTTGCATAGACTTAGCTTTGTCTTCCATTTTCTTCAAAACTGACTCCACAGGAGAACCAAACAAAACTTCAGACTGAAAGGGAGCATCCAAAATTCGAGCTTTAACATGCTCTGACAAATTCTGATCCTTAAGCCAGGCATGCCTACGAATAACTGATCCAGTGGCAGCCACCCTGGAAGAGGCCTGAAGAGCATCAAAACCACACTGCAAAGAATGCTTACCCACCTGATCAGAGGCATGAACTAAATCCTGCAATTCCTTACACTCAATACCCTCTGCCAAAGCATCAACCTTAGATTTCAACTGACTCAGGAGAAAGTTCTGGTACTTCAGCATATGAAACTGGCAATTCAAAGCCCTCATTGCTAGAGTGGAAGAGGTATACACTTTTTTACCCCACCTATCCAAAGCTCTAGAATCTTTATCCATAGGAACTGGATTCTTTACAACAGAAGCTCTGACTCCCGTAGGACCCTGGCTAATAGTTTCTGGGTCAGCTCTCGGGCTTTTATACAAGTATTTATGAGCCTCAGGCACTCTGTAATACCTGTCAGGCTTGACCGGGGCAGGAGGCAAAGAATCAGGATTTAGGGAAGCTTCAGAGAAAACATCTTGAACAACATCCAAAACAGGGGGTATAGCCAAGGGCCTATGCTGTGGTAAAAACAAAAATTCCCTAAGTCTCTTTCTAGAGTCTGAGAAATCCTGACCTTCCCACTTAAAATGCTCTCTCATGGAATGCAGGGTTTCAGAAAAGGAAAAATCCTCTGGGGGGGAAGCAGAAGGAGTAGAATCCTCTTCATCGAATCAGAATAAGGAGGAAAATCCTGAATGTCTTCAGCCGAAGACTCCGAGTAATCTGAAGAATGTTCCAATGCTTCCACCTCTGGCTCTACCCTAGGCCTCTTATCTGGCGGGGGCAAGGAACCCCTGATTAAAGTAATTAAATCTTCTGCCATTTTCAGCATATGCTTTTTAGGCACAGAACCTGCAGAACTAGGGCTGACACCAGAGGAAGACAAACCAGGCCTGACCTTGGAAGGTACCTTAGAGACAGAAGTAGAAGGCCTAACCACCTTATGCAAAGGAGGGACTACAGAAACCTGAAAGGCCCCCTCAGCCTGTCCCGACTCCTGAGAGGCCACATCCTGCAAAACTAAAGGCTCCCCCTGAGACTCAGCTGAAACCTCGGCTGGATCTACAGATTCCACCGTAGTTTCTAAAGAACCGGCATCCGTAACGGATGACTCATCCTGCTTGGACTTTAACGATTTGTCCTTACGCTTCTTAGCGGTAGCGGGCGTCGGAGGATCCGACGGCATATTGTAATTACACCGCTTACCGAAGACAAGCCTAGCACAATCTAACCTGCGTTTAATGGTACGCTTATTAAATCTAGCACAAAAGCGACACCCGACTACGTCGTGCTCAGGCCCCAAGCAAGGAATACAAAGAGAGTGGTAATCCCTATGAGGTATCTGTTTCCCACAAGAAATACAATTATTCACTTTTTCTGACATCCGGAATTAACTGAGGCAAGAAAAGACAAAAATATTCTAGCGGGTACTTAGCCCAACTTGGTCTTCGGTCTGAAACTCAGAATACGAAAATTTCAGGACACCGAACGGCACTTGCAAAACGCTGCTTCTGCTTCGGACCATGCGGCAAGAAAGACTGAGGATATGGCGTCAGTCATGCGCTTTAATACCACGGCGTACTGACGTCAGATCTGAGCGACCATGACCGACGCCAGCCTAACACTTTGGTATTCGGGCCGACCAAGGACAGCGGACTACCCACAGGTTATGACTGCAGCAATGTGAGATGAAGAACATCAGCAGGGTAGCCGAGAAATTAGTGTATTAAACTCTTTAACCGCTTTTGTCAAAAGATTTCTTGTATGGTTCCTTTAAAACTCCCACTAGTAGGACAGAAACTGAACAAAGAACTGATTAGCTAAAGCCTTTCAATAAGTGAATGATGTTGCTGATGGATTGTTCTGATTGGTTGAACCTCTTTTAAAATTGTGGTTTTGAATATAGTGATTTATGATCTGAAGAAGGCATTTGCCAAAAGCGCTCATCGTTTACTGGTTTTAACTTTTTATAAGAGTTTCATTGTGTCCACTTATTAAAGTTTTACTTGTTTACTTCATTCTGCAGAAACATATTTCTCCATGGTGGCTTAGCTCTGTTATTGTTGTTGTCAAACTTTATCTTACTTAGCTAGTCTTTAACTGCCCGTGATGTGCTACTTGAGTCTCTTTGATAACTGCTGGATCCACCAGTGAAGTCCCTTCTCGAGATGAGGCAGAAGAGGAACTACAAAGTCTAGGGGATGCACATATTGGAGCCAAACTGACTCCATAAACTACTGAAACTTCCTCATGTGGAGTTTGGCCTGAGGGATCATAGGGATGGTGGATGCCATGAATCCCAGAGCTCTCAGAAACTCCCTGGCTGTAATAGAGGCCAGAGGAAGAAGGGTTTGAAAGAAGGAAAAGAGTGTCAAGGCCTTGGGAGGAGGCAGGAATCCCAGCATACACACATTCTGGATCCTGCACCCCAGGAAAACATGATCTTGAAAAGAAGTTAAAAAAGACTTTTTGAAGTTTATTGTGAACCCCACGCTTTGCAGAAGGGAAATGGCAAAATTAAGATTTTGCAAGAGAATCTCTAGAGAGGATGCCTGAAACAGGTCGTCGTCCAAGTAAGGAAATAATTGGATTCCCTGAATCCTGCAAAAAGCAATCACAAGGAGCTAAGCATTTGGTGAATACATCTGGGGCAGTAGAAAGGCCAAAGGGCAAAGCAGAGAACTGAAAATGCAAGGAGGCAACACAGAAACGTAAAAAGTTCCTGAGAAAAGGGGGTGGATCGGAATATGGAGATAAGCATCCTTGAGATCCAGAGACACCATATAAGCCTGAGGAAGCAAAAGAGGGAACAAAGTCTGAATGGACAACATTCAAAAGGAAGGCACCTTTAGAAAAGTATTTAGATGAGACAGGTCTAGAATTGGTCTCCAAGTATCCTCTTTTCTGGGTAATAGAAACATCTTGGAGTAATACCCCCTCCCCCTTTGGGACACAGGCACCTCTTGAATAGTACCCGGAGTCAAAAGGTCCCGAAGCACCTCTGGAAAGGAAAAGAGTTGTTCCTGAGAGGGCTGAGGAACATCCATTAAAGGGGAAGAGATTTCCAAACCATGAAATATCTCTGCAGAATAATGGGCAGGACCCAGGAATCCTGAGTAATCTGTAGCCAAACAGGAAAAGAGAGAGGGGGAGGCAAAGAAAAAGAGGAAAGTGGCTGGGAAGAGTAGGATAGTCAGACACATCTCAGAGTGGGAAGTACCTTCATCGCATCTTTCGCAAGAAGCTTAATATGTTGATTTTTAAGATAAAGTGCCAAAGAAGATAGTCTACTACAAAGGGTTTTTGGTACAAAAGCCTGACAAATGGAACAGAACGTACAGTCATGAGAGGCACCTAAGCAAAACAGACACTGGTCATGGTGGTGTTTATGGGGAATCTGTCTTCCACACTGGCATTTACCCTTCTTGGATGACATGAAACCCTAAAAGCAACAATAAAAAAGGATAAGTAAAAATGAACCCCAAAGGAGCATTCATCTGCAACGGCCTGGTGAACCAGCAACGGAATGGGCATTCAGACCAACAATCAAGTGATGGCATTTGGACTTGTGACAAAGAAGTTCTGAAAATGGTATGTCTAGATGTCACCTTTATGCCCTATGCTAAGCAAAGAGCATACGTGTGATGTACGGTTTACGTTAAAGTAACCTAAAAGCTTTGTTATTCTGTCCGGATGTCAGGCTGCCGTTGGCAGGGGTTCCCTGATGTTATGAATCCTGCAACAATGAAATGGAAGGACATTAATTCTGGCAAGCACTAAAATATAGCAGATTAACTGTCAACTAAAAAAATCCAATCACTGTGAATATTTCACTTTTATGAGTTTACATTTAGCAGCCACATGTTTAAAATGGGTAACATTTTAGAAATAAAAAATTAGAGCACTCTTGCCTCTATGAGGTATTTTCAGACTACCACCAGGGCCTTTATAAGCCTAGCAATGCAATCCAATTCTGTCCCTGTTTATCATGGGCATTCATTACGTGTGCAGGTGTACAGGGCTGGTACACAACAGAAATCACACACCAGGGCTCCAAGCAGTTCACAAAAGTTCTTTAAAGCTAGGGAATGCATCCATATTTTAATGCATACCTGGAAAAGTCCAAGTACAGAACTGTCCTACAAATGGTGACTCACACCATCATCTGTGACTTACAAATGTGTGAATTGTAAAGTACAGTATGTAGCTGAAGCTGAGATTAATGGGACTATGAGTGGGGACTATATCAACAAGTGAATACAAATGGATATCCCAGTGACCCAAGGCAGATGAAGTACTGCACAGCAGAACATGGCTGAGCAATAACATTAGTATAAAGACGTAGAATACTACATCAAAAAGTATATACATAAACAGCCACAGTGGAGCCTGGGATGGAAGGCATACTGATCATAGCAACTCTGTATGGCTATCAAAACCTCTATACCCATACTGTGCTGCTGCTGAGCTCTTGCCAATGGGAACTACAACCTGGGCAGATCCTTGTATTCACATAAGATGCAAATGCATTTTGCACCTCTGTAACTGAAAAACTGGTTGAAATTTCACCCCTGGCTGTAACTACGGAAGCATGGAATACACCATGGTACAACACCATCCCACTGTGACATACCAACTGCCTACAGTAGTCGCAATGCTTCCAAACTAAATAGCATTATGTACACTACGGACAAATGCTAAGAATACACGTCCATGACAGCAGAAATCAGATCCACAAAGGATGCTGCATATCACTTTTTAAAAACACAGTTTCTGAGAGTGTCAAATGGCACTGATGTAGCCTCTTTTCAGATGAACCACCAACTTAATCAATGTCTGCAATTGGAGTAGGGATAGATCATCATGTGCTCTTAGTTACATATGCTCTCTGACCCCCTTCTTCATAAAATGCAAGAACTAAGACTTTTTTTTATTACCCTGATGGCATCCCCGGCTCCTACTGAAATGTCAGCACTCAAAATGCTAAGCGTCAACAAGCCAAAAAAAAGACAGGAAATACAAGAGAAGAGTGAATTTTTTTTTAAATTGCTGTTCTTAAAACTTCTTTTTGTAGGGTGGGCAAGTCCCCCCTGCACCCCCCATGTCTGAAATTGACTGGGACTACTACAAAAAGCAATGCATGACACATGATCAATAAAAGAACAATGGTATAACAGCAAATGACAAAGTCATAACAAAACATAACAGCAGAAATTACAATTAAACTTATAAATTGAAGTACAATAATAAATATAAGATGGAAGAGAAAAGATGGCAAACTAAATGAGGACCTTATCAGTTTTATCTAAGGAACAAAGAGAAACTTTGGCACAACAGATGAATGTAGGGAACTGTGTGAGTTCTGGAAAAACTATATAGCATGCTGATCATGCAAATTACATATAATCCACGATCATATCTTTAGCTTTTATTCCTACACTTGGATTAATGCAACAAACAGTAAAACAACCAAAGAGAAGGGACAAAGACTGACCTACATGGGGAAACTACTAAGGAATGCCTTATCGATAGGGCAAGACACCTAGCAACAATATTCTAAGGCATGTGATTCACATAGGTATTTGCTGTGCTCCTGCTAGCTGCAACACAGGCACCAGCAATGAACATGGGACTGCTTCAGTAACAAAAGTGGATTCTGCTTCCATGAAGCGACCATGGACTCAGTCCTCTGCTTTTGCTATGCCACAGAATAGCAAAGTGAGTATTTAATTCATTTTTCCATTGACTCCTCAGTGGGGTACTAAAAGGCTCAGCCTTGGACCATTTACTTTTCATTGTGTTTCTGCTTCCTTTAGGTGACCTTATTAGGAATATGTAATTAGCATGTAACAGTTATGATGATGACACCCAAAGTTGCCTCTCCTTTCCTCAGAGCAATATGGGAAATGTATATTGCCTTGCTGATTATTTTGAGACATTTGTTAATGGGTCAGATTTAATCAACTGAAAGACAACATATGCAAAATTGAGGCCAAGACAGTTTGTGCTACCTTGAGAGATTCTTTTGGCTCAATAAATTCCTTCATGTATCATTTACAGTTGCAACATGCTTGAATTTGTTAGCAAGGAACATGACTTAAGTGTGACCTTGGACAGCTGTTATTCTGAAATAGGGGTTAGCTGCAGTGCAATCCCCATGTTTCCATGTGAACACCTCCATTATCAAGCATCTTACACTTTAAATTGATGTTTCTGTAGTTATTCAAACAATGGTTCCATCCCATGTAGAATAACATAATATGGTCAGACTGGGAATTCCTGACACAGGCTGTTTATTGGTATATCAAAATTATCGTCATACTATGCCTGCCTTGCAGAACTTGCACTGGCTACTGATTACTGATCCATTAATGTATTCTCTTTACTGGACCCTACTTACCTAAAGGAGCGAACAGTGTCATACTGCCTTTTGACTAGCGAGGTACTGCACATTAGTTCCTAAATTGGCATAATCTACTTCTAGGGTGGCTGATGGAATATTCCGATTTTGTGCTTCTGCAGAACCTATTTAAGTGGTCTTTGAATGAGAGTTGGGCCAGTCAGTTCTAGGCTTTCTTCAGAGTGGGACCAACCATTCAAAGATCTCCTTTCCTTGGCTTTAGTTTATTCTACACTTTGTTTTTGACGTTTTTCAATTTATACAACCACTGGCAGAAATACTGTATGGTACTTATTACATAACACTTGTTTTACTCATTTTAATGCTTACTTGCTCCTCATTGTTTTGTTTTCTGTATGTACTTTATAATGTGTATTCACTACTAACAGTGCTTTGTGAAAGACACCTAAATAAATAAGTTTTACATCGTTAAAAATATTTTTACTTGTTTTCATAAAATGTATTACATGCAAGACAATGCTTCTGCTTATAGTCAGACCTATTACACTGGGCCTGAATTTTAGCTGCACAATTGTTCTTGTGTAACTCATGGTTATTTTTCCAATCACCACTACTGTTACAATACTTTCTCCCAATCTGACTCATGCTGCATCTTGGAAACTTCTGTTTCCTCAGTTAATTCCTTACTTGCTATTTCAGTCACTCTGAAAACACTTGGAGTATTTGATAAGGTCATGTCTGCTTGTCTTAACAGCCTGCACCTTGTTCGATCATTTCTTCTACTACAAACTATTCTGTCTCTTACTAATGTGAAATTCACCGAATTTGGAGCACTTGCTTTGATTCTTTAACTAAGTAAAAAAAAAAGCATCTATACTCTCTGCAGGACTTTCTGCTTTAGTAAAAAAATGGCAAGCTCCTTCAATGTTTACAATCCACGAATTACCTTTAATTGTTGCACCTTTGTCCTTCTCCTCTTCACAAAAGGTATTAAACACCTTCCAGGCTTATTCACAGTACCACACAAAAATATGTCTCAGCTACATCTACATCAAAATCTTTTAGTTTCCTGCTAAACTACCTTGCAGCAAGAAAATTCTTGGCGTCTGAAGCTGGAGCTTTTTTCCTAAGTGCAAATTATACTTCTGTACGTTTAAACACACACCTGTTAAAACAAATGTATTTCTTTATTTCTGACAAGCAGTAGAGACCAGGTGACTACAGCGTCAAGCAGCATGATGGTGAACACATTCAGTGTTTTTGCTTTCTGCCCTTTTGTTTAAGTTTGGGATAGTGCGACACTGTTCTTCTCTTTTTTACTTTTCATTTTTTTCTTTTCTGCTAGCACTGAGGTGATTGTTTATCTGAAAGTAGGTGCTGGCAGAACATTTTAAGTTTTTGCTTTATTTATTTATTTATTTATTTTTTGGTTGTTTACTTTGTTTTCCTTTGTGGTAGAGTTCATCACTTTTCTGCCTCTGCTCGCACTGAGGTAGTATCTTAATTGGTAGTAGGTGCAGGTAGACTTATTTGGCTCTCTGCTTTTTTCGTGGTAGAGTTAATTTTTCTGAGGTAACTGTTTATTTGGTAGTGGCTACTAAGAGTGTTTTTATAAAAGCTATTATTTTACCTATCTTAAGTTTAAGATTTAAAAAGGTGTTAAAATCAGAAACTGTTCCAGAAGCCTGGAAACTGTCCTGTATAACTCCAATTCATAAAGATGTTTTTTAAGGATCAGATGGGTAATTACAGATTCATCAGTTTAACTTTCTTATTGGGAAAATGTTTTGAGAGATGCTTATTAGATCTTAGTGGGAAACCAGAAGGAAACATATAAGTCCTTGACATTAAACATGGCTGCATAAAAGGGCAACCTACCCTTAGTAACTTGATTAGCTTTTATGAGCAGATAACCATGGCCTTGGATCTGGGCATATATCCTGGAGTTATTTTTCTAGATCTTGTGAAAGCTTTTGACATTGTACCTCACAAGGTTATTATTAAATGAGTATAGGAACATAAAGTTAATACATACATCATAAGGTGGACTGGTAATTGGTTACATGGAAGACAACAATGTGTAAGAATACAATGTTGTTATTCTGATTACTCACAGGATAAAGCTGAAGTACCTCAGGGTTCTGTCTTGGGACCAATCTTGTTTAATATGGTGTTTGCTACA
Source organism: Protopterus annectens (assembly GCF_019279795.1). Classification (NCBI taxonomy): domain Eukaryota; kingdom Metazoa; phylum Chordata; order Ceratodontiformes; family Protopteridae; genus Protopterus; species Protopterus annectens. The sequence continues at coordinate 1,107,281,104 of NC_056732.1, forward strand.
TTACCCAAAAATAATAAATTCTGGATTTATAAATATGCTGATGATTGCAAGCTTGGTTTCTCATTTCAAAATCCCTCTGATGTAAATGAGTTAAATGATTATTTACAGTCTCTAAGTTATTGGGCACTGAAAATGGTTTAACATTTAGTCTAAGCAAGTGTAAGAGATATGTTTTTCAAACAGATACACCAGGCTTCCTGTATATTTGCTGTCTTCCCATATTAAATGAGGTACAGGAAAATAAAGGCTGGATGATATTGAAATGGGGGAAGCTCAACAAACAGAGACTGGGATTTTGGATGCAGGCCTTTAAAGATAACAACAATAATCATACAGAATATTACATTTATAAAGTATTCTAAGAACTAAATCAACACGGGAATGGAGAAAGGAGATTCTGCAAATAGGAATGACTGCAATTAGGGGTATAGGCAATAGCAAGAGGGGGCTGGAATTTATTGGAGAAAACTGGCAAAGAAACAAGGATATGGGAGCAAATAACTAGAGAGGGAAAGATGATAGGCTGGGAAGATACCAATAATTTATTTGGACTGCACTTTAGAGATTACCTTCCCTATCAAGGATTGACATCAGAGAATAGGCAAAGAGAAGTAAATATGGGGGTCTCAAATGAAAGAAAAGCACTGGTAGAGTTTTTAGTAGAATCTAGAACAGAAGCTGCCATTAAAAAAGGGATAATTAGTAGAGCATATAAAATATTACATGATAACTAAAATAATCAATCAGAGGAGGTTAAAAAGGATTGGGAAGAGAGACTGGATAAGTAATTCACAAAGAAACAATAGGAGGCTATATGTATGTCTCCTAAATATGCAAACAAATCTAGAAGATTTAGGATTTTGCTTGGAAATGTTTACATAGATATTTTTATACCCCAAGTAGACTCCAGAGAGTTTTTCCTCAGGTAGATATCAAATGTTGGAGGTGTGATGGGAAAGAAAGAGGTAACTGGGAAGATATGTTCTGGAGTGCAGTGAGTTGGCAGACTAAGAATTCCCTGAGGGATGCACCATCTGAGATGCTGGGTGGGCAGATTGGTGTGACGAGGGGAGATGATTTTTCTGAGCTATGATACAGAATCGGAATTGCCTAGACATGGTAAGGCCTTGCTGTCTCTAATTATAGTGGCTGCTAAAAAAGCAATTACTAGAAAATGGAAAATATAAACCAGCTATATTAGAAGTAGTGAAAATAGAGGCGGAGCCTGAATGGCTAACTGAAAGGCAGCAGTATTTTAGAGCTCCATATAACTAGTTAAATAAGACAGGAAAAATATTCTTTTTTTTCCTTCAAAGTATAAAATATTACAGATAAAAAGACTCATTTACATAATTAGAAACTTTGATGAAGTTTTAGAAGTAATTTTCTGTTCAAAAGCTTGGAGATATATTTACTTGTTAAAATGAGCAACTCAATGAATTCTCACCAGGATGCTGCCTTAAAGAAGGAACTACAATAGATGACATCTACCCTGCAGTTGTCGTCTTTGAAGATGGAGGATTTTAAACAGAACCTAGAAAATCTTAAAACAAGGAGTCAAAAACAGGCTGACACCCTCAAAGAAATGCTACGCCACCACACAAGGATAACAGGAATAGAGGTTTCTCTAAATGACTTAAAAAGCAGACTTAAGGAAGAGGAAACACAGAAAGAACTGCTTCTTAAGCAAAACACTTAGTTGGTTAATAAAGTAGATGACTTGGAAAATAGGGAGAGGAGAAATAACATCAGGATTTTCAGATTACCTGAAAACACAGAAGGTGAGGATATTATTTCCTTTTTATCAAGCTGGATCCCTGACTTTTTTAATTTAAAAGAAGGATTTTCCTTTGGCATTGAAAGGGCACACAGAACTCTTGGGAAACCTGCCACTAACTCAAACTCTCCTCCTAGGTCAATAATTATCAAATTTCTTTCATACTTGGACAAGGAACTGATTGTAAGATCTGCTTGGAGGAAGGCACCTCTAAAATATAAACAGAGCCTGATAAGATGTGATAATAACTATTCATCTAGAATAATGGAACAAAGGACAAAGTGTGGGCAATGATAAAATTTCTGAAACAAAATAAAGGCACAACCTGCATTGGATGTCACCTTCTCTCAAGAGAATAAAAGAAACAAATGTCTGGACAAATGTCAAAAAGAAAAAGCAAAAGACTGATATTGTTGCAGCCAAATCTCTCAAAGCATCTACTATGATATAAATTGTTTTAACATTACTTTAAAGGAACAATTTTACTGCTTGGAATTTTAAAACAAAGGTAACTAACTACTGGAATCTTTATCTATATTTTTTGAAAATAGATGACACATGAGAGTTTTCACATTACCTCAGGTATGTAAAACAGGGTACTTTTCTTTCACAGAAGGAGAGTTATATAGCACAAAATATTTATACTGTAAATCAACATACATAGTATATGTGTATTTTCTCTTAATTTTTTCTTTTCTTTCTCTTCTCTCATTATTTATTTTAACTGCACCTTGTCTCCCTTTCTAAATTTTCTCCTATTTACTATACTAATATAGTCTGTATATATTTAATAGCTCACTATCTATACATAGATAAATAATAGTCTAAAATAATCTAGTTTTAAGGTAGACTAACTGGAATAGTGAACTTAATTATTACAATATTTATTAGATTAATGATGGTCACTGTTACGCTTATTGGGATTGGGGACATCTTCGTGATCAACGCTGAAATGTTCAATTCATGTATGTATGTCCTTTGAATTATTTCCTTTTAGTATTAACAAATATATATATATATATATATATATATATATATATATATATATAAAATAAGAGAGGAAAAATGTACTCTTGGTTAAGAAAAGTGAAAAAGAAGTTATGTGTTACCATAACGTTCCATCTGTGTTGTAGATCTTTGTTCATTCATTACCATTAGGACCTCGGTTATGTCCTCGGAACCGATACGGCCACTTCCAAGCTCGCGCCAGCCAAAAACTCTCAGCCAAGACCTACCCATAACGCCCCTCTCCTAGTTACTTCAGATCGAGTTTGCCTGCCCTTAGATAATAGATGTAGTAATAGAAAAAAAAAATAATAGGATGCTCTGTCTGAACAAATACCCTAGCCAGGAGTTCCTAAAGTCCACCACGAGTCCAGGCACGGGGAAGGAGGATGGGAAGTAATGAATGAACAAAGATCTACAACACAGATGGAAAGTTATGGTAAGACAAACTTCTTTATCTGATGTTGTAAATCTTTGTTTATTCATTACCATTAGGACCGAGTCCCCAGCTACTTGAGTCCTGGGTGGCCCTAAGGAAGGATATTCCTGAGCACCATAGAACCAAAAGATGCCCGTCCTCTGGAGGTGAAATCCAATTTGTAATGAGATATAAAGGTATGAAGTCTTTCCCAAGTGGCTGCTGTGCAAATATCATCCATAGAGGCTCTGGAATAAAATGCTACATAAGTAGCCATAGATCTGGTAGAATGAGCCTTTATTCTGTAAGGTAAGGATAGCTTATTCTGTTGGTAGATAAAGGTAATGACGTTTCTATGACAGGAGGATAAAGTCATTTTGGAAAGAGGTTTACCCAATCTGGGCCCTGCAAAGGCCACAAACAATCGATCTGCGTTCCTGAAAGACTTAGTCCTGTCCAAATAACAACGAAGCTGCCAATGCACATCAAGGGTGTGCAAAAGGTACTCCCCTCTGTTAGAATGCCGAGGGAAAAAAAACGGCAGGTCAATAGATTAACAGAAAAGCCAGAAATGACCCTGGGCAAGAAAGAAGGGTCAGTACGAAGGGACACCCTATCTGTGTGGAAGATCAAGTAAGGACTCTTGACACTCAACGCCTGCAGCTCAGATACTCTTCCCGCTGAGGTAAGTGCTACTAGAAGTAAGGTTTTCCATGACAAAAATTACAAATCACATGAATCAAAAAGCTCGAAAGGAGAACCTGTGAGAAAATGAAGTACCAAAGTCAAGTCCCAGCGTTCTAAGGGAGGCTTGACCGGAGGTTTAACATGTAATACACCTTTTAAAAAGTTCTTGCATAGGCGGTGTGACATAATTGAAGAATTATCAAGATTATGAAAATTGGCGATAGCTGCTAAATGTACAGTGATCGTCGAAGCCGAGGGTCCTGCATGCAAAAACATGGCTAGCATGTTTGACTAGGAACACGGCAAATGAAATCTGGAGTAACTACGAGAGGGGCATTGTGGGTAGGTCTTAGCTGAGAGTTTTTGGCTGGCGCGAGCTTGGAAACAACCGTATCGGTTACGAGGACGGAACCGAGGTCCTAATGGTAATGAATAAACAAAGATTTACATCATCAGATGCTTTCTTCATATTCTATTTGCATTGCCATAGCAACAGTAAACAATTGCTGCAGTTTCTAAGGACACTGTGAACCTACGAAGTGCATTTAGACTCACAGATAACAAGTAAGAAAAAGTAATGTTGTTTAGTTATTAAAATGAAGAACAACCTAAGCAAGGTAAAATAAATACATAATAGGACTATTTGTAAATATTTTATAATTTATCTTCATAGGATTACATATTCCTGGAAACACAACTGAAATGTTCCCAAACTACATGTGCACTTAAATGTAGCTGCTTGATTAAAAAGTATTACTCAGTTTAAAGGGACAATCCCAGGGATTTTTTTTGTTTTGATTCAGCCTTTGTTTACATTTTAGGTTTGCCTTGCTGAGCATGCTCACGTTTGGCTGAGGGGGTTGGGGGAAGATTGCCTGCAGGAAGCTTCAAAGGTGTTAGCCAAATTCCATCTCAAATTGCAGTTCTACTGACAACAGTCTCAGTGTCACCCATTCATTAGTTTAATCTGTGCATTTAGCCATTGAGAAAAGTAGCCTTTCAGGCATTTAATGACCTAACTACTGCTGCTGCTACTATAGAAAACACAGCAGTAATGCAATACTTTTAAAGGGGCATTATTTTGTTTCTAAAATCAGTTATTTGCTAGAGTACTTTGTTTATTGTTTAGTGCAGTGTAAGTCATATATTTACACAGAGGCAGGATTTTCAGAGAAGGTTGTTAGCATACTGCAGGACAGATGTCAAACTTCGGTGTGGTTTGGTTGTTATTAGGAAATGCTAAGACTTTACTGTTTGTTGTTTTGTGTTTCCCTTCCCCCACCCACAGGCCATTAGATTAGTTGATCTAGTCACACTCAAATCTGCATCCTTTGCAGCACTGAAATTACATCTTTAGTATGCACTTGTTTTTGTAAAACTTAGTGGAATGATTATCCCAGCCTGGGCAATTGTATTTTTTTTCATGCTTGTTGCAACGTGCTTTTTTTTTTCCTTTACAGATAATTATTTTTTTTATATATGTTCAGCAATAGTGTTGCTTATTAGTGCATGTATGCATGCAGGCATATGTTTATTTATTTATTTAAATTTGTTGACCGGGAGTGTCTGACTGGACGTGGGTCCATTTCCAGCGGAGGCCCGGGGAGAAAAGCTCCACAGTAAAATAAACAGACAGTAGTTACATTGGATTACATAGCGATTAACAATTTAACATAGAAATTACTTACAACATATTTACAGATGAAGAACATAGTACATCAGTAGACAACTAGAAGAGTTATTGGCTTTAGTGATGCACACGGATTTTGTTGCTGGATCTTAGTGGTCTGGTGGTGCTATAGGTCTGTAAGTAGATGGAGTAGGGATGGAGCACTTTATAATCAAGGTTGTTAGTGGAATTGGAAGGTAGGAGTTGATACCACTGGACTGAAGGAGAGGTGAGAGGTTCAAAGCATTTTAGCCAGCAGTGAGACACAGTGTGCTTGGGTGAGATGCTCCTGTGTTATTGTTTAGGCAAGTTTTTCCGGGGAGTTACCACAGAGTTTTGCTTTTTTCCATTTTTTGGCTATGAAACAAATACACTGAGTTGCACCAGTTGAGAAGGCCTAATAGAATTTCATCCATAAGAATTAACAATAAAACTTAACATGAAACAGCATCTTTTTACTTTTTTACTAAAAGTATTTTCCTGACACTGACACCTTTCAGGAATCACAACTGCCTGTATAATGGTATGGTGATTCCATCCAAACTAATTTTTTTTTCCTGTGTAGGATCTTTCATCTTTCTCTGAATATTTGACTGCAAGAGAGTTATTCCTCTGTCATATTTTATATATATGCTGGATATGTAGCAATGCATGTATTTTATTAAAACTTTATGGCAGTGCACCTAATTGTTTTAGTGGTATACTTCATTGATACTTTTCTCACTCTTTTGTGACTCAGATGGCTGTGTTGATGAGACCACTTACCCCTTATCAAAGATGGAAACAGATAATTTAAATAACTAAATGTGTATGTGTGTGTCATTTATGTGTTATTCATATGCATTGCTTTGTTGTTGTAAAATGTATTTGCTGTGTATATCTTCATGTCATTATAGATCCACTATACACACACACACAAATGTGTCTGTCATATGCCACTAAAGACAGGTTATGGCTGTTAACTGGTAGACAGACTTTTCAAAAACCACCAAAGCCATAAAAAGGCAAATGTGTGCATATAGCAGACCACTAAGATCCAGCTACAAAAATCACTTGCAGATCACTAAAGCCAATAACTCTGCTGGTGAAGCATTATTCTCTTGCTCCGTAGCCAAATTATGGAACTCCCTCCCACCCACAATTACATCCATACCACCATGCACCCACTTCAAAACTTTACTAAAAGCACATCTAAAAACATGCTGGCTATGCCCTTGCAACTCCCACTCTAATATCACCCACCCCATCCAACCACTACCTTTCTTTCCACTCCACTAACTACCTAGATTATAGCAAGCTCAGATGCTCATAAGCCTAGTACTTATTATACAGCAGGAACTTCTTATTGTAACATTTGTTAATGTCTGTTATGTACTTTACAGATAAAGATTCTAGTTGTCTACTGATGTACTATACTATATTCTTCATCTGTAAATATGTTGTAAGTAATTGCTATGTAAATTGTTAATCGCTATGTAATCCAATGTAATTATCGTCTGTTTATTTTAACTGTGGAGCTTTTCTCCACGGGCCTCCACTGAAAATGGACCTACGTCCAGTCCAGTCGGACAACAAACAGATGTGTGCTGTACTCTCCAAGGTACCATGAATCAAACTTAACCCCTTATTTCTTTATTCAGCTGTTTGTTTAATTGTTTGTGTACTTATTAACTGCAGCTTGATAACCATGCAAATGGGAGGTTGACAGACCCTTTTGAGTTACAACCTGAGCTCCATGGTGCAAGAGATAAACCAAAATTGTAAATAGAATAAAGAATCATACCACTTTCAGAAGGAATGTCAAACAGTTGGGCGAAATGCAGAAGCAGAATTCAAGCAAGATAATAGTTGAACGAATATAAAAAAAATGGAAATTAGGTCAAACTAATAACTACAACCTTGCAGGCAAGAATGGCATTTTTGCTCATGCCTGAAATATGTGTATGTATGTACATATATAAAATGTATAAATATAAATAAGCTGTTTAATAGAGTGGCTATGTTAATTATAAAAGAATATCTCTATTTTTGCATAAATAAGCTGTTTAATTAGGTGGCTATGTTATAGAAGTCTCTCTGTACTGTTTGTTAGTTTTATGTGCAATGGTGTTCCTTGAACTAGTGAGTGTGTATTATAGATGTTTTTTAGTATAGTGATTCATTAGCAGTTTTTCTTTTGCAACAAAATATCACACGATTTCACTTGTGATTTAGATTTTCATTTTCGACCTGTTACATCGAAAATATCTGTCTATGCCTACATATGTTATGAAACAGTCAAATAAATAAATCTATGACTTCACATGGAAGCTGTGAGTCTGCTTGCTTGTTTACTTTGTGTACAATAAATGAAACTGAAATTTCACATGGAATATGTATGTGTCTTTACTTATTTATGTTTGTATAAAGTTGTACTGGCTAGTGATAATTAGGCACCAAATGTCTGTCTAGTCTACAAGAATATGCATGCAATAAAAGCCGTTACTTTCTTGTGATTTCATGACATTTCAGTTATAACTCACCTCAGGCTTCGTGGCCACAGAGTGGCGCACAGCTATAGAGCTACAGTCATCCCACTCCACAAGGAGGAATCCACTTTGGATCCCGGGAACTACCATCCCATCAGTCTGACGAGCCTGATCTGCAAGGCCATGGAACATATTATCATGGAACTTATAAACAAAGACATTGGCAACCTTTAAACACTGGACCCCACCAAGTTTGGGTTTGTGAAGGGCCGATCTTGCCTCCTGAACCTGATTGACTTCTTTGAATCCGTCTCCAGAGCCGTGGACGAGGGTAAGGTGGTTCACAGAGCCTACTTGGACCTCAACAAGGCTTTCAACACACTCCCCCACTCTGGAATCATAGATAAACTTACAAAGCTGGGCATTAATCCTTACATCACTCGATGGGTTGCAAACTGGCTTACTGACAGAACACACACTGGAAAAGCAGCCGACTCCAAATCCAGCTCCAGACAAGTGTTGTACCACAGGGTTCTGTCCTGGGACCACTCTTGTTTTGCATCTACTTCTCTGAACTACAGGCCAACACTGAGGGACTCTGGCTTACAAAGTTTGCAGATGATTGCAAGCTGCAAGCCATTACTGAATCCCCAAATTATGTGGATATACTACAAAAGGGCCTTACCGAAACAGATGCCTGGTGCCAGAGACATGGGCTCAAGCTAAATGCCGAAAAATGTATAGTTGTCCCCTTTGGGAAAATCCACGAACCAACTACTACATAGGTGGCAGTACACTAAACACCGAAAGTGTGATAAGAGACCTAGGGACACAAGTGGACAGTAGTCTCACCTTTGATAACCACATAGCCACAACAGTTAGAAAATCCTTATATGTGGCACACCTCATCACTAAGGGCTTTTCATCTAGAAAAAAGGAGGTCATTGTCCCTCTGTACTCATCCCTCATTAGACCCATTATAGAATACAATGCCCTGTTTGGTATGTACCTCACAAGACATCTGCAACAACTAGAAATGCCACAGAAATACCTCACAAAAGGAATCACAGGCCTAAAGCAGATGCCTTATACTGACCATCTAAAGAAATACCAGCTATACTCTGTCGCATATCGCCTACTCAAAGGCGATCTCTGCCTATCATACAAGGCCATGTCAAATCCAGAGTTGTTGGACATGCTAATCCCAATCCCTCTGAGCCACATGCTCCAGGGATCTTAACCTTGTCATCACAATGAATAGAACATGCCGGAGGAATGGGTTCCTGACCAAGAGACTCCCCATACTCTGCAATAGGCTGCCCATACATGTCTTCAAGAGGAACTTTGACGATTGGATGGGAAATAGGAACGTCACTCTGCTAGACAGGCGTCCAGGAAAGTAAATATTTGTGGGAAGCAATAGCCACGGAATTGTTATGGCTAGGCTTGTATAGGCCCTAGGCCCGATAGCCTAGTACCTACCTATGAACCGAAGGCATACCTCTCAACCTTATAGTAAAGACAGAAAAGCCTTGATTGAAACATTTAAATGACTAAAGTAGTTACCAAACTCAAAAATAAAAGAGTAGAGGACAGTAGCTTTACTAAAAAGTATTGTATCGTAATGCTGTTGTGTAAGTAGAAGACAGAGTCCATATGACTCGAAGATGACTAGTTGCTCCACAGGAAATACCCTCTACCACTTATCCCCCTACTGTTAGTAATCAGGTCCTCACTGCCCTCTCCAGAGCTAAACACACTACAGCAATGGGCCCTGATAACATCTAGGGATGCCTCCTAAATAGTTTGAAACATGACATGTCAGACCAACTAGAACCTCTATTCAGCCACAGTCTCCAGACAGGCTTCATCCTTAGGGAATGCAGGACTGCAATGGTCATCCCTCTACATTAAGGTGGACCATCAACAGACCCATTAGCTGGACTAGTCTTATATGCAAGGCCATGGAAAAAGTTATCATGGATCTAATAAATACATTGGAAATCTTCAAACACTGGACCCATCCCAGTTTCGTTTCGTCAAGGGTAGGTCACACCTATTAAACCCAGTGGACTACTGTCAGAATGCCACTTGAACCATGGATGACTGGCAAAAAAGTTCATACGGCCTACCTCATCCTGGTAAAGGCATTCAACACACTGCCTCCCCTAGGTATTGTAGACAATCTGAAAAATGTAGACATAAATCACTATGTAAACCGATGGATAGTCAAACGGCTCATGGACAGGACACATGAAGTTAGGCTGGGGGAATACAGCTCCTCAACTAGGCCTGTTACTAGTGGTGTTCCACAGGACTCAGCACTTGGACCTCTCCTGTTTGGAATACACTTCTTTGATGTCATAGCAAATATAGAGGGTCTTTGGGTGACCGAATTTACAGATGACTGGAAGTTGCATGCAATGACTGATTCCTCTAAAGATGTAAATATCCTTGAGGAGGGTCTGAGAGACAAGTAACTGGTGCCAGAAATATAGCCTAATACTCAATTACAAAAAATGCATATGTATACCCTTTGGGAAGTTGACCACCCCTGCAAATTACAACACTGATAACACTCTCCTAAAAGTAAACCCAGTGGTAAGGGACTTGAGAACTCAGGTTGACAGTAACCTGAACTTTGATCACCATGTGTCCACGGTGGTGAGAAGATCCTTCTATGTGTGCCAAGTTATAACTTATGGCTTGGCATCCAGATCTAAGGAGATCATAATCCCACTACACTTAGCCCTCATTAGACCAGTAATCAAGTGCACTGTACTCTTCAGCATGTACCTGACCAGGCATTTCTAACAACTATAGTGGCCACAGAGAATCCTCATTAAAAGAATACAGGGTGTAAAAAACATGTCTTATCTGGAAAACCCCAAACTATTGTCCCTGTACTCAGTCTCCTACAGGGCAATAAAACCTAGCCTAAAAGACCTTCTCAAATCCAGCCTTAATGGATATGCTGCACATTCACAAAAAAACAGCACAAGAATTACCCAGTCTGAGGATCTAAACATCGTCTGTGACATAAGCAAGACATGTTGGAGGAACAGGTTTGTGTTTTTACCTTTTTTCTGGAAAAAGATTATCCATTTATGTGAAACAGAGCTCTTCTTTAAGCTTATTTCAATAAAATTTGGACCAATGGATGGGAAAGCATAAATTCACCCCTGCTTGTCACCTGTGGCTTTTATGGACGGCAGCAGCTTATAGTCTAAGGCACAGGCATACACCAAAGTCTTTCTAGTCCTTGGGCACAGACAACTATGAAAACTGGGGCATGAATGGCTAGGCGTAAAAGGCTTTAGGGCCATTAGACTGGTAACCTCCAATTAGGATGTATTCTGTTGAGTTGCAAATGCATGAACTTGCTTTCCTTACAAATTTGTGTAACAAGAACAAGTTGGAGTCCAGAAATACATACAATAAGCAAAATGAGCTATAGTGAAATGTAGGAAACATCGATACTGGTTAGCAATGAGTTTCTCTTTAAATAAACTGTACTTTACTGGATATGACACTGCTGTATACAATGTATTTTAGATAGCATATATCATGGACAGAAGTAGGTTAAAAAATAAAAAAGGACAACTGGGTACACAAGTCCCAGTATAAACAAGTGCCTGATCCACGTATGCACACAGTGAAAAACTGGCAGTGTAGAGTCTTCAAGACACAGAAACATTCCAACAGTGAGGCTAGGCCACGTTCAGGGGAGGATGCACCTACCACATTTTAGACAGAAATAGTAGTCCACAATAAACGAGAGGCTGGAAAAGAGCCATAAAGATGATAGACTGGACTATTGCGGATAGGGAAGACATTACGTACTGTTACTCTTATGCAAGAAGCTCAGAATTTCCAGACAGAACACATTCAAAATGATTAAGACAGAAATTGGTGGAAAGAAAAGTACTTGCATAAGAAAAACTATCAAAACCACCACATGTATTTTTGTGTTCATTTATACAACAGATCACTGAAAACTATTATATAGACAAAAATGTTGGGCCATTTGGAAGAATAAGTAACCAAGGAAGTGCAAAAAATGTAAAGAACAAAGCCTAGAGATTTTCAAAAGGCATGAAAAATAAACATGGACATGGGAAAGAAAAAGAGATCTGATTTCTTGCAATGTTTGTGCAGAGGAGAAAGCCAAAATAGTCAATACCAGAAAGCATCTCCAAATATATTTGAAGAGAAATACAGGCAAAGTATGCAAGTATGGAAGCTCACAACCCAAACAATAAGATCACAAAGGGGGAATGTAAAACAGAAGATTAGTAAAGTAAAGGTTAAATTTACAGAAGCTGAAGTTATGAAATAATTCCAAAATGAAGGATTTACCATAGGAAGTGTAACACACAAATAATGAAAATAGAATGGAAGACATATGGACATGAGAAAGTATCCCTGGGATTCAAGAAGCTTGACGCAAGGATGGTTTTAGCCTTGCGCTGAGCGTCCTCACTACAGATGGCGCAGCAGTGCAATATGAATATGTATGAGGGCGCGCCAATGCAACCTCGACGTGCACAGGAAATGTGTGCGAGTACAGGGGGTGTGTACAAGTGCTCTACGGAGGCGTAAACATGCCCCGACACTTGCAAAACCTACTATGCCTACTAGTAGAGCCGCCCCTAACAGTAAGTCAGTAATTCAGTGTCCGTGGATACCGGAATGTATGCTAAGCATACAAGAGTGTCCACGAACAGTGAAATAAAATCGAAGTCATAAACACACAAGCACGTAGTGGAATATTGAGCCCGGTCACTAGAACTTTCACAATTAGACTCCCTGCCCCTGTGTCCCTATTACATATTCAAATTGCTGCAATATCGAAGGTGTAAGCAAAGTGCAGCATGTCTGCGCATTGCTGTCCTCCGCCGAGCGTAGCTTACACATCATATTCATTCAAATGGAGAAAAACATGCAAAATCAACGTGTCAATAGTGTAGTGTTTAGAGCATCCACCTTACAAACAGGCATTCACTGTTCGAGCCCAACAATAGCACATATCATTTTCCATGTGGAATGAATGTCGTTTTGCCGTAAAACTGGCATAAGAGTATCGCATGAGATATTTAACTTAAATATCATTCAAGCAAAGTGGCACTGGCATAATGAATAAGGTACTAGTAAGCAGGTGTAAGCACAAATAAGCAGCAGTAAACACATATAAGTACCAGAAAAATGCAAAAGGAGAAAAAAATCACACTGGAAGCAAGAAGATTTGACGTTAGCGCTTTCGTTTACTATAATACGTAAACTTCCTCAGACAAATTAACAAGGGAAATTAGTGTTTAAATAGACATACAAATAGTGACATCATTTCCTACACCAAAAACAAGTCTCAATAAAAGCCCTTCATGCCAAAATAAAAGAATTGCTTTCTTATATCAAAGGGACCTCCAACAAATACATAAAAAACAAGTGTAAGTTCATATTACTACCTACACACAAAAATACAAGAAAAAATCTAAATAAATGGAAATATATATATATATACACACTCACACAAATAGGAATGAATTAATATAAAAACAAAACAAAGAAAAATAATTTCCACTTAAAAATAAAAAAATATATATATATAATATAATTTATAATGATGCAACAAAGTCTCTATCTAAGCAATGCCTTCAACTTTAACACACTCATAATAGAGATATAAGTACCAGTAAGCAAGTCTGAGTGCACTTGCGCGGGTCTAAGAAGTGCCCAGCATAGGAAATGCATATAAGTATATACAGATATATAATATATATACAAATATATATATATATATATATATATATATGAAGAAAGAACAACGTAACAATAAAGCATACAAAAGGAATGAGAAGGGAATCAACAGCAACCCCTGTATTATATAGCGCTGTCAGCGTATGTCATATCCAGCTGGGCAGGAGTAAGCAAAGCACTGCTACTCACACCACAGGCAGGATATTACCAGTGGGAGTAACATTGTTGATTTGCTAAGTCTACTTTACACACAGAGGGTAGTCCCTGGTGGGACCACCCAAAAATTGATAGACCATTTGGCCATCTGACCATTACACAAGCAAGGGCAGGTATGTTCAAGGACTAAATGGTGGGAGAGCCTGAGAATACATGGGTTGGGACAACATACGTGTAGGGCCCCTAAAGCTCAGGAGAGGGCAATGTGTGGAGGTGTGTCATGGCTGCGATAACAAGTGGACAACAGATGGTATATGCGTCTATTTTAAACACGGGTGGGGTGGAGGAAATATGGGTATGAAATTATGGTGCCAGGGTTGGAAGAACTGGTTCTAATTGGACAGCCCCATGGAGGTCAGTGAGGTCGTTATAAATATATATGCATACACACATGCAGACATCAATATGTAGAAGTACATTCTCTGTAACACATTCATTCCATTTGCAGACATAAATAACATGAATGTGCCCTTACAAACCTCGACAGTAGATAGAATAATAGGTTGTGCAGAAGAGGGACAGGACGAAACTGCTAAAATGCAGAAGTGTGTACAATGTCCGAAGTCAGTGCTGAGCTGAAAATAATCAAATGTGAGGACTTTTCCACACATGGAATCATTCCTGTGATTTGCCTGCTACGGCAACGCCAATTACTAAACCGGTCTATTTGTAAAAGAAATACGCTGAACACGTACATAATTAGGCTTTCATGTGTAACGTGTGCATTACCACATAGTCATACTTATTAATTTATTGTAGTGTCATGCTAACGGGAGTAAGGATTTAATGAAGTATAGAGTCTAATCTTGACAAACACATGCGTGTCCCATGTGGGACAACCCACAAATTGCGAATAGTATTCTTTTGGTCGCTCATGTCACCAATGTTTGTGGACTAAACATTTGGGAGTTCTGAGGATATGTGGAGTGAGTCAACCGATGGGATGGGTCTATAGGAGTAGGGAGTGGCCAGTCTGTAGTGGTGTGGATACACCGCGAATCCGACTGGAGAATGGATGACTGCAGTGTTAGGGACGGGTTGGGGGGTGTGTTTGGGGAACCAGGAGCCATGGGTATATGGGTATATATGCAAATGAAGCAGAGCAGCAATAGTGTATTGGTTAGAGCAACCACGTAACGAACAGACATTCCTGTACCGAATCCCACTGTATCACATACCATTTACCATCGGTAATCTGTACATGAACATATTGCGACATCTGTCCACTGTATAACCTGCAAAATCTCAATTAAAAGTTAACTGGAGAGAAGTGCCAGTGTCATAATGAATTAGGCACTAGTAAGCAGGTCAAGCATATATAAACACCAGTAAGCATGTGTAAGTGCATTTGCGCAGGGTATGTATTGCTTTACAGACACACACACACACACATATATATATATATATATATACATATATATATATGTGTATATATATATATATATATATATATATATATATATATATATATATATATACATATATATATATATATATATATATATATATATATATATATATATATATATATATATACACATATATATGTGTGTGTGTGCGCACGAGTAGATATACACAGATATACAGCTATGATAGGAAACAGCACACAAGAATGATATATGTTCACAGGCTATGCCAAGGGAGGTGAGGAGCCCAAGCAAGAAACATGAAACACGTAGCATGACCTTCCACGCCCCACAGCCGGACACGGGAAACATACTCACAAACAATGTAAAGAGTTCACTGCTCCCCAGACCACAGGCAGGGTACAACCGGGGGGGGGGGGGGTACACAGTGCACCTGTGAATTCTAATCTTGGAACACAGACAGCAAAAATTGGCAAAACCAAAAGAAGGTGATAGACTCAACTTTCTGGCTGGGGTGTATGCATACTCGGAATACAAGGGTGGGAAACCCTGATGACCCATGGACTGAGACAATTGTATGAAATGGGTCCCCTGAAGTGGAGAGTGAGCAGCATGTAGTGGTGTGTCCAGAACAGAGCAGGACCCAGAGTAAGGACGGGTGCTGTTGAGGAGGTGCAGGTGGGGAAACTATGGGTAGCTACTTATGGGTCTAGGTGTGCAGGTGTTAGCTGATGTGGGCCTATATGAACAGCCCTAGGGATGTAAGCGAATGTGTTCACTGGCCAGATGCGTCACCCAACAAGCAGCCACACCCACTATGAGTCCCACTGCAGCAAAGTGTAATCTATATGGCAAGGAACGGAATAACCAGATGTAGATGTATATATGTAGAGGTATGTGTGTGTATTATCTACCCATAGCGACATAGAGATAAGCCTCTCCCTCTCCGTAGTACAAATGTATACATACAGAGACAGAATACAGATAAATACCCACATATAAATATATACATATGCAGACACCCATAGACCCATATGTTGTGAGATATATATATATATACAGCAAAATATAAATATACATGTATGCATACATATACAGATATATCTGTACATAGTAATGTGTATATATATATATATATATATATATATATATATATATATATATATATATATATGTGCGTGTGTGTGTGTGTGTGTGTGTGACTGCAGATATACACATGTATATAGCTAGGTTATGATACAGCAGTTACGAGTAACATATGTTCACAGGCCGTGCATATGGGGCTGAGTGGTCCAATAAACAAACGTGTAACACGTAGCATCAACACCCCCACCCTCCCAGCTAAGCTGGTGAGACATACAAACACACAATAAAGGTAAACACACCACTGCTTCCCAGACCACCGGCAGGATACTACCAGTGGGAGAGACCTGCCAGGTCTAATCTTGAAACACAGACATTGATGTCCCTTGTGGGACACCAAGAATCAATGATTGGAGGCAGTCCCAGTAATGACTTATCAAACCAGGATGTAGATGTACATGGACCAGTAGGTTGTGCAAGCTTGATACCTCATGGGTCAACACAATGTATGACATGTGTCCCGACATGGTGAGAGTGGGCAGCGTGTAGTGATGTGTTTACACACCACCTGCACCCACAGTAAGGATGAGTGCTGTAGAGGAGTGGTAGGTGGGGGAACTATGGGTATGCAATTATGGGCCTAGGTGTGCAGGTGTTGGCTGGTGCAGTCATATTAGGACCGCCCCAGGGATGTAAGTATTATTCCAAAATGGGCATAGCTGATGCCCATACCTCTCAACCCCTAAGAGCACATCCACTGGACAGGCCATAAACCATTGGGGAACAAATAGGGACAATACCTCTGAACTGTCCCCGATTTCCAGGGATGTTCCAGATTTTGACTCGGTTTCTAACTCTGCCCTAGGTAATCCCTGCTAAAACTAGTGACATTTGGAGGAAAGGTGGTGAATTACACGTAATGAATAACGACAACAATTAAGAGTTATAAACATCATTTACCTCAGAAAATGTGTATGAATTCATATGCTCTGAGTCTGTCAATGTGTCAGGTTAATAGCACCAATAATTTAAATGTGCCCCTGATGTTGTTATGCTGTGTCCCTGATTCAGTTTGTATTTTTTCCCAATCGTATGAGAGGTCTGATAGGGACAGAAAGCACATATTCCACTGACAACCTTAGAAAGATGATAGAATATTAGGTATGCAGTAGCATGACTCGGTTGAAGGATGTGGGTTCCAAAACCCAATTACTTGTTTGTATTGAAGAGTGTCAGTTCCCATGTATTAGCCAGATGGGTGCAGATTGTAAGAGGAACACACCAATAATATGAATCAAACTCTGAACAGGCAGCGGATTCCTTACAGTCGAACGGCATTCTGTTGCCTAATGGACAGCCATTCCCGATACTGTAGGCATGTAATCCGATGTAATAGACATCACAAGGTAATATCATAACTGAGAACATTGGAGAATATGAAGGTCTCTCCAAACACTATGTTATTGGATGACTTCAACTACCCAAACATTGACTGGGAAAACTACTCAAGCCCAAACACCCTCGCCCAACAGTTCCTTGAATTTATAAACTCTAACACGATGGAACAACTGGTCACCACTCCCACAAGAGGAAACAACATATTGGACCTGGTAATCACCAACATTGGGACTCTATGTTCCACACCAGAGGTAAACCCCTCATTGGTAAGATCAGACCATAAACAAATTTTCCTGGACATCCATATCCCCGTCCCCACCCCCAGCCAAGGAAATCACGGTAAAGAATTTCTCAAAAGCCAACTTTGCACTTTTCAAGACTGAGGTGGAATCCTTCATAGCCCCCGGGCCAGAGGATAATACAGCCCAATCTGCAGAATCCTTTACAAATGCATTCTATGAGCACCTGCAGGAATGCATGGATCGTGCTATCCCAAATAAAACCAAGACTCACTCCTCCAAAAACAGGAGACCTGTCTGGTGGACCCTGGCCATAAATAAGCTATACAACAGAAGGAGGAAGCTACTACATGACAGAGCAAAATCCCAAAAAGGGAAGGCATCTCTGATCAGTATTAGCAAGAAACTTCGATCCCTCATAAAATCATCAAAGGCCAGTTTCGAAAGAAAAATTGCCCTAGACACTAAAGATAATCACAAGGCCTTCTTTAGTTATGTCAGGAATATGGGTGGAAACTCCCAGATATGCTCTGAATTGTTGCATAATGGTACAAAATATACTGAACCTACAGACATAGCCAACATCCTGGCTGACAGATTCAGTGCAAACTTCTCCCCCCCCCTTCCCCCCAAAGGAGCAAATGCCTATCCCAACTGAATGTAACCTCCCTGACATCACAGATGCACAGGTGAAAGCTGCCCTCTCCAAAGCAAAAAACACAGCATCTATGGGACCGGACGGTGTCCCAGGCTGTGTCTTACATGAGCTCCAAGAAGAACTGAACCCTCACATTAAGTCACTGTTCAAACTTAGCCTTACTACAGGATATGTACCCAAAGAATGGCGTACAGCTACAGTGGTCCCACTCCACAAAGGTGGTGCCACAATGGACCCCGGGAACTATCGCCCCATAAGCCTGACTAGTCTGGTCTGTAAAGCTATGGAGCGTATTATCATGGAACTCATAAACAAAGACATTGGGAGCCTCCAGACACTGGACCCTACCCAATTCGGCTTTGTTAAGGGCAGATCTTGCCTCTTAAACCTAGTTGATTTCTTTGAAACAGTTACCAAAGCCATAGATGAGGGCAAGGTAGTCCACACAGCCTACCTGGACCTCGCAAAAGCCTTCGACACAATACCCCACTCGGGCATCATAAATAAGCTTACCAGCTTAAATATCAACCCCTATATCACAAGATGGGTTGCAAACTGGTTCAGGGATAGAACCCACATGTTCAGAATCGCAGGTGCCATGTCCGAATCCAAACCAGTTACAAGTGGCGTCCCACAGGGCTCAGTTCTGGGACCTCTCTTGTTCGGTATATACTTCTCTGAGGTTCAGGCTAACACAGGGGGATTATGGCTGACAAAGTTCGCAGATGACTGCAAACTGGGGGCCATAATCGGATCTCCAGCTGACACAAGCATCCTCCAAAAGGGTCTCACAGAGACGGATGCTTGGTGCCAGAGCCACGGCCTCAAGCTTAATGCTAAAAAGTGCATAGAGATTTGGGGACCAAAGTAGATAGTAATCACTCCTTTGATAATCACGTTGCCAAAGTGGTTAGAAAGACCTTCTATATAGCCCACCTTATCACGAAAGGGTTTGCATCTAGATCAAGAGAGGTCATTGTGCCCCTCTACTCGTCACTCATCAGGCCCATAATTGAATACAATGCTCCTTTTGGGATGTACCTTACCCGACACCTGCAGCAACTGGAGAGACCCCAAAAGTACCTCACCAAGAGGATCATGGGCTACAAACAGATGTCCTATGCAGCTCGACTAAAGAAACTCCAGCTCTACTCAGTTGCTTACTGCCTATTCAAAGGCGATCTATGCCTGACATACAAAGCCATGTCAAACCCAGAATTAATGGACATGCTCCACCTCAAAAAATCCAAGTCCCTTAGAGCTAAACGCTCCAGGGACTTAAACCTCAGCACAAAAATAAATAGGACATGCTGGAGGGACAGATTCATTTCCCAGTGGCTCCCCACACACTGGAATAGAATCCCAATTCATGTTAGACATAGCCCCTCGCTGACCCTCTTCAAGCGAAATATGGATGTGTGGATGGGAAATCGTAAATTCACCCCTGGGATCTCTTCTGTGTCCCTGCTAGACAGAGGCACAGTAAACTAATCTTAAAGGGTACCTTCTGTGACCTACTTTACAGAGGCACAGTAGGCTAATCTAATAGGGAGGCGGAAGCCAAATACACTCTGGCTAAGCTTATAAATGCCCTAGGGCAGATAGCCTAGTATCTACCTATGAACCTATAATCCTCCCTCCCACCCAGGGGTGTGTGTGTCAGATGCAAACACCAAATGCAGTGCATTTGCAAGTGCGGAAGCAAGCGGGTGTAAGCCTGTTTGGCCGCCAGTATGCAAGTATTACACTGGGAAAGCAATGTAGAGGCTAACTGAGTGTAAGAAACTGTAACCAGAGGTTAGCATTGCTTAGCACCACGCAAACCCATGCACACCCACTCACAACTGCTTTATTGTGCCTTAATCACTCTGTATCCAATGGCCTTGTTCTGCCCTGCAACAAAATAAACGGCCTCTGCAAGGCTCGAAACCAGGACCCTGCACACACAGCTATTGTGATTTACCACTAAGCCGTGGCAGATATACAGACATCGGACCTTATCACAAACATATCATCCGGCGCAGTCATTCAACAGTATAGGAAATGTATTCCATCATGTAGATGTATGTGTGAGTGTTTATGCCCAGATATAGATACATACATATATATATATATATATATAGATATATCAGGAACATCCCATGTGACAACAAAGCATTACAAAGGAATGAAAAGGGAAACATCAGCAATGCCTGTATTATGTAGTGGCGTTGTCCTATGTAATATCAAATTTCCCTCAGACAGACATGTGTCATTCATACACAAAAACATTTGTACATTGGCCATATACATCACTCTGTGCATGTTATTTACATTAACACAACAGTTCCTGTCCAATCATTATGTGAGAACAGTACTCTTGCAAGGTGCTGTGTGCGACATCATCATTATGATAAAGATAAATGGGGTAACCATAGAGGGACTGGTAGTGTTTTGTGTACAATGGCGTCGTCCTCATCACGTGTACCTGTAACATTTAGGATTCATGTGCATACTAGGATCATGCACCTGAGAGACAAGGGTGAGGACAACTGGAGTATGTTGTGATGCATATTAAAAGGGTTACATGTGTCCAGTGGACACGTGTGTGAAATGGACAGCTATGTATGGGGCAAATGTTGTTCTAGGAACCAATTGGCCTTTTGTTTCTGTAGGGTGAGAGTGGGATGTGGGGGAAGGACAGTAGGTATGCTCATGGAGGATAGGTAGGATGACAGACAAGACAGCATACAGGGTCGGTATATAACACATGTGGGGGGATACACCTCGGACGAGGAGGGGTGTTCGGTATTCACAAGCCCATAAACCCGCAGATGGAAACAGTGGGACAGAGGTCCCCAGACATGGGCAGCTACCACTGCACCAAAACAGCTGCAAAGGAGGCAGTGCTGGGGCTGTCTAGGAGGGGCAGCCTCACCCTGTAAATGTGACACTCTGTCCTTGAGCTGGTATATCTGGTCTCGAAACCCCTTACTGAGCCCCCTATGCACTATGTCCATGACTGTATGACAGTGAACATGTTCCTCTTTGGACCTGCTCCCAGGGGGGATAAGCTCCATCTTCAGTGATGGTACCACTAGAAGGTGGTGCAGAGCCAACAGAGGTGGAGGTCCACGGCTGGGCCCTAGATGTGCTGTGCCCAGTGCCATGGCCAGCTGAAGTGGGATAGGAGGTTCTGCCGGACCTCCAAACCCATACAGCCTATGGTGTTGCAGTTTAAACACAGATATGGCTTAGTAATAGTCAACAGCATTCAGGATTACTTACAACAGCATGCATAGATATGACCATCAACCCAACACAACAGACGGTATACATTTGCAGAGGGAGCACAACACATACATATATACTGCATGACATCTGGACAAAGTGTAGAAGACTTGTGACTGCAGCTATGAACAGTGGCCCATTATTGGCATGTCACTGAGAACCCCAGACAGTGACTGTCATACCACTGTTTCATGTGACATATGTCCAATCAGGGATGCGATGGCAGTAACTCCCATCACTATCACCATGTATTGACTGCAATCCTCACACTATGCTTCTGCAGTTCACAGATGTGTGTTCAGTGAGTAACACAGGAAACAAATGGTTCCACACACTGACCAGTCCACAGATGGCCATACAGACGGGTGTCCCTCACAAACAAAGCATTGTCTTGTCAGTTTTAAAACATGCAGAATAGCCATTACCACACACAACTTGTTAAACAGGTAATAGTCTCAATGAAGCATAGCTACACTTATATGCTGTAGTCACGTCTGGCACATCACCCTCCTGTCTTTAGGCTATTTCCCACTGTGTATGTTGTTTGGGGAACATCCACATATCATCTGTGATGCCGTTTACCAAACACCAAATCCAGGTACCACTCACAGCGACTGTCACGGGCAAACACCAACATGATGTTCCTAGATATTGTACTGTGTTTTTCATGCGAATGGCTATGGGATCATCATCACAGCTGTTCCACATGCAATCAGCTAGAGGAGGACTGCAATAGGTGCAGAGGCCATCACCTGATCATGACCATCACTTATAATACACAAGCTGCTGATGAGCAGGTGTACACCTCCACATCCACCAGAGAGTGTGTGGGAGGGACAGACAGAGGCAAAGTACATCAGAGAAGGGCTTGGAGACTAAAACCTAAGCATCGCCTGTCACACACCTACCAGTACAGGGGTCAAACCCCTGACTGACTAGTCATTACTATTACAAGTGCATGCAGTTACTCCATGTGCCACAAAGCTGACATGTTGGTGTGCTGTAAGAACATATATGTGTGTTGGTGAGCGACATCTGCAACAGAGATATAGTAGACATACATTAGGTGTAGTACACATGGCTGTCCACATGAACATATGTCATTGTCAACACAACCACACTCTCTAATGGACTCACATTGACACTCTTTGCCAGGCCCACAAATACACTCCCAAACTACTTAGTTTGCCACACTGCAGTAATGCACAGGTACTACATGCACCACAGGGGATATCCGGAGGTTCTAAAGGCTAGGGCATGTGAACGTGTTTGACATATGTCGGTATGCCAATGAGAGTTATACTGGGAGTGACTGTGGTTGGGAGCATCATACCCCACATGCAGACACAAGGTGCCAATACCGACATGCATGTGTGCATTGCTTCATGGGTGTGTAGTGGTTGGCTGTGCAAGATGGCTGTACAAGGCTGGGTGAGGGGTAATACTTGGCATCATGCCACCCAACAATGGTGTGCAGTGTGGTACAGGGGTGTAGTGTCTGCAATGTCCCACACAGATGGGTATTGTATGAACTGCTCTGAAATCCTGGTTACCATTGTGTACGGCCATAGCTTTGCAATGCATGCCATGTCTGTGTTTGATAGTCCTTGACATGGACATTGCCTGAGATGTGGATGTCCCACAATAATGTACAGTGACATGTACAGGTGTAAGTACAGGTACAGGTCTAAGTTTGCAGATGAGTGTAATCTTGGAGAAGTCACCGACACCTCAAATGATATGGCCATCCTGCAGAGAGGCTTGTCTCGAATACTGCTTATTGAATGGATGTTGCTTCTGGGATGACAAAGTGGAGGTCATTAATAAAGATAGAGAAAAGAAGGGGGTCCTAGAATAGATCCCTGGGGGACTCCTAGGGTGATGGGTAGAAGGGAGGATAGTCTGTCCTGCCAAAGGACAGCCTGTTGTCTACCACAGAGGTAGGAATGAAACCACTGGAGAGCATGGTTATCTAAGGAGAAAGCCTTCAGAGTATGTATGAGTTTTTGGTGGTTAACCATATCGAAGGCCTTGGAGAGATCAAGAAAGAGGGCTGAGGATAGTTTATTATTATTTTGGTAATTATGACATTAGAGAAGGAGAGTAGGGCTGAGGTAGTACTATGGAATGGCCTAAAGCCAAGCTGGGAGCTAGCCAACAGGTATATTTATATATATAAATCAATCATAGGATGTTACTAGGCTAATGCCCCTGAGGCCCTTACAAACCTAGCTAAGTGTTTATCCACAAAAAAAGAAACCACAGTCAACACCTGTCACCCCTGTCAATGAAGGACACAGGTGGAACCTCTGGGACAAATTTCTGGTTTCCCATCCACTCATCAAGGTTGCACTTGAAAAGGGTCAGCGAGGTACTCCATTTGACATGCATGGGAAGGCCATTCCAGAGACAGGGCAGCCCCTGGGAAACCAACCTGTCTCTCCAGCAGGTTTTTTTGATGTGGCATATTAGATTTAGGCCTTTTAAGTGAGTAATGCGTGAGTAGTTAGACTTACAGATATGGAGCATCTCTAGTAGGCCAGCATCTGAGATTGCCTTGTAAGTGAGGCACAGATCACCTTTGAGCAATCTGCACGATACCGAGCAGAGCAACAGTGATTTCAGCTTGTCCACACAGGACAGGTGTTGGAGGCCATGGATTCTCCTGAGGCACCTCTGTGGCTTTTCCAGTTGATGTTGGTGTTTGAAGAGCTACATACCAAATGGGGCATTATACTCAATTATTGCCCTAATGAGGGAAGAGTACAGAGAGGTAATAATCTCCTTTTTTTCCTGGATGCAATTCCTTTACTTATGAAATGAACCAAGTATAGGCTTTTCTGACCACTGCTGCCACGATAGCCAAATGTGAGATTGTTGTCAACCTGAGTACCCAGGTCTCTCAACACAGACTGTGTGCTTAGGGAATTGCCGTTGATGTGGTAATCAGTAGGGGCCATGCTTTTGCTGAATGGTATGATAATACATTTATTTGCATTTAACTTAAGGTCATGACTTTGACACCAGTTATTTGTTGCTATGAGACCATCTTGCAGTATGCTAACATCATTTGGTTAGTATAATGCCCTGTTTGGCATCTGTCTGGACACATTCAACAACTGGAATGCACAGATACACCTCACTAAAGAATACAAAGCCTAGAACACAGAGAAGCCTTATTAAAAGGATACAAGACCTAAACAACAAATCCTACATTGACTCACTCAAAGCCTATACCTGACATCCCAGAGACAACAAAAAGGTGACCCAGGTCTGCCATACAAGGTATCCTCCAGCACATGACTGATGGATTTACTGCACATCAACAAGTTAAATGGCATCAGAAATACTCTGTCTAGGGATCTAGACCTCCTCTGCAACATCAACAAAATGGTTTAGAGTAGTTTTTTAACAGCGTAGCATTTAAATGTCACATTCACTGAAATGAAAGTCAGTATTAAGCCAGAAACCAATGCACTTAGCACCTCAAGTTGAATATGACCATTTTCACCTCTGCTGGCACCCATTGTTTAACCCAGTAGGTCCAAGATGAAAAACACTTAACAGAAAGCCAAAGATGACTGTAGTAATTGTAGAGTAATTAGCATGCAAACCATTTGACTTTGGCTTCTCTTACCATAAACTGAAAATTATGCAACCATTTTTATATATTTAGTCAATTTTTGGTTAATGTAACAAACTTCAAGAAACTGAATTTTCAGTGGAGATTGATATCTGCAGAAAATGTATACAGTTGTAAGAGCCCTATTTATAGGCTTGCAACACACTTGGAACAGATGTGAAAAAATAAGTTCAGAGTGAAAGTCGGGAACCACAAATATCAGCTGCCCAAGAGAAGAGTTGAGAAACAGAGGCTGACATGGCTGGGTGTAGCGTGCCCTTATACATGTAGAATAGTCTCATTACACCTGTAATGACTGGGTGTAGGCTGTCCTTACACATGCAGAATATAGTCATTACACCTGTAATTAATGGACACAGGGTACTGTATGTAGAACTGATGGCTAGGTGTAGGGTGTCCTTACACATGCAGAATAGTGCCATTACACCTCTAACTTATTGGATGCAGGGAACCGTAATGCAGAACTGACAGATGGGTACAGGATGTCCTTATATATATATATATATATATATATATATATATATATATATATATATGTAGAACAGTAGAACAGTGTCATTACAAGTGTAACAAGTGGATACAGGGTCCATGAATGTAGAGCTGATGGCTGGGTGCAGGGTGCCCTTATACATGTAGAGTAGTGTCATTATGCATGCAATTAATGGATAAAGGGTCCCTGTATGTAAAACTGATGGGTGGGTGTAGTATGTACTTATACATACAGAATAGTGTCATTACAACTGTAATTAATGGACACAGGGTCCCTGTATGCAGAACTTATGGTTGGGTGTACGGTGTCCTTATACATGCAGAATAGTATTATTACACCTGTAATTAATGGATGCAAGTAATATAGTCTGTGTTTTATTTGCTTCTGTAAGTACTTGTGTTGGAATATAGTAAGTGTTGGTATCCTGTATGTTTTCAGTATTTTGAACTTTCAGGATTTTGGGCTTTCAGGATTCTGTAGCTCTCTCTCTCTCTCTATATATATATATATATATATATATATATATATATATATATACATACACACACACATATATCAAATCATCAAAACCACACATCATCTAAGACGAGATTGTTGAGATGAGAATTTTGAAATCCCATTTCAAGCGAACCAGCAGAAAAAGATCTTCCCAGGGTAAGTAACCAATTACTCAAAAAGAAACAAAACCTAAATCACACCATCCCTAAACCATCCAGTAACTATAACAACTCCGAGATGGCACTACAGCTGGGAAAAGGACAAAGTTCATTGTCATGCACAAAAGGTTACTTACTCTTCGTTGTTCAGCTGGCTGGGCATTTCAATATTCTTGTCCTGACGATCTCGTCTTTGCTGATTGGGGTTTTGATGATTTGTAAAATGCATAAACACACACTAATATATACACACAAATGTACACAGTCACACATACACAGACAGTGTGTGTGTGTGTGTGTATACAGTGGATATAAAAACTGTATACACCCCCTGTTAAAATGGCAGATTTTTGTGATATAAAAAAATGAGGCCACAATAAATCATTTCAAAACTTTTCCCACCTTTAATATGACCTATAACCTGTACAATTCAATTGAAAAACAAACAAATCTGTTAGGGGAAAAAATATAAACAAAAAACATACAATCCGCTGGTTGCATATGTGTGCACACCCTTAAACTAATGCTTTGTTGAAGTACAGATTTTTGCAGAATGTCCAGATTTTTGCCTCAAATATTTGGTCTGTTCCTCATAAAATCTGTGGTTTTATGGTAAATTATGGAGAATGAAGTCACTAAATAATGACATATATTTGAGTTTCAGACTTCATATCATTCAGAAAATGCATGTTAACATAAATCCTGTTATTCTAACTGCTTTCTAAATGAACAAGAACAATCTGTCCCTATTTTTTGGCCTTTGTCCCCACATTATTTTAGGCTTCGTCCAGATTTCTTGCGTTAAGGAGTTGAGAGGTATGAAGAGCACCGGTTGTCCTTCATAAAGGTGGCAACACTACAAATGCTAGTCCATGAGGTCTTACGAATTTCTTATAAGGTCTTTAGTGACAAAATTATTTTTTTCAGTGGTTTCTTTTAAAGTCTTCAGTTAGGTAATAAATTGTGAGGAAAACTGAATAATGATTTAAATTCCCAAAATAGTAATTACAGCAGCATCTCTTTTGACCAAAATCAAATTCAGAATTAGAGAATTCAACTCCTCCATTAAATGACAAGCAGCAGACCTGCTGGATAAGCATAAAGAATTACTTGATCACAATAATATGATTTGATAGTTTGGTAAAGAATAAAGAGTATTTAGTAAATAGGGTGGAGAGCTGTTTTTGGCCCTCTAAAGAATAAAGTTGAAAAAATTCCTTTTTTAACCACAGCAAAATAGGGAAAACTGGGCAAATATTTATAGAGAGAGGATGCATTTCAAAATGAAAAAAAATATATATATATTCAGAGCTTTGCTCAGGGCATGTCTTTTAATATGGTGGAAATGCCTTGAAATATTGTGTTCAAATATCACAAAGTCTCAGTAGAGGGGCATATGCCATTTATTCCCCTGGCCCTTGCACATAATAAAGAATACTATGCCACATATGAGATGGTAGGACTGAGAGTGGGGGAGAACTTTAGAGTGGGAAAGATGTCACCTTGTAATGACAGCATCTGTGAAGGAGGGGATCCTGGAGTATATAGTCTCTCTTAGCATAATATGCTGACATGTCAGGTGTTAATAAAGTGTGAAGTCTAATCCTGCCCTGATCACCTGAACAATAATAAAGAAATAAGTTTCCCCTGGGTAAACAAGGCAACCACAAAAATTTTAGTAGATGCTAATCCAATTTCTTTAAAGCCGCTGCAGGGATATACATTAGGAGTCCCAGTAAAATGTAAAAAAGATTACGCTAGAGTAGCATTGTAATTAATTGCAGCTTAATTTCAAAGGATACAGACCACTTGGCCCATTCTTTTAAAGTGCTAGCCACTATCAAATGGATCCTTTGCATGTTTACATTTCTCATATGTAAAGGGTGGGAGCCAAAAGACAACCTAGATAAGTAAAATATGGAGGATTGACAGTTGTAGTTATCCAGCTGCAAAGAGGTATTAAACACAAAAAAGGTGGGTTTTGTAGGATTGACTTTATAACCTGAAATGTATGCACCAGACCACCAGGAGGGAATGCTAAAGGTCAATTAATAGCACTTACAGATGATCTGAAAATAACATGACCTCATTGCACTGATGCAGATCAAGGAACTCACCCTCTAAATTTTGATCTTCTTCTTGAAAGAGAACTACTAATGCTCTATTGCTATTATAAAAAGTGGAGCTAATGGACAGCCTTGTCTTATTCACATAGCTAATTGGAAAGTTCTGAATCCATTAGGTCTTACTTTTAATGTGGAAAAACAGCCCATTGCTTGAATTAAGTTGACAAGTGAAGGAGAGAAAGCAAACACATTCATCATTTGATGTAGATAATGCCCGCTACCAATGTTAAAAGCTTTTTGTCGGCTACAAACAACAGTTCTGAAGGGACATTCTGGGTTTTTCAAGTTCTGCCTACTAAACCACTCTCAATTTCTTTATTTATTTTCATAAGGAGGATCTACCTTTGACAAAGCCAACCCAATGTAAGTGGATTAATTAGGGAAGTAGAGATGCCGCTGTTATTGACTATATCCCTGTAAAATCTTACTGAACATGTTTATAAGAGAAAGTGGCCTGTAATATTCTGGTTTGGATGTGCCTTTTCCTGTGTTTAGTATTTAATTTTTTTATTTTATTTTATTTTAAATTTGCTGACCAGGAAAGTCCGACTGGACACAGGTCCATTTTCAGCAGAGGCCCGGGGAGAAAAGCTCCACTTAAAAAAAAAATCTAACAAATAACAATTTTATGAATTACAACACTTTTCTCCTAAATACATACAATATTATAAAATAACATATTTTACATTTCTTCACAGATATATGTATAGATACAATTATTGTATTCCAGAAGCATACCACTTGTATGTAGGTAAATGTTTAACTTTCTTCAGAGATGAATAAGTAGATGCGAACAGAATAGAACATCATTAGTTAAGAATTAATATACAGAGGTTAGGCAGTATTAGGTGATCCTTGGTAGAATCATTGTATTACTGCAAATGTAGTGGATTAGCCTGGAGAGTCACATGGGCATAGCCAGTTGTTAAAGTAGTGGGTTTTGAGTAGTTTTTTAAATTGTGGTGGAGAACCTGTAGAAGTTGTGTGTTTTGGAAGTGAGTTCCTGACTTTTGCTATAGAGCAGGCAAAAAGAAATTTGCCAGCCTCATTCCTATGTTTGATGACATTTATGTGATTTTGGTCTGTTGACCTTAAGGCTCGGGTGGTGGTGTAGGGTTGTATTAGGTCTTGTAAAATGGGGATTTTATTTGGGAGGTAATATAGTTTGTGGGCTTTGTAAAGTTGAGTGGTAAGAAGTAATTGAGGCAGCTCAAGCCAGTTGAGCTGTTTGAGGGAAAGACAATGGTGGGCTCTATTAGAGGCACCTGTGGCAAATTTGGCAATCTTGTTGTAGCAAGATGCCATTTTGCTTTGTTCGCTGTGGCGAAGATTAGTCAGGATTGGTGAGGCACACAGTAGGGTGGATAATAGGTGGGTTCTGGCAATGGTGGCTTTGGTATAATTGGTCATGAATTGATTATTCCTATACAAGATACCTAGCTTTTTGTGAACTTTTTTGATTGTTTGGGCTATGTGTATATCAAATTTGAGTTTGTTATCGATTACTACTCCTAGGAGTTTAGTGTGTGCTGTTGTGGTGATTGAGGTATTGTCCTTGGAGTTAATGATGAAGTCATTGAGTGCAGGGGGTCTACCTGGGCTAAAGATAATTAGTTTTGTTTTTTTGGGATTGAGTAAAAGTTTTATGGTAGAAAACTATGCTTCAGCCAGAGTGAAGCTGTGTTGTGTTATTGTTTGTAGCTTGCTTAGGATAGGGGCAGCACAAATGATAGTAGTGTCATCAGCATATTGCACTATAGAGGCAGAAGGAGAGGAAGCAGCTATCTGATTTGTAAATATGGAGAATAGTTAGGGACCAAGAATGGAGCCTTGAGGGACTCCCAACAGATACAGGTAGAAGGGAGGATAGTTGGTTCTGCCATAGAACTGCTTGCTGTTGGCTTGATAAATAGCTGCTGAACCATGATATAGTGAGGGTAGATGGAGTTTTGAGAAGCATACTGTGGTTGACCATGTCAAAAGCCTTGGATAAGTCTAAGAAAACAGAGGATACAAAAAGTCTGTTGTTTCTGTGGTGTTGATTATGTTGGTATAGGATAATAGGGCTGTTGTGGTACTATGAGAGGGATGAAATCCATGTTGTGATGCTGATATAAGGTTATTTTCTAGAAGGTATTGCATTAGTTGTGTATGTACTACTCTTTCAAGTATTTTTGATAGGGGTGATAAAATTGCAATTGGCCGGTAGTTGGTGAGCTCAAGGGAGTTTCCACCTTTGTGGAGTGGAATAATATGATATATTTTCCAGAGGTTAGGTACTTTAGATTCAGATATGGATCTGTTAATGAAGATAGACACAGGGTAGGATATGGCATCAGTTGATAGTTGAAGGAAATCAGCAGGAAGTTTATCAGCAGCCAGTGTGGTAGGTTTCAATTTCTTGAGGAGTTTAGTAATGAGTTGTGTGGGTGCTGGGGAGAAGGAGAAGCTGGGGGGAGGTTGTTGTGTAATAGGCATAGTAGGGGTTGGTGAAGGAGTGAGAATGGTGGTGCTATTTAGGGTGTTGGATAAGGCTAGGACTGTTTCGGTGAAGAATTTGTTGAGTTGGGTAGGGATGTCCTCAGCGTCGGTTGGTACTATGGGTGTGGGAGTGCTGGTTTTACCTGGGTGCAGTAATCTATTTATTGAGGACCAGAATTTCTGCGGGTTGTGTGTGTGTTTGTCTTGCAAGGTTTTATAGTAATTGGTTTTATCGAGTTTTATAAATTTTTTGGTTTTGTTCCGGAGTGCTAAGATGATTTGTTTTTGTGGTGGTGGTTTTAAGTTTATGAAATTGAGCCCAGGCTCTATCTCTATCTTTCATTATGGTTCTGGTTTCTTTTGTTAGCCAAGGGGCATAGTTAGTTTTAACTCTGATAGTACGGGCTGGTGCATGACAGTTTAGGATTTTGAGAAAGATTGAGTTAAAGTAGTCTACTGCCTCATCTAGGGGTAGGTGTTTAAAAGGAGACCAGTCACAGTGTTTTAGTTCGTTGTTTAGGTCCTTGGTTTTGAAGTTTTTTTTGTTGTGAACTATTCTGAGGATGGGTTGGTTATAGTGTTGGGATTTATTTCTAACAAGGTAGGTTGGTTGGTGGTCACTTAAATTGTCAGGTAGGCAGCCTGCCTGTTTTGCCAAGGTGTGGTCAGACAGAAGTATCCAATCTAAGATGGATTGTCGTTTGATTTTCTTATCAACTCTTGCGGGGGTATCTATGACTTGGGTAAACCCATGTAGGTTAATGTGGGTAGAGGGATTGTACTTGGTACAGTCAGACCAGTCAGTATTAAAATCCCCTAGGATTATGGTCTCATAAGGATGGGAGATAGTCATCCAGTGTAGCAGGTTCTCCATAGCGTCAGTATTGTTTCCTGGGGGGATATAGGCACCTGCTATGACTATGTGTTTGCTAGAGTTTAGTTTTAATTTAGCAAGAATGAGTTCTATGTCATTGACATCTTGGGAGTTGTAGTTAAGCTGTTCTACTGTGAGATTATTTTGAAACAGAATGGCTACACCTCCTCCTTTTTCCCTTGCCTATCCTTCCGTATAATATTGTAACTAGGGGGTGTGATCTCATTATCATGGTGTTCTGGTCTAAGCCAAATTTCTGTAAGTATGGCTAAATCTGGTTTGTATAATGCCAATAGTGCATGGAGGTCCTGAACTTTGTTAAGTATACTTTGCACATTAATGTTTAAGAGCAGAAGAGAGGAGGTTGGTCTGTTATAAAGAGGATTTGGTTGGGTTAGGTTAGTATGGGATGTACCTGAGAATACTTCCATGATGGAAGATTAGTTTCCCATCTAATGCCAAAGAACATGCTTTTCAAAGACAACAGTTATAGATACCTCTGCTTTGAGTCCATCTGGGCCCAATGCTTTGTTTACTTTTAAATGTTTGTTAGACATCAGGATGTCTGATTTGTTTACTGTATGCTGAAGGGATTCCCTCCAAATATTTATTGGTAAAGCTTTCCAACAAATTCCAGAACGCCACTTAGGACATTCATAAATCTGTGATTGTACTGTCTCTTGAGAAAGACCAGAAATGGACCTCTGGAACCAAATTTGCCAAATTTGTTATTCTGAGCTAGTCTAGTAGAAAGCTAAGGGGAAATCTCAAAGTATTTTTAACCAGAGATTGTCAATGGCTATTTCAGTTTGCCTATTTTGGATTTCCTGCTTTATCTTTAAGCTGAACATATGACATCTGTGGAATGTATGTTAAATTAGCAGATACTAATTCCCTATATTTTGCCTGTAGAGGATTAAGTTCACTGTTATAGTGCTTCCAGAAACAGTTAGCCCATATCCTTAGTTTTGCACCAAAAAGCTGTTGTATGCATCCAATGACATGCATGGTTGGTATTCTCCACAAACCCACATGGTCCTGATAAAAATCTTGGGTGGTTCCAGACACCTGGAGGAAGCAGTCCAGGGATTTGGTATAGTATGAATACATCCCTGAGATTCTGGGAAGAGGGGAACTAAATTGGGTAAGTGATCCAGAATATATCATGGTTCAAATATGGACAAGGGGTTACCTCATATGTTGAAAGCAAATCTAGAAAGTCTTCGTCTACACAGGACCTATTAATACAACTGAATGTCTTGTGTCTTAAGGAATAATATGTGAAACTGAGGATTTCTTGGGTAGATATAAAGTCCCATAACAATAAGCATCATATCAGTTGTCTAAGACTTTAAACATTTTGTGGGTAGGGGTAATCCTAGGTACCTTTGGTACTGATGTAGCCATTTCTACCATGAGACAGTTAAAATCCCCCATTAAAACTAGCTTTCCTTTTTTTCTTGAATATAAGATAGAATTTGCCATACATTTGTTAAGCTTATTGTGATGTAGAGATATATATGATCCAAGGTTAAAACTCTGACCATCACCCAAACTATGATACCCACCACTTTTCCTCCAAGCAGAGAGTTTGCTTACAAAACCTGAAATAGAGTGCACCCTTTCCTTTATAGAAATGCAACCCCTTTCTGTTTATCAGTCAGATGTGAGGATGAAATTATTAAGTCATAACCCCAGCCTTACAACTTTTTTGTGCTCTTGGAGAGACAAATGATTTTCTTGTAATGCTATAAGACTTTGGGTGTTCAGCGTAATCCATGTTCAGAGCCTAAAGAGAAAATTCCATTTATGTTAAAGCTTAAGATTTTCATTTGGTGTAGTGGCCTAGTATCTATCTATATATAAAAGATCCCTTGAATGGAGTAGTCATAGTAAATGACCGTGTCTTAATGTGAATAAATTAAAAAACAATGATCCTTGGTGAACCATTCATTCATGAAAATTGATTTATAATCCAGACACAGGAATGCTTTTTTTTCATAATTTAAATCAATCTGTTCTTTAACTTTCATTTTCCTTACAATTAATTCAACCACCTGTCTCAGTCTTTGTAGGTAGTACTAAAGAATGCATGTATGTAAATGGGTGACTAAATGTTCCATACTAGACAGAACAAAATTTAAATCATAAAACCATAGTTGTCACCAACTCAGCA
Organism: Protopterus annectens; assembly: GCF_019279795.1. Classification (NCBI taxonomy): domain Eukaryota; kingdom Metazoa; phylum Chordata; order Ceratodontiformes; family Protopteridae; genus Protopterus; species Protopterus annectens. The sequence goes on from NC_056732.1 coordinate 1,107,315,562, forward strand.
GATCAGAGACTGCTCAGCAAACATTCCTGATGATTAGAATAAGCAAGCTAATCAGTTCAATAAAATGTTCACACGTTTCTGATATTCAGTGGCTTCTTTAAATGCCAGTTGTCGACTGCCCTTTGTGTCTTATGCATAACTGTCACTGCATTTATTATTTTTAATTAGTTTCTTCTGTAGAACAAACAGTATAATATATTAAATAAAACTATGGCTAACTGCTTTCTTTACTTTATGCTCACTGATACTGTGTGTAGGGCAGCAGCACTACTTAAAATCTTCATTAATGTAAGGAAATGTATTATTCCCAAACTACCATCATGAATACTATTTATTTTGACATGGTTCGAACTTGTTTGCCTCGGGCTATTTATTAACCAGGTTAGCTGTCTACTTAGTTGACACTTGTAATCTATGACCCAGGGTCTGTAGAAAAGCAGTACTGTGCCCAACAATATCATGTCAGAGACAATAATGTACACATCATAATGGAATACAGAGGCAAAATATTTTGTAAGCACACTCAGAATATATTATTTGCATATAAGTGATAATGAAATATATCAGATTTTAAATCTGCTAAATGTTTTGCATGCTGTTTTGTAGCTACTGATGTTATATTGTAGCACAATACAGGGGCTTAATAGCAGTGAATGCTTAACAATACTTTAATTGCGTGGTGATGGTGCTGCGGTAGCATTGTCGCCTCACAGTAAGACGTTGTCCTGTTCGATTCTCAGCTAAAGCATCTTCTGTGTGAAGACATGCGTGAATGGGCGTACCTTTGTTGAAGGTTGTGCGTCAGGGCTGCAACTCGGTACGTAAAAATCTACTGCCAATCATTAGTAGACCGGAGGTCCGCTGTGGCGACCCCTAATCGGGAAAAGCCGAAAGATACAACAACATCAGAAAGACATTTAACACAATTGTTAGGTTTTTGTATTTGGAGTATAGCTGTGGTACTCTCTATACTATTATGGACATTATTTAAAAATTATAAATTACAACTTCAAGCAGTGTAGCCAATTCTGTTTCAATTTCATTGGAAACTTTTTTTTTTGAATTGCATATGTTTGCCTGATGTCTAATAACAGGTGTCACTCGTGTCTGCAGTGTGCTTGAAGCATCTGCATTTTTTATAAGGCAGATGTTTAGATTTGTTTTACATATTGTAAAAGTTTGATGACAGCTGATTTCCTGTAGACATTCTACAAAGTGGGATAAATCTGAAAAAGGTTATTTTATATGCTGCAATTGCAAATGGGAGACATATTAGACTGCATAAACATTTTTTAGAGTGGATAATGTATTGATAGTTTAGTGGACAATTTTGCTTACAGTGGTAAACAATACCCAAGACTGATAAGAGTTACTTTAGCAGCAGGACAGCTCTGCTTCTGCTCGGTATCCAGTGTGATTTAAACACCATTTCATATTGATGGGTTCTATGATCTGGCTACAGGGTGCATTGTCATATTTTATTTTCTGCAGATCACAGTAGGTAGCTGTTAATACTATAACTGAGTATTATTAATAGGAAACTGTATTCATGTTTGGGATCAATACATGTTTGGCCAATGCATTTTACCTTCTGGTACCTGACGCTGATAATTTGTTATAAATTTAACACAATATATATTTTATAATTTATATTAGTGTCCTCCCTGCAGTCGAGTGGCCTCCGAAAGACATGTGTGAATGGGCATGGCTTCACTGAAGGTTGGCCGTCGGGCTGGCAACTCAGCACCATAAAAATCTACTGCCAATCATTAGCGGACCGGAGTTCCGCTGTGGCGACCCCTTACCAGGAAAAGCCGAAAAGATAAACAACATATTAGTCTTAAACAAAAGCTTTACAGAATTGTAGCAGACAGGGACATCTGCTCATTAGTACAATAATCTTTTTCCTCCCATAATTGGATATAGGGTGGTCACCCAGCACAAGCAAATTTCATTTCATACTCTGTGCCCCATCCACCTGCAACTCCCCTCTCTGGGTAGCCCAAGTGCTAAGTTGTGACACACCCATCTCTAACTCTCTTATCTTTTGCATCTCCTGTATTTATCTTGGCACTTTATTGCCTAAAACATACTGGGGTCAATCACACACAGTGATGACACCAGTAAACTAACTATACTTCTGAATTGCTATTTTGTGAATCTCATTTAGAAGCCTTAAGGCACAATATATTTGTGCTTCTTGATAAATTCATTATGTCAGATGAAATGATTGTGGGCCAGGGAGTGGGAGTGTGGTCTTAAATGTAGCTATACTAAAAGGTATTAGATAAAATCTTCTGTCTGTTTACTTGGATGTCACAATGGAAGACAGTCTGCTTGTTATATACAATACTTTTGGAATGTAACTGTAGTATTGCAGAGGGGAGACAGACTATGATTCACTGCCTGACATAAGGCAGAACTGTATACCTCCCAACCTCCCACCGCCACCCCTAATGTACCATGTTCTCAGGCAAAAGAGCCAATCCTGGCATTGATGATTGCACTTGGAGCTGGAGATGGAAGCAGTCTGTAACCATAGTCCTCATAAGATCATTACAGTGTTCCTGGATGTCATGTCCTTGCAGAACACCTAGCAGTTCTGGATGACCATCAGGAATACTACAAAAATGTCAGTTAGCTCCATAATGGACTGGATAGCCACAGAATGTACCTGGATGATAGTGCAGTACATTTGCAGACTAATCCTGAACTCTACCTGAATAGCAGCAGCCATCTACAGTAAGTAACACCACTGGATACCACTACAAGGCCGAGGATTATATCTTCACATGCAGTGCACTCCTCATCTGCAACATTTCCATGGGAGCACTACAGGTGCATGAAACCACATTGCCCCATCACGAAGAACTGACCTATGCTATACAGCCACAGGTTCATTTGTGAAAAAGGCTGCATCTTTACTATGTACTGCAGCTGGATGTCCATCCAGAATAGAGACAAGCAGTCCTACTGAGACATGTGACTGTGATTCAGGGATTTCTGTATTATTGTCATCTTCTTCATGAGTGCCAGCATATGCCTACTGTACTGCACAGCCTCTACACTTGTAATTGCAGCAGTGGACTGCCAGTGAATACACAAAAATGTCATACTGGAGTAAGAAGTACCTATGATATCACTGTAATGCTGTACCATTCATGCTATAGTTGATCTTGGAAGATGTGTACCATGCAGTCATAGCCTACACCCACTGCTGTTCTGACATGTCTGGATAACAGATATTACTATGAAAAAATGAACAGTGCACACTGTAGTCATCTTACTGTATATAAACTGAACTGATAGTATAACTTTAGATAACCAGATGTATCATTCATGAAGACACAAGTGGGTTGTTCAATCCTGATGTCAGTGTTAATTCCTACAGGAAAGATTCCAGTCCTGCTGCTCCTCTACTGGAACACTGCATCTGCTGTTCCCGATTGCACTTGCCATGAATGACCTCACAGTTGCTATTATGGAATGCCTGTGCCTTGTAGCATTGCTATAGTGTGGCTTCTGACACCCTCATCACTGATTTTGTTTACCACTGTCTGCCACTTCTTATCCTGTAAAGGCTTATTAGTCCCCTACATCTTGCAAATAGGTGTATTCCATTGGTCATAAGTGCCTGTTACAGAATGCCATTTCCAGAAGTGATGAAATTGCCTAGCATCTCCATCCGCTGTCTCCAATGGACATGAAGATACCTGCAAACACAGAATATCACTATACCTGAACATCACATACTCTAGGCAGGCCATATCATCTCCATAAGAATTGAAAGGCATATGCAAGGAGAAATTATTCTGATAACATTAGCTACCATGTTTCCATTTCAATAAACATGCAAATGATAGTGCATGTACTCATTTGTTTATTGCTAGGCGTAGCTAAACTAAATACCTGGAGAAGGTTTGCAAACTTCAGGGTGGTAGACAGCTTACCACATACTTCAACAAATCACCATTCCTAAGAAAACTACTTCCAAAGTTTACAAATTAGCTTTTCAAAGATGGAGTTGTTATAATGTTCTAACTATGCAACTGTATACTAATTTGTGATGCACAAACACAAATAAAACCAAGTGTGATTAAAGTCTATAAATCACTTCATTTTGCTCCAGAACAACTGCAGGATAAAATGCATTTTTTTCTTGGGCTCACCTGTTACGTGCCATAGCTGCACACTTGTGCAAAGGACCCATCTTTAAACAGACTGCACTTCTGTGCAGTAGCAGTCTGCATTAACTATGATTCACAAATTATGTTTTAGGTATGATTCACAGCTGTCTTGATAATCCTTTCAAAAGTGCCCTTATTTTCTGACAATATTGTTCTTGTTTATGTGGCAACATCTGCAACTGCTCAAAATATATTATCAGCATAGTGTGTGAAGAATAGAAAGGTAATGCCTTAATACTATGGGGGCATTTCACACCATCCTTTGTATGTCTTTGTCAGTTGTTAGTGACAATAATGCTGTATTCTTCAAAATAAAATTGAATCCTGGGACCACTTCTGTTCCTGGTACTTTTAAAATTTCTCTAAAATAAGCTGCCTACTCCTAAGCGAAATATTGGCAAGCTTCAAATCTCCACAAAGCCCATTTAACTCTACTTATTATATAGAAACATACACCTGTGTCAGGTAGACATGAGCAAAACAGCATATCCCTTTGTGAAACTTTAATATTAACAAACTTTAAAATAAAAGGAAGAGATTACTGGATAAAAGCAATAACAGCAATACAAAGAATAAAAGAGCCCACTCCATTAAACTAAAGTAGGTGCTTCATTAAACTAAGCCAAGTTTGAGGTGAAAAGGTGAAACTCAGGAGCACAACAGAACAATGCACTGAGCTGATTATAAATGCTGTTACCAACAACAAAGCTGAAGATAAAGCTAGCCTACTCGCTGAAAAATTCAGACTTTACACACCTCAACTGCATCTCACATGAAATATCTGAAACCAACTCAGCCCTTATTAGGCAAGTCATTCAGTATGATGCCCCTTTTGTCAAATGTCTGTCCAGGCATATGAAACATCTGGAATGCCCACAGAGATACCTTACAAAAAGGTTACAAGGCCTAAATAATATATAATATCCCTTTGTGAAACGTTAATATCAACAAACTTTAAAATAAAAGGAAGATATATATCTTGTAGAAGATACTGCTACTCTAGAACAGACTCTCCCATTCATGTGACACAAGGCTCATCCCTGTCCCATTAAGTCTTATCATTTATCAGCGGATGGAAAATATTAAATGTAGCCCAGGACTGCCCCATACTACAAATGGACAGAGGGAAGTTCTAAATGCTTTACCAGTTCATGGCTCCCCTCCAAATAACTATGTTTTGATCTCTGTTTCAAAAAATGATCCCTGGAAACCATTCTAGATAACCTAAAAAACTACCCCTTAACTAGACTATTTTCCTTCTGAAGGGATGCAAACTGTTGAAATGTGAATATGTATTGCTAATTGTTGGTTTCTGGCATAAGTTGTAGTCAAACCTACTATCTCTGTTTGTGATTGTAACATTTAAATTTTTAGCTGACGCAGTACTGGTTTAACATGTAAACTTTAAAAATCAGTTCTATTGTTAATAAAATCTAAACATTTTGATGCCTTTATTAATGGTCTATTCTGTAAAATAAAAGTGTCATCCAGGTATACAATGTAAGTTATGCAAAATTTGTAAAATTAAAATTTAAAAATATTGTTTTTCTCCCATGTTGACATTACAAATTTGCAAGTATTGGTGCACAAGCACCCATAGCTACCCTACTTATTTGCTTATATGTGTTGCTTTCAAAATATATAGTGTTGTTGTCTAAAACCAAACTCATCAAATCAACGAAAAGGTTGATTTATTTAATAGTTAAGACGCTAAGCTTCAATAATGCCTCAATGAAAATTTCTATCCCAGTTTCTTGTACAAGATGTATGAATGAAGCTACCAGTGGTCACAAAGGTTCAATTATCTTGCCAAGTCATTATCCAGTTGATCCATCCATCCATAACCCATTTTTCCCATTTTTGCACAGGCAGTGTAAACCTCGGCTTTAGATGATTATCACTATTGAAGTCATTATCCAATCTCAGTCTAAAAATCCCAGGAATTTATTAACAATGGGATAGCTACCTTAAACATGGGTTTTAACAGTCTATCAATATAAACAACAAGGGTCTAGGTCTTGGATAAATATGCTGCAATGGGCCTATATTATTTCAGAGAAAGACACCTCCATCGAATCCCTATCCAATTACATGACTACATCAAATGCTGCATTCAGCAAATGCTCACTACATAGAAGTTTTTCCCTGGGAAAGTAACTAGGGGGCCAGCATTGTGAATTAGCCATTTTCCCCACTGTAGTGGGATCTTAGAGTTGGTATATCTATGTGGGAGGGGCTGAATCCCCCCACCTTCTTGACTGCAAAATGATGTAGTTCATATTACAGTTGCTCTGGTGACCAAGTAGTTCTTTCCCTAGGAAAGAAGTTCGATGATTGTAATATTTGTTAAACAGCTAATTGATGGGTAGTGATCGATGAATCGGGATTCAATGTAGATGTCTTTCGCTGAAATAATATAGACTTGCTGAAACAATAGGTCTAAAAGGGCAATGCAAAAAGCTTTTTTGAACTTTGGGAATCCTGAATGCAGTTGAGATAAATGGGTACATATTTCTCAAAAAACTATGTTCAGAAGGTATAATCACACCTTGTAATAGGTAATCTTCTGTTTATAGAATGATTTTTATATGCTTTAACAACTTTGTTCCTTGGTACCTGGATATATGTGTCACAGTCGTTTTAAGTTCAACATCACCCTTGAGTACTCAGCAGAGTCAAACAGGACCGGCCTTTGGTCAACTGGTGACCTAGGCAAAAGGTCTACACAGCACCCCTCATCACCAACCTGTGCCGCCATCCTGGTCTACTTCCACCATCCAGATCACTGGAAAAGCACCCCTGTTAGAGCAGTGCCCTAGGTGGCTGCCTAGTTGGCCTATGCCTAAGGCTGGATATGGAGTCAAACAAAACTATTCCAACCCCTTTGTCAGGCTTCATGACATGTTCAATCTTATAATTAATTAAAGTGTTCAACAAATTATTCTTCCTTAGAAAGATAATTTTTTTTCTTATTAATAGATGAATACTATAAAGCTCTTAGATCTTTTTCACAAGCTTTTTCAAATGCTTGTATTAAGGGGTTCATAGTGGGATTAAAACTATTTATCTTCATCAGTCTTTGTTCTGTTTTTGTTACCCTGTTTATCTTGTGCCTTAAAATAACATTGCAAATGTAATTTCCACATATATAGCCGCAACTCACTCATAAAATTTGAAAAAAAAATAATGTTATTACAATTAGGAATCAACTTGAATCCTTTTTCGAAAAGTGAAAAGTATGTAGGATTTATTTCTAGGTGTCTATAGTTAAATCTATGAACTGTATTATGTGGTAGTACTAACCCATTGAGTTCAATTGTTATTTGCTCATTAGTCATCTATATGCATTGCCTTTCCCTCACCTTTTTCCCCCATGTAGGCCTTGTTCCTATCATTTCCAATGGTGAGCATAGACAGTGTTTTTCCTGATCACATAATATCCCCCTCCCTGTTCTGCAAACTATTCTTTTGGATTGGCAAAGGGAGTAAATTCTAAAGGGTCACCTATATTAAACTGACTGTGTGTAGCATTATAAGTATTGCTAGTAATGTTTGTCAATTCCCATTGGTGTTGGGATAGAAAACTTTTCTCTTTAGGTTTGCTAAGCAGTCTTTCATTTTGTTTCTTATTAAAACAATAAAAAAAACAAGAGTTTTAATGTAAAGAGTAGTTGTTAAACAATTATAAGATGATGGAGTTGAACTTGTTAGTGCTTAACACCTTCTCCTTACATTAAAACTTTTGTTTTTAGAAAGCTCATTTATTGCGGTTCATTTCTAGGATTATTCGGAAAAGGGGATAATATATCGCTCCTAGAAACAGAGGCAGCTTACCTTTCAATCTGTTTACACACGCACACATACAAAAATCCGTACAAAGCCTGAAATAAAGTGGGGTTAAGGCTCAAAATTGCTCGCACAAATTTAGAAAGTTGATAGAATAAAAGAGTTTGTGTTAACATGCATTTCCCGAATTATATCAAGCCTGAACATAAACGGCTACCGTTATTTACTAGATTCAATCCTCACTGATGTGGCAGAAAAGCAAATGTTTTATAAGGAATAGACCAAAATTACGAGGCAAAAATCTGGACGGTCTGGGAAAATATGGACAGTTGAGAGTATGATAAAGTTGATACAATAACAGGATAGCTATTAGTGTGGGCGCTTAATAGGAAATAAGGCTGCAGAGACGATACTGCAATACATTATACAACTGTTTTTTATGTTAAATTTTTGATTTTTAGAACGATCGTTCATAGAAACGAACCACAACGAACGATCGCTTTAAAAACTAATTTATTATCGTACTGAGAAGCTGCAAACGTAGTATACAACTCCTGACAAATGTTAAAATAACTGCGGGAACAGCTCCTGACAGCAAAAGTTTCCATTTTACAGCGATCATTCATTGCGGTTACCATAGAAACGAGCCACAATGAATGATCGCTTTAAAAATTAAATTATTATCATACAGAGAAGCTGCAAAGTAGGAGGAACCGTAGCATACAACTCAGCCTCTTAGCGCAGGAAATCCGTGTTTTTTTTTTTTTAAATATTCCTCTTGCAAACTTAGAAAGTTGATCGAATAGCAGGTTTTGCGTTAGCATTAATTTTCGGAAGGGTATAAAATCTGAAACTGAAAAGTCTGTTATTATTTTCTAATGCCATGCATTGCTGACTTGTGATAGGACCTTAAAACCACAACTTAGTTGACAGTGGGAGCCAAAATAGGTTTGCAGTTGTAGACATACAGGATATTTAAGCAAAAAAGGACACCGTGGGTGGGAATGTGAGTGACATTGTAAAGTGGGCGTGAATTAGGTTAGTTGTAGTGTGTACCCGAATTTTAAACCCTGGGATTGTCCCTTTAACATGCTGATTCCACAAGCTGTCTGCACTGTAAAAGTTACATTTTATATGTTACTTGAAATTGACAGTCTCCAGAGCACATGAAAAGATACATACCAATTTTTGCAACATACTTATCACTTTTTGCAACATGTTATCTTTGTAGTTACCTCACACACTCTACAAACTCACTTGGCAACTGATAGCTATTCATTAAAATATCAGTTTAAATATTAAATGTGCCCTTGGAATGCTACTGGCATTTTGACAAAATATAATCTGAACTGTAAAATGAATGACTTGAAAGAAGTGAAGTAATGCATAGATTTCAAAGACAGTTCTTGACACTACAGTATAAGTAAAAATGTATATTCACAAGAAAGTATTGAAATGTTTTAGTCTTCCAGTTAATTTAGCTTACTGCCAACATTTTGTGATATTAGAACGTTTGAAGAGCTAGGAAATTACTATTATTTGTCTTTATAATGATTATTAGACGACTGTTAGACTCTGCCTTGTTTAATGAATTGTGACACATGTTTATGAGGAAAAGTGGACTCACATTGGACTACACATTCCTGGAAACTCAACTGAAATGTCCTCAAATTACTTGTGAACTTAAATGAAACTGTCTGATTAATAAGCATAACTTACTTTAACAACCTGACTCCATAAGCTATCTGCTCAATATATGCTTCATTATATATGTCATTTGCATATGACAGTCTATAGAACACACGAAAAAATACATTATTTTTGCAGCATGCTACATTTGCACTAACCATACATTCTAAACTACCTCAACTGGCAACTGACAAGTTATTTATTTGAAACATCAGTCTAAATATTAATTGTGCCCTTGAAATATTGTTGCTGTTTTGACAAAACAAAACCTGAATTGAAAAAGGAATGATTTGAAGAAGTGAAATATTGTACAGATTTCAGAGACAGCTATTGACACTACAATATAAGTAGAAATGTATAGATGCAAGGAAAAATTGAAATGCTTTACACTTTTAGTTAAAATAGCTTATTGTTAACTTTTTGCTTTATCAGAAAATTTAAAGAACTAGGAAATTATTTCTAATTTGTCTTTATAATGTTTACTAAAGTGATGTTAGTCACTGACTTGTTTAATGGATTGTGAGCCATGTACAAGACGGACTACTGAATGTTATTTCTGTTTACCTATGTTTGCTGAATTTCTTTTATTAATACTGATTTAAAACAAGGGAAAGAAAGGGAAGGAAAATCTCTGTTTTTGGCCAAGGGAGTGAGGAGAGGCTTAAGAGTATTCAAAAAGCCCAGAGAACTCTCTAAGATGCTCTAAACGCTATATGATTAATACTTACCTAAGGTAAGTGTTGATTACCATATGGGTACCTACACATTCACTCTAGACCTGATGTGATTACCCATTCTGGAAACAGGAGGTGCCCTATGCAGGGTGGGCATTGTCAGGGTGATCATAGTTCATTCTTAGACCCTGCTTTGTAAATTTATAAATATGTAAAAACTGCACACTAGAATGTAGGGCGCCTCTACTCAGAGTCAGGATACCACTGATAAGCCATGTCTTTTCATAAGTGTAAGTTGAAGTTGGTGAGCTGAAGAGTGGGAAAGTAAAGGAAGACAGTACACCTACAGTAAATTCATATTTCATTGGTAATCACTCATCGTCTCCTCCAGAGTCCTTTTAGTCAAATTATTTTAGTAACAATCAATTTGTTGCTGGCTTATTTAGTGTATGCTCCTCGGTTGCATTAGATTTATCCGAAATGACATATCTGGGATTTCTTAAGGGTAACTAAATATTGGATATTTTCTAAGTCAACATAATAATTGTTTACACTACTAACATTCCATCCTGATATATAAAATACTATAGAATAATTATAGAATTTCATATCTCTTTTAAGAAAATTCTCCATATAATAATTTAACATATGGAGCTCAGTTGATATTGTTAGTTAAAGGTATGAGTGATAATCCAATAGATCTATATTTATCTATTGGATTAGGAATTACTTTCATTCCATGTTTAATGGGAAATACTTGTATTTGATACTTTAAAATTAATATTTTATAAAAGTACTTTTTTAAAGCCTGACCAGAATTTTACCCTACTTGTATTCAAAGAAGAAAGAACATTAAATTACACTCCCAAGTTTACACACATAAAAATAACATTCAATGTTATCAGAGAATATTGTTTAACTACTATAATGCTTTTCTTTCGGCTTTTCCCGGTTAGGGGTTGCCACAGCGGAACTCCGGTCCACTAATGATTGGCAGTAGATTTTTTATGGTGCCGAGGTGCCAGCCCGACGCCCAACCTTCAACGAAGGCACGCCCATTCACGCCTGTCTTTCGATTGCTACTCGACCACGGGGAGGACATGCATACTCCACACAGAAGGAGCTCCAGCCGAGAATCGAATGGGAGAACCTCTTGCTGTGAGGCGACAACACTACCGCTGCACCACCGTGGCTTAATCAAAATAATAAAAAAAAAAGAAGCAAAATGTTTCTTCCAACAGTAACTTGAAATTGATTTAACATTCTTATCATTATATACTAATGGCTTAAATAATGCAAGTAAAAGATCGAATTTACTAAAATATTTACATCTAAATAAGGCACAAATAGTATTTCTCCAAGAAATGCATTTTAAGACTAATGATAGCTTTATTTGGAACCCTAAGGACTATACAGTCTTAGCTCAATCCTCCTATAGAACAAAGACAAAAGGAGTATCAATTTTCTGGAAGAAAAACATAATCACTCCAAAAGTTATTTATAGATATGAAGACAAAGAAGGTCTACTAGCATTTGTTATAATTAAATTTAATAACAGAATATGGATCTTAGCAAATCTACATTGGTTTCCAGAAATTGGAGCAGGAATGGCTAAAAAACACCTAGATTTTATTTCCAACAATTATAAAGGAAATCTCATACTGGGAGGAGACTTTAATTGTACCTTAGAAGCTTCTGAAACCACCAAGAAGTCTTTTTGCATAGCAATTATTTCAAAATCCTTAAAAAGATGGATTGATTTATTTCATTTAATAGACACTTTTAAAGTAAAAGATGATAAATCCTTATTTTCCCATAAAGACCATAGATTTGGAACACAGACCAGAATAGACAAATTATTTGTAGTTCAAGATTTACAAACAAAAATCCTCAACTTCTCAATAGTTCCATGCCCCTTCTCAGATCATGACTCTCAGATAATGAAACCCCAAATGGAGTTTAAATCTTTAATCCTCTCAACTAGAATTCCATTGTATATCACGAAAATTAAAGAATTCAGACCCTGGATGTTGTCAGAACTACAATTACTTCTTGAAATTAATAATAGAATAGAAATCAGTAGAGTCATGGTTTGGGACTCATTAAAAGCATATTTTATTTGGCAAGACCCTTAGCTGGTACAAACACAAAGTTAGAGAGTGGGAATCTGAATCATTAGACTTGCAAACCAGACTCTTGACAGCAAAATCAGAATTGCCCAGAAGCCAAAAAAGCAATAGAGGAATTAAATAAAAAAATTATATAATGAAATTCTAATACACAAAACTTGTCTAGCCTTGGACAAATTAAAAATAAACTCATTAGCCACCTCACTCAGATATCTACATAACTTATCTACAAGAATTAAAATACAATCTAAAGCAAATAACATTAGTAGTATATATCATGGAAAGAAAGGGGAAAAAGTATCAGATATAGGAGACATCCTTGAAGCATTTTGGTTCCATTATATGGAACACTTCAAAAAAGAAGATTTAGATACCAACCAAATAAACTTAGATACAAACCTTATCAATATAAAAAAATCCAGAATACTTAAAACTAGACCTACAAAAACCTATATCCTACAAAGAAACTGTTGACAAGATAAAAGAAAGTAAATCTAACAAAGCTCCAGGGATAGATGGTATAATTACGGAAATTTACAAACGCTTCCCTTCAACAGTAATCTCCCTTTTTCATAAAACTTTGCTAGAAGTCCAGTCAGAAGCAAAAATACCACCCTCATGGAAATATTCTCTCATGACACCAATTCTAAAAGATAATAAACCATCAGACCTTTGCACCTCATATAGACCTATATGATTACTGAATAATGATTACAAAATATTCATGTCAACCCTAGCTAACAGAATGAAAATCCCACTTTCAAAGACAATTAATAATGATCAAACTGGATTTTTATATAACAGGCACACACAAGATAATATTAAAAGGATACTTACTCTCATAGATTATGTGAATAAAGAAGATAAACACTTGTAATTGGATTAGACATAGATAAAGCCTTTGAGTCCCTCAAATGGGAATATCTATTTAAAACTTTAGCAATATTTGAATTTCTTCCTCCCTTCATCTTATTACTAAAAAACATATATATTAATAACAGCCTACGTTAAATTAGGCCCTTTCACCTCAGAATCTATCCATATAATGAAAGGTACTAAACAAGGATGCCCCCTTTCTCCTATTTTATTTGCTTTGGCTATTGAAATACTAGCAGAAGTAATATGCAATAATCCAAGAATAAAAGGAAGAGAAAGAAGTACATATCTAAAATAATGCTTTTTGCTGATGATATTTTATTAACCCTATCAAACTCCAGAGAGTCATTAGGAGAGCTAGAAGAAGTAATGGGGACATTTTATAAGATTTCAGGTCTATACTTTAATAGATCAAAGTCAAAATTTCTATTTTTAAATAAGAAAAAGCACAAGTTACAGATAAATCCATCACAGGAAAACAAGAACTTGCGCTAAATTATTTAGGAATACTGTTATGCAAAAATATAAACAAAACAATATTAATAAATTATAAAAACATTACTGAAACAATACAAATATATATAGAAAAGTGTAACAAAATTATATTAACTTTTGAAGACAGATTGCAATTAATAAAAATTATCTTATTGCCAAAAATACTACATGTAGCATTAGCAATACAGTTAATTCCTGAAAGATGCATGCTTAAAGAAATAAACTCATGTATCCCAAAAATAATAGAGTAGCTCTAACTCATCAAATTAGACCCTGGAAACAAGGAGGATTGAACTTCCCAGAAATAGAAACATATATAAAAGCATCTGTGCTTAAAACTACAATAGACTGGACAAACCCAAATTATTCTGCCAACTGGAAAGAATTATCAATGGCTATATTAACAAATGAATTTAATCTGTTACATTTTTAATAGCAGACAAATCAAACAAACCCTGGTACATACTATGCATAATTATACAATATAATATAACAAAACCTTCTAAAAACAACACTGATTAATCATTACATCAATTCCTTTAGGAAACTTATCAATGCAAACACAGATCTAAAACTTTGTTTTGACCTTTTAACCCCATTTACCATCAAGAACTTTCCTGACAAACTATATAGGGAAACAATAACCTCCTGGGAACAAAATGGATTCTTATGCTGGTTTCAATGTATAAATAAATTAAATGTTTTAGATATGCATATGATATCTAACCTTACAAAGCATTCTAATGTACACTCAAGATTTATGCATATTAATTAATAATTCCTCATTTAAAGATATTCCAAATCTAATAAGTTTTCTGTATGAATTTATATATATAACAGTTGTGAAAAGAAAAATTCCATTTCAAATCTATATAAAGAGTTAATAACATATAAAACAATTCCCAAACCATCATACTGGCAAGTTCTTAAAAGGTCAGTCATTGCAGTTAACAGAAGAAATTAAAACTAATATCTTACTATCAGTTAATTACACCTCTAACACACAGTACTGGAAAATATTTAACTGGAAATATTTACATAGAGCATTTTTAACACCAGATAGAATTAAAAAGATCAGTACTACTACAAATGTTTTTTGCTGGAGGTGTGAAAAGTCAAATAAAGCAGACTGGATTCATATTTTTTATGAATGTAATAAAATGAAATCATATTGGAATTGAATCAATCATTTTTTACAAGCTTTATTTAATGAATCCTTTACCTTAACTAAAGCATTGATTATACTAAATGTAAATGAAGGTCCCTACCTGAATAAGATAAATATGTATTTGTTATGGACAATGCCGGCTATATCTAGGAAATGCGTAGCCAGAAGGTGGAATTCAAATACACCCCTGACCGTGGAAGAATTCTATACTTTACTGAAGACAACTGCATCGATGGAAATAAAAATCAAAGAACTACGAATCTATCCCAGGCCACTGGTAAATAATCCTTAGAAGAAAGTTATATCTTTGCTGGATACTCTGCAATAATCAATATTGTATCTCTGACAACTGATCTGTTAATTCTATATTTAATAACATACAGTGTATATAACTGAAAGTCAGGCTATTGTAAATACTGTATATAGTTGTTTAAAATATTTAAAAATATTATGCAAATGTTATTTTAATTGAAAATAAAAAAACATTTTGAGGAAAAAAGTTGTAGTGAAAATAGTAACCGAGATAAAACAAGTGGAATTGAGAACTTTACAAAAAGGTAGGAGCAAACTACATGAGAAAAAATGAGAACTGTGGGAACAACACAAACAGGGAAGAAATGAGGTTTAAAAGAAGCTGGGACTTAAGCTATGCAATGGTTGACTGAAAACGATTGGGTAGATTACGAGTGATGTATAATATTTGTAACTGGAAGTGTGTCAGTATGGTTTGTGATGTAAAATGCTTGCAACTAGAACTATGTTGGTATGGTTTGTTTTCATTTCTATAAATGTACAATTGCTTATGTCGTAAGTGATGGTTTAATAAAGATGTTTTGGTTTAAAAAAAGGGGGGCAGAAACTGAATAATTTATGTAATGTTGTTTAGGTTATATGATATGTAGCAATATATGCGAAGCATAATGTTTGTTAATTTTAACTTAATACAATTTGATTAGTTTCATATAATTGTAAATGTGCCTATGTCACAAGTGATAATTTAATATACATCAAGACTTATATATTTATTACATCTAAGTTGTCCTTTTAACACACAAAAAGATCAAATTTCTATGAAGACAACAAAGTATAGGGGGTACCAATTAAGGAGAATATCTACTAGGGATGAACATGTATTGAATTTGGTATTAAAACTTATATAAGACCATTACTGAAGGACAATAACACTTTGCATTTATACTCAGTGGGAACTGAAAAAACTTGAAAGTTAGAAAAGTAAAGAACTGAACATGTGAATCTGATAAAAAAAGAAGTTATGTACACACCATAATGTTCCATGTGTGTTGTTCATCTCGCCTTCATTCTTAGCATGATGGATTCGGAACCGATCCTCGATTCCGACTTGGCCCTATACAAAGCTCGAGGTCTTCCAATAGCTCGTGGCTAAAACCCTATTCTATGATGTACTATGACAGCTCCCCAGATCTTGTTTGCAGATATAGCTAAATAAAGGTCCCTGAATACGTAATACAGCAATGAAGAAGGTCAGAGGACACTAATAGCCAATTGCATCCGCTCGGTCTTCCAGGAGCGAAAGGATGGGGGAAGGAGGGTGGAATATAAGAATGAAGGCAAGACGGACAACATACATGGAATGTTATGGTGAGTACATAACTTCTTTATGTGATGATGTCCTATCTCGCCTTCACTCTTAGCAAGGTGGGACAGCGTCCCTAGCACCATCTTTCTTGGGTGGCTCAAGGGAGAATATTCTTCAGAACAGTGGACCCAAATGGGGCCCTGTTCCTGGAGGCCAAATCAACTTTGTAATGAGTGATAAAGGTGTGAGGCCTTGCCCATGTTGTTCCAATCCAACATAAATGGAGTCAATAGGTAGTCTCGCCCGAAAGGCAGAAGAGGTTGCAATGGCTCTTGTAGAATGACCTTTTACTTTACGGGGAAGCTCTTTGTTTTGAGATTGGTAAGCAAAGGTAATACATCTGAGAGCCACTTCGAAAGTGTGACTTTTGACCTAGGAACACCCTTCTTTGAGTCTGAAAAGGATAAAAATAATTGTTTGGATTTTCGGTCCTATGTAAGTAGATACATAATTGTCTATGTACATCCTGTTGGTGCAGCATATATTCTGCCTTGCTGCCATAGACTGATCCAGGTTAAATTCTGAGCATACTTTGGGTAAATTAAGGATGGGTTAGTTTGTAGGATACTCTGTCTTTGTGAAAGAGCATGTAGCAAGGCTTTATTGATAACACTTGCAGCTCTGAAACTCTTCTAGCAGAAGTAATAACTATCAAAAGAATAGTTTTCCAAGTCAGATACTTGAGATCACAGGATGATGCAGGCTCAAAAGGGAGAAGAATCGAATGTGATAAAATTCAAGTCCCATGGCAGTGGAGGGAACTTAATAGGAGGTCTTAATAAGAGTACCTTTAAGAAAGGCTTTGCAAAGTCTGTGGGACATTCACATTAAGGCCAGATTCTCCTAAATGGAAATTAGATATGGCAGCTAACTGGACACGAATAGTAGCTGCAGCTGCCCCTTCATTAAACAGCTTTGCTAGGAATTCAAAAATAGAAGCTATTGGGGTGAGAAGGGATAAAAGTGAGTATTCAAGGCTCATGAAGAAAATCTTTTCCATTTGCTAGTATATAACCTTCTTGTCAATGCCTTATGAGACAAGATAAGGATATGTTTTACTGATGTAGAAAGGTTAGGGAGCCTGGCTATAGTTAGAATCGGAACAGCCAAGCTGTCAATTTGAGGGTTTGAAGAGAGGGGTGGAGTGTCCCTGATGCACGAGTCAATAGGTCCAAACTGGGTCCAGAATCCACGGCTCCTCCTGGAGATGAGGCAACAGGAAGGGGAACCAGATTTGAGGAGGCCAGTATGGGGTGACAAGTATTAAGTTTCTTCCCAAGTGACTGGCTTTCTGAAGAACTTTTGGTATCAGAGGAAAGGGAGGAAAGGAGTACAGGAGACCCGAGGGCCAATTGTGAATAAGTGCATCCCTTGGTGACTCCCCCAGAAGGGGGAGCAGGGCAAAGTAACTGCTGCAGTTGACATTTATGAATGTGTCAAAAAGGTCACAGCAAATCTGACCCCATTTGTGGAAAATCTTTTCCGCACTTCCTGTTTTAGGGACCACTCGTGAGGCATCAGAATCACTCTGCTGAGTTTGTCTGCAATCACGTTGGATTTCCCCAGGATGTGCGTTGCTATCAGAAACAGTTGGGAGGAGGTTGTTTAGTGCCATACACTCAGGGTCTCCCGACAAAGGGGGGTAAGATCTGGTTCCTCCTTGTTTGTTTATGTACCATACAACTGACATGTTGTCCATGTGTATTGCAACAGTTCTTAGCGGAAGAGACTCTGGAATGCTTGCAATGTTAAAAGCACTGCTCTCATCTCTAGGACACTGATGTGCAAATGAGTCTCGTGGTCCTGCCAAGTGCGTTAAACTCTACTTCCCAGATAGTGCCCCCCACCCTATCTGGGAAGCATCTGTGGTCACTGTGGCTAATAGCTGGGGAAGAACAAAGGGACGATCTAATGTCACATGAGTGGAGTAAAGCCACCAACTAAGGTCTTTCCTGCTGGATTCTGTTATCAAAATTTGGTTAAAAATGGGCAGTTCCTGCATGGACCACTGGGTGAATAGTAGCCACTGTAGTATTCTCATGTGCAGACAACTCTAATGAAATCAGGGTTATTGCAGCTGCCATGGTTCCAAATACTTCGAGGACTGTTCTTGTTTGTACCTTTTTGGAAAGAAGGTTTAGGACCTGACATTGTAGGGCTTGACCCATTTTGGAGGGAAGTTTTGCTATCATATTTGTTGTATCTAGATCTGCTCCTATAAAAATAATATGCTGAGATGGCAACGAGGCAGATTTTTCATAATTTATTGCGATGCCTAGGTGAGAGCAGAGGTGTAAAGTGGTGTCTCTTGCTTTGGATAGTAGATGCTCGGTGGTGGCGGTTAGGAGCCAGTCATTTAGGTACGGAAACACTCGGAATCCTAGGTGTATCAAGTGAGCCACTACTACTGCCATACACTTGGTGAACAGTCTGGGGTCTCTAGTGAGCCCAAAGGACAGAGCCTGGAACTGGTAGTGACCGACTCCCAGCCAAAAGCGCAAATGACTCCTGGATCTCCTGTCCATTCTTAAGTGGTGGTACGCATCCTGCAGGTCTATAGAGCACATCCAATTGTCTCGTCCCAGAAAAGGGAGCACTGACTGCAGTGTTACCATCCTGAACTTTGACTTTCTTACTGATTTGTTAATTTGCTGGGATCCTGGATGTGTCTCCAGTCCCCTGTCTTCTTTGGAACTAAAAAGAACCTTAAGTAAGTTCAGGATCTTATTTGGTCTGCGGGGACTGCTTGGATGACTCTCTTGTCTAGCAACTTTTGTATTTCTAGAGGTGCCTGATCCCTTTGACTGGGTGGAACGTCCGGGATGTTTTTTGTGTTTGGGATGGGCAAGGAAAAGGTATTGAGTAACCTCTGGATACGATACTTTGTACCCATTTGTCTTTTGTTATTGTTAGCCAGGCTTCTAGGTACAAAGATAGGAGGCTCCCAACTGCCTCCAGAGATGGACAGGAGGGCCTTCTTTCAGGAACACTGAAAAGGCTTACCAAGGAAGGATTCCATGTCACCCTGGTCACTTCCCCCTCTGTCCCTGGGGGAAGAATCACCATGTATGTCCTAGAAAGCTCTCTGGGATTTTCGAAACCACATTTTTTCCTCTTTTCTGACCATTTGGGTAACATCTGGTAGGTAGGAAAAGATGGACTCCAATGGCACAGAGAGTCTTTCCCTCTTGTTCACACCTGGTTAGTGTATCTTTGACTTTTGGCCCAAACAAAAATGAGCCATCGAAAGGGGCGTGCACAAAGGAAGATTTAAAGGGTTCTGCAAAGTCACACAAGCGCATCCGGGAATGTCTCCTTGGGGAAATTCCTGAACCCACTGTCCTGCTCAGTCCATCTGCTGCATAAGAAATGAGCCTCAGGGAAGAGTTGACCACTGAGGTTAAGGAGGAGAGCTGAGAGGAAACCTTGTCTGATACCCCTTCAGCTACCATACCTTGGAGGGCATCTCCTAGCTCTTTCAGGAGATCTCTCTGAAGCCTAGTAAAGTGAGTCAGATAATTCAGCGATCGGAGTGCAAAAGTCACTGAAGAGAAAATGCAGTTTCCCTGTCTGTCCATCATATGAGAGACTCTGTTCAGTGGATGGACAGAAGAGAACGTCTCTGAAAGTTTCTTTGCGGTGGCTGCCACCGCCACCACCATAGCATCTACTGGGACTCCCTTGGTGAGAAATTCCTTGTCTGAAGGTGAGGTGATGAAGTTGTTTGGCCACCGAGGAAAGTACAGTTGTGTACACTTACCATAAATGCAGATGTTAGAGTGTATTCACTGTTCCAGTCATCACACTTGGGTTATCTGCCTGCAGGTAGCCTTCAATCAGCCCGAATACCAGAGACTTAGTATTTCTGCATCGGTTGCTGCAGCTCCAGGACTGATGTCAAGTCGTCAGGGGTATAAAAACAGGCAGCCGACGCCATTACATCAGTTTTTCTTCCCCAAATGTCAGGAGCCCCCCAATAGGGAGCTAAGCTATGGTGGGAAAATCACCACCAGTAAAAAGTAAATACCAATACCCCTGCAAGGGGTGAGTAATATATACATGGAGGGAGAGAGAGAGGGAAGGGGGGGCTGGAGGGATGGAAACCAGGACTGCAACAGTGAATACACTCAAGCATCTACATTTACGGTAAGTGTACACAACTGTACTATGTTCTTCGTCTTTCAATGTTGCAGTCATCACACTTGGGATGATTCCCAAAGCTGAAGAAAGGGTGGAGGCACTCAAGAAGAGTTTGGGCTGGCTAGTATGCCCTGCAGGTCTGCAGTTGCAAAACCCGCCCTGGATTTGGAAAATATAGGCAGGTGGTAATGCTTGGTGAATGTGTGTACAGAACTCCAGTTAGCAGCCTCCAGAATGTGCCTGGTAGGGACTCCCCTGAGGAATGCTGTAGAGCTAGAAGTTTCCTTAGTGGAATGTGTTCTGACCCCCTGAGGGGTTGGTTTCCCATGGTGTTTGCAGCAGAAATGGATGCAGTGTGCTATCCATTTGGAAACTGTCTGTTTTGAAATGGCCTTGCCCTCTACTCCTGGTGCAAAACTGAGTAATAATTGGTCAGATTTCCTGAAGGGCTTAGTAGTATCCAGGTAGAATCCGAGCTGTCTGTGCACACCCAAGGAGTGCAGGATCCTTTCCCCTTTATTTTGAGGATTAGGGAAGAAGGTTGGCAAATGGACAGATTGGTTGAGAGCCACACTGGACACCACTTTAGGCATAAAGGAAGGATTAGTCCTGAGGGAGACCCTGTCAGCATGAAAAATAATGAAGGGTTCCACGGCCATAAGTGCTTGTAGTTCAGACACTCTTCTAGCTGAAGTGATGGTCAGAAGCAATGCTGTTTTCTAAGAGAGGAATTTTAACTCTGCTGACATTGCAGGCTCAAAAGGGGGTAGTGTGAGCTTTTCCAGTACAAAGTTAAGGTCCCAAGCAGGGGTGGGAGCTCTCTTTGGTGGCCTTAAGTTGTTTGCCCCTCTCAGGAACTGTTTGATGAGAGGGCGAGAGAAGGGGTGTCTCAGTCTTGTAATGAGCCGAGATGGCAGAGGCATGGATCTTAATGGAAGAGAAGGATAGGCCTCTGTGGAGTAGATCTATTAAGTAATCCAGGGTTAGAGATAGAGAGGGCAGAGTTGTGTCCTCTCCTTTAGATTGAATCCCGGAATACCTTTACCACTTATCAGCATAGGATTTCCTTGTACTGGGTCTTCTGGCTTCAAGAATGACATCCAGCACCTGCTTGCTTAGGCTGGTCACTGAGGGAGAATTCAAGGAATAAGCCAGGCTGCAAGATTCAGGGTTTGCAGTTGCGGATACAAGTTATGTCCCCCTGCTGAGTGAGGATGGTCTGGCTCTGTTGTAGGTGCCAGGCTGCGCAGTAGAGAGTACCAGTGCTGGTGTGGCCAGTCCAGGACAATCAGGACTGTCCTAGGTCTGTTCTGTCTTGAGCAATATTCTTGAGAGAAGGGGCAGAGGGGAAAATGCATAGACTGAGAGGTTTACCCACTAGAAGGATAGGGCATCCACTTTCCAGGCCCTGCTGTGAGGTGCCCTAGTGCAGAATTTGCTGAGCTGGTGATTGCAGGGGGGGGCAAAGAGATCCACCTCTCAGGTCCCCCATTTCTGAATCAGAATACTGAAGGTGTTGGGCTCTAATTGCCATTTATGTGGGTCTAGGAGATTTCTGTTTAAGTCATCTGCCAGTGAGTTTTGTTTGCCTGGCAGGAATTGAGCTTGCAGCTGGACCTGCATGTCCGAGGATGTGTTCCACAGAGCCATGGCTAGCCTGAAGAGTGATAAAACTGGGCTCCCCCCCTGCTTGTTGATGTACCACATAACTGTGGTGTTGTCCGTTTTTATTTTTTATTAGCAAGGGTCCTGGTGAGAGTAGGGATCTGAAAGCTGTTAGAGCATGCTGAACAGCTAGCATCTCTTTTTGGTTGATGTGCAGATGAATTTGACTTGGGCTCCAGTGGCCCTGAATCCACTTGTCCAGGTGTGCTCCCCAGGCATAGTATGATGCGTCTGTGGTTAGGGACTGGGCGGTGTGGGGTTGAGTAAAGGAAAGTCCCTTCTTGCGGATGCATGCTGCTGCCCACCAAAGAAACTCTGTTCTTAGACAAGGTATGATAGGAATGACGGTTTCCAGGTCCTGAGAATGTTGGCACCAAAGACTTTTTAAGAACCATTGATGTTTCCTCATATGCAGTCTGGCATATGGAATTAGTAGGATGCAAGAGGCCATGAACCCCAGGGCCTGCAGGATTTTCCTTGTGGATATCTGGGTTCTGGTGGCCATTTGAATGAAGTAGTCTGTCAGATAGGCTTGTTTTTCTGGAGTAAGGAATGCCATCTGGGATGCTGTGTCCAAGCTTGCTTCCAGGAATACAATCTTTTGACTGGGGACTAGTTTTGATTTATTTTTGTTAATGGTGTACCCCAGGGAGGTTAGAAGGTTTTTTACAAATGTCAGGTGCTGCAACAGCATTTTCTGACTGTCTGACTGAATCAGGCAGTCGTCCAAGTATGGGTAAATTTGAACTTTACTCTGTCTGCATTAGGCAAGGGCTGGAGCCAGGCATTTTGTGAATACTCTAGGAGCAGTGGATAAGCCAAAGTGAAGTGCAGAGAACTGATCCTGCCCTGAAGCGTATATATTTCCTGCATGAGTCCCTGACAGAGATGTGCAGATAGGCTTCTTTTACGTCTATGGTGGCTAACCAGGCATCTTTGGCCAGCATAGGAAGAAGCTGCTGCAGGGTGAGCATTCTGAATTTTGGTACCACCAGGAAGGTGTTTAGAATGGAATGATCTAGGATCAGCCGCCAAGTGCCCTTTTTTCTGGGTACCAGAAAAAAGTCTGGAATAGAACTCTTGACCTATCCGTCCCACAGGAACAGGTTGAATTGCCCTTACGGAGAGCAGGGATTGAACTTGGTTTTGTGCCTCTGCCCACTGGTTTGGAGGAAGGTCTGGGAACCCTTTTGGGGTTGGCAATGAGTGGAAGCAAAATCTGTACCCCTGGGATATAATGTTGAGGACCCATCGGTCTTTGGTGATGGAAGTCCAGTTATTTGCATGATGGGCAAGTTTTCCTCCTATGGGCACGAGCAGTTGGGCAGAGGTGGGGAGTGGAGTTGAGCAGTCATTGTGAATTCTTTCCCTAAGGGGGTGGCTTAGCACTCCCTGTTTTTGAGGTGGAGGCACTTCATTGCTTAGATCTCTACATACCCTGAGACTGTAGTCTGGGGGGGGGGGGTCTGTTTACCCTGGATCTAGTTTGAGATGGCCTTGAGGGGGTTGGAAAGGACCAATGTTTTGATGGGAAATGCCTACTGAATCTACAAGGCTGTACTTGCAAGAAATCCTTGACTGTCTGCATAGATTTAGCTTTTTATTCCACCTTTTTAAGAAACTCTTCTACTTTGTTGCCAAACAGATTGTCCTTGTTCAAAGGAACGTCTAGTAATTTTGATTTGACATGGTCTGGCAAGGTCTGCTCCTTAAGCCAAGCATGCTTTCTCAGTACAGAACCAGTGACTGCGCCCTGCAAGATGCTTCCAGGGCATCAAAGCCTTATTGCAAAGTATGCTTGCTGACTTGGCATGCAGAATGCATAAGCTCTTGTAATTCTTTATTTTCTGCACAGCCTGTAAAGGCAGCTATTTTTTTGCTTAATAAGTTCCATAATATGTTGTTCGTACTTCAGCATGTGAAACTGGTAATTCAAAGCCTTAATGGCGAGAGTTGCAGAGGTGTATACTTTCTTAACTCATCTGTCTAAAGCTGTGGAATCCCTGTCTAAAGAGGTGGGATTCTTAGCTGTATTTGCTTTGAGACGTTTAGGCCCCTGGGAGATGACCTCTGGGTCAGCAGTAGGATTTTTGAAAAGGAATTTGTGAGAGTCAGGAAATCTGTAGTACCTGTCTGGTTTCCTAGGAGCAGGCGGTAAATTATCAGGAGTTAAACTGGATTCCATAAAGACATAACATCCAGGACTGGGGGGTTATTGCTAATGTTGTGGGAAATCTAGAAATTCTGAGTCTCTTTTTGGACTGAGGATAATCTTGGCATTCCCAGTGGAAATACTCTCAAAGTATGTAAGGTTTCACCAAAAGAAAAATCCTCTGGAGGAGAAGCAGAGGCAATGGATTCCTCTGCATCCTCATAAGCAGATAAAGGCATGCCTTCATAATCAGATACCTTAGAGTCATCAGACTCTTGGTCTGTTAAAGCTGCTGGGGACAAGTCTCTTTTTTTCTTAGCAGGGGAAGGCTGACTTCCTCTAATCAGCATAACAAGGTCTTCTGCCATTTTAAGCATTTGATGTTGTGGCAAGGAAGCAGGTACTTGAGTTTGGGTCATCGGTTCTTTAGCCGTAGCTCATACTCTTGGCCTTAGAAACTCAGTAGTTTTAAACAGAATGGAAGATGCAAAAGAAGTCATCGGTTTGTGTTGAATATCGGTAGTGCGAAGAACTTCCTCAGAAGCCGGTGCCTGCTCAGCAGCTCCGGACCCATTCAAGGTAGAGACATCCACAGGTTCTGTAGTTGAAGAAGAGTCTCGAGGCATACCGGACTCCGAACGGGTCTCGGTAGAGGCCTGCAAATCCACTGAAGCGGTCATCAGGGGCTGCAAAAGAGTACAAGCTAACTGGCGACTAGCTTAATGGAAGCGTCGGCAGTTTTGGACCTGTGCAGTCTGTCTCTGTCTTTATCCTTACTTTTTTTGGAAGATTGGTAGTCGGACTGGTAGTCGGATGGCTTACCGAAGCCATTTCGGAATACGGAGATCGAGAACGAAAGTATTTAGCGACAATATGGGCCAGATGGCACATAGTTCGGGCGTTGAACAAGGCACAAAACCATCAGTGAGGTACGTCGTGATCTGGGCCTAGACAGGTGACGCAGTAAGAATGGAAATCTCGGTGTGGTATTTGCTTTCCAAAAGCGAGACAATTGTTAACTTTCTCTGACATCAGTCATTGCAAGAAAAAAGGATCCCAATGGGGTACTTAGCTTTAGAAGACTTCAGGATGATTCAATTTGGAAATAAAAACTCAGGTAGTGGCTGACCAGCACTCGTGTGAACTGCTTCTGCTTCGGGCTCCTCAGCAAGAAAGACTGATGTGATGGCATCAGCTGCCTGTTTTTATACCCCTGACGACTTGACGTCAGTCCTGGAGCAACAGCAACCGATGTAGAAATACTAAGACTCTGGTATTCGGGCCGACTGAGGGCTACCTGCAGGCAGATAACCCAAGTGTGATGACTCCAACAGTGAAACACGAAGAACATCAGGTTCCACTGAGTCTGGAGACTCCCACGCCTTTCGACTAACTGTATGAGCTCGTCGAATGGCGGAGGCACCCAAGTGGCAGAAGGGTGAGACCCAAAAGACTTCAGGTACAGAGACTCCAATTCAGAAGGATTGATGGGTTTCCTGCCACTTCTCCGTTTTAGTATTTTCAGGATGTCTGCGAAGGTGACATCCTCAGAGGGTGAATGTGGGGACCCTTCTGAATCATCAAGGTCTGTATCTGAAGTGATGGACTCCACTGGGGAGTCTAAATGCTTCCTCTTACATAGCCTCTTCCAAGGGACCTCTTCAGAAGGGTATACTGGAGAAGTTTCGGAAGGGAGGGGGTCGCCCGATGGGGCATCCTGAGGCCTAGAGTCTCTGTGTCTCTGTGGATGCAGTGATACCGAGACAGACAACAGTGCTTTTGGGGGAAGAATGTCCCGACCCAAGAGTGGACCTGTCTGTAGAGACAGCACTCTCCTCATTACCTGGAAAGCCCCCTGCCCCTGGTCCGAGGAGACTCCTGGCTCCGAAGAACCAGAGGGAATCCCCAGAACCAAGTGGGTTGACTCAGAGGCTGAGATAGGAGTCGAGCTCACCTGAGCCGATGCCTCAAGAGGCAAGTTCGGATCCGACAACTGTCCCGATCCGATATCCCTCCCCATCCCGACTGGAGGGCGTCAGCTCCTAGAGTCAAGTTCGAATGGAACCGAGGACAAAGGAATTGAAGATCCTGTGATAGGTCTCCGTTCCGATGGTTCCACTACAGTCAGATCTGGATATTCTGGCTCTGGGATTGGATCGGAGGAATCGATGGTGAAAGGGTAAGTTTGGTCGGTTCCAAAGCCCTCTAGGTTGGATACGACAAGAGTTGCGAGCACCAGTGTCCTCAATAGCCTCTGCATCATACCATCATTGGACAGGCTCCTAGATGATCGACTGGAAGGAGCAGATCATCTGGAAGACTGTAATAAAGGAGACCTTAAAGTGGTTGATACCAGTTCCAATTCAGGGGACTGGCTCTGCAACTAAGACTCCAATGGCACCAACTTAAAAGGAACCGAGGTAAAAGGCTTCTCGGGCCAGACAGCCTTCGGGTCGAAAGAAGAAACTTTAGGTAACTTTTCTGATAGCTACGACTGAGCACTCAAGGATGAGGACCTTTTCCCCGACTTTTCCGATTTCGAAGAAGGGGATTGGCTCAATTTTGAAGGACCCTGACCTTCTTCAACTGTTTCTGCAAAAGGGGTCTTCAAAAAGCCTCTCAAAATGAGCTTGTTCTTTCTCTCTAACAATACCCTATGACTAAAGGAGTGACAGCACAGGACTCCTGAAGGTGAACTGTTCCAAGGCAGCAGACACAAATGGTATGTCCATCAGTTATGGACATTTTTTGGCTGCACTTTACACATTTTTTAAACCAGGTGGGTTTAGCTTCCTTAAAATCATTAGAAGACATGACTAAACAGCAACAACAGGAAAAAACAGCTAACAAGTATAGAGAAAAAAACAGAGAAAATATAACTTTATAAAATCCACTACTACTACTATTTTTAAACTCCTTTTTTTTTTTAAACAAGTACAACAGCGATCAGCCAAAACACACGGGAAAGGCCTTCTAACTAAAATGAGTTAGCCTTGAGAATTTAAAGGGGAAAACAAAGGGAAAAGCCCTCTAACTTAAACTGGCTAAGACAGCTCTCTAACTTAAGCGAACTAGCCTATAGTTAAAGGAAGAAAGGCCTATCGGCTGAAGAGAGATAAATTTAAGGAATGGGTAGTGGAACTTATTCAGGAGTTACTAGAAAAGACAGAAATTTCTTCTGAAAATATAGCTAGGGAGTGGAACAAAATTTAAGTGGAGTTTAAAAATAGGGTGGAAATAAAAGAAAAGGAGATAACACAAATTATTTAAAAGGAATGACAAAGGTTAAAGTATTGCAGAATGGGGAAATCTCACAGAACAAAAAAAGGAACAACTGTAGAATACTAAACAGAAAATAAGGGATTACGGCGACAATATGCATGACTTTAGAAAGATTGCTGTTAAGCAACTGTTTTTTGATAACTCAAGAGCACAAAAACATTTAGCCCAACAACATAGGCAACAGATAGTTGAAAGGGTTGTCGCCAAGCTTAGTGAGTCTATTACAAGGAAAATAAGACATCCTGTTGAGGTACTAGGAATATTTATGAAATTTTATGAACATCTGTATCAAGCACAGAAATATGGAAATCAAGAAAAGGTACAAATGGAAATGTTTATGTAATAATTAAATATGCTAAGGTTAGAGGTAGATGAAGGCTCAATTGCTAACAGGACAGGGGGAGATGAGATAAAAAGGTATTGCATCAAATAACTAAACAGGGAAAGGTAACAAAGCAAGATGAGGCCAACAAGATGTTTGGACCTCAGGTTACCGACTGCATTCCCTATCAGAGTTTGGGCAAACAGAAAAGGATAGGGGAGTCCGAAGTGAAAGCCCTGTTCTAGTAGAGTTTTTAGCCAAGTTCAGAACAGAGGCTGTTGTTGAAAAGGGGATAATTAGTAGGGCATACAAAATATTGCATAACTATAAGAATCAATCAGTGGAAATGAGACAAGATTGGGAACAGAGACTGGAAAAGCAGTTTATGACGGAACAATGGGAAGACATATGTATGGCTCCCAAGTATGCAACAAAGTCTAGAAGGTTAAAGACGTTTGATTGAAACATTTGCGAAGGTATTTTATACCCCAGCAGACTTTAAAGAACTATCCCTGAGATAGCAGGAAATGAAGGTATAACAGGTAAGAAAGAGATAAATGGGAAAATGTTTGAGGAAATGCAATGAGTTGGCAGATATTAAAAATGCTTTACATTGTACGCTGTCAGAAATATTGTGGGAGCAAATGTCTATAAAAAGAAGTTATGTTCAGCATTTAATCTGTGCTGTATATTTTCATTCCTCCTCAACCTGTGGGTTTCAGATCAGACTTCGTATCCATCTGGGTCACTTCCAAGCTCAAGATTCTATGCTCATGCTCCTCCTGTCCATCCCATAATGCCTCCTTCCCCAGAATACCTCAGCTTGAGTTTGCTACAAATTATACAGCTAAGTTATCTATATAGAGACAGATGAAGGAAAGGATTCAGGAGCTCAACCCAAGGACTACAGGAATTTTTTCCCCACCCTCCAACCGGTTACTGCAGTGTTCTTAAACACCACTGTCTTTCTAGTTGCCTTCCCCTTATATTAATTTGATCATATACCTCATTTCCTCTCTGTTTTTACTGGCTTCTGTCAGTAAGCACAAAATTATCATTTTGTGAAATCACTCCCCTTCAACTATTTAAATGTATTGGCCATCCTACTGTATTCCATACTACCAGAATATAAAAGTGACCACCCCCTTTCAATCTATCTTTCTGTTTTAAAAATAGTGATTCTCTAATAAAACTTAGCTTTTTAGACAGGTAAAACTTAAGTTACCTACTTTCACATCTAACTTCTCTAGTGCACACTGCAGTGTTTAGGATAAACCATTTTTTTCATCTTACCTTTAAGCATCCTTGTGACTAGCACTTGCTCTAAAACCTGCTGTAAAGTACTAGGAAGTTTTAAACTAATACAAGCACTCAACTCTTCTTGTTAATAAGGAGAAATTAATCGTAGACACTAAACAGCCTATAATTGCACAGTACCTTGCTAAGGTAAGGGAAAACAGATCTTGTACTTTACAAAAAAAAAACCCAAAAAGCACCAAACCAGGCATGTCCAAGGTTCATCTACCGGTGATTTCTCCTGTCCACCTGGTGAATCTGGGCATACTGGAGCAATGCAGCAATTGCCTCATGTACACAGACAACCCTCTCCTCCTAACACCCAACACTACAACCTGCGAGAGATGCACTTACATAGCCAAACTGGAAGCAAAGCTCTCTCCACCCAAGATTGTGCTAGACAGTCAAGAGGAGAAGGTTAACTCACGCACTACACCTCAACCAACACATAGCCCTTCTAAACCCACACCACAAACACCCAAACATATCAACACTAAACCCACATATGTGGAGGCCCTTAACAGTAACCTACCCAAGCAACAAGGACCTCCGAAGCTGAAATGCAAACAAACACTAATCACAACCAAAGTGTCACATAGCTCAGAACACCAGTGTGCCACCCAACAACAGCCCCTAAGGCAAAACAATGTACCCAACACTTTAGTCATAGGTGACTCTATAGTCAGGCACACTGATGTCCCACTCACCAGGCTGAACAAGGAAAAAAATCACAGTCAGCTGCCTGTCGGGTGCCAGAATCTGCCACATAATGCATGCACTCAAGTCACTCCACAAGTACAAATATGACTGTCATTGTCCATGTTGGAGCGAATGACTTGAGATATACCTCCCTGGACTACACGAAAAGAGACATGGAAGAGCTCTTGGATCATGTTGCCCAGGCAGGTATGACCCTAGCTCTGAGTAGCATCCTGCCTTCACCCAGAATGATACCACAGTATAAGGACAAAATGATTGACTTCAACAATTGGCTAAGCTTCTGGTGTCATTCAAAGGGGATTCAGTATCTGTCTGCCTGGGACGACATGAGCGACAGACCGATGCTTTCCCACAGATGGTCTGCGCCTGTCGCCCCTGGGATTCAGGTTACTGACTAAGGCTCTTGTCACCCCTATAGTGCCTTTTGTAGGCAAAGTTCAAAGGACAAAACCACCACCGTAACAGGTACAAGCATGCAAAACCTGAAGGTAATACTACTCAGTGCTACAAGTCTAAACCTCAAAATGCACTCTCTCGAGGCACTCCTAAAAATGGAGAACATCGATATCTGTGCCGTAACTGTGACCTGGTTCAAGGCTCCAGACAGCACGCCTGCAATACCAGGCTACAACTCTTACCACACTTTTCGACCACCAAACCAAGACCGAAACACTAAAGGTGGAGGAGTGCCCATATACAACAGGGATATTCACAACACCAGGCTAGTTGCCCAACACAATGCGTCTGAAAATCTCCAGGTGCAACTAACACTAGGTAAGACTGCAATCCAAATGGTAGCTTGCTACAGATCCCTCACCATGCCCCAAGATTCTCACTACACCTTTCTAAACATACTGGAAAATATTAAAATCCAACCAAACACCCTAATACTGGGTGATTTCAACTACCCTGCCATTAACTGGGAAAACTACTCGTGTACCAACACCTTTGCCCAATGGTTCTTGGTATTCATAAATCCCAATGCCCTGGATCAGCTAATCCTTAGTCCCACCAGGGGGTCCAATATCCTAGATCTGGTCATTACCAACATGGGAAATCAATGCGTATAGTCACCCCCCTGTTGGTCAGGTCTGACCATAAGCTAATCACCCTTGACATCCACATCCCACCCCACCCCCCCGGTAAGGAAACCTTCGTAAAAAAAAAAAAACTTCTCCAAAGCCAACTTCATGCTACTCAAGTCAGAAGTGACACACTTTATGATACCCATGCAGATGGGAACTGAAAGTTCGTCTACTGAATCCTACACTAAGGCACTGTACGAGCACATCCATTCGTGCATGAATCGTGCCACCCCAATACAACCAAGACACTCTCCTCCAAAAAAAGGAAGCCAATCTGGTGATCCCCCGTCATAAACAAACTTTACAACAAAAGAAAGAAACTGTTGCAGAAAAGAAGAAAAAGGCCAGGATGCAAAAAAACTCTTACCAGCCTCAGTAAGAAGCTGAGATCCCTTATAAAATCCTCCAGATCTAGTTACAAAAATAAAATTGCCAAATATTCCAAAGACAACCCCAAGGCATTCTATAGCTATGTCAAGAATCTAAACGGCAATGCTCAGATCTGCTCTGAGCTACAACAGAATGGCATTAAATATACCGATCCCAAGGATATTGCCAATATCCTGGCAGATCGATTCAGTGCAAACTTCACCCCCCCTCTCACCCCCTAAAGGGCCCAACTCAATACCAAAAGACTGCCAAAGTCTGGTAATAACGACCACACAGGTAAAAAAACGCACTCTCCAAAGCTAAGAATACAGCATCCATGGGACCAGACGACATCCCAGGCTGTGTACTACATGAACTACAAAATGAACTGGCACCTCACCTAAGTGTCATGTTTAATCATAGTCTCACCTCAGGCTTCGTGCCACTGAGTGGCACACACCTACAGTTATCCCACTCTACCAGGGGGGATCCACCTTGGATCCAGGGAACTACCACCCCCATTAGTCTGATGAGCTTGATCTGCAAGGCCATGGAACGTATTATCATGGAACTTACAAAGACATTGGCAACCATCAAATACTGAAGCCCACGCAGTTTGGGTTCGTGAAGGGCCGATCTTGTCTCCTGAACCTGACTGACTTCTAATCAGTCTCCAGAGTCGTGGGCAAGGGTAAGGTGGTCCACACAGCCTATCTGGATTTCACCAAGGCCTTCGACACCATCCCCCACTATGGAATCATAGATAAACTTACTAAGCTGGGCATTAATCCCTACTTCACTTGATGGGTTGCCAACTGGCTTACTGACAGAACCCCACACTGTAAAAGTAGCCGACTCCAAATCCAGCTCCAGACAAGTGGAGTACCTCAGGGTTCAGTCCTGGGACCACTCTTGTTTGGCATCTACTTCTCTGAAGTACAGGCCAACACTAAGGGACTCTGGCTAACAAAGTTCGCAGATGACTGCAAACTGGGAGCCATTACTGAATCCCCAAATGATGTGGATATTCTATAAAAGGGCCTTACAGAAACAGATGCTTGGTGCCAGAGCCATGGGCTCAAACTCAATGCCAAGAAATGTATAGTTATCCCCTTTGGGGAAAAAACATGTACCCGTGAATTACCACATAGGTGGCAGTACACTAAACACCGAAAGTGTGATAAGAGTCTTAGGGAAACAGGTGGACAGTGGTCTCACCTTCGATAACCACATCACCACAACAGTCAGGAAATCCTTCTATGTGGCACACCTCATCACTAAGGGCTTTTCATCCAGAAAAAAGGAGGTCATTGTCCCACTGTACTCATCCCTTATTAGACCCATTATAGAATACAACATTAGACCCATTATAGAATACAACGCCCCATTTGGTATGTACCTCTCAAGACATCTGCAACAACTGGAAAGGCGGCAGAAATACCTCGCTAAAAGAATCAAAGGCCTAAAGCAGAAGCCCTATGCTGACTGTCTAAAAACCTCCAGCTATACTCTGTCGCATATCGTCTACTCAGAGGCGATCTCTGCTTAACATACAAGGCTATGTCAAAACCAGAGCTGCTGGACATGCTACACTTAAAGAAATCCCAATCCCTCAGAGACACACGCTCCAGGGATCTAAACCTTGTCATCACAATGAACAAAACATGATGGAGGGATAGGTTCCTGACCCAGAGACTCCCCAGACTCTGGAATAGACTGTCCATACATGTCAAGCAGAGCGCCTCTTTGGCCCTCTTCAAAAGGAACCTTGATGACTGGATTGGAGATAGGAAATTCAGGGATCACATCAGTCGCCCTGCTAGACAGGGGTCCAGGGAAGTAAATACTGTGGGAAGAAATAGCCAGGAAATTGTTGTGGCTAGGCTTGTATAGGCCCTAGGGCCAATAGCCTAGTACCAACCTATGAACCTATGAATTGACATCCTGGAGGAAAAGGCTTGAGAAGCTGCCATAGATCTGGTTGAATGAGCTTTGACATGCTTGGGCAAGGGTATATCTTTTGACAAATAAACAAAGGAGATGCAGTCTCGCAACCATCTGGCCAGTGTAGGTTTAGTAACTGTTGTGCCCCTCCTCACGTCTAAAAAAAGATATAAACAGCTGGTCACATTTTCTGAAGGATTTCATCCTGTCCAGCTAAAAACGTAATGGCCTACGAACATCCAGAAGATGCAGTGTGTATTTTCCCTTATTCTGCAAACTGGGGAAGAAAACTAGGAGATGAATGGACTGAATGATATTGTCTTCTGTGGCCACTTTAGGGAGAAAGGATGGATTGGTCCACAAGAAAACTTTATCCTTATGAAAGCTCAAATAAGGAGGTTTAGCAGAGAGGGCTTGGAGCAGAGATATTCTTTTCACTGACATAATCTCAATCAAAAAGGCGGTCTTCCAGGAGAGAAGCTTCAGATCCAGTTTAGCTGCTGGTTCAAAGGGAGGAAGAACTGAGGCCTGTCAAACCAAACTAAGATCCCAAGGAGGAGGTGGATCTTTGATTGGAGGATGGATAAAAAAGGCCCCTAAGAAAAACCTTACACAGTTTGGAAGACACTAGGGTAGCAGCAGAGTTTCCCCAATGTGAAAGTGCGAAACAGCTGCCAACTGAACCTTCACCATGGAATTACTGACTCCATTCTGGAACAGAAAGGCCAAAAAATCTAAAATCACAGACACAGAAGCCGTAAAAGGATCTATGAACTTCTGCTAAGCCCAGATACAGAACCTCTTCCATTTGCTCTTATACATCTTGCTAGTAGAAGTTTTGTGAGCTGATATCAAAGATTTGTCAAACCTGGGATAAAAGCCTGAAATGTCTAGCCATCACTGGAACTGGAGAAACCATGTGGTCAATTTTAAACCTTGAATGTTTGGATGAGCCTGCCCTGAGGTGTGGCACAACAGATCTATAAGAGGTTCCAGAGTCCATGGTGGACAAAAGAGATGAGACCACAGAAAGGTGAACCAGACCTGGGAAGGCCAGAAAGGGGCAATGAAGATGACTTTTTTCTTCAACTGATGGGCTTTCTGAATGAATTTGGGAATCAGGGGTAAAGGCGGTAATGCATATATAGCAGACCAGGGGGCCAAGCATGGACTAAAGTATTGGGCTGTCCCTGTTGAGGGATCAGGGCAAAGAACTTGCTGCATTTGTTGTTGAGGGTTGACGCAAAAAGGTTGAAGAAAAGTTGACCCCACTTGTGGAAGATCATGTTTGCCACTGACTGGGTCAGAAACCACTCATGAGGCATCAGTACCATAATGCTAAGCCTGTCCACTGGAATGTTGGACTCCGCCGGAATGTGCGTTGTGTCTAGAAGGTAGCTGGTAGAGATCGCCCATTGCCACACACATTGTTTCTCAACACAGTGGGTAAGATCTGGTTCCCCCTTGCTTGTTGATGTACCAAGCCACGAACATATTGTCCATTTGAATTGCAATGGTCCCGGGAGGAAGGAAGCTGTGTAGTGCTTGCAATGCTAGAACCACCACTCTCATCTCCAGGACGCTGATATGCAATTTGGTCTCCTGAGATGACCAAGTTCCTTGGACTGTCCTTCCCAGAAAATGCCCCACCCCAACTGGGAGGCATCTGTGGTCAGTGTGGCGTTTGGCAGGGGAAGAATGAAGGGACGACCCTGGTAGACTTCTGGGGAATGGCGCCACCAGAGAAAAGGGTCTTTGCAATCCCTCGACAGTTCTATGGTACGAGACAGAGGATGCCACTGTAAATTCCACTGTAGGATTTGCATGTTTAAGCATGCTGTGGGCAATAACATTACCATGGCAGCCATAAAACTGGAGCTGAGTGAGTCAGGGAAGTTAGTGGAAACCACTCTTGTATCAGACATCTCGGTTCTCGGAACCATCACACCCGACAACTCCGAAGCAGGATGCCGGATTGGAGAAGAAGCCACAGGTCAAAAAGGAGAATGTCTGCTCATGGATCCAGAAAGGGACAGAGCTGGCAGCACCCCCATCTGAATCTGCACCTTGTGAAATTGTCTCATCAATCTATCTACCTTGTGTTCCGACAATCTCTGAGAAGACCTGATGGAGGAGGATGTGGAAGGTGGTCTGGACACTGGCTTGGGTGAGCCTTCCTTGTGAGGAGGGCTCCAAGCAGAAATACATGGTTCCAAGGATACAGTTGGAGCATGGGAAGCTAAGGGAGCAGATAGCACAATCATCAGATCTGAGAGCTTCAGTTCTGAAGGTTTTGGTGCCTCCAAGGAGGAATGCTCAGAGGAACACTTTGTTCCCTGGCTTCCTTGGGCTTTCTAATGGAAGTCTGTGCCCCTGAAGTAGAGGGTGTACAGGGAGTGGAAGGGGAAAGAAAGCCCTCCAAAACCAACTTATTGCAGCATTCCGTGAGAGCACACGGTTTAATAAAACAGCCACACACCTAACATGAACTGTCTAGGTCAGCAGGGGCTAGACAGTAAGCACACTTCCTGTGGGCATCAAACAAGGGAATCTTATGCCCACAAGAAGTGCATTTCTTAAAACCCAAAGGTTTTTCTGTTTTTTCAGTCATGACAATATAAGATAAAGTACGAAACTAAAAGGAAGAAAGGGAGAGAGAGAAAGATCGGACACACAGAAGAAACTCACAAAAACCTACTAACTTACTTTAACTTAACTTTGAAACTATAAAGGAGGCTTTTTCTTTTAAACTATGTACTAAGAAGGAATTAGAAGTGGGAGGAGGGGAAGGAAGAGCAATAAGGACAATGGCATAATTCGACTTACAGAGGTTAACACTGGAGCAACGCAATCCCAATGCTTCTTCACTGAGCGCCAAACGAGACCCGAGGTATTCTGGGGAAAGGAGGCATTATAGGATGGAGAAGAGGAGCATTAGCATCAAACCTTGTGCTTGGAAAGCAGCCGAGTCAGATCTGAAACCCACCGGTGGAGGAACAAATGAAAATGATAACATCAGATCTATGGATATGATTCTTTTGAGCTGGAATACAGGATATGAATTGCCTAGACATAGTAAGGCCTTATTACGTTTAATTCTGTTGGCTGTCAAAAAGGCAGATACTAGATGCCAGAAATCAAAATCAAAACCAATTGTATTTAAAGTACTGAATCTTTTAAAAGAGAAAAAAAATGGAAAAGGGATGTTTAGAAAAGAAAGGAGCAAATTACATAGAAATAAATGGAATTTATGGGGATAATACATGCAGAATAATGCATGTATGCAGAATAATGAGGTTTTATGGAAGGAACTGAACTAAGTGCTTTATGAAACACTAGAATGAAAGATATTTGTTATAAAGAAAGAAAATGTATAATGTACAAAGTGTGAAAATGGAAAAAATCTTAATATGGTTTGCTTTCTTTTCTATTAATGTATAAGTGTCTGTCATATGTGATGCTTTAATAAAGGCATTAAAAAAAGAAAACACGTTTGCTGACATCTGGAAGGCAAATCCAAAAGAAACGCTACATAAGTTATGTTAAAAACACTATGTCTGCAAAGCACAGACTGTGGCAATCCTGACATCCCAAGAATCATCATAAAATGAATTAAAAAGAAGTATGCCTAGTATCTTCAGTACATTCTGTTATGTATGTTCAGTATATTCTGTTATGAGTTTTTTTCCTGTTAATGGCTGACCTTCTCAGTGGAAGAAAAAAACAATTCTGGGGACCTATGCTATGTTATGTGGTCAGAATCTGAAGCTCAGATAGGAATGACATCCCAAAAGTGTTTGCAGGTACAACTGAATCCAATCTGTTGTTCCTTCAGGCCCTACTGTATGTGCATCTTATTTTCTGAGTTCATTCAAAACCCTTTCTTCTGTGAAAGGACTGAGATCTACATCTTCTCGTGCTATTATCCAGAGCTTATCTAAACAATCCTGTCTTGGTTTGTGATTTACTGTGGAGTTGTCTGGTAAGAAAAGTTGTATTTGAATTTGTATTTTACTTCTTACCACTGTTTTTCACTGCTTATAGGGGTGGCCACAGTAGTGCAGTGGTTAGCATTGCCACCTCACGGCAAGAGGTTCTCTGCTTCGATTCTCAGCTGGGGTGCCTTCTGTGTGGAGTCTGCATGTCCCCCCTATGGTTGCGTGGGTTTCCTCCCACATCCCAAAGACATGCTGTAAGTGGACTGGACACTCTAAATTGGCCTTAGGTGTGAGTGTGTGCGCCTTTTGTGGAAGGATGGGCATCAGGCTGGCAACTTGACACCATAAAACTCAACTGCCAATCATAAGCGGACCGGTGATCCGCTGTGGTAACCCCTAACCGAATAAGCCGAAAGGAGATGATGTTTTTCACTGCTTACAAGAAGGAAGGGATAACTTGTAGACTAGAAGATTTACTTTGATTTATATTTTGTTGTTTTATTTACCTTTAATTTACAATGTTTGTTGTTAGAAAAGAATTGGTTTTAGACCGGCAAACTCTAAGCATCCTAAGGGACCCAGTCAACTATAAAGTCATACAGATGGCAGAGTGGACAATCCAAAGCTTACCTAAACAATCCTATCCTAGTTTGAGATTTACTGTGGAGTTGCCTTGTAAGAGAAGTTTTATTTGAAATTATATTTTATTTTTTACAACGGTTTTTCGCTGTTTATAGGAAAGAATGGATAGCTTGTAGAAAATAAGATTTACTTTGCTTCATATTTTGTTTTTACCTTTAATTTTTACTGTTTGTTGTTAGAAAGAGACAGATTTTGGACAGGTAAGCTCTAGGCATCCTAAGGGACCTAAGTCAGCTATAAAGTCACACAGACTGCAGAGAGGAGAATCCAGAACTTATCTAAACAATCCTGTCCTGGTTTGTGATTTATTGATGTTTACTGTTAAAAAGAGGTGTGACTGTGAGCAGTAGTGAGCTCTTGACACAAAGAAATTACAGCTTTTGTTTGACTTTCAGAACTTGTACAGTCAAAGCAACAACTTTACTGTACTTACTTTAGTATTTAGTTGTATAATGTCTGTGTGATTTTTCTCACATTAGTTGACTGAAGTTCTCTTTGAATTCTGATGTAACCGATTTTGATTATTCTTTTTATTTATTATTAGTTATTTTACGTTTGGTTACCGGGAAAGTCCGACTGGACATGGGTCCTTTTTCAGCGGAAACCCATGCTCTACAAATAACATTTATATAAACAATAACAGTTTACAATTTAGTTCACACAGTCAAGTACAAATGATGAGTAGCAGTATTTATCATATAACAAAATGTATATAATAGAATCAACAATTAGCAATCTTAGTTTCACTATAAAGTTATCTTTTATATTTCAGCAGCTGCCAAAGGCTAAACAAGGATAAGACATGGACAGATGTAATTATATAAGAAATGTGAGGAGAGAAGTGGGGTGATAGTGTAACTGATGGTCACATGAAAGGATAGAGAGAGTAGGAAGGCAAGATCTTAGCATTAACCTGTACTGTCACATTTTCAGAGCCTTGAGTTCAACAAATGTGATTTTAAGGCCTTTTTAAATTCAAGCATAGAAGCTGTTGCTGTGATAGGGGTGGGAGTTCGTTCCAGTGTTTTGCTATAGTGCTAGAGTAGAGAGATGAACCTACTATATTACTCTCTTTAGTTACTCTGAGGAGAAATTTGTTAGTGGAGCACAGTTGTCTGGTACAAGAGTGTGGAAGTATCAGGTCTCGTAGTGAAGGGGTTTTCTCGGGATGATACGGAATTTTGTGTGTCAGGGTAAATTGATTATATAGTAGTAGATGAGGAAGTTCCAACTAGTTGAGCTTTTTGAGAGGTAGACAGTGGTGTGATCTGTAGGAATTGCTGGTAGCGAATTTGGCAATTTTGTTGCAACAGGCTTGTAATTTGGTTAGGTCAGATTTTCGAAGGTTGGTTAGGATCGGAGAAGCATATAGTAGTGTGGAGATAAGATGCGTGCATGCAATAGTGGCCCTAGTAGTGTCTGTTCAAAACTGTTTATTTCTATACAGAGTACCTATTTTTTCTGGACTTTCTTTACGGTAAGAATATGGATATCAAATTTCATGTTTGAGGCAATCACATCACCGAGAAGCTTTGTGTGGGTAACAGAAGATATGACAGTCTTGTTATTGGATATGATGTTGAATGAGAGGTCGGGATTGGTATATTGCATGGGTTGGAAGACAAGCCGTGTTTTGTCTCGGTTCAGTATTAGCTAGTGGTCAGTGAGCCAATATTCAACAGAGAGAAAGGAGGCTTTAGTTTGTTGGTGTAGTTCCTGAGTGAAGAGGAGGCAAAGACTAATGTAGAATTGTCTGCATACTGGATGACTGAGGAGTGGAGAGTACAGGTGTAGAGGTTATTGGTAAATATAACAAACAACAGAGGTCCAAGGACGGAATCTTGTGGAACCCCTATTGTTACTGGGAGCAGAGGAGATAGCTCCTGGTGCCATTTAACTGCCTGCTGTCTACCAGTTAGGTAACTGTGAAATCATGCCATAGTGTTTTGGCTAAGGTTGAGTTCTGATAGAGCTTTTAAAAGTTTGTTATGACCAACCATATCAAAGGCCTTGGAAAAGTCCTGGAAGATGGCTGATACATATATACCTTCATTTCTGTGTCCATTAACTAAGTGAGTCAATGACAGGAGTACAGTGGTTGTGCTATGGGAAGGCCTGAAACCATGTTGAGTGTTAGTGAGCAGTTTCTTTGTGCTGAGGTGTTCCATAATTTGTATGTGAATACACCTTTCTAGTATTTTAGAGATGGCAGACAGTATAGCTATGGGGCAGTAATTAGTTAGTTCTTTTCAGTTACTCCCTTTATGAAGGGGGATAATATGGGAGATTTTCCAAACGTCAGGGACCAGCTTTTCTCAAATAGAGCGGTTGATGAGGATGGCTGCTGGATATGATATTATGTCAGTGGCCATTTTTAGGAATTCTGCGGCAAGTGTAGCTGGTTTTAGCCTTTTGAGTAGTTTTTTAATAAGGTTTACAGGGACGAGTTGAAAGATAAAGCTATTTTCATTATTAATGTGTATGTGTGTCTCAGTGTGGTTGGGGGAGTTTTGAGATTTTGCTAGTGTGAGAATGGATTCAGTAAAGAATTTGTTAAATTGGGGAGCAATATTATTTGAGATCTCTATAGTAGCAGGGGGAAGGGTTTTAGATGTTCCTGGTTGAAGAACCTTACTAACAGCTGTCCAGAATTTTCTTGGATTATGTTGATATTTCATTTGTATGCTGTGATAGTAGTTTATTTTGTCTGTTCTAAGCATTTTTTGGCTTTGTTTCTAAGTTCTAGGTATGTTTGTTTTGAGTTAATTGTTTCTGCTTTGTTCCAGTGAGACCAAGCTTTATCCCTTGCATAAAGCAGAGATCTGGTTTCTTTGGTCAGCCAGGGTGCATGGTTAGCATTAATTCTAATGATTCAATTTTTTATTCATTTGAAGATGAATATGGATCCCATAAATGATTTCCTAAAGCACAAACATCTTGTACAGTGTAATAAATGCTATGCATATTTGCCATGGTGGTGCAGCAGTTAGAGTTGTGGCCTCACAGCAAGAGGTTCTCCAATTCGATTCTCAGCAGGGGTGCCTTCTGTGCAGAATCTGCATGTCCTCCCTGTGGTCACATGGGTTTCCTCTGGGTGCTCCGGTTTACTCCCAAATTCCAAAGAC